>NW_027611738.1:58990-658990 GCF_964261635.1 Lissotriton helveticus
TAAAAACAAAGGTCTCAATAATAAACAACGCTGTTAGCGCGAGGCAGTGGTAACAAAGAGTACATGGTTGCTATCCTGTATACCAGCTTACAGCAGTCACATTTTCCATCCCTAACTTTCATCCGAGACCAGTTTGCAGTAACAGATTTTAAAGGGAGTGATTCATACAGAACAATATCAAAAAGTGTTGAATTCTGTCATCAAGGTTCCAAGAGAGAGATTTTTGAGGCTTTGTCACAGAAAAGGATGAAATTATTACATCAAATGTTCCCTTATTTGTAGAAAATTAAGAATCCAAACTTAAACTAAGGGCACCCAAGGATGTCTTTACAAAACGTTTCAGCTGATAAACTGAACATGAGATAAGAGTTTCCTGATTTACCTCAAACATATTTAATGCATATTTAAAATTTCTATAGAATGCACACTTTTCTTTTTTCATATCAAAACTTTCTGTAAGTGACAGTGAAAGATATCGAATTGTGTTTTCTTTGTTCATCTGCAGCCGGTGCCTCCACCGTACTACCGCTGCCAGGCCTTACACAAAACCATTCATTATCCTGAATTCTAGTCTAAGTGCTGGTACTGCCAGAAGTGTATTCAAATGACATATTTTCCTTAAAATTGTCATTCAATTTCATTTAAAAAGTAGCATTTTGAAATATCTATGCATTCTATAGCGTCCAGCAGAGTCTAAGAGACTATTGCTTGATATACAGGTGATAAATGTAGAAAGTACCTATGGACATTGTAATAAGCCTCTAACCCACCTACGCAATGAGGAGTTGTTTAATATGTGCTCACTTTCATTCTGGGTATCAGGCGATATTTCGTCCAAGTAGGGGGAAGGCTTCCAGCTACTCTTTACCAGGGTACCAATCACAGCTGCAATGTTTACGAAACTTATTTCCCTTAAAATCAAACCTTTACTCTTGGAAATATAAACTTTCGAAAAGTGGGAAACAGCAAACTGACAGAGAGAAAACAGGAGGGAATTGGGACCCTGAGGCGTTAAATCCAAGATAACAATATCATCTACATAAAGTAAACATGACAGATGGTGGACTCCTACAGACATCCCTGTTTCAATCCATTATTAGTATGAATTACGGCTGAGAGGCCACCGTCCTCTCCTAAAAGTTCTTGCTGCCAGGTCGAGGAATGTAAGGCAATAACGCTGTGGAAACGTCTATGAATGCTGCAAAGACCGTTTTTTTCTCTTCTGGACTCTGTGGTGAAGGTGGTGGGCCGCATGATACTTGACATAATTGTATCTTGGGTTGATGAAAACAACTTTTTATCCGATATCCAATACGGCTTTCGCCCAGGTCGTTACACTGTGGAAGTGTTTAAACCTGTACATGGTTCTGAACAAATACACTGTGGCTCGTTCCAGCCCCCGAAAACCTAGCCTTCATGGACCTGTCCTCAGCATTCCACTGGGTCAATAGGTCCAAGCTGTGGCAGTTGATGTCCTCCAGTGGCATTGACAGTAACATCATTTTGTTTCTGCGGGATCTTCACCGTGATTCAACCGTGGTTGCCCGCTATTCAAAGGACCTGAAAGTGTCCAGAGAGCTTGACATCAAGAGAGGGGTGTGTCAGGGTGCATTTTAGCACCCTTTCTTTTTAACCTATATATTAATTCCTTAGAGAAGACCCTTTTGGCCACAAATGCTGATTGTTCCCAGGTAGGCAAGCGTAGCCTGCCAGTCCTCCATTACGCAGACGCAGTCCTTGGGCTAGGACAGCTAGGTGCCTACAAATTCTTCTGAATTCTTTTGCCCTTTTTATGAAGGACTTGGACCTTTTGTTTAATCATTCCAAGTCGTGCATTATGCAAGTGGGACCTCGTAAAGCTAAGCAGTTCACTTTTAAATTTGGACTTTCATCAATGCCGAAGACAAATGTTTTCTCCTATTTGGGAGTTGTGTTTGACGATTCCCTCAGTTGGTGCCCTTTGCTTACTTGGAAGAAAGGGGATCTAGTGAAAGCTTTTGCAGCTGTTTTTAACTTTGCAAGCAGAGTGGGAGGGAAGCCAATAGAGGCTCCTTTGAAGACATATGAAGACAAATATATCTCAAAGGTTAGTTATGGGAGTGAGATATAGGGCCACATTGGGGTAGGGGCAATGCAAAGTGCTCAATCAATCAATCAATCAAGGACATTTATAGAGCGCACTACCTACCCGGAGGGTCTCAAGGCGCTTGGGGGGGGGGGGGTGCTGCTACTGCTCGAACAGCCAGGTCTTGAGCTTCTTCCTGAAGGAGAGGTGGTCTTGGGTCAGGCGCAGGTCGGTCGGGAGGGAGTTCCAGGTCTTGGCGGCCAGGTGGGAGAAGGACCTTCCTCCTGTTGTCGTTCTTCGGATGCGGGGGACGGCGGCGAGGGCGTGACTGGCTGATCGGAGGTGGCGTTTGGGAGCGCAGAAGTTGATGCGGTTGTTGAGGTAGCTCGGGCCTTGATCGTGTAGGGCTTTGTGTGCGTGGGTGAGGAGACGGAAGGTGATCCTTTTGTTGACGGGGAGCCAGTGCAGGTCTCTCAGATGTCCGGAGATGTGGCTGCGTCGGGGGATGTCGAGGATGAGTCTGGCTGAGGCGTTCTGGATCCGCTGGAGTCTCTTCTGGAGCTTGGCGGTGGTTCCGGCGTAGAGGGCGTTGCCGTAGTCCAGTCGGCTGGTGACGAGGGCCTGGGTGACCGTCTTCCTGGTCTCGATGGGGATCCACCGGAAGATCTTCCGTAACATGCGCAGGATGTTGAAGCATGACGAGGAGACGGCGTTGACTTGTCTGGTCATGGAGAGGGAGGAGTCCAGGATGAAGCCCAGGTTGCGTGCGTGGTCTGTCGGTGTGGGTGCGGTGCCCAGGGCGGGGGGCCACCAGGAGTCGTCCCAGGCGGAGGGCGAGGAGCCCAGGATGAGGACTTCCGTCTTGTCTGAGTTCAGTTTCAGTCGGCTGGTCGTCATCCACTCGGCTACATCTTTCATCCCTTCGTGAAGGTTGGCTCTGGCAGCGGCGGGGTCGTTGGTCAGGGAGAGGATCAGCTGGGTGTCATCGGCGTAGGAGATGATGTTCAGGTTGTGTTGGCGTGCGATGGGCGCGAGGGGGCTCATGTAGACGTTGAAGAGGGTGGGGCTCAGCGAGGATCCTTGAGGGACGCCGCAGATGACTTCGGTGGCCTCTGACTTGTACGGTGGTAGACGGACTCTCTGTGTTCTTCCGTCGAGGAAGGAGACGATCCATTCCAGTGCCTTCCCCTGAATTCCGACGTTGCTGAGGCGCTGCACTAGGGTGCGGTGGCAGACAGTGTCGAATGCCGCGGAGAGGTCTAGGAGGATGAGGGCCGCTGTTTCTCCGTTGTCCATCATGGCTCGGATGTCATCGGTGGCAGCGATGAGGGCGGTCTCGGTGCTGTGGTTGGCTCGGAAGCCAGACTGTGAGGGGTCGAGGGATCCATTCGTCTCGAGGAAGGCGGCCAGCTGCTTGTTGACGGTCTTCTCGATGACTTTGGCTGGAAACGGGAGGAGCGAGATGGGGCGGTAATTCTTGAGTTCGGTGGGGTCCGCTGTTGGTTTCTTTAGTAGAGCGCTGAGTTCGGCGTGCTTCCAGCTCTCCGGGAAGGTGGCGGTGTCGAAGGAGGTGTTGATGATGTCCCGCAGGTGGGGTGCGATGACGGTGTCGGCCTTGTTGAAGACGTGGTGAGGGCAGGGGTCGGTTGGAGATCCGGAGTGGATGGAGTTCATCATGCGGATGGTGTCATCGGTGCTGATCGGAGTCCAGGCGCGGAGGGTGGTGGTGGGCGGCGTTGCTGCGGTCGTTGTGTGCGATGGTTGAATGCTGAAGCTGTTGTGTATGTCCGCGATCTTGTTGTGGAAGTAGGAGGCGAGGGAGTTGCAGAGGTCTTGCGATGGGGTGATGTCGTTGTTTCCGGCGTTGGGGTTGGAGAGCTCTTTCACGATGTTGAAGAGTTCCTTGCAGTTGTGTGCGTTGTTGTCCAGATGGTCCTTGAATGCAGTTTTCTTGGTGGCGCGGATCAGTTGGTGGTGCTTCCGGGTGGCAAGCTTGAGGGTGGTCCAGTTGTCCGGTGTTGGTTCCCTTCTCCAGACTTTCTCGAGGGCTCGGCAGTTCTTCTTGGAGCTCTTGAGTTTGTCGGTGAACCATGGGACTCTTTCCTGCGATGGGCCCTTTCTGTCCCACAAAGCACCCCGTTCCTCTCAGATTTACTGGTTTTCCGTCCTCTGGCTTTGTGGCTTAATATTTGGGCTAATTAAGAAAATACACTTAGCAAAGACATCTTACAGGAATGCCTTTCACTTGACCGTGTCTCACGCATCCGATGGCTACAGTATATAAGTGTTGGCCTCTCCAGGGTAGGTAGGAACTATTTGCTAACCCTGAGCGCATATGTAAGAGGGACCTTTCTCTGGTCAAAGAGTGTTTTCTAAGAATAAGCCGCTGTGATAGAGAGGAAATGAGCTGTGGAAGCCTAGTGTGCGTAAATAAATTGTGTTAAAAACTGCACCAACCACCGAACCTTATCTTCTAGGGCTTAAAAGCATCCATGATCGTTTTCTATTGACCCGGTTTCGGCTCCACCTCTTCCATTACCTCTTGGCACACCCTCGTGGCTCCCACAGAGGCCTGTGCCTCATGCCCTGTGGCTGCAACGGTGAGTCTCCTCAGGACATGATGCACTTTTTTAATGTTTTGTAGTTTTTCTGCTGTCCCTAGAAAGATATTTATTATTCCCATTCTCAAAAAAGCGGGTTTTAGGAGGGTGAAGCCACCTCTTATCTTTTTACAACTCCTCTCTAATGACACTGTTTTGCATACGCTTAACTTTTTACGGGTCGCTGTTCAGGTCAAGCTGCGATTAACTTCTGTACTGTAATTCATGAATTTTTATCTTGTGTTCTGATTAACTTGGACATAAATATATTTGTCAATCTGTAACTTGGAAGATGTTTTTCTTTTATAAAACCGAATAAAGCTTGTTGATAATAATCATTAGGGGATTCATTTTCAGGGTAGCATGGTATCCCTCACAATACCTGCAGGAGTCGTCACAGTCCACACAATGTACATGCTTTGTTCCCCCTACTTCCAATCTTACATATACCCTCAATCACCTGCCCAAACCTCTCCCTGCTGATGCCAATGTGGTCCTCCGTCACCCAGCAGACTATCTTTTTGGCCCCTTTGAAAGTGCCCATACAATAAAAATGCTACAGTTGTAAATACATATCAACTACCATTTGTTGTGTTTGAAACATTTTATTGAATAGTAAAACCTAATAAACATAATCTGATTATTAAAGCAAAACAGAACATCAGTTGCCATACACATCAGAGACAAAAGTAGTACATAACAATCAACAAACTGTAACACAGCCAAGTTATGTAGAGCACAATTCCTAATTTCGGGCAATCTTTAAAGTTCAACTATAGAAACGTTCCTAAAGAACAGGAAAGAAAGTTGGTAGGATACAGAAATGTCATTAATGTAATGCTTTTACATATAGAAAAACAAAATTAATTATTGTGTAATTTGAATTCAATTTGAATATTTTAACCTCCTCAGCATTATTTGCCTCATGATTACAACCTGACTGCTTTCTGGAAAGGAACCGCCTCATGGGGTTCAAAATCACATCTTTTCCAACAATAGGATTACAATGATAAACTTGAATTTCAATTCAATTAATTGATTTAGGCCTTTTTGGAGATCAGCAATTTTAAATATATACAAAATCCATACACTTTTGTAAAATTGTCACCTAAACTTGAATTCAATCCACCTTTTGATTAAACAGTTCCCATTCCAGCAAGCATCACAGGACCACTTGTTGTTATCTTCCCAATTAGTGATAATGTTTCAGATGGCAACAACAATAAATATGTTTAGAATTTTACCTCCGAAAGGAAAAACATGCCATTTCTGAATCATGGTGCACAATAAAATGTAGGCACAGAAGGGCGTCTTTAGGTATATCATTCATTAAGGTTTGACCAGGCTTGAAACTAGAGTTCATGAACTTTTGGACATTTAAATGTCATTTTAAAAGAGTTCAAACAGACCCAGCACGAGCTCCACGAAAAACTGAAGATGACTGAATTGTACTTAGAGAAAATGTGCTGATTAGTAATCTATTGATGTAAAATGCAGTGGTCAGGCAATGCTTGTGGATCTAATCTATTCAGATTTTAACTCCATAGTTTGTTCAATAAATTGACTGAGCATAATACTTGAAAGCCCTTCTCTCAGATCAGTTCTATTACAGTTTTATTTGCGATAACACTAAAAGAGATCAATGATAAATAGATTTTAAAAGCCATGGATAGAATTGATCCTTGGTCTAAATCTAGATTATTGTCGGCAATAGAAACCAGTACAAACTGATCAAATCTCAAAGCATTGAATATGTTTATTATAGTGGTTTAGAGTAAACCCAGAAGACACACTTTGGTCCTAAAACTCAGAAAATGTATCTAAAGATTATGATTACATCCAATTTATGTCCAGAGACCACTTTACATGCTTTCCTGTTTAAGTAACAACATTTGCAAATATACTTAACAAAACATTAAAGCTGGATGTCAGAAATTCTGTCTTTAAATATTGTGTAAGAGTTTTGTGTGATGATTATTATTTGATCTGAAGCAACACTATCACTAAATAGGTATGTGCACAGGTTATCATTCAACTAACATTATCAGCAAACTTAATTTGGAGGGAATTGAGAAGAATTGCCTCGTGTACCAAGGGTTTTATTGTTCAAAAATCCACTGGTTCAGTAATTCACAAAGTTTGCAAATGCTAAACCCCTTTTTGAAATGTACTAAGCCCATTTAACAATCCATAATTTGGAAGGGGAATGTTAATAGTGTCCTTTCTGAATATGTTATATTAAGCTTTGAAACCGTGTGTGGGCTGAAAAAGAGTAACAGGAGGTAGTAACCCAAGGGGACATTTTTGAATCTGAAAGTAAAATGGGGTGCATTAAAAATGCCTTTATTCAATAGCAATCACAGACACAGTAGTGTGCTGACTCCACAAACAACCACTTTTACCAAATGGATTATTAATACGTGAACCTCAGTATTTCCTATATTGCTGAAATTTAGTCTCTAATATTTTTGTCATGTGGTGTAAATATTTGTTTGTGTTATTTTATTTCCCATTTCAATATTGTCATGAAATGTACCTATTTTTTTGTCAAACATAATATCTTTATCACAATTTTTGGGGCATTCTAAAAAATGTTTTCACTCTAACTTAAAGCTTCCTATGAAAAATACTGACGCGCAGTCCTAGTTTCTCCTGGATCACTTAGCTTTCTCACTAAACCAAGCACAATTTTGATTTGAGAGCGGTGGTTATTGTAGTCATACGCACTGGGGTTCATTTTAAAAAGACAAATATAGTCCTTCCTTTATCTTTAGAAATAATACTTGCAACATTTGTTAAATAATTTCAGATAATTTCTTATACCTTGTGGTATCAAAAATCTGCTAGAATTAACAGACTTCTCTTCTAGATCAATCCAGGTATGAGAAGGTATTAACTGCGATTATCAACTTTCCGTTATTTTAACAAATTTTCTCAGTGCACAGAGTATTTTTCCTACATTGATCACAACATTTCAAGCAATGGTATGTGCTTAAACGTACAATGAAGGGGTAAAAATGTATTTCTACCACAATCAAGAAACCCTTGGGTCTATGAGGATTACTGTTGCAAATTAACACCTAGCTAAAATGAAATATCCCTTTAAAAGGAAGATTTCCTTCACCCACCATAGTTGGCATGCTTCCTCATTCGGAAGCTCCTCGCTCAGTTATACCTAGTCACGGTACGGGGTACAACCCCCTCACTGAGAGGGAGGAGTTCAGGCATGTTTTGTTATAGAGAAAGGTATACTAAATACCACAATAATGAGCTCAGGGTAGTGGAGGCAGCAGAATGAAAGTTAAAACTTGGTAAAGGGTATATGGTTTCCATTATTTGTACTCCCTTGGGCCACGATTAAAAACAGGGCACTGTGGTAGAAAAATATATGCACTGTTAGTGTTAATAGGAGGTCAACATGTTATAGCCTATTAACCCTTCAAAGAAGTGTTTGCGGCTTTCTTCAGGACCTAATCAAAAGTGCTGCTGCTCATTGTACTCAATCAATAACAAGCATTGGCATAGCCAATAGGTCTCGCCTTTGGGACCTTATAAGTGTTTAGCAATGCAGATCCAGTAACAATGTGAAATAATTTCAATTAAAAAAAAGAAGACTTTATAACTAGTTAATAAAACGTCTCTGGAGGTTTAGTATATAACAACTCCTTTTTAGGTCTCGCCTGCCAATGCGCTTGCGCATTGCTGGCGAGAGATATAGGGGCTAAACCAGGGCTAAACCATCGGTGGATTTCGTACAGTGCCTGTGGAGTAGTCAAGCAGAAAGCGCGTCCACATCAAAGGCATCTGAAGCTTCCCCCAGCGTGCGCTCGGCCTCAGGCATTTCTCCTCCCCTAATTATTCACTGCCCACGGCCGGCCAGCGGTATTTTCACTTTTACGGCCGCCAGGCCGCGTCTCACATTTCTCCTCCCCCCTCCGCAATGCCAAGAGCTTGTTTTAAATTTTTTTATTATTGCAAACATAAGGCTGACACTTTAGCAGGCACTGCGTTTTCTTTTCTTCTTTTTTATTCAGTGGAATATGCTTTCAAAATATAAAATAAATAAATATCGCACCAGCTTTCCAAGGACCGATTTATTATTTTTACCAATGCTCGATTCTTTTTTAGTTAGAGGAGGATGGTTTAATGTCAAGCAGTTACGCTATCTGTGGGAGTCTCATGGAGTCCTCACTCTATTCGCGTTATTTTGAGTAACACTTATCTGACGAGACCTTTTAATTGGACAGGATTAGTATGAGAATAGCTCCGTAGCCTAGCCTTTGTGCCCGTAAGAATCAACACATTTCTCAATAGACAGACTGTTAAAAAGCTCTCTGATGCATTTTGAAGTAGGAACCGGAGGAAAAACAAACGACCAGCCGATGGTGGTGCTGAATCACATTTGTAAACCCCAGACGACCTTTCTTTACCGCTAACTCGCCGGACGTTCCTTACTGGCCATCCAGGCCTTTTTGGAGGCAAAATGGACCGGAATCCTGGTGAACTGTGCACATTTATTTTCCCAGTCAGCTTCTCTCCGATACTTTGTGCAAAAACGTTTTGACAAGAACTGGGAGTGACGGTAAGATTTTGCTTCCCTGAGCAAAGTGACAATTTGTCGTAACATTCACTCCTCACTTCAGTTCCTGAACAGACGCCTAGTAACGTATATAGACAGCATAGGCGAGGCACAAACTTTGATTCTGCCTGTTTATTGGAAGAGTAAAGTGTGAACAGGTCCGCCCCTCTATTTGTGTTACACTTCACGTTTAACAGGCCAGTCTGGGAGTAGGTTTAATTAGCACATGAGGGAAAGTGGACTTTAAAGCCATGAAAATGAATCTGTGTCACCTGCAGGTCATGTGTTTAAATGCTGAATAGGTCAATTTAGATTTTCATCCTTACGAGGTTGATATACTGAATACTTTTAAGTTGGTTAACATTAGCATCACCATCTTAAAAAAGGAAAACTTTGATATCAAGTGCTATATTAAAGAACCAGTTATTATTTTAAATAAAGCCACCTGTCATATAGGGGTGTTCATGGGCTTGCTCGCAATGAATATTCAGAAATTACGTACTTTGCAGGCAGGGAAATCCACCCCTTTGGAGTTGAGTGCTATGCTTAAAGTTGGGCTAATCGTCATGTTTCCACTGATGGAGCCTCTGTTTTCTTTACCTGTGGAAATCTTTGATTTTGACCAAGAAGCTTTCAGGGACCTTATGATGAAGGTCAAATCTGGCTCCCCTGAAGATTGCTGCCCCCGAGGATCCTAAAGGAAGCCTTTACGGCTTGCCCAGATCCACCCATGGCCTTATTAAACCTCTCACTATCTCAAGACTATGTTCCCAACACTTTAGAAGAGGCGTCAGTCATCCCTCTCCTGAAAAAACCAGGAGCAGACCCCGGGTCTCTCACAAATTACCGTCCCATCTCTTTGATCCCTTACATGGCCAAACTACTTGAAGCTCATGTAGCCAAAAACTTGTTGCCCTTTTTGGAGCAGTCAGACTACCTGGACACTCACCAAGCAGGGTTCCGCCCTGCACACTCTACAGAAGCAGTTATATTATCAGTCTTGGACCAATTACGAGCAAAAGCGGATGGAGGATCCCCCCAAGCACTTGTGCTTCTGGATCTCTCCGCCGCGTTTGACACGGTCGACCACAACACCTTGGTCGATCGGGTCATGGGCTGGAATCCAAGGACTAGCCCTCAAATGGATAAGCTCCTTCCTATACAACCGCTACCAAGCGGTCCGTCTGGGAAACTTCACAACCTCCAAGATTAAAAATACATGCAATGTCCCCCAGGGCTCCTCCCTATCACCCCACTTATTCAATCTATACCTTCTCTCACTCATCCATGCACTTAAGGTTGGAAAAATTCAAACCTTTAACTACGCGGATGATTTTCAGTTAATCTTCCCAATCAATAACTCCCCCACTACTGTCCACGAATTCCAGACAACAATGCTGTTCATCCGTGACTGGATGAACAGCAATCACCTTAAGCTTGAATCCAATAACTCCCCCAGTACTGTCCACGAATTCCAGACAACAATGCTGTTCATCCGTGACTGGATGAACAGCAATCACCTTAAGCTTGAATCCAATAACTCCCCCAGTACTGTCCACGAATTCCAGACAACAATGCTGTTCATCTGTGACTGGATGAACAGCAATCACCTTAAGCTTGAATCCAATAACTCTCCCACTACTGTCCACGAATTCCAGACAACAATGCTGTTCATCCGTGACTGGATGAACAGCAATCACCTTAAGCTTGAATCCAATAACTCCCCCACTACTGTCCACGAATTCCAGACAACAATGCTGTTCATCCGTGACTGGATGAACAGCAATCACCTTAAGCTTGAATCCAATAACTCCCCCACTACTGTCCACGAATTCCAGACAACAATGCTGTTCATCCGTGACTGGATGAACAGCAATCACCTTAAGCTTGAATCCAATAACTCCCCCACTACTGTCCACGAATTCCAGACAACAATGCTGTTCATCCGTGACTGGATGAACAGCAATCACCTTAAGCTTGAATCCAATAACTCCCCCACTACTGTCCACGAATTCCAGACAACAATGCTGTTCATCCGTGACTGGATGAACAGCAATCACCTTAAGCTTGAATCCAATAACTCCCCCACTACTGTCCACGAATTCCAGACAACAATGCTGTTCATCCGTGACTGGATGAACAGCCTTAAGCTTGAATCCGGACAAAACGGAAGTCATCCTCACAGGTGGCCTAACGAACCCCTAGAACCCCCTTTTTTGGCCTAAAGATCAGGGACAATCCCCCACCCCCTCTAACTCTGCTAAAACCCTGGGGGTAATAATCAACAGCGATCTTACCATGAACAAACAAATTGGAGCTGTGGTCTCTACTTGCTGTTTCCAGCTAAGAAAAATAAGAAAAAATAGTAGATTCCTTAGCCAGGAAGCATAGATTCAGGCAGTCCTTGCGATGGTAATATCCCACATCGACTACGCCAACTCCCATTATTTCGGCATCCCGACCTACCTCATCAACCGCCTTCAAATGGTTCAAAATCAGGCGGCCAGGCTGGTCCTTCAAGCAAATAGGAGCCAACACACCACTCCACTGCTAAAGAAGCTACACTGGCTCCCTATAACCCAGAGATGCACCTTCAAAGTGGGATGTATCATTTTCAAATCCTTGAATAATAAAAATCCTAAATTCATCGATAATTTGATCAACAGATACATTCCCACTCGCAACCTGCGATCTGCCCATCTGCACCCTCTGGCCATACCCCCCTTCAGGCTAAAACGCGCTGGAGGGTCAAGATTCGCCACCCTAGGCCCAAAATTGTGGAACTCCTTAACTCTGGAAGCTAGAGCGTGCACAGACCTCATGAGATTCCGGAAACTACTAAAAGAACAAGTTACTTACCTTCGGTAACACTTTTTCTGGTAGATACAGTATCTGCCTGTGGATTCCTCACCTTGTGAATATCCCCTTGCGTCAGCAACATCCGGAAATTCTTTTTGTAGCTTCGTGCCGACGTGGACGACGTCACAGAGGCACGGCATCGCGTGTGACTCCGCTGACGTCACCGACACCATAATAGGCCCACGCCGGCGTGATGACATCAGTTCCGCCCTTTTTCCGTGCTTTCGAGGCACACGGACGGAGCGATGACAGTAGATATATACACAGAATACACAGTACACAAATGTCAAGATAACACAAACAGTGTGAAGCCAATGCAGGAAAGCAATTGAAATAAAACATTTCCTTTGACAATAAAAAATATTTACATTACAGTAACTCAGGTATAGAAGAGTGGACAACGGGGAGGCGGGTGGGTCAGTGAGGAATCCACAGGCAGAAACTGTATCTACCAGAAAAAGCGTTACCGAAGGTAAGTAACTTGTTCTTCTGATAGATACATCTGCCAGTGGATTCCTCACCTTGTGAATAGAGTCCCACACCAGTCCCCACTCCCGGAGGAGGGTGTCCACTCTCTTATACCAGAAAATCCTGCAGGACAGAGCGAGCAAAGTGGCCGTCCCTCCTCACCTCAGCATCCAAGCAGTAATGCTTCGTAAAAGTGTGGAGGGAGTTCCAAGTTGCCGCCCTACTAATGTCCTCAACAGGTACACCTCTAGACAAAGCAGATGTTGATGACTTTGCTCTAGTAGAGTGAGCTCTTATGCCTTCTGGAGGTTCCTTTCCAGCAAGAGTGTAGCATATCTTAATGCACAGGATAATCCATCTTGATAGCGTGCCCTTCCTTTCTTGCAGCCAGCAAAACCAACAAAGAGCTGGTCATCCACACAATAGTCTTTAGTCCTATCGAGATAAAAGCTCACCTCCCTCTTAGGGTCCAGACGGTGTAGTCTCTCCTCCTCCTTGGAAGGGTGAGGGGGAGGATAGAAGGTAGGAAGGATAATGGACTGTCCTAGATGGAAGGGAGTTACCACTTTGGCAGAAAAGCAGCCCTGGTCCTGAGTACCATTCGTTCAGCGTGAATAGTCAAGAATGGGGGCTTAGAACTAAGAGCTTGAAGCTCACTTACCCTCCTTGTCGAGGGGATTGCTAAAAGACAGAAGCCTCATGGGACACCTGTGTAATGGTTCAAAAGGTGAACCCATCAAATAGGTCAAAACAAGATTCAAGTCCCATTGAGGCACAATAAATGTAGTAGGAGGGAATTTGTTAGTCAGACCTTTTATAAAACGTAACACAATAGGTGTTTTAAATAAAGACGGCTGGTCCGGCAAACAAAGGAATGCCGACAAGGCCGATAAATAACCTTTTACAGTTGAAATAGCAAAACCCTGCTGGGTCAAATAAAGAGCAAACTGAAGTATGTTGGACAAACGAGCCCTCAAGGGGTCAATAGATCTCTCTCCACACCAGGAAACAAATTTGGACCACCTATAAGAGTAGATAGACTTGGTGGAGTCACGCCTGGCTGATAAGATGACATCCACCACAGTAGGTGGGAGAGAAAAGGAATTCAGGTTACCCCGTTCAATCTCCAGGCATGAAGGTGTAAGGTCTGGAGGTGGGGGTGTAGAACCTGCCCCTCCATCTGAGAGAGGAGATCTGCCCTGAGAGGGAGACGGAGCGGCGAGCAGGAGGAGAGGCGGTGAAGATTTGTGTACCACACCCTTCTTGGCCAATCCGGGGCGACCAATATGACTTGGGTCCGGTCTTGGCGAATCTTCCTCAGAACCCGAGGAATCAAGGGTATGGGAGGAAACGCGTAAAGTAGTTTTGAGTCCCAACTCAACTGATACGCGTCCTCCAAAGCTCCCTGTATCAGAAACTGGAGACTGCAGAATGACGGGCAGTGAGCATTCTCGAGAGTAGCGAACACCTGAGGAGTCCCCCACATCCGAAAAATTTAACGAACCACCTCTGGGTGAAGCCTCCACTCGTGGTCGGCCGAGAACTGCCTACTGAGACTGTCTGCATGCACGTTCAGAACTCCGGCCAGGTGATTTGCCATCAGACAAATCTGATGGTTCTTAACCCAGGACCAGAGACGCAGTGTCTCTCTGCAGAGACACTGCGACCCCACACCTCCCTGTTTGTTGATATACCACATCGCGGTGGTGTTGTCCGTCAGGACTTGAACCGACCGCGAACGGAAGGGAGGAAGGCCTTGAGCGCTAGACGTATTGCCCGCAACTCTAGAAGGTTAGTGTGAAGCAACCTTTCCTCCGGAGACCAAAGACCTTTGACCTCCAGATCCCCCAGATGAGCACCCCACTGTCGGGATTGGCAGCAGCTCAAGAATAGGAAACGCCACTAACCTTGTCCTTGTGCCAGGCGGAGACGATGTCCTGAAGATAAGCCCCTCAGTCCCTCCTAGACACGACCCCCAACAGAGACGATATACACTCTCTGCGTGAATTCGTGCCACGGGGGAAAAAGGGAAGTGGATAAAATAATAAACAAGATGTGGTATCTGTGGTTCCCTCAAGGGCTTGGTCCCAGGCTGGTTGGTACCCTCAATGGCTATTCTCACTGCAGAGGATGACAAGGCATATGTGTCAACACTAATGAACTGTAAATACCTCAATATGCCACAAGGTCTTGTCCCCCTACTCACCAGAAATCCACACCCTGAGGCCGGAAATAATCTGCACTTTATTTGCTTCAATAAAGTGGCAGAATCACCAAAAGTAGTATTCCCTGTTCAGAGTTCACATGGAATGAACTACCACCAATAGCGCAGCCATTTACTTGGCACAACACAGGAAGAATGGATAGAGGACGTCTTCTTCGCAGTGTCAATGTTTTCTCTTTATTCTCTGCCTTTCACTAATGAAATTTCTAGACGCTAGTCCAAAGCTAAATGAGCGTCTTCTATTGCACCAGATACTAAAATGGCCAAAGGTCAATTGGAGACGGAATTCCCTTAAACAAAGTTCAGATAAGGAATTCAACACGACCTCCTAATTAACGATCACACGAGAAGCGTCTTCTAGTCAGGCGCTTTCAAAGGGATTCGTTATCTATTTTCTCGCAGGTGCTATAAAACGCGAGATAGAGCGTTTCAATGCACCGCGGCTCCACAACGGGCACAAATGATTAATTTATCAAAATACGTGGAGAAAGCGATCCCGCTTTTCCACCGAACAGTACCTTACAGCAAAGGCTCTCAAAGGTCACAAAATCCGAGACTTCAGTCCCGCACTCGTCCAGGAATTCAAAGGGCTTCTATCTTCCAGCTGAAATCCGGCGGGGATCACCATCCGCCATTCCTCAAACAAACAGGTCAATTGACAAGCACCTTTCCTTTGTGAAGGCGGTGCTTATGTAAGAACAACCCCTAGGCATGCTGGTAATTGTAGTTTTGTCTTCTTTTCGCACCGTTTCCTCCACACAAAGCAGGCTGAGAGCGAGATTTCTTTAAATGGTACTGTTTTAGCATTTCAGACCACGTAATCGCTACACCCACCCTAGAGTGGATGCATCCGTTATTACTGTGGCCACCGATGGAGGCAGTTGAAAAGGCTTTCCTTGTGACAGATTGCCTTCCACGCCCCACCAAGACAGATCCGCTGCAGCTTCTCTGGAGATCCTCACAGACTCCCTGAGATCCCTTTCATGTTGATACCACTGCCTGCGGAAGCACCACTGGAGCGCCCTCATGTGCCAGCGTGCATGGTTGACCAACAGAATGCAAGAAGCCATCAGACCGAGCAGACGAAGGACCTTCAGGACTGGAACAACCGCTCCATTGTAAAATAAAGGAATCATTTCCTGAATCCTTTGAGGTGGAGGGAATGCACGGCAAACAGTTGTGTCCAGTACCGCACCTATGAACAGGTTGGAAGGCGGTGCTTATGTAAGAACCACCCGTCGGCATGCTGGTAATTGTAGTTTTGTCTTCTTTTCGCACCGTTTCCTCCACACAAAGCAGGCTGAGAGCGAGATTTCTTTAAATGGTACTGTTTTAGCATTTCAGACCACGTAATCGCTACACCCACCCTAGAGTGGATGCATCCGTTATTACTGTGGCCACCGATGGAGGCAGTTGAAAAGGCTTTCCTTGTGACAGATTGCCTTCCACGCCCCACCAAGACAGATCCGCTGCAGCTTCTCTGGAGATCCTCACAGACTCCCTTAGATCCCCTTCATGTTGATACCACTGCCTGCGGAAGCACCACTGGAGCGCCCTCATGTGCCAGCGTGCATGGTTGACCAACAGAATGCAAGAAGCCATCAGACCGAGCAGACAAAGGACCTTCAGGACTGGAACAACCGCTCCATTGTAAAATAAAGGAATCATTTCCTGAATCCTTTGAGGTGGAGGGAATGCACGACAAACAGTTGTGTACGGTACCGCACCTATGAACAGGTTGCGCTGGGAGGGCACCAGGTGAGATTTGGGTACATTTATCAAAAAACCCAATCTGTGCAACAATTGAGTTGTCTCTTGCAGATGATAGAGCACTATCTCTGGCGACTCTGCTTTGATCAGCCAGTCGTCCAGATAAGGGAATACCGGAATCCCCGACCTTCTGAGATGTGCTGCCACCACAGCCATCACCTTGGTGAAAACTCGAGGCGCAGTAGTAAGACCAAACGGATGGACCATAAACTGGTAATGCTGAGATCCCACCGTAAAACGGAGATACTTCCTGTGAGACTGCAGGATAGGGATGTGAAAATATGCATCCTGCAAATCTATCGACACCATCCAGTCTCCTTCCATCAGTGCCTGAAGAACCTGCGCAAGGGTGAGCATCTTGAACTTTTCCTGCTTCACGTAAAGGTTCAAGATCCTGAGATCTAGGATTGGACGAAGTCTGCCATCCTTCTTGGGAATCAGGAAATACTGGGAGTAGCATCCCTGACCCTTTCCTGCTCCGAACCACCTCTTTCGCACCCTTTCTTAACAGTGCCAGGACTTCTTCCTGCAGGAGCAACAGGTGTTCCTCCGTGCAAAAACCTTGGCAAGGAGGGTAATTCGGTGGAAACTCCTGAAAAGGAAGAGCATACCCATTTTCTACAAGATTGAGAACCCAAAGATCTGATGTAACAGATTCCCAATCTTGTAGAAAATTGGTAAGCCAACCCCCCACAGGACCCGCATGATCCGGAATGGCAGATCTAAGGCTGCTTTGCTGTGGTTGGAGGGGGGTTAGAAGAGGAAGAGGATGAGGAGGAGGCTTGACGCCCTCGAGGACGAGCTCTTTGTCTGCCCCTGTATGACTTATACAGCGTATTTTGCTGTTGCTGCTGCTGTTGAACTTGACGGTAGGGACGAAAGGAACCACGTCCAAAACCTCTATCCCTTTTAGTCATTGAACCTCTGGTCTGCAGCCCTAAAGATCTGGCAGTAGCCCTACAGTCCTTAAATCTTTCCAAAGCCGCATCAGCCTTTTTACCAAATAGCCCAACACCATCAAAGGGCAAATCCAACAACGCAGCCTGAACATCCGCAGAAAAGTCAGATGACTTCAGCCAGGCAGCCCTTCTAGAGGCAACAGAAGTACCCATAAGACGAGCAACTGAATCAGCAGTGTCAAGCCCACTCTGAATCACTTGGCGTGCAGCCGCTTGCGTATCGGCCAATACCTCATTAAAATCCTTCCTACTGTCCTCAGGTATTTTAGGAGCCAACTGGCGTACTGAGTCCATCAGGGCATGTATATACCTCCCCAAAAGACAAGTGGCATTGGTCGATTTCAATGCCATGCTTGCTGAAGAGAAAACCTTCTTAGCAGTCTGATCCTGGATTCCTTATCCCCAGGCACCTGAGGAAATTCACCCACAGTCTTTTTTGAACAGGCTGCCTGAATAACCAGACTTTCAGGCAAAGGATGCGAGGATAAAAATTCAGGATCCCCAGGTGCAACTCTATGCCTCCTTGCAACACCTTTGGCACTGCAGGAGCTGTAAGAGGCTTGCCCCAAACCTCCAATATAGGCTGAGTTAACGCATAATTAAAAGGGAGCAACGGTTCAACAACAGAACTCGGAGAATGAAGGACCTCAGTAAAGAGATTGGATTTATATTCCACTGTAGGCAAGGTTAAATTTAAAAGTTCTGCAGCCTTCTTAATAACCACATGGTATGGCACTTTTTCTTTTGAAGAGGCGTCAGACACAGATGGCAGTTCCCATTCAGGAGAAAGCTCTAGCCCACTTGCTTTTCTTAAATCATCAAAATAGTCCTCCTGAAGCTCACCTTCTTCCATATCAGCCTCAGCTTCCATATATATTTGCTCCTCAACAAGGCGCGGAGCATCCCTTCTGGATCTCTCCTTCACAGGCCGCGCCGTCGGATCCGGGAACGACTCCGACGGAGCCGGTATCGGTGTTGAGATCAAATCCGGAGGAACAATGCGCTGCTCTCGAGGTCGAATCGGAGCCGGCGACGACTGCATCAGCGTCGACTACCTCGGCGGCGCCGAAAAAAGCCAAGGCGGATTAGACGGCGGCATAAATGGCATGAAAGGAGCTGGAGCATAGGAATGGGGAACTCCTAAATTATGTGCCATAGGACCCATGGGACCCGAAGGCGCACCAGAGGGGTACCAAGCTCTCGAATAGACTCCATACATAGCGTTTAAAAATGCAGTAGGGTCTTGTCCAGGAGCTGGGAAGGGTGGGTAAGAACCCGCTGGCTGAACCTCGGGAGGTACCGGATTCGCCTCTTCTTCCACAGGTGGCTGGGTCGGAGTCATCGAGCCCTCTGCCAATGGAACCTCCTCATCCTCTCGAGCCGGAGACGGCGCCTGACATGGATTCGAAATCGGAGCCTCACCTTCTGGATCCAAGACCTCGGGCAACAGAGACACTACATCCTCTCCATGTCTCCTCTTAGGCGACTTCGGCCTCGAGTCCGACTCCTTACCGGAATGATGGCGAGATCCATGCCTCCGCTGCTTATACTTCTTTCTTGACTTCGAAGCATGATCGGAAGAAGACCTCGAAGGCAACGCCGTATGGGATCTCGACCTGGACTTCGACAGCGCCCTTGACTTCGACCTCGACTTTCTCGAGTGCGATCTCAAAGTCTTCTTTTCATTTCTACCTTTCAACTTCGCCACCAGAAGTTTAGCTTCTCTCTCTCGGAGTGCCTTCGGGTTCATCTTCTTGCACGAAGAACAGCTTTCGACATCGTGGTCCGAACTGAGACACCAGATACAGTCATCGTGCGGGTCCGTGATCGACATCTTTTTGCTCACTCCCCACATTGCTTGAACCTGGTCTTCTTAGTCGACATCTTTCAGCGAGACAAAGAAGCAAGGAAACAGAGAAAACAGTAACAAAGTTACTACACCTACAGAGATTCCCAGAAACCGTTATCGTCGACGACGCGGAAAAAAGGGAACTGATGTCATCACGCCGGTGTGGGCCTATTATGGTGTCGGTGATGTCAGCGGAGTCTCGCGCGATGGCGTGCCTCGGTGACGTCGTCCACGTCAGCGCGAAGCTCCAAAAAGTATTTCCGGATGTTGCTGACGCAAGGGGATATTCACAAGTTGAGGAATCCACTGGCAGATGTATCTATCAGAAATGTGGTTATTCAAGCAGGCATACTATTAACACCCCGGTTTATCACCTCTAGATCAGCGTCAAGAAACCAACCTGGTGTACGTCCGCTCTACAAATAAAGATTAACATAACATAACATAACAAGACTGGCGGGAAAAACTATGTCAGGTAGGGGGGGCCAGCCTTGCCAACTCCACCCCTCAGGTGGCGGAGGCGAGGTGAAGCCCAACCCCGGGCTCCGGCCATCTTGTAGATGGGGGGCCCTGCCCAATCCCAGCTAGGCTCCTTTCCCCCCTCCCCCAGGAGAGTAGCAGGCTACGGGGTGTACTCACCCCAGGACAGGGACGCATTGGTCCCTGTCCTTGTCCTACCTGTAACGCCCCTAAATTTAGTATTTAGGGGCACCCTGAACATTCCTCCCTCAGATTCCGATAACCAAAGAAGAAAGAAGATCAAGAAGAAGAAGACCCGCCGTGCAGCTGCTAACAACAGGACAACAACAACTGACTTGGCCCCAGTCCTACCGGCCTGTTGATCCTGGAACCTGATCCTGCCTAACCCTGGAAACTCTTGTGGACAGCAACCTTGGGACTTCCAGAGGACCTGCCTGCCTTGACCCTCTTGAAGATTGGGACTCCCTTCAGCAGAGGCTCTGCTGCATCAACCAACCTGGTGCCAACCAGGAAGTTCCGGACCAGCCCACTCTGCACCCGCCGAGCCCAGGCCGTGCCCAACCGAACCAAGACCACGAGAACATCCCCCCCACGACTGGGACCCGAAGTCCAGTGCCCAAAGACCCTCCTCGACGAACCAGACGACGCCTGGAGACTCAGAATGAGGGGCCACCCCGAGGGTAAGCTTTTCCGACACCCAAAGACACCCCTGCACCCGGCACCCTGTGCCCCCCTTTCGGGTACCTACCTGGGCTCCAAGACCCCAACTTACCTCTCGAAGTGCTGGTCGCCACTGGAGAGTCTCCGTCCCCGAGCCTGCAGCCTTTTTTGCTTTTTGACCTTTCCCATTGAATAACATTGAGCGCCGACGGCTTAAAAGCACCCTGTACCCAGCTGCCCGAGTGCCGCATGCTGTGCCACCTTTGTCCTAGCCTACTTCCCCCTTGCCCTGAGCAAGTGACCAGGAGCCCAGCTCCCACAGCCGCGTGGCCTGCTAGCCAGCAGCCACTAACCGAAGGCCCCCATTCCCTTATTGGATATCATTGGGCCTACCTACCTCTGCACCCGGCCGCCCCTGTACTGCTGGGATTGAACTAACAGTACTTACCTGACCCTGGGGGACCCCTGAGTTTATGCCCAGAACCTTAACTTCACCAACCACGTACTCACCTGGAACCGGTAGCTCACTTACCTGCCATTGGATAACATTGACCAAGTGTGAAGTTTTGAAAACTGAAAATATTCACATAAAATCAGCCAAAGTCTGAATTCCAAAGTACTCAACTGTGACCAGGGGAGAAGTCAGTACTGTACCTTTCAGCCCAGTACTGAACCGTAAAAGTGATCCTTTCTGGGTTTACTATTAATCAGTATTTTCTCCATAGGAACCCATTGTCTGCTTTTCTATGAAATTTCTACTTCTACTTTTGAAAACTTGAAATATTCTTTAAAAATCACACGAAATACTGAAAAGCAATTACCTACCTGTTTTAAGTCAAGACCCCAGTGCTGGCCCTAGGAGACCAGTGCTGGATTATAAAAGTAACGCAATCGTAATTTACCTGCAACCTGAATTTTCTCCCATTGAATAACATAGTCAGATTTCCATTGAAAAGTTTTTAAGTGTTAACTTTTAAAACATCTCTATATTCATGAAAATTCACTACAGTAACTTAAACGTTTTTGCTAATCTGGTTTCAGCTTAGACCCCAGGACTGAATCTAGGATCTAGTCCTGGAACTACCAAAGTAATCTATAAAGTAATCAACTGTACTTATATGTGGAAAAAACATTGAAGTCAATGCTATAGTGTGTTTTAGGTTTGTTTTGCTTACTTCCAATACTGTATCCATTGTGTGCACAACCTTAATTGCTCCTTTGCAAAGTAATTACACGAGAGTACTCATAACAAGAAAAGTATATTTTTATAACTGTTGGTTCTAAAAATAAAACAACTATAACAGTGGATATAAAGCAATTGGCCTGGAGTTCAGTCCTTGAGTGTGTGAAACCTTTTGCTGACTGAGTGTGTACAACAAATGCTTGCTCGCTGCCGGACTTTGTTGCTGCTGCTTGTTCTCTGCTACAAGGAAGCTTGGGGAACTACAGACACCCGAATCCCCTCAACTGCACTCACCTGCGCTGAAGCGCAATCCCGCCCACCGCGCTACTTTACGGCTCGCGGCCCCCGCTTCGTGGGAGCCGCTCGCAGCCGGACTTTGTTCTGCTGGGTGTTCTCTGCTACAAGGAAGCTTGGTCAACTACAGACACCAGAATCCACTTTGCTGCACTCACCTGGGCTGAAGCACAATCCCGCCCACCCACGCTACTTTACGGCTCGCGTCCCCCGCTTCGCAGGAGCCGCTCGCTGCCGGACTTTGTTGCTGCTGGGTGTTCTAAGCTACAAGGAAGCTTGGGGAACTACAGACACCAGAATCCCCTTAACTGCACTCGCCTGGGCTGAAGCGCAATCCCACCTACCGCACTACTTTACGGCTTGCGGCCCCTGCTTCGCGGGAGCCGCTCGCAGCCGGACTTTGTTGCTGCTGGGTGTTCTCTGCTACAAGGAAGCTTGTGGAACTACAGACACCCGAATCCCCTCAACTGCACTCACCTGGGCTGAAGCGCAATCCCGCCCACCGCGCTATTTTACGGTGAAGGACTGGACTTTTAACAGTACCAGCGGTGCCAGGGAACAACACCTATAACCTTCATGGGATACCTGTTTCGGCGCACAAATTACAGAGACACGGGAAACTTCCTTCGGCGTCAAAGATCAGCGTTTATTACTGCAGGGAGGCAAAAGTCACAAGAAGTACAACAGTGTGTAGGTTCTGAGAGTCTGCTTCAAATTGAGGTTGTAGGTCGCTCTCTTTTATACAGAGTGTTACCATTGCATAACATGTGGACAAAAGATTACAATCCGGTTCCCACAGTAGACTTCAAAAGGGTCGCTTTCATGTGTTCAGAATCCCGGAACATCTTTATAAATAGCCATGCCGGTTCCCAACTGTAAAAGTACATCTTCCCACCATTAGGCACACCCATTAGAGTTGTAAATGACCAAGAAGGAGAGACAAGAGCAGCTGCAAGGAAGTCAGACACGTGTAGAGAAAAGAGTGTGGGGGTAATATCGGAAGCATGATCGCGAGATCAAAAGAGTTGGATCCATTGCCTGTAAGGCTGTCACAATAGACTGGTACAACCAGATTACCCTCAAGCTGTGCCATCTGCCTTTGCTGTGTCATTCCTCCGGCCATAAAGACGCATGAAAGGAATATGCGTCTTCCGTAAGGCTTGGGAACTAGAGGGTCAGGGGGCGAACAGTTATCTGCTCGCTGACTACGTGAGGGCAAGAAACAAAATGGATGCCGTATCTAAAATGGAACCCGAGGGTTCAGATGAAGAACACGTAATATTAGACGAACCCTGGCAGGTAGTGTAGCGAAAATTCGCACACTTGCCGAACTCGTCATTTGCGGTTCGTAGATACCAAACTTATCCATATTCGGCAATGCCCAGAACATCGTAATAATTTTTACGGAACCTCAGACGGTCCTTTTGCCCTCATGTAGGCAAGCACTAGTCGGAATCATAATCGATTTCGATACTCATCAGATCACTCAGATGTTGTTGATACATTATTCGATCCTTCAATGCCTCTTTGGTGACAACGGGCTGTCTTATACACGTCGTAGCACAAAGGCCACATAAGGCAGGACCACATTGCACACAAAGACAACATGAGAACAGAAATGTCACAACAATCCCTATGATCATCAGTATCTTCCAACCCCAAGTCGATATCAGACCCCAAAACCATCCCAGAAGCGTCCAATTTCCTTCGTCCACGTGTATGGACTCCGAAATTTTGTGCAACTTAGAGATGGCTTGATAAACCGTTGGAGCATTATCAGGTATGAATATGCAGCAGCTCGAATGGATGACTTTACAAACCCCACCTCTATCTGCTAGAACGATATCTAGAACCATACGGTTCTGCAACGTCATCAGTCTATCCGCCTGGACTTCGGCTGTCAAATTACCAAGGGCATTTGCAGTTATGTTGGCAGTTGATTCTACTACACGAGTTAACTGTCTCAGGTTCCTGCTATTAACCATCGGTCCCCAGAACGGTAGGAAACCCTTAAAGAAGTCTCCAGCTTCTTGTCCGGAAGTATCTTCTTTGCTAATCACGCCTCTTACAATTCTATTTCTGTGATAATCAGAGGCCACAGTGAAAGTGGGAGGCAAAAGATTCGCAATATAGCAGGTACCCGAGAAGTCATGAGGTAACCACGTATAGGCTCGATCATAACATACAAAGTAAGTACCCTTGGCAGGCAGGAAAACAGGGGAAGAGAGCGTCGGTAAGACATATGTCTCGGTACAAGCACTCTCCCCAAACTGAGCTCTCGGATTTCGACCAAGACCTTTTAAGCAGAAATTACCAAGGTGAGGTACAATCCATATCGGTGGCGAGCTTTTAAGCTGCCTCTCACCCACTGATAAGCTGTACTCAGCTTCACTTAGTTCCTTATATGCTCGCACCTCTTCCTCTGGGATGAGTGATGCGTCAAAAATATCTCTATCTAAGTCTGCAATAGCTCTCGCCAGAGTCTTGTGGTATGGGCCAGGACCAGAGTTTGCTGTGCGTGGTTCTCGATGGGGGTAGGAATCTAGTGCGCTACGGAACATAGTTTGTAATGCTCGAGCTGACCCTTGTGCACTATAAGGCAGAACTAGGTACGGAATACCTTTATCCATAGTATGTGGCATTAACCCACACACCCAACAGTTGGTAGTGTTTACCACTAACTGATGCTGATGCAGGAGTTGTATAAAAGAGTTGTTTCTGAATTCCGCACGTCTGATTTGTTCGTGTTGAGGCAGAGGATAAAAGGAATGTGGAGAAACAGTAGAAATGAAATATTGATCATGAGATGGAAGAGTAGGTGTAGCAGAAGACAATAAGAACTGAGACCCATAATATATTCCTCCTACCAATAGCATAGATATGGTGAGAAACAGTATGATTACTTGTGAGAAAAACCATTTTGTATGACATATTTTCTGCAATGTAGATCTTTGCGCCAACATTTCTTCTCTTTTCGACAGCTCAGACAATGATGATTCCATCCCCTAACGACCGTCCGCGACGTTCTTGACGTACTTCGTTCTGAGTAGCGGTTATCAATTCCCAGGAATTCCCAGAAATTGATAATAGAAACCAACCTTGTGTCGATAGCTGCTAAACAGAAGGAAATACCCGCACGGCCTTACGGTCAACCTGGATGGTAGGTTCTAGCTAGATAATGTTCTTGGCTGTACGAAAAAGAAAAAGATACACAATATATATATATAATGTCCACTGTTTTCAGAGTAACGTAGAACCTATAAACAAAAAAAATCTTTTTATTTATGGCTTGTTCGTGGACGAAGAAAATATCGGCTACTTCCAGGGCGAGTCTGATCTTCAAACAATGGATTGGACGGCAAAGGAGTGTTCAATTGTTCAGGCAATTGTTCAACAGTCAAATTTTCCAAGGTTGATGTGGAGGAAATTGTTTGAGAGGAGTCAGCAACGGTGTCAGATACAAGCCGAGCTTCGCTGAATGGAACGAAACGTGGTGCAGTGTCGGTCTCAGATGAAGAAAGACCTCTTCTTATCCAGGTGTCCGATGGCAAAGGAAGCGGGACTCTCTTCGTGTGGGTAGCATGTACCCAGTTCCGACGTCCGTGTAGTCGAACCGCCGTTCTTGTAGCCAGCTGTACCTGAAACGGGCCCACAAATCTTGGTTCAAGGTTTCGTTTTCGTCCGTAGTTTCTGACGAGGACCCAGTCCCCTGGTTGAAGTCGATGACCAGGACCCTCTGTTTGTGATGGCAGAGACTCAAAGACCTGTTGATGAATCAAACTCAATTTAGCAGTCAGATCATAGAGATAATCAATCAACATAGGGTATTCAATTCTGTCAACTTCCTTAGGTCTTGGGACTCCCCATATATTAGCAGGACGACCGAACACAATCTCATATGGGCTGAGCCCTACTCGAGAGTGTACAGTTGCCCTGGTCGACAGGAGAGCCAGAGGCAAAGCGTCGGGCCAAGATAAACCAGTTGTTGCCTGAATTTTAGCCAATTTCAGTTTTAGAGTGCCATTATATCCCTCCACCAAGCCTGCTGATTGTGGATGGTTTGCACTATGAAATTTTTGTACTATCCCTAAACCGCGGCACACACTCTTCATCACACTCCCAACAAACTCACTTCCGTTGTCCGACCATACGACCCGAGGCATTCCGTAACGAGGAAAATATTCTTTGAGCAAGATTTTTGCCGTGGATAAAGCCGTATTATCCTTAAGGGGGTAGGCCTCAATCCACCTAGAGAATGCACACACCACAACCAACACATACTTCAAGTTATTACATCGGTCCATGTGGATAAAGTCCAACTGGATGACTTCGAAAGGGTATGTAGGAGGGGCAAAATGGCCAGGTGGAGTGGGAGTGCCCTTACCAGGATTGTGCATCAAACACACCATACAATTCTTGACCACTCTCTCGGCACACTTAGTAATCCCATCATTCTTCCATACATGAGACAACAACTTGCATATGCCTTTAGTGTTGATGTGCGCCATACCATGAGCCATTGTAACAACAGCGAGCACATACGCATCCGGTAACATCCATCTCTGCTTCTCTGATAAATCAACCCAACATCCATTCTCATCCAATCTTCCCGTGCTCTCTCTCCATTTAGTCCTCTCTGTCTCAGTGGCTTCATTCTGTGTTCCTTTCACACTTTCAAATGTGTCTTCACACATACCAGTCTCTGTTGGCCATCTCACTGAGCTCGTAACATACATTCTGTTCGTCAAATCTTTAGCCGTCTCTTTAGCCGTTTCATCCGCAAACGCATTTCCACGACCCACATCATCTGTTACTTTCTGATGTGCGCTACATTTGACTATGGCCACTTGTTTAGGTAATGTGAGTGCATCTAAAAGATCATTTACAAGCTGACCATGTTGAATCTTCGTGCCATGCGACGTAAGGAATCCTCTCTCTCTCCACAGTCGTCCAAAACTATGTGCCACACCAAACGCATACTGGCTATCTGTAAACACATTCACCCGTTTATCTTTAGACAACACACATGCTCTTGTCAATGCGATTAACTCGGCAGCCTGAGCCGAATTCTGACTTAGTCTTTCGCTTTCCACAATCGTTCTCAATGTAACTACAGCATACGCAGTCGTCACATCACCGTTAGGCAACTTGAAACAAGAACCATCCACATACAAAGTACCATCGGGATCTGTCAATGGAGTATCTTTTAGGTCAATACGACCCTTAGTTTCCTCTTCAGTTCTGAGATAGCAGTCATGTACTGCTTCACCACTTGATTCTGTGTCGATCGGCAGCAATGTTGCTGGATTCAACACATTACATCGTTTTATCCGTATGTGACTGGCCAGCAACGTCAACTCATATCCAGACAATCTTGCGCTCGTCAGATGTTGAGTTTTCGTTCGATTCAATAGAGTGTCAACTGCATGCGGAACCATTACCGTGAGCATATTATTCATGACTAAACCTGCGGACTGTCGAATGGACGCCGCAGCTGCCGCTGTTGCCCTTAAACAACTTGGCAAGGCTCTTGCTACTGGGTCTAAAGTCGAAGAAAAATAGGCACATGGGCGTTGCTTACCACCAAAAGGTTGTGTCAGGACACTCAACGCACAACCATCCCTCTCGTGAACGTATAGTGTAAATGGCTTACTGTAGTCAGGAGTGCCCAACACAGGAGCCGAACACAACGCATCACGTAATTCAGAAAAACTTTTCTGACACTCTTCAGTCCAAGGCAATGGGGATGAAACATCCTTGCACGTAAGGGCTATCAATGGTTTCGCCAACAATGAAAAATTTGGAATCCATTGTCTGCAATAGGACGTAATACCTAAAAAGGCACGAACTTCTCTCTGGGTTTTTGGCACAGTCATTCGGGAAATTGCTGCAATTCTCTCTGGGGTCAACCTTCTCCCTTCTCTTGACAATAAGTGACCTAGATAGGTAACTTCTTGACAACAATACTGTAGCTTTGAAGGCGATACCTTGTGATGTAAGTCATGTAGATAATGCAATAATGATACTGTAGCCGTTTTGCAAATAGCTTCTGTATCAGCTGCCACTAAAAGATCGTCAACATATTGAATCAAAGCCGCCCCCGTCGGTAAAACAAAGGCATCAAGCTGACCTTTAAGTGCTTGGCTGTAGATTGACGGACTCTCACAGTAGCCCTGTGGAGCGCGTTTTAGCCTAAAACTGCGACCACCTAATGAGAATCCGAATAGGTCTCTGCTTTCCTCTGCAATCGGGATGCTAAAGAAAGCATTCTTTAGATCGATCACTGTGAACCAGGAGGCAGATGCCGGAATCATTGTTAGTAAGGCCGTAATGTCGGGAACTACAGGAAATTGTGGAACCACTATTTTGTTTACTTCTCTTAAGTCTATTACAAAACGATACACAGGAGGTTTAGTTGGGTCAGTTCGTTTCAGAATTGGTAATACAGGGCTATTACACACGTTTCCACGAGTTTCTTCAACAACACCTTTTCCAATGAGATCATGAACGATTGCTAACAGCGCTCGTTCGCCCTCAAGAGAAATACGATATTGAGGTAAACGTGGTAATCGCGCATTTGGTTTCAATTGAATCACATAGGGTGGAATGTCCAACAGTCCCACATCATTGGGACCTGTGGCCCATAAGGACGCAGGGAGGGAACTCAATTCAGGTGGGAATTTGTCGACTGATAAATACATTGGAGAGATCACTCTCCGTCCCAATGTAAGCTCCACTCCTTCGGGGGAACAATACAATGTTGCATATAATCGTTTCAACAAATCCAGGCCCAAAAGATTTTCACCACAACCTGTAGATAGAATCAGTGGAGCCGTTAGCTCACGAGGACCAATCATAAGAGGCAAAGGACTAGAGACTGGGTTGCTAACAGGGGCGCCAGAGAATCCAACGGAAACGTTCGTTAAGCCAGACAAAGGTGCGCCAGGGAGTTTCGAATGCATGATGGAACTTTTCGTCGCACCAGTGTCTAACAGAAAAGGCTCAACTACACCCGATGTAGCCACTGCAACGTAAGGCCCACTCTGATCGACCGGAACTGACACTACTCCCTCTCTTTGTCATTGGCTGTCCTAGTAATGGTCATTTACAACAGTCTCATGTTCTACGTAATAATCGTCCACATTATACTGTGCAGATCGGACTGACCCTGCATTTCGCTGGTCAAAACAATTATTTGCATCTGATTGATTTTGATAACGATCACTCTGATTGTGGGATGAACCACGACCTCTACCTCGTGATGCCTGTTGGGGACCACTACCACGATTTCCTCGTGCTGACACACCATTTAGGCGGTCCCGTAAGGCAAGACAATCATATTTTAGGTGTCCCTCTTTCTTACAATATGCGCACTGATTATACCCGAGGGAAGATCTATAATCAAAGTTGTCAGAACGCGGCTGTGTCCTATTGGGCTGTGCTCGTGGTCGATACTGCTGTTGTGAATCAGTTTGGTTTGATCGTGGAGGGTATGCTTGCTGTAACAAAACCTTCGTCTTGAGCTCCTTCGTTTTCTTCTCTACACGATCACTTTCTTCCTTTTCCCTATTCTCATAATACTGGGCTGTTGCTAGTATTTGCGCAGGGGTTGAAACTGCCCACGCACTCTCTGAATTTTTCAGTTTGTTGCTTAATTCAGGCAACAAATTCGACACAAATTTGTCAACAAATAACCGCTGGCCTCCCTCAGCTCCCATGTCCTGACCGCTGTGGTCGACAAACGCTTCCTCAAACCTTGTAAAGAAATCCGAGACACTCTCGTCTTTCTTTTGCTTACAAGCTGATAACTTATCCCAGTTCACCTTCATCGCTGGCATGATAGTTTTCATGAGCGTAATGATTTTCTGCGGCAAGTCTAAGATTAGCTGGTCGGGCTTAGCCCCACCAACTTGTAATGCATCAGCCGCTAGCAGTGCAGCCCAATCACCCCCTAATTCAACTGCGTGGTTGGCTTGACGAATTTTGGCCCAAACTGGTTGCGGTACAACATTGCCAAACAACATGTCGATGTCGGCAAGGTTCATAATAGAAGCTTCCACCAGTTGTGATAACTCTTTATAATAACCAGCCGGATTTTTACGCGGATCGGGTAAGGATTGCTTCACTTGCAAAACTTCCGATCGTTTCCATGGAAGATGTATCCATACCCTTCGAAAATGCGGCAGAACCACAGGGTTTGCATTAGGATCACCAGGCACCCACAGTGGCGGAACCTCTCTCATGGGATATTGACCAGGAACCGCTTACCAATTCTCGGTGGTATCATCTGAGGACACCCGAGAATGTGCTGTGGATCTGAACGCTAATAAGCGTTCCACGACACGTCGTACATCGTCTCCTATAATCATACTGTTCGAAAAGTGACTCTGAAGTTCAATTATGTCGGATGGTACATTATCTACATCATCATTATACCATTCTTCCCTCAAAAAGTTACACATCTCCTCAAACACGAATCTCTGCGTAGGCTCATTAAACTGAGAAAATGTATCAAAGACCACACGAGGAGTGTAATTAGCAGGATGTCTTATCCACCTATGTGCCATGGTTATTAATGTCTCTTTCTCCCTACCACTAGGGATCTGACTCCGTCTCTGAGGAGTTTCAGATGAATCAGACGAAAATAACGGACCAGAAAAAGGTGAATAAAGGGTAGCAACAGAGTTAGGAACACGCTTACGAACAGAAGGAGAAAGAAAAACAGGGGCAACAACACTGGAGGTGAAAGAAGGCATAGTAGGAACTGACAAGATAGTTGGAGTAGCAGAAACAACAGTCTGCGAAGGTACAGGTACAGGAGCAGTAGGAACAAGGACAGGTGGTGGAACAAACGTAGGGTTAACAGCGGGCTGACCCGCAGCCGCTGGAGCAACAAGGGGAGCAACAGGAGGTACTACAGGAGGAACTACAGGAGCAGTAGCACCCTGTACATAAGGAGGTGGTGATTTCATTAAATACGATAACAAGGAATCCTCCTTCAAATCTTCTTCTTTCTTTTCTAGATTATTTAGCAAAACTGGGTAACATTTATCTATTTTCATATGATGCAATCTAGTAGAGATTTCCATTTCCTTTTCTTCTTTGTCCTGTTTACATTCTCGTATAGCTTGCATTATCGGAACGAACCCTTGCTTCTGATCCTTTTTAGGTTGTTTGATTTCTTTCTGCTTGGCCTCTTTACGCCATATCCGAAAGGAATCAAACATAGCTGGCCTAGCTTTCTTTAAAAATAATTTAGCCTCAAGATTATCTAAAATCGAAAGTTCAAAAGTTCCATGTGGTGGCCATCTAAGGTCACCGTCTTTCTTTGTATAGCGGACCCAGTAATCATTATATATTATAGGACCCACCCCATGTCGACTATAAAGATCATGTATCGGAGTTCCAACTGGAGGTATCGGACACGAGTCCTCCAACCGGGAATCCATTGCGCAACATTTGAAAATACGAAACAAACCACTATGGCTAGGCATCGTGCACACTAACCTAGTATCAAACTTCAAGGATTACCGAAGTAATTAAACCTCGTGTAAGTCAAAACCCTCGGTTTTTGGCAATTGCAACTGTCAAATAATACTAAGGACCAATACTAAGAACCACAAATGCAATGGAACCATGCAATACAACAAAGCCTTAAGGCTATCACAAAGCTCGGAGAGCTAACCACAAAGCCTGAGGAGGCTATTACAAAGCTCGGTGAGCTATTACAACAAAGCCTTAAAGGCTAACAACAAAGCTTTCAAGAAGCTAGAACAACCACTAAGGACTGGGAGCGACCCACAAAATACTTAACTCAGAACTTCAATGGCGGCACCAGGAAGGCCCGTCTATCGTCTCGCTTGTACATAAGGTCTGCGCCGGGCGTCGAAGACAGGTCGACAGTCAGGGCATCGGTCCGTCGCAGCCGTCAGGAGGCGGGAATCTTCGCAGGGAAAAACTTTGCGCCACTTATTTCGACAACAGGATCGATGAAGCGGGGTGCACCTTCCCTCGGAGATTTCACACGAAGTTCCTCACGAACATCAGGCTTTGGACCGGTACCGCTGAAGTCGCCCCACGTTGGGCGCCAACTGAAGGACTGGACTGTTAACAGTACCAGCGGTGCCAGGGAACAACACCTATAACCTTCATGGGATACCTGTTTCGGCGCACAAATTACAGAGACACGGGAAACTTCCTTCGGCGTCAAAGATCAGCGTTTATTACTGCAGGGAGGCAAAAGTCACAAGAAGTACAACAGTGTGTAGGTTCTGAGAGTTTGCTTCAAATTGAGGTTGTAGGTCGCTCTCTTTTATACAGAGTGTTACCATTGCATAACATGTGGACAAAAGATTACAATCCGGTTCCCACAGTAGACTTCAAAAGGGTCGCTTTCATGTGTTCAGAATCCCGGAACATCTTTATAAATAGCCATGCCGGTTCCCAACTGTAAAAGTACATCTTCCCACCATTAGGCACACCCATTAGAGTTGTAAATGACCAAGAAGGAGAGACAAGAGCAGCTGCAAGGAAGTCAGACACGTGTAGAGAAAAGAGTGTGGGGGTAATATCGGAAGCATGATCGCGAGATCAAAAGAGTTGGATCCATTGCCTGTAAGGCTGTCACAATAGACCGGTACAACCAGATTACCCTCAAGCTGTGCCATCTGCCTTTGCTGTGTCATTCCTCCGGCCATAAAGACGCATGAAAGGAATATGCGTCTTCCGTAAGGCTTGGGAACTAGAGGGTCAGGGGGCGAACAGTTATCTGCTCGCTGACTACGTGAGGGCAAGAAACAAAATGGATGCCGTATCTAAAATGGAACCCGAGGGTTCAGATGAAGAACACGTAATATTAGACGAACCCTGGCAGGTAGTGTAGCGAAAATTCGCACACTTGCCGAACTCGTCATTTGCGGTTCGTAGATACCAAACTTATCCATATTCGGCAATGCCCAGAACATCATAATAATTTTTACGGAACCTCAACGGCTCGAGGCCCCCGCTTCGCGGGACTCGTGCGGGCGCGCGCCGGGCAAAGCCCGGCCCAAGGGCGGGGCCGTTTGAGCCCGTACAAGAACGACCGAGGACGGGACGGGGTTCCCCCCTAATATCTCCACTACAAGGTCGGTGCATGATTTATACCCTGCCATTTGTTGTAGATTATCTAATTACTAGCTATCATTTACACACTCAAAGATGTAGTTGTTTCAAACCTCATCCGAAAGGACCACTCCTAAGGCTGGGAGAGGCAGGAAATCAACTGATGGTGGGTCAATAGTGGGTAGCCTGGACCAGTTTCTCGCGAGAGCATCTTCCGTTCTGGCCCACGAAATAGAGCTGACAGAAAGAAGATTGTCACTTGACCCTGCTTTCAACTAACGGGCATCAATGGGAAGTTTGGCCCAGGCATCTCGCCAAACCCCTTACAAAATATTGATCTTACAAGGCCAGAAGGCAATGACGTGCGAGAGGGCAACCAACAATTGCAAATTGCTGGAGGCTTGCCTTGCAACCCAGTGTGTGAAGCCGCCATGCTAAATACTAGAAATGCCCCTAATCTTCACACTGTGCATTCTGGACCTCCAACATTAAGTGTCAAAAGAAAAGCTAAAATTCAGAAATCTGATAAAGTAGGGGGAAGTGCAATACCACCAACTCCGCATAGTCCTGCTACATGACAGCCCATCACGGAAGAGCCCACATCGATATTGAGTCCTGGTGTTGTGTTTCCCGCTGAGTTGGGATTGGACTTTTGGACCAAACTTGAACACATTTTTAAAAAGACATGTCTCCCCTTTTATGACAGACTTAACTTGATAGAAAACAGGCTTGCAAGTCTCTAATTATCGTTTGCTTCGGCTCAGGCACGGGGTGGGAACCGGGATAAAGGGATAACAGAAAAACAAAAGAGATTATCTAAGCAAACTAATGAATCTGAAATTCCCTCTACCCCTCTGCCTACGAGTAATGCAGCTGATATCAGTACCCCTGTTCTAATCCTACTTCATCTCATCTAATGATATTGCAGTGACTAACCACATTGTGTTGAGTGGAAGGGCAGAGATAGAAGATGGGAGCAGGGCTATAATTCAACAACGCCAAGCGAACAATAATATTTCTATGTTCTATCAACAAATGGGTTACCGCGTATAGATCTTCCCCCGGAATCCACACCGTATGTGGTGGTTCTTGCGGGGCTCCCACCATTGAGCCAGGGTAGAAGGGAGGAGTATATGGAGCTTAAGAACAAATGTATCCATTGCCTTAATTACAACAGGCCTCTTCCCCCTATGGTATCTACTGAAATTTTGTTTGCAAGGCGCGTGGATTGGATTGGGCCACGGAAAAAGTCTATCGAGGGAGACTGTATAATTATTAATTTTAGGGACAGAAGGGCTGCCTACTGGCACCAGTAGTCGACTCGACAAAGATAGAAAAAAATGTCCAAAAAGTTAGCAAAAAAATGACATACGTGCTCTTCCCGGATCTGCGCTAGCCGACGACGGACACGGAGCCGCAGACGAGGCCTACTGACGTGCAGGGGTACTGCTGACGAAAAACTTTCCGGATCCAGTCTGATGCCTGGGGGTAATTCTAAGGTAAGGAATCTAACACTAACGAGTTTCTTTCAGATTCTGTCTTTCAGATACAAGCTTTTTTGGCATAAGGATTATCTCCATTGTGGAGTTTCTCATGGTGAGATAGCATTTTTCTCTGCAGCTTTTCTGGCATTCAGAACACTCATAAGGTTTTTCATCAGTATGGAGAATCGCTTATGGTTAGTGAGGCTGTGCTTATCAAATAGGAATTTCTGGTATTCACAGCATTGGTAATGTTTTTTCCCTGTGTGCGTCTGCTCATGTAGAGTGAGATTGTGTTTTAAATTGATGCTTTTCTGGCATTCAGAGTACTAAAATATGTTGGTGTGTTTTCTTATGGCGCTTGAAATTATCTCTTCCTCTGAATCTTTTCTGACATTTAGAGCACTGATAATTTCCTTCCCCAGTGTGGATTCTCATATGTTTAGTGAGATTACATTTAAGGCTGAAAAATATTTGGTATTCGGAGCACTGTTAAGGTTTTTCCCCAGTGTGGGTTCTTATATGCTGAGTGAGTCTGCCTTTTACACTGAAACATATCTGGCATTCAGAGCACCTATAAGGTTTTTCCCCAGTGTGGGTTCTTATATGGTGAGTGAGACGGATTTTTTCACTGAAACATTTGTGGCATTCAGAGCACCGATAAGGTTTTTCCCCAGTGTGGGTTCTTATGTGATTATCGAGACTGTTTTTATGGCAGAAACATTTTTGGCATTCAGAGCACTGATAAGGTTTTTCCCCAGTGTGGGTTCTTATATGCTGAGTGAGATGGCTTTTTTCAATGAAACATTTGTCGCATTCAGAACACTGATAAGGTTTTTCCCCAGTGTGGGTTCTTATATGCTGAGTGAGACTGAGTTTGTATATGAAACATTTCTGACATTCAGAGCACTGATAAGGTTTTTCCCCACTGTGGGTTCTTATATGCTGAGTGAGACTGAGTTTGTCTCTGAAACATTTCTGACATTCAGAGCATGGATAAGGTTTTTCCCCAGTGTGGGTTATTGTATGTTGAGAAAGACTTCTTTTGTCAATGAAACATTTCTGGCATTCAGAGCACTGATAAGGTTTTTCCCCAGTGTGGATCTTTGTATGCCGTGTGAGACTACTTTTTAGACTGAAACATTTCTGGCATTCAGAGCATTGATAAGGTTGTTCCACAGAATGGGTCATTGCATGTTGAGAAAGACTTTGTTTGTTACAAAACCTTTCCTGGCATTCAGAGCACTGAAAAGGTTTTTCACCAGTGTGGAATCTCACATGTGCAGTTAGAAGTGATTTAAATTTGAAATGTTTTGGGCATTCAGAGCACTGAAAAGGTTTTTCCCCAGTGTGGAATCTCACATGTGCAGTTAGAAGTGATTTAAATTTGAAATGTTTTGGGCATTCAGAGCACTGAAAAGGTTTCTCCCCAGTGTGGGTTCTTATATGAAGAGTGAGACTGTTTTTGTCAATGAAACATTTCTGGCATTCAGAGCACTGAAAAGGTTTTTCCCCAGTGTGGGTTCTTGTATGCCGAGTGAGACCGTTTTTGTCACTGAAACATTTGTGGCATTCAGAGCACTGATAACGTTTTACCCCAGCGTGGATCTTTGTATGCCGTGTGAGACTACGTTTGAAACTGAAACATTTTTGGCATTGAGAGCACTGATAACGGTTTTCCCCAGTGTGGATTCTTATGTGCTGTGCGAGACTACTTTTTATACTGAAACATTTCTGGGATTCAGAACACTGATAAGGATGGTCCACAGAATGGGTTATTGAATGTTGAGAAAGACTTTGTTTGTTACAAAACCTTTCCTGGCATTCAGAGCACTGATAAGGTTTTCCCCCAGTGTGCGTTCTTGTATGCCGAGTGAGACAGTTTTTGTCACTGAAACATTTGTGGCATTCAGAGCACTGATAACGTTTTACCCCAGCGTGGATCTTTGTATGCCGTGTGAGACTACGTTTTAAACTGAAACATTTCTGGCATTCAGAGCACTGATAAGGTTGTTCCACAGAATGGGTTATTGAATGTTGAGAAAGACTTTGTTTGTCACAAAACCTTTCCTGGCATTCAGAGCACTGAAAAGGTTTTTCCCCAGTGTGGATTCTTCTATGCTGAGTGAGACTTTTTTTCTCAATGAAACATTTCTGGCAATCCGTGCACTGATAAGGTTTATCCCCAGTGTGGGTTCTTATATGCCGAGTGAGACTGTTTTGGTCACTGAGACATTTCTGGCATTCAGGGCACTGATAAGGTTTTTCTCCAGAGTGGATTCTCAGATGTTCAGTGAGTTTAGATTTACGGCCGAAACTTTTTGGGCATTCAGCGCACTGGTAAGGTTTTTCCACAGAGTGGGTTAATGCATGTAGATATAGACTCGCTTTGACACTAAACCTTTTCTGGCATTCAGAGCACTGATAAGGTTTTTCCCCAGTGTGGATTCTCATATGCACAGTGAGATAAGATTTACGCCTGAAACTTTTTTGGCATACTTTGCACTGAGAGTGGTTTCCCCCAGTGTGCATTGTGTCAAATTCTGTGAGATAAGATTTATGGCTGTATCTTTTTTGGCACATGTAACTTTTTCCCCAACTTAGGTTATTTTGCTTTGATTGAGGCGGTTTTGAACACTGAATTTGTTCTCACAGTCCGTGTTTTTATAAGGTGTATTCCTAGAGTTAATATCTCTACGTTTAGTTTTCTCTTGCTTATATGCCACAGTAAGAGTGAACCCGATTTTAGAGTCAGGCTTGTTTAGATAATGTTCAGCATTTATCGCTAAAAGACATTGTGTGTAATCTTCTTAACACTTCAATTAAGCAAAATATGTCTGAAAGCAGCCCTGTAACACATGTCGAAATATTTCTAGCAGATAATAGTCTTTATGTTATAGCCTATCAGGCAGCAACTTATTTTGTGACTGAAGATTTTCTCAAATCTATTTGTATAGGTTCTTAGCAATGCAGTGATAAGGTGTTAGTCTGATATTTATTAATTAAACTGATAAGTACCTTTTTGCACTGGTGTAATGGCAGTAACTGAGGGCGTTAGAACGTGCACAGTACTAATGTGGATCACCAGTCGCAGAACATCAGTTCCTTTTACCCTTTCTTTGTTTGGTGTAAGGTTAAGGTTTGTAGTTCTGAAGACGATGATTTATTTGCATTACCTATAGCGCAACTGTGCTCATTTAATCCATTTTTATATTTAACAGTTTTACATATCACTCATTCACAGCAGATACTGTTGAGGCGATTTACATAGAATTACAGAACAGTACACAATAAAAAATGCACAATCTGAGATGGTTATGAACACAATAAAGTGGTGAATTTTTATGGTTTTCGCAAGAGTGAGCAGAGTGGGTGGTGGTTTTCTACCCAGAGTCAGATAGTCTCAAACTTGTGTAACTGGTTAAAAACGGTTGTTGAACAAAGGTGATTCTCCAATATTTTGGTTGTTAACGTGTCAGCTTCGGAGTCTTCTCTCAGCGTCTTTTCTTTGATGGTCTGCAGAAGAAACCTTTTGTTATAACTTTCTTTTATGCAGTGTGTGCTTCCTCTCTGGAATTACATGATGTTTTAGATGAAGGTTATTCTGTGCACATATATGGCTTTGCTCTGGGTTAATGAAACGCTAAATTAGAGACTTCACTTACAGTATAGTACTTTCCTCAGCTCCCACTTCCTCGCCACACCTAGATTTTGAAAATTGTTTAAACATAGAATGCTGGATGTCCTTCAGTTTTTCAAAATAATCCTTCTTATGGCACCGACTTCAGTTGCCTGGTGCTAAATCTTGCTTTCTTCGTCAGTAATTTCAATCACCTATAGTATTAAAATTTAATAGTTAATACATGAAAATTTCCCAAAATATAATTTACAAGCCAAATCAATGCAGAATTTTGGAAATGTTGAGCTGTTTTCAGACAAAGCAGAGTGTAGAATTGTAGCCTGAGAGTACTTGGATGTACGAGTGAGGATTTATAGAATTTTCAACATTTTATTAAGCTCACAAAGGATACATGCACCCTATGGACTTGTAACATAGAATCCCAAAGGTAGAAATGAAAGTCATATGGACTGGCACCAAACAGATATTTAAAAAAGGATACTATTAATTAATTTTTAATGTAGATTTCTGGGACGAGAATTTCCCCTCCATTGACATCAGGCGTTTCCCCCTGCCCTGAGTTACCACCTACTTGCATCAGATATCCTGACTTTTGAGCTCTGGCCCTTGACACACGCAAATCTATTGTGTGCTGCAAGGACTATGCCTAGACATATCCCTCAACTATGTCCAGAGTATGAATCAAGGGCAATGAAATTAAGGAGTACTTTCATGTGCTCATTTTATTCCACCGGATTATCAGTTGTTAGGCTTTTCTGCACCTGGATTTACCGGGTGCAGAAAAACAGGACACCATTTTTTTCCAGACAGGAAAATTAGACGGAAAAGACGCACAAGACCCTGGATGCATAAGAAGCAGCCAAGACTTATGCTGTTTTTTTTACAAACTGGGGAAAACACACAATTCTTCCCTTTGTTAGACATTTCTTTACCCTCCCCTACCCTGCTTCACCCATCGCCCCCCAACCAACCACATGCATATATCTACCACCTGCTTAAATCAAGTGGTAATTAAAAGCCCAAAAACATTATGAAATAATGAATGGCATGCGGTTTAACAGGCAGAAGAATCTGTTCCTTGTGGCAACTCCCCAATCAATGGCGTCAAACTGGTAATTGCACATTACTGGGATAAATCTACCACAGAAGAATTACATGAGATTTTTCTGCCACCCCAGTTCTGTGCAACTTCTAACAAGGGACTATGAGACGTCTTGGACCGGTCCTGTGACCTGGAGGGTCACACCAAGTGTGCCCTTATTTAAGGCAGAGGACTGTCATGGGTTTAACAGCTAGAACGGTGGTGGCAATGCACCCTGTTGTAAGGATCAATAGCCTGATGAGATCTTTGCATCATGGTCAGTGGAGTGGCTTCCTACTGACACACCCATGTAATGCTCCATTTCTATGCCTGTGCCCAGACTTTGCGCTAACATCAAGTGCGTGTTTAGGGTGTTGGTGTATGCAATGTGAGAGTGTGACAGAGTAAACCGCATCTCCTGCCTGCCAGTTGTGTATGCAAGTGGGACCATCTATCCCTCTTGTATATCATAGTTCAAAGTCCTCTGTTACCAAGGAATAAAGTGCTCTACAAAGTACTCAGGTGCCTGCTGTGACACCAGGGATGGTAACAGCCTGACAGCCTATCTAAGTTGAGGGGACATCACCTGCAGGCTGAATTACTTAATGGAGAAGCTGTGTACCTGTCCTGAAGAGCCTAGAAGTCTGCCTAGAAGCCTGCCTGTCTGGTAAGAAAGGGAAGAGAGGACAAGGCTGTCCTGGAAGAAGCAAAGGTCCGACACATCCTCGTTATCTGTAGGGCGGGCCGGAAAGCCATTCAGCAGGACCAGCTAGTCTGAGGGACTTCCCCCCCACCCCCGCCAAAACGTTCCCAACAGTTCAAGGCAGAAAATAAAACTCTATGACAACGTGATTGTTGACCCCAGTTGGACGATTGTGTGCTGCCAACGGCCCGTCAAGGTTGCATTTGACAAATTCCTAACACAACAGAGTCTGAATCTACTGGCTTCCTGAAGAGCCTGTGTTGGGGTTTTAGCTGCTGAGTTTCTGACTACTCTGTGTCAGAGGCCCATGAGGGACTACGACTACCCCAGTGTCGAACACCCTGTCTGAGCTTACGCCTGTGGTCCAGCCGGCCACAGTGTGGGCTCAATTGCTGACGGTCGGGCCTCCAGAGGGGCTGCACTTACCGACAGGACAGGTGTGACTGCTACCTTGGGACTGCTGATCTTCAGGCAAAGGCAAATAATAGACAGAGTGGGTCCCCTAATGTATGCAGCCTTACATCCAGGACAAAAGCGCTCCTCAAAAGCCTGCTGGTGGGTCACTGCTCTCTCGAGTTTTCAGGCGTGCCATTCAAGTGCCGGGAAACAGGAAAGAGACCCAGACAAGACTGACTCATTCGGTGAAAGGGTAAGACACTTACGACAGAGCATACACGCATTGGGGTGACTGGAGTGACAGAACTGCACCTATACTATATTCATGATACTCCAAAATGCCCCTTGAGGGGAAGAGGGTATCAGAACCAGACGCACCTGTCTGCAGCACATGGTAGTCTGGCATGCCTGCACCATCCTTTCACCCAGACTGTCCATAAAGATGATTTTAGCACCGCTGCACACATAGCAGGGGGAATCTCAGACCATTTGCTGGTTGAGGTGCAACTCGTTGGTCCAGTTGTGGACTTCATGCTACCCCCAAGGGTTGATCCTTGCTATTTAAAAGGCAAGAAGTTCAAAGCTTGTATGAGAGATGGAGCAGACTTCTATTTTAAGGAGAACGGGCGGCCTGTTGAATCAGCTTGCGTGCTATAGGATGAATTCAAGCCAGTGATCCTTGAGGACACTGACAACAAGGGGACGGAAATACTGGGAGAGACTTCCAGAAAGACCTGACCCTGCCAATGCTAACGAATGAGGACTGAGACGCACTAGACCAAGACCTGACAGTAGACTAAATAAATAAGACAATAGGAGCCTTGCAAACAAGGCCAGCGACGGGGCCTAATGAGCTCCCCATAGAATTATATAAAAGCATGATGGATAAAATCAGGGAGTGCCTCCAGAGGAGGTTTCAGACTGCCTGAAAATAAGGGCGTCTTCCAGAGGACCAAAGAATGTCTGAGGTGGTGGTCATCCCAAAAAAGGACGAAGCAGCAACTGAGTGTGGGTCTTATAGACCTTTCTCCCTGCTTAATTTTGAGACTAAGGTCCTTGCGTAGGCTCTGGCGATCTGCCTGCGGACAGTAATTGCAACAGTGGTTCATCCTGATTATTCGGGATTCATGCCACACCAGGGAACGCGCTTATACCTCCGACACCTTAATGGAGTACCACATGCAACAGGGGAATCCTTTGCTGAACCAGTGGCGCTGCTGTCAAGCTCTTGTATGTGGCCCCTCTAGCGCGCTTGCGAGCCAATAAAACAGTCTCCCGAGTCTTTGCCATCCGACAGGGATGTTCCTTGTCTCCTATGCTCTTCACGTGTGCGTGGGTTCGCCAGGACCTCTCATATGGAGTATTCCAGTTGATCAGGAGTGGGATGAGAGAATCTCCCTCTACGCTGGCGTTTTGCTGTAGGACACGTAATCAGCCTTCTCGGTGAACGAATCCTACATATTTTTTACATATTTAGAGATTATTCAGGATATAAGATCAACTGGAATAAGTCCTTAACATTCCTGCTGGTGGCAGGGACCCTGCGGCTGCACTCTAGGTGCACAGTTCGGGTGACACTACATGGCTTTAAATATTTGGGCGTGTTTATTACAAGAGAGCCACAGGCAGAAACATACTTCCGAAATTAGACCAGCTTTGCTGGGATGCCCCACACTTGTGGGCGCTCCCGCTTTCCTTACTGGGCCGGGTGGTCCTATTTAAAGTGATGACCCTCGTGGGTCTCCTGTACATTGTGAAAAAAACGTCCTTTAAGATCCCACCAAACATTTTCTTTCAAGCAGATATTGGCGCTTGCTTGTTTCACAAAAATGATTGGATACCTGCCTCAGAGCGCACTTCTTACAGGCGAGTATCGGGTTATCATGTTGCTGCTACAAGGCCCTTACCTGTGTGAGTTATCGGGAACGATGCAGGGGGCAGACCCAAACCAGCCACACGTGGAGATCAATGACAAATACTGAAGAATTAACAGAGCTTCCAAGCTGGTGACCATTACTTAATTGACCTTGAAAATAAAAGACACGTTTTTAGTATTCTGGTGACTCATGACCATAAAAAACAAAGATTATAAATTCAATATTGTGTCAAATACTTAAAAAATGGAACTGGATGTGCTGAATCAGATGTTGCCCCAGGTCATGCATGACACCTTCCGCCACTATTGCTTATGGGACTTGTAGTTTTCTCATTAAAAGGATGGGCTCTAACGTCCCAGTGTTCTAAGCGATGTTGGTCAAAATCAGAGGCCTGAGTGAGGGTGAAGCATGACACTGCTCTGCTTAGCAGTGATATGACTGACAGTTCCCCAGGCCTTCCATTCTTTGATCTACAGAGGCTCGTCAGCCGTTCATATTTTTTTGCAGCGACAAAGAAACTTTTATTGCAGCTTGTGTCACTGAAGAGATAAAACCCCTGGACGTGTTTAATTAACTACTGACAAACATGAACAATCAAGAACATGAGTTTCTGGAAAACTATCAAGCACCCAATCAGAATCAGTCGCCCTTCACACCCAGGAATTCTTGAGGCTTTGGAGAGGGTGAATTGCACGTGGTATAAGAGGAACACTACGTCGACTCAAAGCTCACTTCTCAGTGATGTACTGAAATGCCAAAATAACAACAGGGGGGAGAGAGAGAGAAGTGGATCCAGTCTCCCTGGGCGTCATGAATAAACAAAATAGAATCCACAAGGTGGTTTTCAGTGGTCCTTAAAAGGATGGGGAGCACACCATGTTTTTTAAATGCCCCTCACACACAACAGGCCCCTTGGTGTCATGCTTCATCATTGGGGCCTTCGCACCCCTCTACGGGATGCGGCGTGCTACGACAGAACGACTACGTAGGAGCACTTGACAGTGAGCTATGTGAGGGTGTGTATTGAGTGATGTGAGTGAGGTGAGGTGAAAAAAAGTGGATAAAAATACCTGGCACCTTTGCTCCGAGCCTGGCAGGACTCTATGTCCATCACTTGGAGTCCTCCAAAATCCTCCATCCCAACAATCCCTACAGAACCAGGATACACACGTGGCGACGCTATATAGACGACGTCCTAGTAATTTGGGAGGGGGACGAGAATTCCATCACAGAGTTTATGCAATGGCTGAACAATCAGAACATTTTCCTCAAGTTCACTCACCAGATGTCAAACAGGTCTATGGTTTTCTTGGACCTCAATATCTACCATGAGGCGGGGTTTCTTAAGACAGAAACCCATTTCAAACCGGGGGCCAGAAATTGCCTCCTCAGGTTCGACAGTTTCCATCCGCGTCACCTGAGGGAGAACCTTCCTTATGGGCAGTTCCTCCGCCTGCGTCGGAATTGCAGCGACCTGGCGAAATATAAAAGTCAAGCGAAAGACCTCTGCACTAAGCTAAGAGAAAGGAAGTATCCCAACCCTGTTATTCAGAAGGCTATGAAAAGAGCTAGAAATAACAATTGTGAGGCCCTCCTTGAAGATAAACCCACACATGATAACCAGATGAACAGAACGGTCTGTGTAACCACCTACAGCCCGTTTACCAATCAATTGACAAAACTGGTGAATAGGCATTGGCGCACACTCACATGTGGCACACTATCCCTGGAGAAACCAATGTTCACCCACAGACGTGGCAGGAATCTGAAAGACATTTTAGTCCATACAAGACCACAGCCACAAAAAGCTGAGCAAACAAGACTACAAGGGATAAAGGGCCACCATCCATGTGGCAACTGCAACTGTTGTCATCTCACGAAAAAGACCCAGACCCTCTCCTTCACCAATGGGACGAGCTGGGAACAACGGATGTTCACAAATTGTAATAGTAAAAATGTGGTCTATTTGATCACGTGCCCCTGCGGCAAGGAGTACGTGGGAATGACCACGAGGCAAGTCAAAGTCAGGATTAATGAGCATAAGAGCAACGTTAGATGTAAAAAGGTGACCACAAAAATGTCAGCTCATTTCCTGGAACTTCAACACTGTGTCAATGAATTACAATGGACGGTGATCGAACAACTTCCCTCAGACATAGGTCTGTTGGAAAAGGAGCAACGTTGGGTGTTCCGGCTGGGCACCGACATCACAGGGCTTAATGACTCAATTCCCTGGAGCCAATTACGTTAGCTTCTGAATACTGCATGAATGGTATGATGAGTGACACAATACTGCAACCAATTTCTGTCAACCAGTGTCTTCATGGTTGTAAATGACATAATGAGCGCCCATGTACCTTTGTGTACATCTATGACCCTTTGATGCCTATTTAACCCTTGCGTTATACCTTCCTCCATTGATGGCAAAATTTAGGGGTAACTTCACTACCTCGATTGAACTTACATAAATGCTATACATCCCCTTTTGGATCTATTCCACCTCTACTCTGCCCTTCCATATGGAGGGTTCCATCTTATGAACAACGAGTGAGGAAGGCAGATAATACCTACACCACCTAATGTATTGCCACGATCAGCAGTACTTAACATTGAATAATTACGAGTTTGCGCATGCGCAGACCGTTCGGGCGCGTCGCATGCGCAGTTCTCTAGTTACAAAACTGGGTCTGCGCATGCGCGTCCAGCGAATCACTACCGCTGAGCCAGCGCGGCCATGCGCATGCGCGTCCTGTGATTCACTACCGCTGAGCTAGCGCGTCCATGCCCAGCGCAGCTCCGTGACTCACATGCTCCTTCCGGAAATGAAACGAGGCACTCTACCTTATATGGGCCTTTTCCGTTAGTAATTATCCAATTTACCCCAACCAATTAACCACACCATAGAGTATAAAAAGCGAACTTCTGCCTTAACGGCTCACTTCCAGCGGAACAGCGTTGAGGGGAAGGCAGGCGATCGTTCCATGCAGTCACCGTGAGTAGGGCTAGTTGAGACGGAGGATGCATTTCACTCACCAGTAACCTGGCTTTTTTAATCCCTACTTCACCTCCCTGAATACAGCTATTTACTATCTTTTAGGTTGTTGACTGGACAACGAGGAGTGATACCCCCAATACTACGCTTAGGCTCATGAGGCCTTCCGAATTTTGAACTTAAGTAAGCCTGTACCATCGCTGTAAACCAATCTTTTTATTCCCATTCATATCAGGGAGTTTGCATGTATGTATGTGCGAATGTGTTTAGAACTGTGTGTCCCCCTGTAAGTGTCTTTCTCTCACAAGGTACCAGATCCACAGTGGAGTTCTGTATACTTACCTTTGTTACGAAAGAAATTCTCTTTTCCTCATGTTCCTGGACATCCGACTAGCATGTTTATTATGTTCCTGGACATCCGACTAGTTTACTTACTATGTCTTTCTTTTACAGATTTTTCAAACGCCAATTGGGCGCAACGAGCATACCTTCACTTAAAACATTGATAGGTATATTACACATTGTATTTTTTATATATTTTTTGAACACTTTCACATTCCATGTGAGTAAGGTGAGGATCATAGTGCATATCCTCGTCCTGAAGAAGGAGCCCTGTGCTCCGAAACATGTTGACACTGTTGTTGGTTGATATACCCTAGTACGTATTTTTTCAACCAGTCTTTGCACTTTTTTACTAATACCAGCCAAGGACGGAATAAAAATATTTTCTTTTTATCCTTAGTGCCAGGTATTTTTTATCCACTTTTTTTCACCTCACCTCACTCACATCACTCAATACACACCCTCACATAGCTCACTGTCAAGTGCTCCTACGTAGTCGTTCTGTCGTAGCACGCCGCATCCCGTAGAGGGGTGCGAAGGCCCCAATGATGAAGCATGACACCAAGGGGCCTGTTGGTGTGTGAGGGGCATTTAAAAAACACGGTGTGCTCCCCATCCTTCTAGGGACCACTGAAAACCACCTTGTGGATTCTATTTTGTTTATTCGTACTGAAATGCCAGCCTCATGGCACACTTAGCCATCTTTTCGCCTCCATGTGGAGTAGTGTGGCTCACTGGTTAGAGGCGGCAGACCCGGGAGCAGATATCGGCCCAGGACCAGGGTTCAATTCCCGACGCGGCAGGGTCGTGGACTTGGGTCAGCGGACTCGATAATTCTCGCTTCGGTGCTTACTCTAATCAGGGGTTCCACTCGGCAACTCTGGGCATTAGCTTGCCTAATTTCCACAACGGCCCCATCAATTCTGGGGATGCCTGGCTCCACCTTGGGGACTCCCAGCAGGGACCATCCCACAGGGAAAGCCAGGACGGGTTCCCCAGAGTTATACAGCGCCAGGAAACCTACGGACGGGTAGCAGTGCGCTTTACAAGCTCAAATACATACATACATACATTAATACACATACTCCTCCTCCTCAAACTGTTGACCAGCTATCAGGGCAAATGAGCCTGCAGCAAAGCATCGCTGGCTTGGTTCCACACCGGACCAGGCAAGGTGATCAACTCCATACTCCTCCAAGTCAGCAAGCACTCTGGTCGAGCCAGTCCTAACCCCACATGAATGTTCCCCATCACAACTATTTTAATTGTACTAAGTTATGTTTCTGCCAAATGTATGAGTCAAAAAATTAAAGGCTTTACATGAAGTGCTGAAAGAGAAATAATTAAGTTTTTCAATATTTCTGAGTCTGCCACAGTACACAGGAGCATTATTTCTCTACAGCAGCAAATCATGTATGTGCGCCCTGTAGAAAGCACGTTTGAATGAAACATGGAATGCATTGCAGCCACAAATCCATACAACAACATAGAGTGCAAGATAACTTGTGTTATTATTGCAGCAGAACGAAATGCCATTACTAATGTGTACGTCATTTTAAAGACAAACCCAGAAAAATGTATGGTCAGTGTTGTTCTTCTGCCTGTTAAAAGACAATCTCCATTAATGTGTCAGTAATTAAAACACTATGAGAAACCCTACTCTATGGCAGGGTGCTGCCTGCCACTGTATTGCCGGTTACTTTCAACATAATCTGATTTATACATACATACTCCTGGGTGCTGCCAGCTATCGGGCCTGCACACAGCAGTCTGGAGCCACTCAGGAAGGAGGTAAGCTCTTCATTTCATCTTAAGCCCTTAGGTTACATTCACAGCCTGATAGACCCGGAGAACTTTATCCTCGCTCTAATTGCGCCGAGCAGATGGACTTAGCCCATCATAGGCTGTGTTGTAGGCTGGGTGATGCCTGGCATCTTATTATCGTTGGCGGGAGGATGAAGCTCTGATAGGAGCTGCTACAAGAAGAGCGGAGAAACAGGACCACAGATCGCCTTAGAGCGACAACTGCCCAGAAGCTGAAGAAAGAACTCTGGAATAGCAAACCTCCTACACCCTGGAGATTCTCCAGGGTAAAAAAATGATTGTAATGAAATGCAAACTGCAGCATTAAGGTAACACACTACAACATCTTTCCCTTTAAACCGAAGATTACAGCATACAATAAAAAACTAACCAAAAAGCAACAAAACTAATAAATGCATTTCCAAATGCTGCAAAATAGAAACAGTTAATACAAATTAACAATATTAAACTTTGTTAGTACCTTAGTAATGTGCTTACTTCTTGGCTTCACTCCATCTGCAGCAATAACGCTCTGAAAGGAGAAATTACTGCTGTGAGTCTCAGAGTCTTCAGTGTTACTGGTCTCAGTCACGAAGACTGTGGTGTTGGAAGATAACTTTCTCTTATTTGGCTTTATTGGTCCACCACTCACGCCATCGCTTTTAGCAGACACACTACTGTCAGCAGCATCATAACTTCAGGCAGATCAGCAAAGCGGATATCACCACTCACATTGGGTGAACAGACTCGTCTCTACTACATACATCCACTCTGTTCTCAAATTTGCTTGGAGCTTCCAAAATGCAAACAGCTACAATATATTCGCCACACTTTCCTGACTACCTTGTTTTTAAAAGTTGTGACATTGAAGCGTGATTCTTGGTTCATCTGCAGCTGATTTTTTTTAGAGGTTCTATTGCCACACAATACTCGTCCCATATTCCAATTTGTCCACAGGGTGCTTCAACCCTGGTAGGTTATCAACTGCCTGTTTTGCAGATAATTTCAGATCGTTTCTGTAAGAAACTGAATTATTATTTGCGGTAGATGAGGAACAATCACAACCGTTGTCATAGTGAACTTTCAAAGCCATTCAATTAACCTCGTATCAACCCCCTGGTACCTAAGCACCGAACAGGCAGGCTTAACTTAAGGTAATATGTAAAATATTTATGCAGAAACCAAACAAGTAAGAGTCAAAATGCAAAAAAATTAAAAAACCCAAACCGAAATGGAAAAATAATAAAGGAAAATGTATTGAACACAATGACACTAAAATGACAAAATCCAGTAAGGGGAATGAGATATGAACTGTAACGCTGTAAGAATCACAAGGTGCCAATGGATGAGGGGCCCGGTAATGGAGTAGTCTCTATGGAGCTGACTGACAAGTCAGAGGAAACCGGAGACCATGGCCTGCAAGCACATAGTGCAGGAATTAGGCGCAGTGGTCTAAGAAGACATCTTGTGCTCCAGGATCAGATAGGGCTGCTGGCCTACAGGGGGATTCACAGCAGGTTCGGGCACAAAGTGCTTAGAGTACTGAGAACAAGCAGCAGATGCCCAGCAGGGCAACAGGAGACAGTCGAAGGCAGCAAGGCCCGGACGAGACTGAAAGGGAGTGACACCTCTGGCCCTGTCCATCATGCAATAGCGCAGTGGAGCTCAGCAGGAGGACAACCCGGTGACTGCCACCCACTGGGGCTGTGACCCCCACGACAAGGCAGGCCGGTCTGGTGATGTGGTAAGAGATATAGCAGCCATGTCCTCAGCGACAAGCAAGAAGGATCAGAATCTAAAAAAGATGCTGACCAAGCTCCCGATGACCGCAGCGGAGAAGGGAGGCTCTCCCCAATGACACAAATCAGCCAAGATGTTGACACCTCTGAAGCCCCAGTTACCCACACCTTTTTAGAGTCGCTATTTGGTGCATTACAAGGCGACTTGCAGATGCTGAAAAGGGAAATAGCGGGGGAGATGAAGGAGATAACCAATGGAGGCCACACGTTCCCAAACAGCATCAACGTCCCACCTTTTGATAAGGCGGGATGTTGATGCCGTTGGGGACCGTATGGCCTCCATCGAGGATCAGAAGCAAGCCCGGGAAGGGGAGGTGAAGCATCTACAGCAAGAGATAGTCCGGCTCAAGGCTCAACAGATCGATCTCCAGGCACACACAGAAGACCTGGAGAATCGGTCTAGGCGAAACAACATCCGCGTTAAGGGAGTTCCACCTAAAGAAGAAGGGCCAGACATCACACAATACCTGCAGGGTCTCTTCAGGAGCATACTGGGCACCCCACCGGATATTTTGGCTTACATTCCAGACTTTCAACTAAAAGAGTGTATGCTACGTGCTGCCAGGGACAAGCAACCACTAAGATATCAGGACCACTCCATAGCTTTGTACCAGAACCTGGCTCTAATACCCCTTCAAAAGTGTAGGGAGTTCCGAGTGGCAACCCCGCGTCTTCAAAATCAAGGAATACTGTATTCTTTGGGTCACCCTTTCCGGCTGATTTTCATATGGCAGGGCAAAGTCCTCCAGCTCAGATCCATGCAGGACACTTGCCAGGTGCTGGGCATCGAGAATCCAATACAGGAGGAGACAGAGGGCCCACAGATCAAAACTCCCCGAGAAAGATGGCATAAGGTCTACGGGAGGCGTAGCACAGAGCGAGCAACGAGACCGGACCCCAAGACCATGGCACAAGAAATACTGGCAGTGCTGGAGACATTGTCGAAGGAGTCATTCAACCATGATGACACTGTGAACGACTGAGGGACAGACAAGTGACATTTGCAAGACTGGGTGGGCGGCGAAGAAGTCTACGGGGAGTGTATAGACACGGGGAGTGTAGAGACACAGGGAACAGGCCACACACGTTGCCAACTATTCCGACTTCCAAGGACACGCACGCACGAATGGCGGGCCCTGGACAATTTGAGGTTAATGGGTTTCTAAGTTGGGGTTAGGGAGGGGAGGGTGGATAACTGATATGCAGGTTAATGGCGTTGAAGAGAGGATCAAAGGACAATGAAGGCCGGGCAGACGTTGGGAGCTCAGGTGGAAGAGGGATCACAGGGACCCAAATACAGGCCAAAGCTGGTGCACTCACTATGACACGCTATTTCCCAGCCCACACTGAAAATTCTCACTCTCAATGCGAGAGGTCTCAACAATCCCAATAAAAGGAGGTCCATCCTTTCCTACCGGGATAACATGAAGGCAGATGTGTGCCTCCTCCAGGAGACAGCTCCTCTCCAAAGATTGGCATAGAATGAGATGAAAACTCTTTCCCCAGCAGTTCTTTTCATCTACCCTGGATAAGACGGCGGGTGGCTATTTTAGTAGCCAAGCGTTTTAAGGGGACAGTGGGGGAAAAGGTGGCCAAAATCAAAGAGATTGATGGGAGCAGGGCCATCGACAGAGTATGTTGGTATGAGTATTTTGGATGCAAAAATTGTGTCACAAACCGCCAGAGTTGCTGATCCCGCAATCACCCATCACCCGATATACGATCAATCCAGGTGCTGCCTCAATTGCCTATAAATAGAAACGAGTCCTATCCCCCACACACCCCTATAGCAATAACCATTTCAAATACCAACCCCACCAGGGATGGTGCTAATAGGTTAAACAGGCCCAGGGGCTCGAATAAGAACAGGTTGTCTAGTACCTCGTGCATTAATGTTCCTGCCGCCCCAAGTATGAATGGCTAATCAGGATGTCCTGAGTCTGCCGCCCGCTGCTTGCCCTTATGTGTTGGTACTGGCCGGAGTACCCACTTTAAGGTGGGATCAGCATGAGTGATGGGACCAGCTACGCGATAAATGTGCGGACTGACTATCAAGGCATAGAAGCTTCCATGTATCCGAAATAAAGGATGTTATTATGGCACGCAGGGTTGGGTGAGTCAGTGCATCTACAAAAAATATCAAAGGGGACAGTATTCTAATTAACTTTCGCAGACCTTCTTTGGTGAGACACCTACTAAGGGGTTGCGAATTTATAACACCTAATAGCACTAACATATGCGCACTACCCCTTGGTTATTTCTACGAACCAAGTCATGCTCCTTTCACCAACAATTCCTCTTGAATTACTACCTCTAATAGGTTCCAGGCCTTGTCTGGATTAGAGACCCAAGACTGACTATCAACCTTTGGGGGAAATACTGATCCTGCTATTAGGTTACCTCATGCCCTGCAAGTAACTGTGTGTACTATTCCCACAACCCACGTATCCCCCTATGCTAACGAAGGCCTCAGCAAGGTCAGACCTCCGTATCTTAAGCTGGAATATTGCAAGGTTGTACGCTAAACTTCACCAGCCAGATTGGGTACAACTCATTAAAGACCAAGATATCCTTTTATTTCAGGAAACATGGGTTGCACAAGAATTGCATATTGAGGGGTTTGAGTGCCATAACATGAATGAATGAATGAAAATAAATGAAAATATTTATAGAGTGCACTACTGCCGAGGCGTCTTGGCTCTAAAGGAAAATGAACAGACCACAATGCAATCAAGGGCTTATAACATCCTAGCAACAACCCCCAAGCAGGGTCGACCATTTGGGGGATTATCAATCTGGGTCAATATTACGACAGGAGGATGCATAAAAACTGTACATACACATAACAATAATGTTCAAGGCATATTATTTAATAGGGGAATTTCCTTTTGGATAATGAATTTTTATAACAATGATTTTCATTCTGTTCCAAATATGCATTTTATAAATGTGATTAAATTTATTGCATCTATTGGAAAATCCAAAGACTGTTTCAAGTCAGTAGGAATCTGTCTGGGGCGATTTTAATACTAAGCTATCTTACTCATGGTCAAGCGAATATTCACACAGCAGCAGACAAACATGCAATAGGGGTAGAGAGCTAATGGACCATTTGAACACCCTTAACTTAATTATTGTTATAGAAATTGATGCAACTACAAAAGATAATGCCCCCCCGGACCCCCAAACGACATTCAGAGGGAGGGGCTGCTCATCTGCAATTAATAATGTTTTTTAGGCTCAGATAAGATGTTTACGTATTTGTAAAGTGCATAGCTGCCCGTAGGCTTCCTAGCGCTAAGAGATACATAACTACAGTGGACTAAGTGAAGTTGCCTGAGATCGGGAGTTTTTAGGGAAAGAGCAATGTTTTGAGTCTTTTCCTGAATGCTAATTAATTGGTTATCATGCGCATGTCCCTGGGTAGTGTGTTCCACATTTTAGGAACCAAATGCTTGAAGGACCTTTCTCCCTAGCTTGCTCTTTTTATTCTGCTGTGTTGCATAAGAAGATCCTCTGATGACCTTAGGGTCCTACTCGGGTTTGCCCTACCCAGACTTAACAACCCCACTGGCATCAGTGCGGCCCGCGGCCCTCGTTCGCACCATAGACCAAACTTTGCGGCCCCCAGGAAAATGTGAGTATCCGTGATCTAGATCAACAAAAGGCGGGAGTAGTTAGACACGAGGAGTAAACAGAAGCATGCATCTCTAAAAGGCACAAACAGGAACCTATGAAAACAAGCATTGGCACAGCCAATAGGTCTTGCCTTTGGGACCTTATAAGTATTTACCCATGCAACAATTGATGTTGTTGCACCAAGGACATTGTGCTGGCTAACTAAACACTTATAAGGTTCCAAAGGTGAGACCTACTGGCTATGCCAATGCTTGTTTACCTGATGGGCATTGGCTGACCGCTACCTGGTTACTGAGGCACTAGTGAGGTTGAGACATATTTGGTGGAGTTTTAGCCAAATCAGATTCTGCCGTGCATGCCCAAGCCTAGGTAGCAATGAAGCGCAGTTGTTAGTGCTGACTGAGTGTGTTCTTTCACTGTGGGGAGAGGGGTTGGCCTAACGGATAGAGCGCTCGACCTCGGACCTGGGGATCTGGGTTCGAGTCTTGGTAACGACGCCAAACATCCTGTGATTCTGGGCAAATCACTTAATCTCCCCGTGCCTAACAAAAATGAATGTGTGTCCACATGTAACGTAACTAAAGCGCGCTGATACCTGATTTGGGTCAAGTTTGAGTTATATAAAACTCTGCAATATTTTTGGTTTTTTAAACTGTGCTACTTTTAATTGACGGGGCTGACCCCGTTCACTCTGGTGAAAGCTAAAGACGGAATTCAAGTCGATCTTCTCATCACACAGACTTTTCAGGCAAAAAAAATGTCAACGTTTGCTGAGGCCTTCAAAATAGTTACCCAACCACACCAATGAGAGTCAATGAACATTTTTGATACAAAATAATCATGTCTAATGATCGATGCAGACAACAAAAAATAAAAAAATGAATGCCGTGACAGCACGCTCGAGACCCTACTAGCGCTAGACAATCGTTCTCAGGTAATGCGGTGAGAATCTGGAACTCGCTTCCTCCTTCGCTCCGTGCCATCACCTCCATCCAGATCTTCAAATCGGACCTCAAATCTCTTCTATTCCAAAGACACTTTCAGAACTAATTCTTTCCTTCAGACCCCGCCAGGAAGTTCTTTAGTCATTGTAATTTGTCATATATATGTATATTTGTGTTTGTACATCCTGTGCTTGCTGCGTTTGAGAGTGTGTTCCTTTTGCCTGCGTTGTTTTAATTCTATGGCCTTCTATTTTTCGCCAAGAAGTTCTTTAGTCATTGTAAATTTGTCATATATACTCATATATTTTTATTTGTACATTCTGTGTTTGTTATTGTGTTCCATTTGCCTGCGCTGTTTTGACTCTATGGCTGCTACCTTTGTTTGTTCTATTCCTGTAACGTAACTGGTTCTATTGTACCGGGTAAAGTCCGTGCTTTATAAAAATGCATTCAATAAAATAAATAAGTAAATAAATACCTCACCTGGGTGGTTTGGCTGCTATGCTCCCTGCTGAGCCTGAGGCCAGGACTGAACCATGAGCACGGGGTTAAAGGAGGCCCGTTCATGGACAACTGCGCATGCGCTGGGGATAGACACTGCTTCCCACAGCGCGGGTTAAAGAGGCCTTGAATTAGCTACGCATGCGCTGAGGACAGACACCGTTTCTTGCAGCGGAGGTCGAGTTAAAGCGGGCCTAATAGATGAACAAGTGCGCATGCGCTGAGGAGAGACTTTGCCTCCCGCGGCGGAGTTCGGAATAAGGAGGGCCTATCGCATTATCAACTGCGAGCGCAGATTAAAGGAAGGCCTTGAATTAATTACGCATCCGCTGAGGAGAAATACTTCCCTGTAGCGGAGCGCGGCTTAAAGTGGGCATGATGGCTGTGCGCATGCGCAGAGGACATGCAACACATGCGCAGAGGACATACAACACATGCGCATGCGCAGAGGACAGACAGCGGTTAAGACAATTCAATGACAGTGTCCGCTCGAGTACACAATTAATGAGATTCAACAACTGGATCCCACCGCGGAGCACGAGGCGCCTCGCGCCACAGCACAGGGTGAGAGGTATTGAAGTGCAAAGCCCCTCGGTTCGGCTCATCTATTGGAGGGAGTGTCTCTCCTCTGCGCAGGCGCAGTGAGACTGAGCGTCCTCTGTCCAGGGCAGTTCACAGTCCGTGCCCCGTGCAAGACCCCAACCCTCTGTGATTGCTCTGCGATAGGAAAAAGTGTCTTCGCTACGCACATGCGCAGCTGTGACGCGAGGTCCTGCGCATGCATATCTGTGATGGATGTTTTTTGTTCTCGATGGTGGCTCGTGGAGCGGCGTGAGCGCGCGCGTCACTCGGGAGGGAAGAACACACCGGGCCCCCCTCCTCACAGGCAGCCGGACTCAGGCGGGCCCCCGGTGCCCCCTCTCTCTCCCCCAGGCCCTGCAGCCCCCACTGACCGGTGCTCAAGCAGAGGCGAGGAGACCTCAAAGCGCCCAACCATGTGTGTGGGTTTGAAAAATTTTAAAATAATATTTTTATTGGATTTTATGTTTTTTTAAAAATATTTTTTTGTTGTTTTTTATGAACAACAAAAGAGAGACAATAAAATCGCCATAGTCAAACAATTCCATAAAATCCCATTCCCCGTGGGTGTGTTTGTGGGATCCCAGGGTGATGGCTGGTGTCTGATTCCATCCCAGGGTGATGGCTGGTGTCTGATTCCATCCTAGGGTGATGGCTGGTGTCTGAGTCCATCCCAGGGTGATGGCTGGTGTCTGAGACCATCCCAGGGTGATGGCTGGTGTCTGATTCCATCCCAGGGTGATGGCTGGTGTCTGAGTCCATCCCAGGGTGATGGCTGGTGTCTTAGTCCATCCCAGGGTGATGGCTGGTGTCTGATTCCATCCCAGGTGATGGCTGGTGTCTGATTCCATCCTAGGGTGATGACTGGCGTCTGATTCCATCCCAGGGTGATGGCTGGTGTCTGATTCCATCCCAGGGTGATGGCTGGTGTCTGATTCCATCCCAGGGTGATGGCTGGTGTCTGATTCCATCCCAGGGTGATGGCTGGTGTCTGAGTCCATCCCAGGGTGATGGCTGGTGTCTTAGTCCATCCCAGGGTGATGGCTGGTGTCTGATTCCATCCTAGGGTGATGGCTGGCGTCTGATTCCATCCCAGGGTGATGGCTGGTGTCTGATTCCATCCCAGGGTGATGGCTGGTTTCTGATTCCATCCCAGGGTGATGGCTGGCATCTGATTCCATCCCAGGGTGATGGCTGGTGTCTGATTCCATCCCAGGGTGATGGCTGGTGTCTGATTCCATCCCAGGGTGATGGCTGGTGTCTGATTCCATCCCAGGGTGATGGCTGGTGTCTGAGTCCATCCCAGGGTGATGGCTGGTGTCTTAGTCCATCCCAGGGTGATGGCTGGTGTCTGATTCCATCCTAGGGTGATGGCTGGCGTCTGATTCCATCCCAGGGTGATGGCTGGTGTCTGATTCCATCCCAGGGTGATGGCTGGTGTCTGATTCCATCCCAGGGTGATGGCTGGTGTCTGATTCCTGGTGTTCGTTTAGGCCAGTGGTTCCCAAACTTTGTCAACCCACGGCTCCCTTGCCTTATTGGCCGTTGGCTGCGGCGCCCTTGCCTTATTGGCCGTTGGCTGCGGCGCCCCAATATGGTATTTTTTTTTTGGCGGTGGGTGGATGTAAACCCAGCTTCCATTTTTCTCCCTGAAAATAATTGGGATGAAGCTGACAAAGGTATTATAATGATTGATGTGGGGCTCACTCTTGGAAACCAAATTTGGGGAGATGGGCGAGGGATGAAAAAACGTATTGTCGTTGGCACCATTTGCATGACCGCTAGGTGTAAGAGTGCAGCTGCTGCGTGAGAGAGGGCTCCCCGGCGCTGTGAATCATTATTTTTCAAGGTGCGTTGTGTGTAAAAGCAGGTTGTCTGCAAATGTTTTGTTTCGCTCTGAGGGCTGCAGGACATTTTATTTCCTTCTTAAGCAGTGCTTTATTTGTGCTACTGGTTTCCGGTGCTCAGCACCGGCACGTAAATTATAGGGCCGGAACTATGCGTGACTATGTGCATTACCTCGGCGATTTAACCTCGAAGACGCGCTTCTGCTGGCGGGCTGACTCTCCTGGGCGCTCTCGCTCACACACGCACTCTCTCACACACACACGCGCACTTACACACACACACCACTAACCTGGCTCTTTTGTCGCGACTCCCCTGGTATCTCCGCCGCATCACCTGGCCTGGATTGCATAATTCAAATGGCACCCAACAGCCATGCACCGAGACCGAGTGGAAGCGTACGCCGCGTCCCCAGCGCACCCCTTGCCTGTAGCAGCCGCCTCTGCTGACCCGGAAACACTCTAGCCGGCTCCCCGCCCCCGGTACCCGGATGTGGGATTTAGCCATGGGTACGCCATTGTTCGAAGACGGGGACGCATTGTAATAGGATGAACTGAATGGGGGCAAATCAAGGTAATATCTGGGTTTTACTTGTTTCTTTTAGTTACAAGAGGATGAACTAAGGGAAGCTGTTCTGCTGGTCTTTGCTATCAAACAAGATTTGCCCAATGCCATGGCCGTAAGCAAGCTGATGGACAAGCTGGGACTGCAGACACTCCGTAGCCGAACTGTAAATAGCTATAAATTGCACATTTTAATATTCCACTATTTATTTGTTTTCGTGATAGTTTTTGATCTTTGAACTCTTTGGTATCTGTTTAGTTTGACTTCTTTGGTATCTGTTTATTTTAATTTTTTAGAGGCATAGTTCTGCTGTCTGCCCTGAGACTGTACGGTCTTCGTAACATGAGATCGTGCGGAGCTTATTATGTCTGTGAATGCTACACAATATAAATGCAGTCTTAGTGTTTTAAAATCAGGAGCAGAGTCAGTGCAGTTCGTGTAACTTGAGTGATGGCACTTTTGTTGACTGACTGATATTGAATTGAAATACAGTTTTGATGTATTTGGCTGTGCTGGTAGAGCTTCTATAGTGTTCTGCTTTCATGATACCATGTAGCTCACATAATTAATCTGAGTGGGCTGAGGAAAGTCTCTGAATGCAAAGGTGCATGTGTGTTTTTAGGTGTGTGTGTGTCTGTGTGTGCGAGTGAAAAATAAAAAATCCTTTTCATACTACTCTCCCCCCTCCACACACACTCTTTCACCTTCTCTACGTGTGCATGTAAGAGAGCCGGATTCCACTGTGGTTAATGGGGAAAATATGAGATAATCCTTGATAATCCTTACTCCTTGTAAATAACTTCTGTTTTATCTTCTTTCACGGTACATTTCATGCAGTGCCTTATGCTAACGTTCGTGCACTCTGCTAAATTAGTGTCTAAGACACAAGTCTGAATGTTATGCTGCCTTATGTAAAAGATTTTTCATGTCTCTCTTCAGTGTGAATGGGGTTTTGTGGAGTGTTAGAACTGGTGGATGGTCTAGCATTTAGTTTGAAATAGGCATGTTGGAATCATTTCTAAAAATAAAATGGTGGTTGGAACTCATTCATAACAGCATGATCTCATAATGGTAGCTCTCCATTGCATCAAGTTTTAGCTCATCTGAGTGATTAATAAATAGTGCCAACCATATATCTAGAATTCTACAACCTACAATGACCTGAAAAATGGTAGGGCTGGTTCACAAGCCTAAACTGAAAAAAGTCTTTCCTCTACAACAATCCTACTACCTTCAGCCAAAATCTTAAAATGGCAGGGAAGGCTGGTATGTTTAGGGTGTGTACAAACAAGCTGGCATGGCCCGTATTGTTCTTGCCACTTTGATGTCCTCAGCACATCTGTCTTAGTACTTCACTGTATAAACATCATTTGAAAGCGAAGACTGCATAAACTGTGCAGTTTGTCTCTATTAATCCAAGAATGCAGATTGAAAAACAAAGACAAAAACTTGAATCCTTCTTTTGTTTTTAGGTCAAGCCTGGGCTGCGCATGCGCAGCTCTTCGAGGCATACTGTCTTAGAGTATGGACTCGAAGCTCCAGCTGTATTTTTCATTGGCTTGTCATTTTTTTGTAAATGCTGCCTTCTGATTCATCAGTAGGCTTGCTAGTCCCTCGTTAGTACCGCCTTGTCTTCATTTGTAACCTCCTACGAGGACTGACCCTTTAACATCTGTTACACGGTATGTCTTATTTAGTCTGTAAGCACTAATTTCTTTAATGAGTTTTTCCTACTTCAGGCACGACATGCTTTCCTGCAACGTTCAGCGTGCCATGCGCACTTTCACTTTACAAGCTGCTCAGGACAATGGCAGTCGCTTCTTTGAAGTGAAACAGATCTTGCATTTACAAGAGTTTGAGCTATTGGCATTGTAAATGACAATGCTTTTATTTGTGCTAGTTAACAAAACCGATCAATAAAAGGCATTATCCGTTACAATGCCAATAGCTTAAACTCTTGCATATGCGAGACCTATTGCATTGCAAATGCTTGTTTCTACTCACTCCAGCAAGCTCAGCATCACCCCGGTGCCAGCTGCTGCATGTGTTCCAGTACTGGCTCCCAGTCGGATGACGGTTACTAGGAGCAGGTGGGGGATTCCATCAGACTGGTGGCTGCGCTAGACTGACTGCTGGCACCGAGAGGCCTGGCTGCATGAAAGCGCCACCGTATGGTCCCCTCGTGCAACTGAAGTGTGCCCCTTCTGCTTCGCATTGTCTGCACAGGGCCTAGTTTTACCTGTCTGAGGAGATGTGAGGTGCCTCTTATAACCCCACAGACCTCCACTCCGCTGTGTACAGTTGTGATTCCTCCCATTTCCCTGCTAAGAGGAGATTCCTTATACTGAAGCTGTGTCAAACTACACACTCTGTCTTGTCACTGCAGTCAGTGATCGAGTTTGACATCACAGTGAACTTATAGTGCAGAGGACTGGATCCTAGGTTCAGTCTTGGGGTCTAAGCTGGAAACAGTTTAGCAAAAACGATTTGGCCATTGCAATGATTTTTAAGAAATATAAAGCTATTTCAAAAGTTCACACGTCGAAAATTTTCAATGAAAATCTGGCAATGTTATCCAATGGGAGTAAAATCAAGTTACTTTTGTAATCCAGTACTGGGCTCCTAGGTCCAGCACTGGGGTCTCAACTTCAAACAGGTAAGTAATTAAGTTTCAGTATTCGGTATGATTTCTAAAGAATATTTCAAGTTTTCAAAAGTAGACACTTAAAAGAAATGAATGAAATGAAATGAAATGAAAAGGGGTTTTATAGAGCGCAAATCTACCCGAAGGCCTCGTAGCGCTAAAATTGCTTACTTCTGGGGAGACTTACTGAATTATGTGGAAAAAAGAAAAGTTTTAAGGGAAAAGCACACAATGGAGTCCTATGGCGAAAATTCAAGTTACTAGTAACCCCGGCTGGGATTACTTCTGCGGTTCAGTACTGGGCTACAAGATGCAGTACTGGCTTCTCTCCTGAGCACAGGTGAGTACATCGGAATTCGGAATGCAGTTGATTTTATGGGAATATTTTAAGTTTCCAAAACTTCACACTTAGAAAATTTCTCGAGTCAACCCAGTCTATGTTATCCAATGGCAGGTAAGTGAGTTACCGGTTTCCAGGTGAGTACTCGACTGGTGAAGTTAGGGTTCTGGGCATGGACTCGGGGGTCCACCAGGGTCAGGTAGATTCAGTTGGTTCACCCACAGCGGTACAGGGGCGGCCGGGTGCAGGGGTAGTTAGGCTACCTCAGGTTGGTGGCTTCTGGCTAGCAGGCCACGCGACTGTGGGAGCTGGGCTCCTGGTCACTTGCTCAGGGCAAATGGGGAAGTAGGATAGGGTACAGGTTGCACTGTCAGGGGCACTCGGGCAGCTGGGTGCTTTTGTTCCAAAAACTCATGTTCTTGATTGTTTATGTTTGTCAGTAGTTAATTAAACGTGCCCAGGTGTTTTATCTCTTCAGTTGACAGAAGCTGCAAAAAAGGTTTCTTTCTCGTTGCAACAAAATATGAATGGCCGACGAGCCTCTGTAGATCAAAGAATGGAAGGGCTGGGGAATTGTCATTCATCTCACTGCTAAGCAGAGCAGTGTCATACTTCACCCTCACTCAGGCCTCTGATTTTGACCAACATCTCTTAGAACACTGGGACTTTAGAGCCCACCTTTTTAGTGAGAAAAACAAAACTACAAGTCCCATAAGCAATAGTGGTGGAAGGTGTCACCCATGACCTGGGACAACATCCGATTCAGCGTATCCAGTTCCATTTTGACACTATATTGAATTTATATCCTTTGTTTTTATGGTCATGAGTCACCAGAATACTAAAAACTTCTTTTATTTTCAGAGTCAATTAAGTAATGGTCACCAGCTTGGAAGCTCTGTTCATTCTTCAGTATTTGTCATTGATCTCCACGTGTAGCTGGTTTGGGTCTGCGCCCGCATCTACCCCGATAACTCGCACAGGTAAGGAGCTTGTAGCAGCAACATGATAACCCCATACTCGTCTGTAAGAAGTGCGCTCTGAGGCAGGTATCCGATAATTTTTGTGAAACAAGCAAGCGCCAATATCTGCTATGTACATTTGTTAAAATAAAAAACAATCAAATCACAGTATACTGTTCCGGGGGTTCGTCCCAGAGACATTATCTGTAACTGAACGCAGACACCGTAGGAAGCATGTGCTTTTAAGACAAGTTGCGTTCACTCACCTGAAGGTGACATGCTTCCTCATTGGGCTATACTCCTCACCAGGCCGGCGCTACAATGCCTGGCGGGCACCACTAGAGGGCACTTTGTCTCACATCTTTTATTAAGTACGCCGGATGAGCATAGTAGGACAGAGGATGTTGCGTCATAAGATGTGAGATTGGTGAAGTCTGAATATAAGATCAACTATCGACCAGTTGCCACAATATAGTTAACCCCTTCGCTGCGGCGGCTATTCCGCTGCAGCGCTACGGGGGCGGGGGGCCGCGCAGCGCTCACACGCTGGTGACGGAAGCGCTCCGTCACCAGCCTCGGGTGAGCTGTGCTGATGACGGAGCGGTTCCGTAATGGCCCCGCACACTCAATAGAACGTGCCGCGCAGGAGAGAAATGAGCGTCAACGTTTTTCATGCCTTGTGTAGTCATGGAGCAATCTGTTGGCATTTCATCAGGACCAAATATGGGAAAATGGGTAAATGTGACCTAATCTTCTCCACAACGTGAGGAGCTCTGTAACTCAAAGCCCTGCACCGTGCATAGGTGATAAGGTGCCTATTAACTTCTTACTACCACAGGTGAGCACTGTTTAACAGAGTGCACTGGATACGGTAACCCTCCTAAAATTCAGGACATACTGACTTATCCAATAACGAGGACGGACGCCGCATCAGAGGGCAACTGGTTTGAAAAGTACATGCTTCCTAGGGTGCCTGCGTTCAGGTAGAGATAATGTCTGTGGGACTGAACCTCCAGAACAGTATACTGTGAGTTGATTTATATGAAGAATGTGTATACTGGAATGACATTTTCCTCAGCATCTCTTGTGCTATGTAAAATAAAACGCAACACACCGTGAGGCCAACAAATCTATCATACATTTAATGCAAAAATAGCAAAAGGCCAAGCAAACTAACAAGTGACAATTGTCTTTGCAATGGACGAGAGAATCCACCCTAAAGCAAGTTGGAGAATATAATGCTAATGCTACACAATGTATTTTTATACACTTTTCTCCTAATACAAGTCAATGAAACATGAACACGTGATAGAAACAGTTACTAAAACAACACTAATGAGTAGGAGGCAGGATCTTCTCTCCAGGGGAATGTGAGGAGTCCGTGAGGTGCAGATAAAAGATACACAGACAAGCTGCAGAATTCACTGTTTCTGGAATTAACACTTCTGTTTGTCAATATTCAATTTACTACAAGATACAGGAAAGTGTGCAGATGCACATCACTAAATAAAATGGTCCTGAGCCCTAATAGAATCATGTAACTTTGCAGGCATATTAAGGCGAACAGTCACATCAAATTAATATAAGAATATTGTAATTTGGTAATGTAATTATCAATTCACGTTGTGGCATTGATGTGTATGATGTGTAAACAATTATCGGTATTAAAGAAACCAGTATATCCAGTTATGCTTTCTCAATTCCTTCTTCCTAGAGGCCTCCACTGCTGCTATCCAGCTGTATTCAGCAGTGCCTCCTGTGACCTGGAATCCTGCACTTAATCAATACCAAAGGTTGTCAATGCTTCTAGCCAACTCCGGTCACTGGTGCCACTCGCACCCCACCCCCCTTGGGCCTGTTATTCTTTTAGCCAGCTCCAGTCAGTAGTGGCCCCTTGGACCTGTATGTAAGCCTACTAGCCAGCTCCTATTAGTACTGGCCCCCTGGGACCTGTTATCATTCTAGCCAACTTGAGTCATTAGTAGCACCTTGGGACTAGTGATCATACTAACCAGCTTCAGTCAGTATTGGCTCCCTGAGACCTAGTATCCTGCTAAGTAACTCCAGTCAGTATTGACCCCTGTACCTTAAATCCTGCTAATATTCAAAACCAGAGGTTAACTCTACTGCCAACCAGTTCCAGTCAATATTGACATGCATTGTTAGCCTGCTTGTCATGAATACCAGAGGCCAGCATTGTTGCTAACCAGCTTCAGTCAGTATTGGCTCCCTGAGACCTATTATCCTGCTAAGTAACTCCAGTTAGTAGTGACCCCTGTACCTTAATTCCTGCTAATATTCAAAACCAGAGGTTAACTTTACTGCCAACCAGTTCTAGTCAATATTGACATGTATTGTTACCCTGCTTGTAATGAATAACAGAGGCCAGCGTTGTTGCTAGCCAGCTCCAGTCACCATTGGCCCGTCACATATTATCCTCAATAGGATCAATGCCCAAGGCCTGTGCAGCTGCTAACCTGCCCTAGTCAGCAGTGACTTCCCGGACCTGTTATTCTGCATATAATCAGCATGTCTTCAGACCTAAATACACTCACCCCACATCCTTACTGTATAATAGCAATTATTTACTTACATCATACAGTAGGTAACGCACTATATCACACGATCCCAAAAACAAAGAAAATAAAAAAATGCCTAAGCCTTCAGTACTCCACCTTGTCAAAAATGACCAAATCACACCAAGCACTATAGCCTGCCACATCACATGGCACACTCAGCCACAACATGACGATACCACAGCATGGATTTGGGGCCATTAATCCTCTGTTCTAGGCATGTATGCTGTAGATGCACATGCTTTGCATACTCCTGCCATCTTGTGTTGGGTCCGGATGTTTGCAAGTTGTTTATCTTTGAAGAAGTCTTTCCAGTCACGAGGTAAGGTGACCACCTTTCGGTGATAGTGCACATGGGCATTGACTCCATTGTTAGATTGTTTTTTACCCCAAACGGGTTCGGGTGCATATTGCTGCACTCCGAAACCGCTCTTCGGGTTCCCCTCAGTGCGCAGTCCACTCTACCCTCAACTGTATTGTTTCAGTACGCGTTTCCCTGTTCTCCTCGTTTCAAATAGTTTGGAAAACTCTCAATTTTTGATAGAAAACCTTGTGGGCAACCGTCGGGCCTTGCTGCGTAGGGCCAGCCATCTGCAAATGGAACAGACTCCATTCCATTTCTGTCCTGAGTTGTGAGAAGTTGGCCTGATAGGTGATGTTTCCAATTCTGGAACCACCGGTTATCAGACCAAACAATCCCTTATGGTATCTGGTTGTAAGTCAACCTTATTAGACAAGCTATCCTAGGGGTAGCATGGACTAAGCAGCCTAAAGGCTTAACTTAAGAGGTCGTGTTAAGCGAGCTGTTTTACCACATACAATCCTGTAATATCAAATGAAAGGACACCACACAAGTATATATTATAAAAATATATGTATTTATTACTAAAAACAATCCCCAGTATTCTTTATGAATAAAGGGGCACAAGCGTTAAATCAAAAGCACAGTTTAAACATACAAAGTTGCACAATTATGGATGAGGGCGGGTGGCCACTCAAACCATATACTAAACAAGTGGTATAAGAGATGCCACTCGAACAGTGGTTAGGCCTAGGGCCTAGGGAATCGCTGGGAGCAGTCGGGACAAGCAATGCTGAAGTCGGGAGAGGCCCACGGGATTCGGGAGCAGTGCGGAAAGCGCACGCATGCACCAATGTTAACCAATGGTGCGTAAAAGTTGTAAAGTTAGAGTTTAAGGACACTTCCGCTGAACCTAGAGGAACAAAACTTAAGACACAGACCCTAGAGATGTGTACCAGTGTGGAAACACCGGCGGAGCAAAGTTACCTCACCCACAGGAAGCGGGTGCACAGGGTCGAAGTTGAGTCGGGTTTCGTCACGCAGGCTCTTGGTGCTTGAAGCTGAAAGGGCTGCAGACGGGGTGAAAGAGAAGTGTCCGGTGGAGTCCAAGGGTGGACTCAAGTCGAAGAGTACCTGAAAGCAGAGGGGACAGAGTCTGGGTCACTCAGCAGTGACCAGGGTGGAACCAGGACGGAACCAGGCAATGTCGGGCGCAATCAGGTGGTCGTCGAGGAGCTTCTCTCCGCTGTCACGTGGGCTCTGGGGCATCTGCGACGTCCAGGAGCGGGTCACGATCTGTCCCACGAGGGCTCTCACCGTCGGTGCAGTCGGCTTCAAGTTTGGAGCAAACAACACTTGGCAAGAGCAATCCACGCGGAACCGGGAGATTGCTTCTCACTCGAACCAGGAGGGTCAGAGTGGGGGCTCCTTTTTAGGGGAGCTGGTGCAAGTCTGGGGCAACCAGAATCGCAAGTCGTTTTCAAAGTTTCGTCGGCACAGGGGCCACTAGCCGGCTGGCAAGTGACCGGGCCAACGCGTTGTGCCAAATGGAGCAGAAGGGCCCCACGCAGCACTCGTCGAGTGTGGAGGGCTGAACTTCGGTGCAAGAGTGGCTCAGGGTTGGGGCTTCTCAAACCCCGGTGTACAGCTTCGAGGGTCACTCGTGGGCTGCACGGTCAGCGTCTCGTGGTCAATTCAAGATGGCGTGCTCCACGCTTCCGGTCGCCTCCACGGGTCTCAGCTCTGCAGGGACTGTGGATCGGGCTGTTGGAAGGCAGGCAAGCTTGATCTCATCGATCTCTGTCGCTCGAGTTCCGGCGGGAACTGCGACAAAGCAGACGTCGATGGCTGGATGGTGCCTGTTTGCACAGGGTGGTCACTCCTTGACCACAAGGGAGATTCTTCGGGCTTCCACGTTGAGTAGGATGTCGAAGGGTCCAGAGTTTCGTTTCTTATGTTTCGTCAGGAAATCTGAAGTGCATTGGCACTGCTCCCAGTCTTATACTAATTTTGGGGGCTGGATTACCTGCTAGGTCCCCTCCTATGGGTGGGACCCAGGAAGTGGGTGGATACACCCCCTTCCTTTGATCCAGGCCGCCCTGGCACGAGGGCTGGAGTGCCCCAGAACCGGTTTGGCCGGATTATGCAAGGGGCAGCCTTGTGCGCCCCAAGCAGTGTCTGGTTTCTTTCAAAGGTCCCTGCTACAATCCACTATCTCCTGTCTGGAGGGTGGTAACACCCCCCTGCGACAGGAAACCCTTTGTCCAGGCCCCATTTGGCTGAGTTTCGGTCAGCTTCAGGGGGTCAGACTCTTGTCTGTGGCAGAGGCATCCATTTTGTGGATCTAAGGTCCTTTTAGAAATTAACCGCATTTAAGTAAAGTAACATGTCTTACCCCTCTAGAGGGGTGGAATGCTATCCCCGTCGCCAGAACTGGCGAGGGGATAGTATTCCAAATCGTATGACACCTTACACAACATGTTTTGATAAAGCCAAACCAGAGTTGCTATATAACCGTGAGGATTATAAGGCACTTAAGAGTATATGGTATGGCATTATCCTGAAACAGCTTAGGGAGTTGTCCCCGACAGCTGCAGACAGGCTCAGCTCATGCTAGAGCTCCATCTCACATTAAACCACGCACTCTGCCTCCAGGATTGATGAGGCCTTCCATAGGAGTGGCTCACAGGTTAATATGTGTCCAGATATAGGTTTAGATATAAGTATACTATATCTAAGTAAGGGGTGATTACACCACCTTACCCCAGCTGAGTGATCAGCCAGTTGTGTCAATTTAAGAACCAGCCAGGGGTGGCAAAAGATATGCTGCAGCCCCTGGTAGGCCTTGGTGGCCCCTATGCCCTGGGCACCTATAGTGCGTTATACAGGGGCTGACAAGGAGTCCATTTCCAATTGTGGTATGTACCTAGGGTACATGGAATCCATTTTACAGAGAGAGCAGATGGCCTGGGGCCCTGATTAGCAGGGAACCAGGTCAACTAAGTCAAAAACCAGCTAAACACAAGGCAAAAAATCTGGGGTAACCATAGTCAGGTAGCCACCTTCCTACATGAGTGCCACACCAAGTACCCTCCACCGACGTACATCAAGTTTGTAACTTGTTCCTCTCTCCGGAGCACAAGAAGGAAGACTGCGACCCTTGTAAGTCGTTTCGGTCCAAGAGGACTCTACCCGATCATCAGGCTCGATGACAAGAGAGGCAGCATCAAAGCGTTCAGCATGAGAAGAAGCTCATCTCGATGCCAGAGCACAATCGCTGGGGCATGCTGGGGCAGTCATGTGATTGCAATTCTACGTCATGCCAGTACCATAGGCGACAGACCAAATGTATAGGTTATCTTGCGCCCTTCTGACATCTAAACAGCCCTAATAAACAGCATTTGGGTGTCAGCTCAATACTAAGTTGTGTGGCATGCACCATTTCTTCGACAGCTTGTTGCTAGAAGGAGTGTATTGCATCGCAGGACCATGGTTAATGTACGAAATCAGCCCCCACAATGTTGCAGCGCAAGCATATATCTGGCCAAGACCCGACCATTCGATGAAGGTCTTGTGCCGTTTAGTAGGTTCTTCGCAGAAAATTATAATGTATCAGTCGAAAATGGGCATTACTAGAAACCATGCATATTAGTTCACAGGCCTGCTGCCAGTCTTGATCTGCCAGTCTTGATCTCGGGCCCGTGTTTAGTGCCTACTGTATCTGATCGCATTGTTCTGTAAAGATGCATAATTAGGTGTCTACACGCACCATAGGTTAGCAGTATCTCAAGGGTTGGAGTATGCGGCGGAGCTGTCGGACAGCATGGCCAGTTGTGCTTAGTTGTGTCTGCCAAGCACGCATGTTGTAAAAATTGCCCCTGGCTTAGACCAAACTCTTTGCGGGCATGTTTAAAGGGGATAAGTCTCATCTGGGTACAATTCACCTTATTGCTCGCATCCCCAAGCAGTACAGTTGACTGCCAGGAGACACCGACGGACAGAGCGGTGCTCCCCATACCTGCGCTGTAGCCAGGTGAGGTGAAGCCTCTCAACCAACATATTTGGTATACGGTTGAGTATATACCTGAAGGTCAGGTGATATTGTTCTTAATTTCTCAAATCTAACCAGCAGTGTTTTTACTTTTCGGTCCTGAAGAATGCATTCTGAAACTATGTTCAAGATAATGCAGAAACATGTTGACCACTATTGAGTGCGGTGATTATTTAAAACCCGTCCTCACACTTGCTTTTTAAATTTTAGGGATTGGGAGACACTAATAAATGTTGTTTGTCCACCTGATCACCTAATTTTATATCTTCTCTCACTTAACACTTATCACTTTAACACTGCCTCTCCAGTAGCCACGTCTATTTTTCTGTACCACATACAACACCCCTTACCTCACACATATCGGTTACGGTAACAACTGACCGGCCGTTCTGTCTCCTGAGTGAGGAGAATCCAAATGATGAGAAAGAGGGCGGTACAGTGTGGCTTCTGATGGAAACTATTTCTCCAGATGCTCTTGAGCCTTAACGTGGCCTGCATTTTATTTACACGGACGATGTCCTCACTGGTGCCTTTTGTGTAGCATTGGTATTTTGATCTACTCTGCTTTGACTCTCTTTTGTGTGACCCCCAGGTGTATTCTGTTGTGATAATACTTTATTTAGGGGCATGCACCTGGCTGGTCGGTAAACTTGCCCTTAGACCCTACTCTCATTGTTTGTTGTGTGCAGATTAACTTATTGACAGGTTGGGAGCAGCCAAGTATCTGAGTATGTTTGATCTCACATCAGAGTACTGGCATATAGGTCTGACGACTCCAGGAGCTAAATAAATATCTGCATTTTCAACCCCAGATGGGTATTATCAGTTCACTGTAATGCCCTTTGGTTTGAAAAATGCATCTGCCACTTTTCAAAGGTTGGTGAACTAAGCCCTTCCTGGATTGGAATCCTTGAGTGCAGCATATCTACACAATATTGCTGTTTTTAGCTCTACCTGGCAGGATCACCTGATCCACCTTAGGAAAGTACTCGAGGCTCTGAGAAGTGCAGGCGTCGTTATCAAGGCATGCAAGTGCAAGATAGGGCAGGGAAAGGTTGCATACTTGGGTCACCTTGTGAGTAGAGGCCAGGTTCAACCCTTACAACCCAAGTTCTCTTCCAGGGGATCCTCATCAATAGTCATAAGCACTGAATATTCCCGCCCACATGCGGGGACCCCGGAAATAATATAAAAATATATATGTAAATCACATATAACTAGCTCGACATATATGTATGCTCATATATAATTTTTTCTCACACCAATGCAGCCCCAAAACTGAGGCTAAACAATGTAATTACTCATACATGTACTAAATTATCAAGCAAATAAAAAACATATTAGGTCAAATGGCCCTTGAACTCTGTGTTTTAAGAAGCAAAATACTCATAAATCATGAAAATTGCTAATAAATAGACATTGTTAGCCCATAGGCTGCATTGTTAAAGCAAAAGCATAGAAAATGAAACCATTTTCAACAAATAAAACTGGCACCGTGCCGTTAAGGCAGCTATGACCCCTGGCTTCCCATCGTGCCTCAGGGGTGACAGTTAGGACAGTCAGGACCCTGGTTTAACAGCTCCTCCCTTTTTTGACTTTCTGTCAAAAAATACTAGGGATTTTCCTCAATTTTTACTTTCACTTGACGTCTTTTAAGCTTAGAGTGTTAGTGCTGCCTTTTTTGACTTTCAAAAAAAGAATATTTTTGTCAAAATTCCTTCTATTCTTGACACCTGCCCTTCCTGTGGGAAGAAGAAGGCCAGGACCTGTGTGTATCCTCTGTCTCTGTGAGACACACTCTGCAGACCCTTGTGAACACTGCAAGAATCTTTCTAGGAGAACCCTCAAGGATAGAGAGAGGATAAAGATCTATGGCCTCTCTGAAAGAGGTAGGCCTCCTGAGAGACAGAAAAAATGAAGGACACGATCGACGTCGAGAGAAGTCCCGACTTGTTCACTTTCGGCGTCAGGATCAGTGTCGAAGCTTCCAGCGGCGACGAAGACGACGTCGAAGACGAGTCATCTTCCTTCAACGATGAAGACTTCAGCGTCGAGATCCAAGGTACCTCCGCTGACGTCAACCGTCGACGCAGGATCATAGGCCTTCGACGGCGAAGCTTCCTCCGTTGACGCCTAGTCATAAGTGTTCGACGTCGAGGCACACTCTGGCGTCTCACCACCGGTGCTTGACATCGAGACACACTCCATCGTCACCTCACCACCGGCGCTCAACGTCGAGACACACTCCGTCGTCACCTCGCCACCGACGCTCAACGTCGAGACACACTTGGTCGACGGATCATCACCGGCACTCGACTTCGAGGCAGTCTCCGTCGCAGCATCCTCCGTCGTCGTCAAAGCATCGACTCTCGACGTCGAGTCGTATGTCGTCGACTTCTCAACACCGAAGTCCGACGTCGAGGCAAGTCTCTCCATCTGAATCCCAGAGGTGTTCGACGTCGAGCCATAGATCTCCGCAAGGAGAGGTTCAACTAGCCTCGGAGCAGCTTCCATCATCGGTGTCGAGGCCGGTCCTGCCCATGTCCACGTCGACCCAGAAAGCTACGATGTCAAGTTTACCATCTCCGTCGCCAGGTCACAGACAGCCGTCGCAGCAGAGATCTCCACAGTCGGCGTTGGCGGCAGAGGGAGAGACGACCTCAGGGAGACACTCTAGGTCTACTGAGCATTCTCCTGGGAGCAGGAGTCTTCCTGCTAAAAGGAAGACGGTTCCAGCGGATGAGGCATCACGGAGTCGCTCAAGATCCCGGTCTAGAAGCCTTTCCAGAGAGAATTTGCCTCCAGTGAGCCTTTCATCATCTTCTTCAGGCTCTCACTCTTCTCACCGGAATAGATCTCCAGATGTAGTGATATATTCCTCCAACAGTGAGAGGTCCAGGCATTCTCCTGATGGTTCGCTGCATGAACAGAGGAGATCACCCCCACCAACAAGTTTGCCTGTGAGGAGAGATACTCAGAATTCACCCTCCATCAGGTTGTCACCAAGATGGTACAGGCCTCTCCATCACAGGGCGCCAGACAAGGAAACAGCAGCCAGGCTGGCAGCAGCTCGAGACAAACCAGTGTCCAGGCCCAGAGAACAATCGCGCACCCCGGTGTGCTCCAGCAGACGGAGGTCCAGGTCTAGGAGCAGAAGAAGGGAACGCAGATCTCCCACTTCTTCCTCTTCCCCTACTCGATCTCATAGGGATTATTCTCAGACCTTGACGGACAGTCCTCCATCCAGAATATATCCCGTGGATGACATCTTTACCTTTCAAGACATCTTGGGCAGAGGGGCTCTTAAGCTGTGTGTTCCCATGACAACGCACCAGACCAAAACCTCAGTTATTTTTGAGACTTTGCATCATAGGTCTGCGCCCAAACCTCTGCTACCCTTGGTTCCGGGGATTATAGAACCGGTTATGGTGGTGTTCCTCACGCCAGCGACAATAAAGGCCGCTCCAGTGAGGAATCTCAAGAAATATCGCTTGCCAGAGGAGGATCCACTCTTCCTCAGAGGCGTTCAGGCCACCAGACTCGGTCATCATCGCAGTGGTGAAAAAATCTCATGCTGTAGCTTCCTCCTCCACAGTACCTAATGTTAGGGGAGAGCAAGTCGCAGGATTCATGTGGAAGAAGAGTCTGCAACACCTCAGCCTCACTCCTGAAAGTATCCAATGCGATAGCGCTTTTAGGCCGCTATGATAGGTCCCTGTGGGATTCTCTGCAGCGGTTCATCGAGAAACTTCCGCAAGAGGACGAAAGGACTTTGAGGAGATTCTCTTGGAGGGCAGCCGAGTCTCCAACCAAATCATCAGCGCTGCAGCGGAAGGTGCGACCCTCTCAGCGCATGGCTATGCCCCCGGAGTGTGTGCAAGAAAGTCTTCCTGGCTACGTCTTACTGCATTGAAACCAGAAGCTCAATCCCGGATCTTGAACTTGCCTTTTTCAGGAACATCGTTGTTTGGGGCAGGTACCGATGAAGAGATGCAGCGGATAAAAGCATAATTAGACCCTCTTAAAGCTGTGGGGATTGAAAAGAAAAAAGAGTTTCAGAGGAGGTTTCGTCCCTACAGTAAAGTTTCTTCCAAGCAGAGGGTTCAAACCCCTCAGTGGCAGAAGGGTCAGGACCAACAGGGGCAGCAGAAGTCTCAATATAGAGGCAGGCGTAATTCCAGAGGTGGTGGAAATCAGCGCCAGGGCAACAATTCCAACAAAGCCCAATCAAAGCCATTAGTCCTTCCTTCCCCCAGCGCCGTTAACCACTCCAGTGAGGGGAAGCATCGCGCATCATATGGAAGAGTGGCATACCATTGCAAAAGATCGCTGGGTGTTAGCTACACTTCAGAATGGATACTGTCTTAATTTCCAACAACTGCCTACACCCGTTCCTCCAATGCCAACATCAAGTCATCAGCTGAAACTTCTGAAAAAAGAAGTGGCTATCCTTCTCGAAAAGTCGGCCATCGAGAGGGTGCCAATCTCTCAAAGGGGGAAAGGAGTGTATTCTTGATATTTTCTAGTCAGGAAAAAGGGCCAGAAAGCAGAATACAGACCCATTCTGGACTTGAGAACACTCAATCTGTATGTCAAGAAAGAGAGGTTTTGCATGTTGGCGCTTCATCAAATATATCCGCATCTCACGAGAGGAGATTGGATGTGTTCACTGGACCTACAAGATGCATATTTTCATGTGCCGATCGCTCACAATCACAGAAGATTGCTTCGGTTCCGGTTGGGGACCTCTCACTTCCAGTTCAAAGTCATCCCGTTCGGGTTGAAGTCAGCACCTCGAGTGTTCACGAAGTGTGTCGCAGTGGTAGAGGCCGCTCTACGCCGCAGGGGTGTCTGTGTGTACCCATACCTGGATGACTGGCCGTTGAAAGGTCCTTCCCCAGACAGTGTAAGAAATCAATTTCTGAGCTGCATCGACCTCTGCCACCGGTTGGCTCTGCATGTGAACTTCAACAAGCCAATCTCACAGCCTACTCAGAAGATACAATTCCTAGGAGCTCTGCTAGACTCCGAGGTAGGAAAAGTGTTTCCTTCGGAGAAGAGACAGTGTTCCATAGTTCAGAAGTGTCAACTGGTGCTTCGCAGCAAGGACCTAAAGGTGCGAAGGATTGCCTCCCTGCTTGGGTCGATGGCATCCTGCATTTTCCTGGTCCCGAATGCCAGACTACGAATACGTCCTCTTCAGCAGGATCTGGAGGACAAGTGGGACCAACAGTCAGCATGCTGGGATGACAAAATCACACTGTCAGACGCAGCGCGGGCATCCATTCCTTGGTGGGCAAAGAAGAAAAATATGCAGGTCGGAATTCTGTTCCATCAAACTCCTCCTGCCCAGACGTTAATCACAGATGCATCTTTGCAAGGATGGGGAGCACACATGGTTCATCTCCAAATGCAAGGTCTGTGGTCCCTCAAAGAGCGTACTTACCACATCAACATGCTGGAGTTGAGGGCAGTCCACTTCGCCCTCAAAGCGTTCCTTCCCTCGATTCAGGACTCGTCCGTGTTAGTACAGACGGACCCCACCATCACAATGTACTACCTGAACAAGCAGGGAGGTACACGCTCACGGGCTCTTTAGCTGGAGGCCCAAAACATTTGGCATTGGCTCCTGGCTCGCAATCTATCAATCACAGCAGTCCACCTCCCAGGAGAACAGAATGTGACGGCGAACGCTCTAAGCCGGCATTTCGAAGACAGAGAAGACTGGGTTCTTAACGACAAGGTTGTCGAAGACATCTTCCAGTCTTGGGGTCGTCCCACCATAGATCGCTTCGCGGACGACGAAAACACCAAATGCCGAGACTTCACCTCAAGATTCTACCGCCCAGGGTCGAAAGGGAATGCCCTTTTGATAAACTGTTCAGGTGAATTTGTGTACGTCTTTCCACTCCTTCCGCTGATCCCGAAGGTGGGGAGCAAGCTGACGAACTCGTACACAGCGATGAGCCTCATCGCCCCCGATTGGCCGAGACAATGGTGGTACACGGACTTTCTCCATCTGTCAGTGAGCCCGCAAAGGAAGCTGCCATGCAGGCCGGACCTGCTATCCAAGATGAACGGGAGGATTCATCATCCCAACCTTCCGTCACTGAGCTTGGCAGCATGGCTCCTGAGGTCATACAATACGGCCACCTAGGACTTCCGCAAGACTGCATGTCCATATTAAAAGAGACACGGCGTCCTTCCACAAGACATTCTTATACATGCAAGTGGAAGCGCTTCTATATGTGGTGTATGCAGAACGACTTATTGTATCTGGCTAAAGCTGGGTTGAAGTTTAATTCTATTAAAGTGCATTTGGCTGCGATAACAGCTTATAGGCGATCACCTTCCCAACCTTCTTTTCTTCCAGTTGCAAGCTGTGAAGGATTTTCTGCAGGAGTTCGAAAAGGTTTATCCCCCAGTGCAACCTCCGTCACCCCCCAGGGAGGTGAACCTGGTGCTATCAAAATTGTTGGGTCCACCTTTTGAACCCATTTATAAAGCAACTTTGCAGCATATTTCGTGGAAGGCTGCTTTTTTGGTAGCAATCACGTCGGCTCGCAGGGTGAGCGAAATTCAAGCTCTCTGTGCCAAAGAGCCTTACACAGTGTTCCGTCTGAATAGGGTAGTGTTGAGAACACATCCTTCTTTTCTACCTAAGGTGGTGTAAAATTTTCATGTAAACCAGACCATCCCTGTACCCACCTTTTTCCCAATCCCTCCACACCAGCTGAGAGGGCATTTCATTCTTTGGACCTGAAAAGAGTTCTGAAATTTGACCTTGATAAGTCCAAAACTATACGTAAGTCTGATTAGTTATTTGTCAACTATGGATCGATCAGACCAGGTTATGCAGCCTCGAAACGTTCTATCTCAAGGTGGATAGTTTCTTGTATTAAGCTGGCTTATCAGTTGGCGGAGAAGACCCTGGGTGTTTTTCTCCCAAGGCGCATTCTACCAGAGGGAAAGCGGCTACTGCGGCTTTTCTTAATAATTTGCCTATGTCTGAGATTTGTAAGGCAGCGACCTGAAATGTATATGTAAATGTAAATGTTTTTGTGCTTGTATAGTGCACAGCTACCCGCTGTGGGTTTCCCGGCGCTTGTACGAATACCGCAAGGGAACCCTTCCTGGCTTTCACTGTGAAGTGTCCACTCCTGGGCACCCCCATGTTGCAGACCAGGCATCCCTTGCGTTGTGGGGTCCGTTGTGGAGACTAAGCAAGCTATTGCCCAGAGTTGCAGCCTGGGACCCATGATCAGAATAGGCACTGAGGCGAGAATATCCGGTCAGGGGAATTAATGAGCCCGAGACCCGCCGAGGCAGGAATCGAACCCTGGTCCCTGGCCAGAGCTCTGCATCGAGGTCTGCCTGCTCTAACCATTGAGCCACACTTCTCCACCTGAAGGTCCGTCCATACATTTACCAGGCATTATTGTCTAGATTCAGACGCTAGAGCAGGTACCCAAGTAGGCCTTGCGGAATCTGTTTAACAGCTAGCTTGGCTGTTACAATTGTTTTGGTTGGGTCATGTTTCTTCTCATTTGCCTGCTGGTGGTTGGTTGGGCTTGCTATTCTAGTCAGTGCTTATGACTATTGATGAGGATCCCCTGGAAGAGAAGGATAAGTTACTTCCCTGTAATCCTAGTTCTCTTCCAGGGGTATCCTCATCAAAGTCATAAGCAACCCAGCCGCCTCCCCAGGCAAATGAGATATGACTATGTGTTTCTAATTCATTGTTGAGCCCTGTCTTCAGGGTTATGCAAAGAACAACTGACCTCACTGTCACCCCTGAGGCATGATGGGAAGCCAGGGGTCATGGCTGCCTTAAAGGCACGGTGCCAGTTTTATTTGTTGAAAATGGTTTAATTTTCTATGCTTTTGCTTTACAATGCAGCCTATGGGCTAACAATGTCTATTTATTAGCAATTTTCATGATTTATGAGTATTTTGCTCATTAAACCACAGAGTTCAAGGGCCATTTGACCTAATGTGTTTTTTATTTCCTTGCTAATTCAGTACATGTATGAGTAATTACATTGTTTAGCCTCAGTTTTGGGGCTGCATTGGTGTGAGAAAAAATGATATATGTGCATACATATATGAGGCGCTAGTTATATGGGATTTACATATATATTTTTATATTATTTCCAGGGTCCCCGCACGTTGGCGGGAATATTCATTGCTTATGACTTTGATCAGGATACCCCTAGAAGATAACCCCTGGAAGAGAACTCAGGCATCTAAGTCTCTTCCTGAGACACATTTGCCTAAAAAAATGGGTCTCTCGTCGTCGATGAAGACTTCCGTTGCCACTGCTACGACAACAACTTCTACCTTCTCTTCTCCTCAACCTACAATGATTATGCTGTCGGCGTCCTCTCAGTTGATGTTTGTCATGGTGTCGGTGAAGCCTCGCCCGTCTGCCACCTCCCTCACTTCGTTGTCGACGAAAAAGAGGTATGTCTCCAGTAAGTCGCCGACGGATGCCTCCTCGCCGACGAGACGGTCGATGGCTCTCAAGGCTCTACCTGCTTCGTCAACAGATGCCTCGTCGACGGTTGCCTCAATGACAGCACAGAAGCCTTCCCTTACGTTACTTCGTCGTCGACCGCTGAGTTGTCAGCGGCATCCTTGGTTCCACCTTCAGCTTTGATGTCTCTAATCCCCTTGAACTCTTCAGCAACACTTTTGCCGCCTTCAGGAACGACGGATGTTTCCCTACTTCAACGTAGGAATTCTTCTTTGGATCTATTGCCAATTCAACCATCTCCAAATCTTCCTGTGGAGCTTTTTGACTATGGGGCTGATAAGGAGGATTCGGAAGAGGATGACAGGTTCCGTGCTGCTCGTACTCCTTTGGAGCTTCTTATCAAATGCCAAGATATTGATGATGACCAAGGATATGATTATTAGCCCAAGCCTAATACTCAACCACCACTTGAGAATCCAACAGTGCAGATGCCCATGTCTCTCATCTCTAATTTGCAACATATGCTTGATGACTACTACCGCTAATTTCCTCCCTCGGAGTCGGCCTGATCTGTCCTACAGACGCATCTTCCTCTGCCTTCATTGATCATCGAGCCGCCACCTCCGGTTTCTCCGGTGGCATCGATGTCTCATCACCCGGAGGACGCACACACCACTGATGATGACAGATAAAATGGGGAGTTGGATGATAGATCCCTCCTTACTGAGTGGGACAATTATCAAATTCAGACTCAGTCACCTACCACTCCAATTCCTGTTGACTCTCCGTCAGCTGACATAGGTGGGTTTCATGTTAATGGACAGGGAGTCCAAGAGATTCCAACTTCCTAGAGTCACCAAGGAATACGACTGTTTCTTGTATGATTCCAAACACCAGCCACGGAAACAGGTTTGGGCTATCCCGATCATTGACTTAATCTGGCAGGACGGTTTGAAGGTCATGAAAACCCTGCTTCCATTCCTGCAGTCCTGCTACGCCTGGATATGAAGTACAAGGCCCCGGATGATTCCCAGCCTGTCTTATTGGTCAACCAAAGCCAGATTTGGTTATCTCCCAGGCAGCACAACGTCGTGCCAGGAATCCCTCGTCTCCATTATCGGCTCCTCCTGATCAAGATGGCAGACACCTTGATTCCATTGGAAGGAAGTTTTCCACCTTGGCGCCAACTACTTTCCGGGCGGCTAATTCTCTTGCTATTCTAGGCCAATACGACAGGCAAATGTGGTCAGACATTTCCCCCATTTATTGATGTGCCGCCGTACTGCGGCGTCCCCAGTTGTGAGAAGTTGGCCTGGTAGGGGATGTTTCCAATTCTGGAACCACCTACTACCTGACCAAACAATCCCCTTATGGTGTCTGGTTGTAAGTCAACCTTATTAGACAAGCTATCCTAGTGGTAGCATGGACTAAGCAGCCTAAAGGCTTAACTTAAGAGGTCGTGTTAAGCGAGCTGTTTTACCACATACAATCCTGTAATACCAAATGAAAGGACACCACACAAGTATATATTATAAAAATATATGTGTTTATTACTAAAAACAATCCCCAGTATTCTTTATGAATAAAGGGGCACAAGCGTTAAATCAAAAGCACTGTTTAAACATACAAAGTTGCACAATTATGGATGAGGGAAGGGGGCCACTCAAACCATATACTAAACAAGTGGTATAAGAGAGGCCACTCGAACAGTGGTTAGGCCTAGGGCCTAGGGAATCGCTGGGAGCAGTCAGGACAAGCAATGCTGAAGTCGGGAATGGCCCTCGGGATTCGGGAGATGTGCGGAAAGCGCACGCATGCACCAATGTTAACCAATGGTGCGTAAAAGTCAAATAGTTAAAGTTTAAGGACACTTCCGCTGAACCTAGAGGAACAAAACTTAACACACAGACCCTAGAGGTGTGCACCAGTGTGGGAACACCGGCGGAGCAAAGTTACCTCACCCACAGGAAGTGGGTGCACAGGGTCGAAGTGGCGTCGGGTTTTGACACGCAGGCTCTTGGTGCTTGGAGCTGAAAGGGCTGCAGGCAGGGTGAAGACGAAGTGTCCGGTGGAGTCCAAGGGTGGACTCAAGTTGTAGAGTACCTGAAAGCAGAGGGGACAGAGTCTGGGTCACTCAGCAGTGACCAGGGTGGAACCAGGACGGAACCAGGCAATGTCGGGCGCAATCAGGTGGTCGTCGAGGCGCTTCTCTTCGCTGTCACGTGGGCTCTGGGGCATCTGCGACGTCCAGGAGCAGGTCACGATCTGTCCCACGCAGGCTCTCACCGTCGGTGCAGTCGGCTTCCGGTTTGGAGCAAACAAGCCTTGGTAAGAGCAATCCACGCGGGATTGGAAGATGGCGTCTTACTCGGACCAGGAAGGTCAGAGTCGGGGCTCCCTTTCAGGGGAGCTGGTGTGGATCTGGAGCAACCAGAATCACGAGTCTTCTTTTGTAGTTCGTCGGCACAGGGACCACAAGCCAGCTGGCAAGTGACCGGGCCAACGCGTTGAGCCAAATCGTGCCAAAGGGCCCCACGCAGCACTCGTCGAGTGTGGAGGGCTGAACTTCGGCTCAGGAGTAGCTCAGGGTGGGGGCTTCTCAAACCCCGGTGTACAGCTTCGAGGGTCACTCGTGGGCTGCACGGTCAGCGTCTCGTGGTCACTTCAAGATGGCGTGCCCCACGCTTCCGGTCGCCTCCACGGGTCTCAGCTTTGCAGGGACTGTGGATCGGGCTGTTAGAAGCTGGGCAGGCTTGATCTCGTCGATCTCAGTCGCTCGAGTTCCGGCGGGAACTGCAACTAAGTAGACGTCGAGGGCTGGATGGTGCCTGCTGCTGCAGGGTGGTCACTCCTTGACCACAAGGGAGATTCTTCGGGCTTCCACGTTGAGATGGAGGGCGAAGGGTCCAGAATATCGTTTCAAATGTTTCTTCCAGGAAAATCTGAAGTGCATTGGCACTGCTCCCACTCTTATTCGAATCTGGTGGGCGTGATTACCTGCTAGGTCCCCTCCTATGGGTGGGACCCAGGAAGTGGGTGGATACACCCCCTTCCTTTGATCCAGGCCGCCCTGGCACGAGGGCTGGAGTGCCCCAGAACCGGTTTGGCCGGATTATGCAAGGGGCAGCCTTGTGCGCCCCAGGCAGTGTCTGGTTTCTTTCAAACCTCCCTGCTACAATACACTATCTCCTGTCTGGAGGGCGGTGACACCCTCCTGTGACAGGAAACCCTTTGTCCAGGACCCCCTTGACTGGGTTTCGGTCAGCTCCAGGGGTCCAGACATTTGTCTGTGGCAGAGGCATCCATTTTGGGGATCTTAAGGTCTTTGGAGAAATCAACCGCATTAAAGTAAAGTAACATGTCTTACCCCTCTAGAGGGGTGGAATGCCATCCCCGTCGCCAGAACTGGCGAGGGGATGGTATTCCAAAGCGTATGACACCTTACACGACATGTTTTGATAAAGCCAAACCAGAGTTGCTAAATAACCGCGAGGATTATAAGGCACTTAATAGTATATGGTATGGCATTATCCTGAAACAGCTTAGGGATTTGTTCCCGACGGCTGCAGACAGGCTCAGCTCATGCTAGAGCTCCATCTCACATAAAAACCAAGCACCCAGCCTCCAGGATTGGTGAGGCCTGTCTATAGGAGTGGCTCACAGGTTTACATGTGTCCAGATATAGGTTTTAGACATAGGTATACTATATCTAAGCAAGGGGTGTGTACACCACCTTACCCCAGCTGAGTGATCAGCCAGTTGTGTCAATTTAAGAACCAGCCAGGGGTGGCAAAAGATATGCTGCAGCCCCTGGTAGGCCTTAGTGGCTCCTGTGCCCTGTGCACCTATAGTGCATTCTACAGGGGCTGACAAGGAGTCCATTTCCAATTGGTATGTACCTAGGGTACAGGGAATCCATTTTACAGAGAGAGCAGATGGCCTGGGGCCCTGATTAGCAGGGAACCAGGTCAACTAAGTCAAAAAACCAGCTAAACACAGGCAAAAAATCTGGGGTAACCATAGTCAGGTAGCCACCTTCCTACACCAGTCCACAGTCCCTGCCCGGTAACGTCGGGTTTTCACTCAGAGCCCCCTCTCTGCCTCCTCCAGCAGTCACCAGTACCTTGTAGTCCGAGGATGTCCTGTGCGCGCAGCCGCGTCCGTTTTGGTTTTCGCCGCCTTTATTCTGTGTCCAGGAGCAGTTCTTGTCGGGTCATCTGTATGCCGGGCCGCCGTGAAACTTTAGTCCCCGGCTTCCGTAGTGCTGTTAGGCCCCGGTTGCACTGTCTCGTAGCCGCTTGAGTTTTAGGAGTCTGGAGTAGCGGATTGCTTCACCGGGAACCAGAAGATCTCCCGTTTTTATACAGCCGTAGCAGCGCCTGCTGAAGTCAGGATTATTGTGCGGATTGTCGGGGAAGGTGCCCTGCAGTCACAGAGCTATGCTAGAACGCGGCTATCTTTCTCGGCCGGTAGCCACGCCGGGAAGTGGTTTTTTATTCGTTTTTTTTCTTTGTTCCTTGTTAGATTCATAATTACTTATCCCAAATTAGGATGAGTTTGTCCACGCTTTTTGGCTATTCCGCATACAACACCTTGGTGGAGCAACCTGGAGAAATTACCGTTACAGAAGGCCGTTGAGTTTTCTTTAGACCTATCTGCTGGCTTAGCAAAGTTGCATCATCTTCTTTTTTTCCTTTTTTATCTCTCTCTCTCTAAGCTCCGGGGCACTTAGAAGCTGTATCTTTCATTTGGCTTATCTAATAAGAGGAGGAGCTGATTTACATTGATCAATGCACTTTGTCCACCTGTTATAATTCTGTTGAGGCTTTCTGATCCCCTGCAAGGGACCAAGTGATGATGTAATTTTTGCCTGTGGACTGTGGAAAAAAAAAATAATCAACACATTTTTGACATAAATCAGGTGGCAGGCCAAGGCTTCTCTGTGCTCTGCAGCAGCCGCCGCACGAGCAGCACTAGCAGCGCCTTAGCACCACGGTGCTGGCAGCGGCCGTTCCTGCCTCCATCGCAGATCTGTAGAACTTAAAGCGCCCGTATAACAAGACACGGGTGAAGCGGGAACCGGTCACAAAACAAACTCTGGTAGTCGTCCCAGACTCCGATCCGCTTGCTCGTCAAATCCTCCTCGGCTCTAATCGATACGCTCTGCACTCAACACCGAATCACAGGCCGACAACAACTGTGAACACCAACAGAGGGAAGAATTGTGTGTTTCCCCCAGTTAGTGAAAAAAAACAGCATATGTCTTGGCTGCTTCTGCTGCACCCAGAGTCTTATGCGTCTTTTCAGTCTAAGGTTTCTGTCTGGAAAAAGATTGTGTCCTGGTTTTCTGCACCCAGTAAATCCAGGTGCAGAAAAACCTAACAACTAATGATCAGGTGGAATAAAATGAACACATGAAAGTATGCCTTAATTTCATTGCCCTTGATTCAAACTCTGGACCATAGTTGAGGGATAGGTCTAGGCATAGTCCTCACAACGCCCAATAGATTTGCTTGAGGCAGAGGCCAAAACTCAAAAGTCAGGAAACCACATACAAGTAGGTGGTAACTCAAGGCAGGGGAAAACGCCTGTTGTCCGTGGAGGAGTCATTCCCTTCCCAGAAATGTGCATTACAAATTAATTAATAGTGTATATGTTTTTAATATCTGTTTGGTGCCAGTCCATATGACTTTCATATCTGCCTTTGGGATTCTATGTTGCAACTCCATAGGGTACATGTATCCTTTGTGAGCTTAATAAAATGTTGAAAATTCTACAAAACCTCACTCCAACATCCAAGTACTCTCATGCCACCATTCTACACTCTGCACTGTCTGAAAAACAGCTCAACATTTTCAAAATTCTGCATTGATTTGGCTTGTAAATTATATTTTTGGAAATGTACATGTATTAACTATTTAATTTTAATACTATAGGTGATTGAAATTACGGACGAAGAAAGCAAGATTTAGCACTAAGCAACTGAATGTCAGTGGCATAAGAAGGATTATTTTGAAAAACTGAAGGACATCCAGCATTCTACGTTTAAACAATTTCCAAAAATCTAAGTGTGGCGAGGAAAGTACTATACCTGTAAGTGAAGTCTCTAATTTTGCATTTCATTAACCCAGAGCAAAGTCATATCTGTGCACACAGCATCAGAAATAATGTAGAAAGACCGCTTCAGCATCCTCATCTGAAATATTATCAGAAAGACAAACTGCCTCAGCATGACAGAATAACGTTCATCTAAAGCATCATGTAATTCTAGAGAGGAAGCACACACTACATAAAAGAAAGTTACAACTAAAGGTTTCTTCTGGATACCATCAAAGAAAAGACGCTGAAAGAAGACTCCGAAGCTGACACGTTAACAACCAAAAGATTGGAAAAACACCTTTGTTCAACAACCGTTTTTAACCAGTTACTCAAGTTTGAGACTATCTGCCTCGGGATATAACACCTCGACCCACTCTGCTCACTCTTGCGAAAACCTTAAGAATTCACCACTTTATTGTGTTAATGACCATCTCAGATTGTTTCCTTTTTATTGTGTACTGTTCTGTAATTCTATGTAAATCGCCTCAACATTATCTGTTGTGCAGGAGTGATATGTAAAACTGTTAAATATAAAAATGGATTAAAGAAGCACCGTTGCGCTATATCTAATGTAAATAAATCCTCATCCTCAGAACTACAAACCTTAACCTTACCCCAAACATAGAAAGGGTAGAAGGAACTGATGTTCTGCGACTAATCATCCACAATAGTACTCTGCACGCTCTAACGCCCTCAGTTACTGCCATTATACCAGTGCAAAAAGGTACTTATCAGTTTAATCATTAAATATCAGACTAACACCTTATTACTGCATTGCTAAGAACCTATAAAATAGATTTGAGAAAAACTTCAGTCACAAATTAAGTTGCTGCCGGAGAGGCTATTACTTAAAGACTATTATCTGTTAGAAAAATTTCAACAGGTGTTACAGGACTGCTTCCCGACTTTTGTTGCTCAATTCAAGTGTTGAGAAGATTACACACAATTTCTTTTAGAGATAAGTGCTGAACATTATCTAAACAAGCCCGACTCTAAAATCGAGGCAAAATAACCGAAGTTAGGGAAAAAAGTTACCAAGATACAGCCATAAATCTTATCTCACCGAATTTGACAGAATGCACACAGGGGAAAACCACTCTCAGTGCATAGTACGCCAAAAAAGTTTCAGGCGTAAATCTTATCTCACTGAGCATATGAGAATCCACACTGGGGAAAAACCTTATCAGTGCTCTGAATGTCAGAAAAGGTTTAGTATCAAACTGAGTCTATATCGACATGAATTAACCCACTCTGGGGAAAAACGTTATCAGTGCTCTGAATGCCCAAAAAGTTTCAACAAAAAATCTCATCTCACTGAACATATGAGAATCCACTCTGGGGAAAAACCTTACCAGTGCTCTGAATGCCCAAAACATTTCAAACTTAAATCACTTCTAACTACACATGTGAGATTCCACACTGGGGAAAAACCTTATCAGTGCTCTGAATGCCAGAGATGTTTCAGTGACAAAATGAGACTCACTAAACATACACGGACCCACACTTGGGTAAAACGTTATCAGTGCACTGAATGCGACAAATGTTTCAGTGAAAAAAGCAGTCTCACTCAGCATATAAGAACCCACACTGGGGAAAAACCTTATCAGTGCCCTGAATGCCAGATATGTTTCAGTCAAAAAAGCGGTCTCACTCAGCATATAAGAACCCACACTGGGGAAAAACCTTATCAGTGCCCTGAATGCCAGATATGTTTCAGTCAAAAAAGCAGTCTCACTGAGCATATAAGAACCCACACTGGGGAAAAACCTTATCAGTGCTCCGAATGCCAGGTATGTTTCAGTGTAAAAAGCCGTCTCACTAAGCATATAAGAATCCACACTGGGGAAAAACCTTATCAGTGCTCCGAATGCCAAAAATGTTTCAGACAACAATCTCATCTCACTGAACATGTGAAAACCCACACTGGAGAAAAAAAATGATCAGTGCTCTAAATGTCAGAAAAGATTCAGAGGTAGAGATGGTTACAAGCGCCATAAGAAAACACACCATCAGAATAATCAGTTCTCCGAATGCCAGAAAAGCATCAATTTTAAACTCAATCTCACTCTACATGAGCAGACGCATACAGGGGAAAAACACTACCAATGCTGTGAATGCTAGAAATTCCTATTTGATAGGCAAAGCCTCACTAAGCGACTCCATACTGATGAAAAACCTTATGAGTGCTCTGAATGCCAGAAAAGCTGCAGAAAAAAACGCTATTTCACCATGAGAAACTCCACACTGGAGAAAATCCTTATGCCATAAAAGGTTGAATCTGAAAGACTGAGTTATGCTTCATGAGAGATCCCACTCTGGGGTAAAACTTTATGAGTGCTCGAAATGCAAGCAAAGTTTTGGTTACAAATTACTTCTCACTTGTCATGATTCTTTGCCTGCCACTAACAGGAAATGCTATTTGTGAAGGGATAACATTAATGCTGTATTGTCAGCTGTTTTAGAGTTATTTGACTCGTTTTACTCGTGATTTTAAAAACTGTATTTTCTCACTCTGTATTGCAGACAGCATACCCCTAGGCCACCTGCACACATTTTCGCCGACATTTGACGCCTTTAGCTGACGTTTTTGAGCTAAATTGGGGTTAGGGAAATCTTCCCACGGCGGCCATCTTTAGTGTGCCCAGAGCGGTGGGAGCGCTCTAGTGGTACATATAAAAGGAGCCCTGTGACAGTGCTCGCGAGATTCTTTGCCTGCCACTAACAGGAAATGCTATTTGTGAAGGGATAACATTAATGCTGTATTGTCAGCTGTTTTAGAGTTATTTAACTCGTTTTACTTGTGATTTTAAAAACTGTATTTTCTCACTCTGTATTGCAGACAGCATACCCCTAGGCCACCTGCACACATTTTCGCCGACATTTGACGCCTTTAGCTGCCAATTTTGAGCTAAATTGGGGTTAGGGAAATCTTCCCACGGCGGCCATCTTTAGTGTGCCCAGAGCGGTGGGAGCGCGCTAGTGGTACATATAAAAGGAGCCCTGTGAAAGTGCTCGCGAGATTCTTTGCCTGCCACTAACAGGAAATGCTATTTGTGAAGGGATAACATTAATGCTGTATTGTCAGCTGTTTTAGAGTTATTTGACTCGTTTTACTCGTGATTTTAAAAACTGTATTTTCTCACTCTGTATTGCAGACAGCATACCCCTAGGCCACCTGCACACATTTTCGCCGACATTTGACGCCTTTAGCTGCCGTTTTTGAGCTAAATTGGGGTTAGGGAAATCTTCCCACGGCGGCCATCTTTAGTGTGCCCAGAGCGGTGGGAGCGCTCTAGTGGTACATATAAAAGGATACGGTCACCCTATCGCGCTAGCGGGCGCGTTTGCGGAAGCGCTGTCCCTAGCGCCGGAGTCTCGCCTGAGTCAGCCCGTCTGCGCTCTGACGGGCTCTGGGCTCCGGCAAGTACCTTATACCTCATCTGTGAGTACCTTGTTTCTGATCTACTATATTGCATTATGGTCCTTTTCTATTCTGCTGTGGAATTACATTCATGGCGCCGCTTTGCGTGCAAATCCTGCTCTGTATGTTCATTGCCCTTTCCCAAATTCAAATGTCACCAATGCGGTTTTGCTCTCGGAAAGCCAGCGAGCTGCAGATGGCTTGAGTGCAATGTCAGACGCAGCAGGCCTGTCAAGTCCAATACTGTCTCTTTACACTCCTCTTTACATTTCTGGAGTATTAATTGTAGATCTCTCCCACAACACAAATATAACATCTGCGACCTCATCATTGAGGAACAACCGGATGCTGTGTTTCTTACAGAAACCTGGTTGCATGATAGCTCTGGCCCCGATATTGCCGCTGCAATTCCCCCTAATTACGTCATCGTAAGGAAGGACAGAGTTCTAGGCAAAGGGGGGGGGGGGGGGGGGGGGTAGCCATGATCTTCAAATCTAAGTACACCCTCTCAGACATTCCTCTCAGGGGTTGCGAGGCAGCCCTTTTTAGGCTAACTATTAACCCTCAGTTCACAATGACAGGTTTACTAATCTATCGCCCTCCTGGGAATGCTACTCCCTGGGTCTCTTCTCTGCCAGATTTTCTGGCCCCCTTGCTGCTTAGAGCAGCCAACTTCTCGATTCTTGGGGATCTAAATATCCATCTCGAAGATCCCGACTGTACGTCCACTAAACAGCTTATTTCTACTCTCGAACTCTTCAACATTCAATTACTGAACTCGGCCCCTACACATCGTGCTGGTCACTTATTAGATCCTATCCTGTCAAACCTCCAGTTGGACTGCTCCCAGAAAGCACGCCCAATAGAATGGTCCGACCACTTTGCTGTTCCTTTTTCATTGGATATCACCAGGACAGCATCACAGATCGGAAAGGAAATAGATAAACGGACACGCAGTTGGGGGAAAATTAATATGCCAGAACTTAATAAACAATTATTGAGGACACTTCCTAACACCGACCTATCTATCTCCGCACTAAATTGTGCAGTTGGTCAGTGGTTAAATAATGCTGTTGACTCCACGCTTCTCTTGACATATAAGAAAACTATGCCTCATCATCCACCTGCACCATGGTTTTCCGACAAGCTTAAGTGCCTCCGCACTCAATGTAAGATTTTAGAAAGGAAATGGAGGCGCAACTATTCTCTTATCCGCAAAGTAGCTTACAGAGAAGCTCTGAAGGGCTATCATAACAGCTGCAAAACTGCTAGAGCAGACTACACTAAAAAAATAGTTTCAGATGCACAAAACTGTCCTAAGGTGCTCTTTTCAAATGTAAAAAAACTGACAGGAGCGGACTCTATTCCTACGCCTCCCGCGCTTGACAAGGTTCAATGCCAATCCCTAGCTGACTTTTTTGTTAAAAAGGTCGACCTGATCTATGATCTTTTTACCCCGCCATCGATGGTAATGCCTTTTGCATCTGGCGCTGTGAAGTCATCTGCTAATGCTGACGATACTGCCAAACTCTCTGTATGGCAGCCATTAGACAATATTTCCTTCCTCTCTTGTCTAAATAGTGTGCGCTATGGCTCCCCGTGCGATGCACTTCCGGCCAGAATACTCAAACAATTAGATTCTTCCACCCATCAGATTTTTGTTAAACTGTTAAACGCTTCACTTACTGAGGCATATGTACCCCAGCCATGGAAGCACGCCATGGTAGTGCCCTTATTAAAAAAGTCTGGTGCGGATATTTCGAATCTTGCCAATTTTCATCCAATATCCCTGCTACCCATCTTCTCTAAAGTGTTAGAGAGACACATTAATACCCAGCTCACTGAATTGGTGGAAAGTTCTGGTTTCTTACATTCCTCCCAGTCGGGTTTTCGGTCCTGCCACTCGACCGAGACAGCCCTTCTTGGGGTGACAGAGAGTCTCCGACACGGTGTCGACCAGGGTGAAACCATGGCGCTCATCCTGCTGGATTTGAGCGCAGCTTTCGACACGTGTCACATTCCATCCTTCTTGACTCTCTGCGGTCACTCGGCGTGACTGGTAGGGCCTTAGCTTGGGTGGCCTCTTTTCTTGGCGAGCGAACCTTTCAAGTTTTCTCCCCTAAGGCGGCTTCAGCAGTCTGTCCCTCAGCGCGGGGTGTCCCCCCGGGGTCTATACTCAGCCCCCTATTATTCAATCTTTATGTAAAACCCTTGGCTAACATCGTAGAGCAGGCGGGGCTGACCCTGTTCTCTTACGCTGATGACACCCAGATTGTCTTCTCCCTATCAGGGCGAGACGAGAAAAACCCCTCTGCACTAAAATTGGGCCTCACTCTTGTGGCGGACTGGATGCAGAGGAACTGTCTCAAACTGAATGGGGAGAAGACAGAGGTGGTCATTCTGGGAAAAAATAAGAACCTCTGGGGCCCTCAGCACTGGCCTAATGAGATGGGTGCACTTCCTGTACCCACACATGCTGTACGCAACTTGGGCGTCTAAATTGACGACAAGTTAACAATGAAGCAGCAGGCCACTAAGGTCGCAGCAACCTGTTTTTCTACTCTTAGGTGGCTACAAAAGATCCTATGGATGCTTCCCATTCCTTCCCGTAGAACGGTTGTCCAGGCATTGATAACATCTCGCCTGGACTATGGCAACATACTATATTTGGGTGCTGATGTAGCCACTGTCAAAGTACTGCAGGTTGTACAAAATGCAGCTGCGCGACTCTTGAAGAATGTCCCTAGAAGAACTTCTGCATTATCTGCCTTGCATGATCTTCATTGGTTGAAGATCTCCAGCCGCATAAAGTTTAAGGCATTATGCTACATGTTTAGGATCAAGCAAGGTATTGCACCTACTTACTTACAAAAGCTGGTGCAACTTTACAGGCCCAAACGTACCTTACGATCCTCAGAAATTGGCAATTTCTCTATACCAAGATTTAAGTTGGCAAGGATGGGGGGACGTTCCTTCTCCTATCTTGGTCCTAAATATTGGAATGCCCTGCCCACTGCCCTTAAATTAGAGACCAGCCTTTTTCGTTTTCGCAGAGCACTGAAAACGCTGTTGTTCACATAAGTAGGTAGTACCTGCAGGTTGGCTATCTGATATCTTCTTCTCCAGTCTGTCCCTAGCGCCGGGAAACCCACTGTGGGTAGCTGTGCGCGGTAAAAGTTTAAATAAATAAATAAATGAGCGAACTCACACGGGGGAAAAATGCCTTATGCGTGTTCTGAATGTCAGATAAGGTTTAGTCTTGAATACAATGTCATTTCACATGAGGGAATTCACACTGGACTAAAGCCATATACAGGAGGGGAAAACCAGAAACGTTATACTGAGAAAGGAGATCTCACTAAACATGAGAAATGCATCCACACCAGGTGAAAAGTAAGGCGTATCTTGAGTTGCAGAAAAGCTTCTCACAACCTGACTTTACATGAGAGAGCACATCTTGTAGTTGCAATAGAATTCATAAAGAAACTCTTGCAGGATAACTTAGGCTGCCCGCATGCAACCTCCAAAGAAATTTCAGGCCTGGAAATATTTTTCATTGCAACAGAATCCACAATTTGAGTATCTGAAAGTTACAAAACTCTCAAGGTCTTTACTTTACACAGAGAAGTGTTAGTGCTTGCAAAAATCAACTAATTGCCCAAAAAAATCACAATAATAATGTCTTAAATTTTACTCCACCCAAAAGGTTTCTACTCACCCTTGTTTCTTAACATATGACTGATATCTATTTTTTCATGATAAGATTAAGCCTATGCGGAGTTCCTCAGTGAGCAAATCCGCAAAGTGACAAAAAAACTCTGGCGGTCTACGCGGAGTTCCGCAAGCAGCGGAGTGCGTAAGGATCATGCAGTTTGTGGTGATTTCATCCCATGTCGGAGGATCATTTGGCCCTTCTCTTCCAGGAAGTTATGGATCTCTTTGTCAAACGCGTCCCTGTGCCAGAAGTAGGTCGGAGTTGCTACTCCCACTACTTCTTGGTACCAAGAAGGACAAAGGCCTGCATCCTAGCTTAGTTCTCAGGGACATCAACCGCTTTCACCGAAAGGAGAAGTTCAAATTGTTAATCTTGGCTCAGGTCTTATCTGCTTTCGACCCTGGAGATTTGATGGTAGCGTTGGACTTGCAGGACACTTACTTTCACATCCCCGTCTTGCCTGCCCACCGGCATTACCTACGGTTCACGGTAGGCCACACGCATTTTCAGTTTACCACGCTTCCCTTTGACCTTACCAGCCACCCCTCCCCCGGGTGTTCACAAAAGTGATGGCGGTGGTCGCAGCTCATCTGCGCAGATCAGGGGTTTCAGTCTTCCCCTATCTTGACGACTGGCTGTTGAAGGCTCCCACCTCCAGACTAGGACGGACTTCCTGCATTTGCTGGGGTTCTCAGTTAACGTGCTGAAGTTGCACCTGATTCCATCCGATAAGCTCCTTTTCATCAGAGCGGTTCTGGACACAACACAGTTTTGGGTCTATCCTCCCTAGCAGCAAGTCCAGTATATTGGGGCTATGATACCGATGTTTCAGCCTCCATCCCGGTGTTCGGTGAGAATGACCCTGAGGCTGCTGGGCCTCATGGCCTCCTGCATCCTGCTGGTGCATCATGCCAGATGGCATATACGTGCTCTGCAGTGGGACCTGAAGTTTCAGTGGGCGCAGCACCAGGGGAATCTTTCCGATGACGTTCAGATTTCGGAGGGGACTGCAAGTCAGCTGCATTGGTGGTTCACGAACCAGGATTGGGTCAACAGCAGATCCCTCTACCTTCCCCAACCTGAGTTCACAGTAGTGACGGATGCGTCACTCCTGGGTTGGGGCAGCCATATGGGAATGGTGGAGATCAAAGACCTCTGGTTTCTGGCGGAGTCCAGGCACCACCTCAACCCTCTGGAGTTCCAGGCGATTCGTCTTGCACTGAAGGCATTCCTTCTTTCTGTCAAAGGAAGAGTGGTGCAGGTGTTCAGGGACAACACCACCGCCATGTGGTACTGCAACAAACAGGGCAGGGTGGGGTCGTGGACCGTATGTCACGAGGCTCTTCGCCTTTGGACATGGCTGGAACATCAGGGCATATCTCTGGTAGTTCAACACTTAACAGGTTCACTGAACGCAAGGACGGACAAACTCAGCCGCCAGTGCATGATGGATCACAAATGGCTTCTTCACTCGAAGGTCGTGCTAGGTCTCTTTCAGTAGTGGGGAGAGCCTTGGTTAGATCTATTCGCCACCGAAGAGAACGCTTAATGTCAGCAGTTCTGCGTGTTAGAGTTTCCAAGGCAGCTTTCGCTCGGCAACCCTTTTCGTTGCGAGTGGAATTGAGGCCTCCTGTACCACTTCTGCCAAGATTGCTGAAGAAGATCAAATGCGATCAGTCCCAAGTCTGGTACCACGAGCTCTTGAGCATGGCCTTCGATCCTATTGTTAACAGATTTCTGAAGTGCATTACTCTTCTCTTTCCTCCTTCTCCTTTCGTAATGCCCTAGTGGGAGTTGAATCTTGTACTCACTTATCTTATGTGTGCTCCCTTTGAGCGCCTACATAATTGTCCTCTTCGCCTCCTTTGAAGACTGCTTTTTTGCTTGCCATCACCTCTGCTTGCAGGATGAGTGAGCTTCAGGCTTATCTTCCAGACCTCCCTTTCTTGTTGTCCATCCGGACAAAGTAGTCCTCTATATAAGCCCTCTTTTCTGCCCAAAGTGATTGCATCTTTCCACATAGGTCTGACTATCCGATTACCTACCTTCTTCACACCTCTGCTGTGTTTTTCTCTGCCAGGCGCACAACATATAGACTGTTCACACACTTTCTGTAGTATGCTTTGTTCTGGGCAGATAAACTCTAATCCCCACTCTACTTCTATCCTCGTGTTAGTGCAGCCCGATGTAAACAGTAATTGTAATGTATTTACATTTACATAACACTTACTACCCCATGCGAACTTTAAAGCGCTTTTTCGGTGAGTAGCACACTATTCTAGGATCCAAAAATGATTAGTGATGAATTAGTATAGGGAAATATAAAATGTATATGAGAGCTGGACATGTTGGTCTGTCAGTTGGGTTAAAAAAGATTGTGGGGGGATAGAAGAGGGAAGGTTTTGCATTTATATAGCGCTTGCTACCCCTGATGAAGTGTTGAAGTGCTTTTCGGCGAGTAGCATGCTACTCCAGATCCCAAAAAGATGAATAGACAGATCAATTATGGTGGGGAGGTTGTTTTATTGTATACACACAACTGTACACAAATTAATAAAATTCCATTGTAAAGTTGTATCCAAGAGGCAAGTATAGTCTCTGATAATAATGTATACAATACTGATAAGTTTTAAGTTGGCTTGCCATCAAGACTGATGCCCTGTAATGTTGATGCAAAGTCATCTGTGCTGGAGTATCTTAGACTCTTGTTGAATTGTACCATCCACCTTGTAGGTACTGCTATTTGTATCAGGTCCACGTTGTAGGCAGACACAAACGCCTAAATTGTGCACTATTTATATTAAGCATAATGTAGGTGAGCAGATGACAATAACCCCTGTACAAGCTTGCTGGAATGGGAAGTGTTTAATCAAAAGGTGGATTGAATTCAAGTTTAGGTGACAATTTTAAAAATGTGTATGGATTTTGTTTATATTTAAAATTGTTGATCTTCAAAAAGGCCTGAATCAATAAATTGAATTGAAATTCAAGTTTATCATTTGAATCCTATTGTTGGAAAAGATGTGATTTTGAACCCCATGTGGCGGTTCCTTTCCAGAAAACATTCAGGTTGTAATCATTAATCAAATAATGCTGAGGAGGTTAAACTATTCAAATTGAATTCAAATTACACATGAAATGTTCATTGTTCAATATATTTCTCTTAGTATTTTAATGTAAGGACTTTATTGCTTAAGGAAAATAATTAGTATTTGTTTTTCTAAATGTAGGAAGAATTACATTAATTAAATCTCTGTATCCCACCTTCTTTCTTTCCTTTTCTGTTCTTTATGAACGTTTCGATTGTTGAACTTTAAAGATTGCCCGAAATTAAGAATTGTGCTCTACATAACTTTGCTGTGTAACAGTATGTTGATTTTTACGTACAACTTGTGTCTCTTATGTGTATGGCAACTGATGTTTTGTTTTGCTTTAATAATCAGCTTATGTTTATTAGGTTTTATTATTCAATAAAATGTTTCGAACACAACAAATGGTAGTTGATATGTATTTACAACTGCAGCATTTTTATTGTATGGGCACTTTCAAAGGGGCCAAAAATATGGTCTGCAGGTTGACGGAGTACCACATTGGCATCAGGAGGGAGAGGTTTGGGCAGGTGATTGGGGGTATATGTAAGGTTTGAAGTAGGGGGAACAACGCATGTACATTGTGTGGACTGTGACTCCTGGAGTTATTGTGAGGGATACCATGCTACCCTGTAAGTGAATCCCCTAGTGATTATTATCAACAAACTTTATTCGGTTTTATAAAAGAAAACCATAAAAGTCATACATAAAATGATAAAACATTTTCCAAGTTACAGATTGAAAAAATATAATATGTCCAAGTTAATCAGAACACAAGATACAAATTCATGAATTACAGTACAGAAGTTAATCGCAGTTTGACCTGAGTCTAACAGCGAACCGTAAAAAGTTAAGCGTATGCAAAACAGTGTCATTAGAGAGCAGTTGTAAAAAGATAAGAGCTGGTCTCACCCTCCTAAAACCTGCTTTTTTGAGAATGGGAATAATAAATAACTTTCTAGGGACAGCATAAAAACTACAAAACATTATAAAGTGCATCATGTCCTGAGGAGACTCACCGTTGCAGCCACAGGGCATGAGGCACTGGCCTCTGTGGAAGCCGCAAGGATGTGCCATAAGGTAATGGGAGAGGTTGAGCCAAAACCGAGTCAATAGAAAACGATCATGGATGCTTTTAAGCTCTAGACGATAAAGTTCGGTAGTTTGTACAGTTTTTAACATGTTGTACTTACACACACTAGGCTTACACATCTTATTTCCCTCGCTATCACAGTGGCTCATTCTTAAAAAACACTCTTTGACCAGAGAAAGATCCCTCTTACATATGCTCTCAGGGTTATCGAATAGTTCCTTCCTACCCTGGAGAGGCCAACTCTTATATACTGGAGCCATCGGATGCGTGAGGCACGGTCAAGTGAAAGGCATTCCTGTAGGATGTGTTTGCTAAGTGTATTTTCTTGTTTAGCCCAAATATTAAGCCACAAAGCCAGGGGACGGAATGCCAGTACATCTGAGACGAAAGGCATCCCCAACTCTTCGTGCACGACATAAAACAAAGTGCTTTGTGGGACAGAGAGGGCCCTTCGCAGGAAAGAGTTTTCAGAACTTTGCACTGCCCCTACCCCAATGTGGCCCAGAATCTCACTCCCATAACTAACCTTTGAGATATATTTGTCTTCATATGTCTTCAAAAGAGCCCCTATTGGCTTCCCTCCCACTCTGCTGGCAAAGTTAAAAACAGCTGCAAAAGCTTTCACTAGATCCCCTTTCTTCAAAGTAAGCAAAGGCCACCAACTCAAGGAATCGTCAAACACAACTCCCACATAGGAGAAAACATTGGTCTTCGGTATTGATGATAGTCAGAGTTTAAAAGTAAACTGCTTAGCTTTACGAGGTCCACCTGCATAATGAACGACTTGGCATGATGAAACAACAGGTCCAAGTCCTCCATAAAAAGGGCAAAAGAATTCAGAAGAAGTTGTAGGCCCCTAGCTGTCCCCGCCAAGAGGACTGCGCCGTCCACGTATAGGAGGACTGGCAGGCTCGCTTGTGAGGACTGGAAGGCTCGCTTGCCTACCTGGGGACAATCAGCGTTTGTGGCCAAAAGGGCCTTCTCTAAGGAATTAATATATAGGTTAAAAAGAAAGGGTGCTAAAATGCACCCCTTGTGCACCCCTCTCTTGATGTCAAGTTGACTGGACACTTTCAGGTCCTTTGAATAGCGGACAGCAGCAGTTGAATCACGGTGACGATCCCTCAGAAATAAAATGATTTTACTGTCAATGCCAATGGAGGACATCAACTGCCACAGCTTGGACCTATTGACACAGTCGAATGCTGAGGACAGGTCCATGAAGGCTAGGTATATGGGGCTGGAACGAGCCACAGTGTATTTGTTCATGTACAGTTTTAAACACTGTTCCACAGTGGAACGACCTGGTCGAAAGCCGTTTTGGATATTGCATAAAAAGTTGTTTTCATCAACCCATGATACAAGTGTGCCAAGTACCATGCAGCCCACCACCTTCACCACAGGGTCCAGAAGAGAAATGGGCCTATAACAGGTACTGTCCTAATCTCCCTTTTTAAATACCGGGACTATAATCGATAAAGCCCAAGAATCTGGGCAGCCAATCTGGACTGGGGAAGAATATCTAGGCCTGCAACTGTATCTTGAACCCGGGACCCCCGAGTGACTCAGTGGGCTAGTCTTTTGGCCTCCTAATTTGAGCCTCAGGGACAAAACAAGCTCCCAAGCAGCTCCTGGACTAGTGTTCAGCGCGTTCCTTGCTCCCAAATGGTGCTTCTCTGGCCCTAGACCCTTGCTGTGGTTCAGTGGGCTCCTAAATCAAGCTTTTGAACTCTTCATGAATGCAAAGGAGCCCGTTCGCACCGGAATCCCACTGCTCGCACGGAACTTCAGCGTGAGCTCCTGCCGCCTATCTCCTTGCACAGCAAGCATCAATCGATCTGGAAGATCAACAACGTAAAGCTCCAGCCCGACCTTCTGCGACACCTGGCCTGCTCTTCGTGCCATGTCCACCACCTCCATCAACTCCCTCCTTACTCCCCGCGACCCTCTCCAATGCGAACAGGGCTCTTGGCTCAAAACTTGAGAGGGTAAACCTTCAGCTGAACTAATCTGGGGTTCTATCTAATTCGCGCTCCTTTGTGATCAGCTTGAACTTTTAACTTTGACCTGGTTCAGCATAACCAGATTGCCTTTGTTGGCGCTTTATGTTTTTAGGTGCTATATAGAAGTTTATTCTTTAAAAATTCATATCTCTGGTTCTGCTGATTGGATTTTTGTCTTTTGGGTTTAGATTTGTTGATTAAACGAAGCTCTTTTTTTTAACCGGTTGTTGATTTTGTGTGCTGTTTACGCTGTTTTACTATTTGAAGTGTTGCACAAGTATTTACACATTGCCTCTAAATTAAGCCTGACTTCTCTGTGCCAAGCTACCAGGGGGTTGACCACAGTTTAATTTGGGGTTTGCTTGTGCCTTATCCTGACTAGGATTGTCCTAATGCTCTTCGTCTGCTTGTACATAGTTTTGTTAATTTTATGGAGAATCTGGATTTGAGGGTAAATTTAAAAAAATCTTTTATCATGTCCTGTGGCCCAGGCAAAAGGAAACTCAATACTATACAGTTAGGTACAGATAAATTGGAATCTGTTCCTAAATTTCCTTATTTAGGGTTGGTTTTCGCTGCGAACGGCTCGTGGAGTGGGCATTTGGCCCACGCCACGAGCAAGTTCTCGAAAGCCAACAATTCTGTTCTGAGCCTCCCCCGCCCAAAGAAAATTGGTGCCACTAAGGCTATTTTAAAGATTTTTAAACTACAGTGCTCACCTGTTGCCACGTATGGAGCAGAGGTATGGGGACCGGGAAACAGCCTCTGTATTCAAAGGGAGGAAAATCGTTTTTGCAGAAAAGTGTTGGGCGCACCGATTTCCTCACCTAATTTTATCTGTCATAGTGAATTAAATCTTCCACATATAAGTGATTTTATTAGAGCAAGACCAGCACTTTTCTGGATTAGAATCTGGAGGAATGATGCTGCTGCTCTTACACAAAATATTATAAAGGATTGTTTAAGCTGTGTTCACGGAATGAGGATCCCATGGCTTTCTGAAGTTTTTAAATCACTTAATGAAGTTGACCGAGGCACCTTGTTCACCGATCCCACGACAATAGAACCAAAGGATAAAGTCGAGGTCAAAAACGCACTATATACACTTTACAATAGTGAAAGGATAAGAAGTGAATCACAAAAATCAAGTGTTATGAAATATATAGGAAATGGACTGTGTAGTCAAACTCTGCCGTCCTATCTCTCCCTGCCCATGACTAGCTGGGAGCTATCATTATTGTTTCGTTTAAGGGCAGGCACTGTAAAATTTCTGTTGTCTTTTCCATTGGGGTATTGTCACAGTGCTGATTCCACTTTATGTCCCTGTGATGGTGTGAGCATACAGGATGATTTGCACTTTTTATTTTTCTGCAAATTTTATCTTAAATTCATTAAATGGTTTTTAACGCCGTATTTTAAAAAATCCAGACCATTGACACTCAAAGACTCATATAGTATGTTGGTTGCTCTGGACAGTGATAAATTAACTTTTCGCACCAGCACTTTTTTAAGATCGGCCATACGAGCACGTAAAACGATGGAAAATCCTTGAGTATAGTAACCAGTTTTATTTGTGTCATAATGAAATTGTAGTATAATGATATGAAATGTATTGTATTGTCACTGTAAGGGATTTAATGTCATATGTTATATTTATTATTTGCATGTACATATATCAAAATGGTGTGTTGCTGTTATGATCGGTACTTTTATGGATTTTAAGAAATTCGAATGAAGGTCTTTTGAACTTGGACTAGGATTGTCAAATTTTGAAAAGGAGCATACAGTTATAACTAGATTCCTTCACTAATTATGCTCGCTCAAGCATGTAATTAAACCTCATATCATTTTCAAACTATACAAAATTATTATAAGATCCACCAAATCAGAAAATACAGCGCATAGTCTAGATATTTCTTTATTTCAATGTATTCTTTATGTGTAGTCAAATTCATCAGCCCAGCCAACGCGCTTCGTCCAACATGGACTTTATCAGGGTTGGAATAGTCTTTTATAGAAGCTCACTAAGGGGCTATTTCTGTAATCAGATGTAGTATAGATATATAGGCAATCACCGTATCAATCATGATTGAATTAATTCCTTCGATCGATATTGAAATAGTCTTATTGAAGAACACCAAGTCGCTTATTCTTATTAAAAGATGCAATATCAATAAGCTGGTAATTGATCACCGTCGCATCCAGTCCGATAAAATCTTGTAAGGATTATTTCCTTTGATAAATACTAGCGTGTAGTCTCCTCGGGTATGCAAGGCCGTCTATCTGATCTGAGAGAGAAATGGCCTTGCATGCAACGGTGATTGCCTATATATCTATCCTACATCTGATTACGGAAAAAGCAACTTGGTGAGCTTCCCTGCACCTGCTTCACTAATGATTGCTGCTACTGTGTGGGCATAGGGTAGGCTTTAGGGAGCTCTTACCCCTTCTTCAGCCCTGGTGCCACTGTGCCTGCTGCACTAACAATAGATGTGCCCATGTGCTATGTCCTAGGAGCATTTTGCACTTTGACCCCTGACCTTCGGTGCCCTGGGAGTTGGTTGCACTGGGCTGTTTACATTTATGTGCCCTGATGTGACTCCATCTGCTGGACTGCACCCCTCATATGAACCATACATTAGATAAGACCCTTCCAACTCTGCGATCCGGAAGGGCCTCTCTGAAACCCGATATGCAGAGAATAGATAGAAGAAACCAAAGCAAGAGAGAAAATGGAGATATAAAAAAGAGTGAATGTTGTAGAAAAACAGCAAGGGCTAACAACAAAGGTTATGAAGTGTGTGTGTGATTAGGGTGACCAGGTGCTCCGGATTTACCAGGACAACCCCAGTTTTTCAAATTTCAAGAAATGTGGCTCATGTCCCTGTTTTCATAGAGGACTAGCTGAAAGAGGCACATTTTTATGTATTCCATTGGAGGACTGGCTAGTTTCTGTTATCAGAAAGAAATTTAATCATGTATGAAACAGTATTTAAAATTGCATTTTATTTATTTCCTTGGCGTTTCGATGTTGATAAGCACTGTCATCCCGTACCCCTCAGTTGATGTAAAATAGTCGTCCTCCTTTTAGTTTTTGAAATGTACAGTTCAGTTTTTTTGTTGTTTTCAAAATCTGGTAGTCTTATGTGTGACCAAAATAGCAAAAGAGATAGAAAGATAGAATAAGAGAATGTGAAAACGAAGTGAGAAATAGCATGACAGAATGAAATAAGGTAAGAACCAGAGCAAAAGAGAAACACATTAACATGAAAGTGACTGCAAAATCAAGGGAATTATAGAATAGAGTGAAAAAGTCAAAGGTTAGCATTTGGAATTTGTGAGATGATGGATATCAGCCAGAGATTGTAAGATATGATGTCCACCTTATTTAGAGTGCTTAAAGGTGCACACTCTGCAAATAGGGTGGAGAGTGAGAAAGATGAGGATGGAGAGCAAGAGGAAACCCAACGGTAGCAGAACAGAGTGAAAAAGAGGACAGAAAGAGGGAGATGCAGACAATGAATGAGAAGAAGAGCAAATAAGGCAAACATAAAGAGTGCGATAAAAGTGTATATTTGGGTTTCTTTGGCATATCACCAAAGGTGTCAGGGTCACCCTATAGTCCACTGGGGTCCGGAATACAAACTGAGACCAACGCTGGAGCTAGAGAGAAAGGATATTTATTACAATCTCATGAGATGGAGAGGTACCTCAACAACAGACACCCATAGCTGTCTGGGGAGGCAGTCTGTTAGAATGGTCTTACTTCACGTTATATACTCTTTATCCTGCCCCAGGCATGTAAGGAAGTTGTATTACTAATTTTTTATTACATTCCTAAACAAATAGAAAATCTGGAGAATCAGCAGGTGAGTAGCCTTTGGGTTTTTTAGCAGGATATGGGTAAAACATTGTAATTACATAGTAACAGAGGTCAATCTGATTTAGATGGTACTGCAGGGCATAGCATGATTACATGTCAAACAAAGGTTAATCTGATAAGCACAGGTAACGGTGAGGACCCCGCAGGGTGTAGGCGAAAGGCATGTTTATTACAATTGAGTCCATAAATATTTTTTAGTTTGGACTACTACAGGGTAAAAGGTGGGAAGTATTATTACACAGCAAACAGAGATAAGTCTGATTAGGCCTGTTGAAGGACGCCTGCAGGGCGTAGTGTGCAGGGTGAGGACGATCAACATCTGAGAAACTCCATGTCCGACTGGTTGAGCATGGGCTGGTCAGTTAGTGGCAGGCCAAAGCATGAACAGAGTGTCCGTGTAGGAATGCAACAGGTCATGAAGGGTAAAGCACAACATGGTGGAAGTAAGCGCAAAATGGTGTAGTGAATAGCAAGATAGCAGACCCACTTTTCGACAAAGGAGACAAAGAAGAGGATAAGAAAAGAACAGAGGGAGAAAAAGAGCAGCAGAGCTAGAAGAGAACAAGACCAAGAGAGCGAAAATATAAGACAGTGAGACATAAAAAGTAAAAGCAAGATTAAAATGAGTGAGTAAAAAAACAAGACTGAAAGGAAAAAAAAGGCTGTTGAAAAAGAGGAAGAGAGTTAAAAGAAAATAGTGAGATTGTAGGGGAGAAAGAAAGTGAGAATCTATAAAGAGAAAGTAAGAGATAAAGTAAGACCATGAAAGTCCACTTGAGTGAGGGAATGAGAGGCTGAAAAGGATAGAAGAGGGACCACGTGCGTGAGAGACATGTAAGGAGAGAAAGTAAATTGGACTGCGAAGAAAGGCAGTAGAGAAGGAATTTGTGATGTTAACCCCTTGTGCGCTGACCGAATATTCACTCGGTGCGGGCGAAATAGAGAGTGGGCGGTGTTCGGATGGCGCCCGGCCATCGTTAGCACACGTCCACCGAGACGCGTGACGGCTGGGGCCGTCTGCAGCACGCAAGGGGTTAAAGTTTTTTTTCTCATTAACTGACCATACTTTTCATAAATATTATAACCAGGAGCAGGTAGCAGTGTCTTTTGCATGGAGATTTATTTATTTTATTTAGAGAGTTTTATATAGCGCGAACGTGACCCTTGGGTATCAGAGCGCCTCACATTTACATGAGGTAGGTTCGATATACATCTTATAAGGCATGACAATTCAATGATATGATGTTGGTTAGGTATAAAGCTATATAGTAAACGTTTCACAAGGTATGAGGTAGGTCCGGAAATCACATATAGCTGTATATTTCCTGTAAATGTCTATCCTAAAGGTTTCAATGGAAGTTGTTGGACTTGTCTACTGTACTGTACCAGGTGTATTGTGACTCCAGTACCAATAGTTCTGAATTGTCTTTTTCCGTGCATTCTACATCCATAAATCTGGATTAGTATAGTATCGACACAGGTTATCCTCAGTATTGCAGGTGACTTTCTCTTCACTTCCATTTGTTGTTCTGTTTTGGAAACATCTATGTCCCGGTGGTGGAGATGGCCTGTCTTGCCTATATGAGGAACTTACTCATTAGGAAGATCTTAGCTTCCCTCTTGAATGTTGCCGTGTTTGGAATTTTCCTAATATTTGTAGGGAGTGAGTTCCAAATTCTGGGGGCGGCTCCGGAGAAAGCTCTGTTATACGTTTTCTTCTTCCGGAAGATGGGTGGTCTCAACAGCAGCTCCTTGGCACTCCTGGCTGGTCTGCAACCTTCAGATAGCTCAATCTTCTGGGCCAGGTATCTTGGTGTTTTGTAGTGGAGCTGTTTGTTTGTGATGCATGCCATCTTAAGTTGGATTCTGTCTTCGTATGGTAGCCAGCTCAACGATTTCATGTGTGGCGAGATATGATCGAATTTCCTCGCTCCGGTCTTGAGTCTTGTACCTGCATTGAGGCATGCTTTTAGTGGTGCTGTGGAGATTTTTGGTACACCTGCTAGGGTTGTGCATCCATATTCAATCCTTGAGATACCTAATGATTTAACTGCCAATTCGAGATCTGCCGTAGAAATGAATGGTTTCACTCTCCTAATGTAGTTCAGGTGAAAACGTGTACTTTTTGCCATTGATTTGATGTGGGCTTTCATGTCTAGGTTCCTATCTAGCATGATTCCTAGTGATTTCGCTGAATCCACTAGAGTAGGGGTGCAGTTTAGGGCTGTGATCAGTTTGGTCCATTCCTTCACTTCTATGTGGTTCTTTGGTGGTGAAATTAATAGGAATTCTGTTTTTTTGTGCATTTAGTTTCAGATGAGTAGTAGTTAACCAGCAAAGTGACACTTTTAGGGCCTTATTCATTAACTTGACGTCTTCCAGGGATGTGATCTTGATGTAAAACTGCATGTCGTTTGCGTACATGTGATAGAATATGTTTGCGTCGCGGAGAATTTCTGTAAGGGGTTCGACATACAGGTTGAAAAGTGATGGAGATAGTGTAGATTCTTGTGGGACTCCAATTAAATTAGGACATGATGGGGATAGCGTCTGGTTGACCAGAAATCTTTGCGTTCTATTCTGAAGGAAGGATTCAAACCATTTCAGCACATTTCCTGACAGTCCCATCCTGTCATGAAGCCTGGCTAGTAATTTTCCATGATTTACCGTGTCGAATGCAGACAACAGGTCGAGAAGGACTATGAGACATGTCCGATTGCGATCTAGGGCCTGTAACGCATCATCGACAATATGTAGGATCGCTGTTTCCATGCTGTGGCCTGTTCTGAATCTCGACCGGCAGTCTTCCAGTAGCATGAAATTAGCAATGTGTTGGCTCTGTTGATTTTGCACACATTTCTCAATTAATCTGGCAAGTAATGGAATATTGGTAACTGGGCGAAAGTTATTAGGATCTGCTGGGTCCGCTGTAGGTTTTTTGATGATGGGGATGTCTTGACCTGTTTTTATGCACTCCGGAAGGATCCCTTGAGATAGTGAGGTATTTATTATTTTTGTCCATATTGGGATGACGATATGGCTGATTTTTTGTAGACATTTAGAGGGGAGTGGGTCATTATAGTGGTTATTAGGTTTGAAATCCGAGAGCGTTTTGGCAATGGTAATCTGGTCGTATAGCTTGAAGTTATCCCACTGTGCTTTGTTCTTTGCTCTATCATGATCGATTGTCGAGGTGGTATTGTTCAGTGTTAGTGTTTGGTTGGGCATGTTATCATCTGCAGTCCTGAGATTTCTTTCAAGCGTGTTGGCCTTATCAATGAAGAAAGTTGAGAATTCTTCACAACTCAGATGAGTGTTAGTAGTTTCTTGGGCTGATTTGGCCAACCTGTTGAATTGCTGCTTTAATAACTCGAATAGTTTCCGTGGTCTTTTTTTTTGCGTTATCCAGTTCTGATCTAATAAATCCTTTTTTGGAATTGAGGATGTTTTTGTTGTATTCGTTTCTGATTTTTCTGAGCGATTTAAGCTCGGGGGATGATGGGTGCTGTCTCCATTTTCTTTCAGCTTGTCTTAGTTTCCGTCTATCTTCGTTTAGTGTCCCATTAAACCATGGATTTTTATCCTTTTCTGTGACTCTTTTCAGTTTTAGTGGCATGGTAGAGTTGACTATATTTGTTACTGGCGTAGTGTAGTGATCCGTTAGATCATTCACATTCTGCAAATTGTTAGGCGGATTCAGTTCCTTCTCAAAACTTTCTACTAGTAGTTCAATATTCGAGTCTTTAGTGTCCCGGGTCCACTTTTTAAAAAAAAATTTTTTTTAAATTTTTTATTGAACAAGAGCAGAGTAATTGAACAATAGCCATCATTAAAATACAAAATCGACATTGAGGTCATACATTATATCAACACATTGTTAGATTTGATTGCGGGAAGGACCAGTCCTGGCCATTGCCATATCAGCTGTAGGGGAGCTACAGAGCTCGCCTCTATAAACATTCCAACGACCCCATTTATTATCCCATTTCTTTGGGCAACCCCTGACCTTATATACAATTTTCTCCGACAACATACATGTATCCATCACAGCAACCCATCTCAGAAAAAGCGGTCGTTGTGGTGAGCCCCAGTGCATTGCTATCTCACATTTTAATAAGAGAAAACCTAAAGCCGCCCATTGTTGCTCTGGGCCAGTGAAATCCGTGGGGTCCCACACATTCAGGAGTCCAGTTTTCGGAGATAGAGGAACAGACTTCCCCAGGGCATCGGTCATCTTCTGGGTCACACGCACCCATAGGTCTTCTATCAATGGGCAGTCCCAAATACCATGGTAGAAAGTCCCTATAAGCCCACAGTTACGGAGACAGAGCTCAGACATGCGCCTTCCGATTTTTATTAAGAGGGGAGCGGACATGTATGTTCTATGCAGTATTTTCAATTGTATTAATCTGAACCTGTGATTGATCGCCGATTCACGCGGGGACATCAGTGCCATCTTCCATTCGTCATCATCCAAGGGCCCAATGTTACCTTGCCACCTGTCCCTCAGAACCTGAAAGGAGTTAGGCATATTGTTGGTTAGCTTACGGTAAGTGAGGGATAGCGCTTTGGTAGGGAGGGGTTCTGAAAGTAGTCTGTCTTCAAGGGGTGAGGATTGTGGGAGAGAGGAGAGATCAGGGACACTAGTCAGTATGGCATGCCTGATTTAGAGATAGCGGAAGGCCTCAGATTGGGCTAGAGCATACTTCTTCTGAAGCTCAGTGAACGTCAAGAGTTTACCTTTATGAATCATGTCACCAAGTGTAGAAATGCCGATCATATCCCTCTTATCGAAACCCTGATATTGACAGAGGGAGCCTAATGTGTGGGAGGCCCAGAGTGGAGTGGCTAAGGTAACGGTGGCAGACCAACCCAGGCTTTTATGTGCACGGCGCCAAATTGTTAGTGTTTGCGACATCGGGCCTATATAGCGAGTGTGGGACGGTTTACCATATAAGGCACCGAGGTAACCCTCTCGGCCCGTCTGATACCGTTCGAGGTGGAGTGCGGGGTTGGTTGGCTGGCTATGCAGCCATGAGTTGGTGGCAACTAGTTGGGATGCCCAGTAGTAGAGTCTCATATTCGGCAAGGCAATGCCACCGTCGTACCACCCCCGAGTGAGTGAGGGAAGAGCTATGCGGGGAGCGCCTCCGTCCCAAAGGAGAAGGCGAAGATCTCCTTCTGGTGCATTAAAATAAGAATCAGCAATGGGAAATGGGTAATTCTGTAGGACGTATAGGAAGCGGGGAAGAGCAAGCATCTTAAAAAGGGCTGCCCTGCCTGGGAGGGACAGAGGTAGTGACCTCCAATGGGATATGTCACTGCGGAGTCTTTGTAGTGGGCCCTTCAGGTTACAGTCATAAAAGACTTTGGGGTCAGGGGTGACAAATATACAAAGGTACATGAAGCCATCTTGGGCCACAGCAATCGAATATCCCCTTGGGAGGGGGGGGGGGAATGGGCCATGTAGTCCATACAAGACTGATTTGGACCAATTTATGGAAAAACCCGAGTACTTGCCAAAATTGATGATGGCATGCAAAAGACTATTGATAGAGGTTTTGGGGGAGGAGACGTAGACGAGAATGTCATATAAGGAGATTTTATCAAGTGTGTCATCATCCCACCGGAGACCTCTGATAGAGGCATCAGCTCTAATCCAATGGGCCAATAGTTCAAGGGTAAGTGCAAACAACAGTGGGGAGAGGGGACAACCCTGCCGCGTACTCCTGTGTAGGGGAAATTGTCTAGATGTGTGACCATTTACGTAAACTTGACCCCAGAGATCAGTGTAGAGCAGTCCGACCCACTGGATAAAGTTCGGGCCGAAACCATAGCGGATTCGGACCTCAAAGAGATATGGCCATTCTATGGAGTCGAAGGCGAGTGTGGCGTCGAGGGAAAGTATAGCCGCGTCTTCCTGGATAAACGGGATTCTACTCATGATGTTGTGGACTCTACGGCGATTGAGCGCCGTGTTGCGGCCTGGGAGGAATCCCGACTGGTCATCATGGATTAGGGAGGGGAGGTCTGTAATCAGTCTGGTGGCGAGAAGCTTTGCTAATATCTTCACCTCGGAATTAATGAGGGAGATCGGCCTATATGAACCGCAATCGGTAGCCGGTTTGTTAGGCTTATGGATTACCACAATTGACGCCAACGTTTGATCGAGCGGCAAGCTACTGGCATCTCAGCTCTCTTCAAACATTGCCTTCAGGTGAGGGATTGCCTCCCGCGCCATTCCCTTCAGGAATTCGATAGGGATACGGTTGGGGCCCATAGCCGTACCCGACTTTATGGCAAATAGCCCATTCCCAATCTCCTCCACTGTGAGGCCCGCTTCTAATTCCTGCACAACAGCCTCAGAGAGTGTATACCTTCTCTAGATGGTCAGCAAAGGCCTCCGCTATGTCTTTGGGGTCTGTGACAGGAGATTTATCAGGGCCGGTCAATATTGGGATCCATCTGGACCCTTGTTCGCGTTTTTCCAACCACACCAACATTTTGCCAGCTCTATCACCCAGCTCATACACTCGGTGGCGAGTTTTTAGGAGCTTGGCTTGAGCTTTTTCCAGTGCCAGTGCTTTATATTCAAGTTGCTTTACTCAGAGTCTGGTTGCCGTCTCTTCTGAGGGGTCAGTATTATGAATCGATTCTAGATGGACTAGGTCTGTTTCGGCTTGGATTAGGTGATCATTTTGCTTACGTAAATAGCCAGTCTTTAGAGCTAACGCCTTTCCTTTAATCACAGCTTTATAGGCTTCCCATTTAGTTACAGCCGAGTGTACGGGTCCGACGTTCTCAGCAAAATAGTATTCTGTATGTTCGAGCAGGCAGTCTTTTATGTCAGGGATTTTTAAAAGCCACGGACTTATGATTATGGGACCTCGGGATATCTGGCGGTGATACTTAAAGTCTACAATAAGTGGGGAGTGATCTGAGATTCCTCTGGGAAGTCCTTTAGGTTGGCGAAAAAATTCTATGTCAGTTACAGGGGAGAATAAATAATCTATGCGCGAACTACTATTGTGTGCATTAGAATAGTGTGTGAAGTAGGAAGTGGTCAGGTGAAAGGTACGCCATATATCTTCGAGCCCCATTGCTTGCGTAAAGTCAAGGAGATCAGAGCCTAATCTATGTGACGAGCTTTGGGGGTGTTGATCTATTGCGTCATTCATGGTCATATTGAAGTCACCTCCAAGAAGCAGAGGTCCCCGTAGAAGATTTAGTATGAGTCGTTCCAAAGTCTGCAGTGCGTCCCCTCCCTTGGTTGGTGGAATATAAACCGAGATAATGTTTAACTGTATTCACTCCCAAATGGCCTCCGCCACGGCAAATCGACCAAGTGGATCAGCCCACGTCTTTGTGCATGTGAGTGCAACACTTTTCCGGACTAGGAAGAACCGGAAGTAAATCCTGCGTGTACGAGTAGTTTGTAACCCCCTCGGTGCAGTACTTGACATGTGTTGCCCATCAAGTGCGTTTCTTGGAGGAGAACTAGGTCAGGAGCATGGCGCTTAAGGTATTGCATCACTATTCCTCTTTTCACTTTACTACCTAGGCCATTGACATTCCATGTCATAATGGAGAATGTCTTAGTCAGGGGGGCTGTCATGGCGGCTCAAAGAGAGGAGCATATTTACAGAATACGGGCTGATGGGCCTCCTGATGGCCTCCAGAGCCAGTGTCGAAAGTGAACCGGCCGGGGACGGTAACCAAGGGAACCTAGTCATGCCTCAGTGTCGAATATAGAGTGCCTCGTGGGGGCTCTGAATGACGTTTAGTATGCCTCATGGTCAAATAGACTCTGCAGTATGCAAACAAAAACAAACTTGAAACCAAGAACAAAGTCAGAACAAAATCCCCAACAATCCACCCTCCTCCCCTCCCAACCCCCCTCCCTGCCCCCCTGCCTGCGAACATCAAACTATCCCCTCCCCAACTCGGCAATGTGCCTGTCGCCCTCCCAAACATTAGTGGGGTGTGTGTAGAGCCTTGTGAGCCCTCGTCCGAGGTCTATGAGAGTACATGCATTATATTACATAATTCTGAACGTTTTAAGGCAGTCTTGTACATATTACATTAAACTAGAATAGAACCTGATGGCGGTCTCCCCGGCGCCCGAACCAGAGGAGGGGAGACAGCAAGAGCAGTTTTTCAAAATCATCAGGGTGAGTCCGAGGCATCCGAAGAGCGTCACTGGTCATCCTGAGTTCCATCGTTAAACAAGTCTTGACTTCCGGGCATCTGGTCCCGGCCGGAGAGGTCAGTTGAGGCTCGACGACGATTTGAGGACGTACTCCTTTGACGCCAGCCTTCAATCCAGTCCCAGATCTCCTCAGGAGATATGAAGAACCATGTCTTTCCCTCTGATTCAACTCGCAGTTTAGCGGGAAAGAGCATGGCGTATTTAATATTCTTGGCTCTCAAAGCCTTCTTGACCTCAAGGAAACTTCTCCTCCGCGCTTGTGCTTTCATCGTGAAGTCAGGGAATATCGTGGTTGGTTTTGGCGGTGTGTGGGTCCTTGGTGAGGGAGAGGATGAGCTGGGTGTCTTAGGCGTGGGAGAAGATTTTGAGATCGTGGTGGCGGGCCACTTGTGCGAGGGGGGCCATGTAGACGTTGAACAGCGTCGGGCTGAGGGATGAGCCCTGGGGGACGCCGCAGATGATGGGTGGCTTCGTATCAGAAGGGTGGGAGGCGGATGCTCTGGGTTCTGCCAGAGAGGAAGGATGTGGTCCAGTCGAGGGCCTTCTCTTGGATTCCGGTTTCTTGGAGGCATGTCTTTAGGGTGAAATGGCAGACCGTGGAGAGGAGACAGTCCCCAGGGTTGCGGGGGCACCCATGGACCCCCGCTAATTGACTGGGCATTGCCCCCGGGACCTTTAGTGTGAATTCTGCTATTTTTTGTTGTTTGTTTTTTTAATGCTTTTTTTTGGGTTGGGGTCTTTGTGGGACACCCGGAGCAGGCCTATGGGGTCAGGGTTTTCTACCCTGCCCCCTTTTCTTGTTTTTCATCTTTTTTTTACCCTTTTTCTTGTGACTCGGTTACCTAGTCACAAGATGGCTGCCAACACTTCCTGGTTTGGAGTGTTGGCAACCAATCAGAGTTAAGCTTGTGCCCAATAGCGTGTGAGCACCACAAGCACAAGCTTCAAGAAAAGCTGTATGAGTGAAGGATGGTGCACCTTTTTAATATATGTTTTTGTATATAATTTGATTATATGTATACGTCTGTGTGCTTATGTGTTTTTTTTGTTCTTTTAAGCCCTGACGAAGTCCCTTTGGGGGCGAAACGCGCTGGCGGAGGCCTTTTAACATTTAAAATAAAGGAACTTTTTAAAAATTATTTTGTTGGTACGGACCAGTTTCTTTCGGTGCACCATCCTTCACTCATACAATTTGGTATCTGCCTCGGAAGCGGAGCTTCTGTGCGGCTAGCCCCGGATGTGTTCTGCACAATCATCAAAATACTTCCTACTATGAAATTTGAGTGCGAACCTTAGTCAGCCGCAGATCTCTTTGTTTGATACTGGACTTCAAGAAAAGCTGTAGTGATTCCAAGAGGCCCTCTCCTAGAGCAGCGCTTTACCTTACCTTACCTTTTTGCCCAAATTTGGTGTAATTCCGTTCAGCAGTTCGGGCTCTAGCTTTGTCTAAATTTGTAAATTAACATGTGAAAAATGCGTTTTGGGACCTGTGAGGAGGAGCCCGCTTTCCCTACCATGATAAACCCCGTCTCTGACTCACACGTAATGTTGTCATCGGCTGAATGAATTCCAGGGGATATGCAAGGATTAAATAACGCGGACTCCTCTTCCCCAAAGGAACGCCCAGAGGAAAAGAACCAATGGGAGGAGGTCTCAGGGAATAGAAGGGCGGACCTGTCAGAAGGGCGGACCTGTCAGCGAGTGAGCAGTTCCAGGAAGACGCTGCGGGATGGAAAACAGCGGGTATACTGGGGAGATAGAATTATTTTTGTGGTTAGTATTTGGAAGGGGGGGCACACAAAACCTTATCCGCTCCATGGTAGAAAATGAAGGACATGTTTTAAAAGGGACCGGAGGAATGCACGCCTGTGTGAATATAATATTGAATAGTTAGAGGACTGAAAGTACCAATACCGTCTCACCTCACAGAGGCGGCTTCCTCACCCTCATCTGTAGACATGCCGCCTTCATCACGAGTGAACGATTACCCAAGCTTTGCAGGCTCCCTCCCAGGCTTGCCACAGTTGTTTTCCCTTCAGTAATGGAGCGTGTGAGGCAGACTGTGCTGTACACTGAACAAGTCTTTAAGGAAGTGTGAGTGCAACAAGGCTGGTTTATTAATTCACCACTTAACAGGCGGGTGTTGGTCGCCCCAACACCCGCCTGCCGCTCCTCCTTACCTGCTGCCAGACGCCGAAGCTGAGCCTACGCCCCAGCCGCCGCAGGGCCGCCCCAGCACCCCAGCCGCCGCAGGGCCGCCAGCCGAGCCCCCAGCTTTTCCCGCCACAGTTTTTCCCGCCGTAGCAGCCCCGAACACGCCCCCCTGCCTGCCGATTGGTCCCAGCGCTACCCGCCCCCAGCGGACCCTCCCTCACCGCTCCCTTCTTATGACGCCCCCAGAGCGACCGCGCAGCGGACGCGCGCAGCGGGAGCACCGATTGAGCGCCGAAGGTGCGCCAAAGGTAAGCCCGTCTGCGCCCGTCCGCGCCTGGACCGCGCCCAGCGCCAGGACCCCTGGCCCCCGCAGACCCCAGCCCACCCGCCGGACGTACGACGCCGCCACCCTCAATGCACTCAACGCCGGCCGAACCCCTGGATGCTACCGAGCCACCCCGAGACGCACCCACGGACCCTTCATCTGCCAGTCCTGCAAGTTCTCCTGCATCCAGACCTGCACTGCACCAGCGTCCACCGAGCAGAACACCAGCAGCACCCACCTGAAGTGCATCCTGCTCAACACCCGCTCCGTCCACAGACACGCCGTCGAGCTCTGGAACCTGCTCGACACCACAGACCCAGACGTCGCCTTCCTCACGGAAACCTGGATGAACGCCTCATCAGCGCCCGCCATCGCCATCGCCATCCCGGACGGCTACAAGATCATCCGGAGGGACCGCGTCAACCAGACAGGAGGAGGCATCGCCATCATCCACAGGAACAGCATCCGCATCTCGACCAACACCGACGACACCATCGCACCCGCCGAACACCTGCACTTCCAGATCCACGTCAACCCCAAGACCACCCTCAGAGGCACCCTCATCTACAGACCCCCGGGACCACGCACACAATTCAGCGAAGACATCGCCGACTTCATCAGCCCACACGCCCTCCTCTCCGCCGACTACATCCTCCTCGGGGACCTCAACTTCCACCTGGAGAACAACGACGACCGCAACACCACCACCCTGCTGGAAAACCTCGCAAACCTGGGACTCAAGCAGCTGGTGACCACCCCCACCCACCTCGCCGGACACACACTCGACCCCGTCTTCTCATCCAGCAAAGACATCGCCTTCAGCCACGCCGCAGGACTCCACTGGACGGACCACAGCTGCGTCCACTTCACCTTCAGAAGAACGACGATCCACCACCACCAGCAACAGGTTGCCCGAAGAAGCTGGAACAAGATCACAGCCGACCAGCTCGCCGCTTCCCTGAGTCAGCACCCTCCCGCCAGCTCAGCGAACCCCAGCCAGGCCGCCGACAACCTCACGAAGTGGATCAGCAACTGCGCGGACAAACTCGCCCCCCTGAGGACCCCACCCAGCAGACCCGGCAGCAAGAAGGCCCCATGGTTCACCGACGAACTCAAGAGTTCCAAGAAGAACTGCCGAGCCCTCGAGAAAGTCTGGAGAAGGGAACCAACACCGGACAACAGGACCACCCTCAAGCTTGCCACCCGGAAGCACCACCAACTGATCGGCGCCACCAAGAAAACTGCATTCAAGGACCGGCTGGACAACAACGCACACAACTGCAAGGAACTCTTCAACATCGTGAAAGAGCTCTCCAACCCCAACGCCGGAAACAACGACATCACCCCATCGCAAGACCTCTGCAACTCCCTCGCCTCCTACTTCCACAACAAGATCGCGGACATACACAACAGCTTCAGCACTCAACCGACGCACGCCACGACCGAACCACCGCCCCCCACAACCACCCTCCGCGCCTGGACTCCGATCAGCACCGATGACACCGTCCGCATGATGAACTCCATCCACTCCGGATCTCCAACCGACCCCTGCCCTCACCACGTCTTCAACAAGGCCGACACCGTCATCGCACCCCACCTGCGGGACATCATCAACACCTCCTTCGACACCGCCACCTTCCCGGAGAGCTGGAAGCACGCCGAACTCAGCGCTCTACTAAAGAAACCAACAGCGGACCCCACCGAACTCAAAAATTACCGCCCCATCTCGCTCCTCCCGTTTCCAGCCAAAGTCATCGAGAAGACCGTCAACAAACAGCTGGCCGCCTTCCTCGAGACGAATGGATCCCTCGACCCCTCACAGTCTGGCTTCCGAGCCAACCACAGCACCGAGACCGCCCTCATCGCTGCCACTGATGACATCCGAGCCCTGATGGACAACGGAGAAACAGCGGCCCTCATCCTCCTAGACCTCTCCGCGGCATTCGACACTGTCTGCCACCGCACCCTAGTGCAGCGCCTCAGCAACGTCGGAATTCAGGAGAAGGCACTGGAATGGATCGTCTCCTTCCTCGACGGAAGAACACAGAGAGTCCGTCTACCACCGTACAAGTCAGAGGCCACCGAAGTCATCTGCGGCGTCCCTCAAGGATCCTCGCTGAGCCCCACCCTCTTCAACGTCTACATGAGCCCCCTCGCGCCCATCGCACGCCAACACAACCTCAACATCATCTCCTACGCCGATGACACCCAGCTGATCCTCTCCCTGACCAACGACCCCGCCGCTGCCAGAGCCAACCTTCACGAAGGGATGAAAGATGTAGCCGAGTGGATGAAGACCAGCCGCCTGAAACTGAACTCAGACAAGACGGAAGTTCTCATCCTGGGTTCCTCGCCCTCCGCCTGGGACGACTCCTGGTGGCCCCCCGCCCTGGGCACCGCACCCACACCGACAGACCACGCACGCAACCTGGGCTTCATCCTGGACTCCTCCCTCTCCATGACCAGACAAGTCAACGCCGTCTCCTCGTCATGCTTCAACATCCTGCGCATGCTACGGAAGATCTTCCGGTGGATCCCCATCGAGACCAGGAAGACGGTCACCCAGGCCCTCGTCACCAGCCGACTGGACTACGGCAACGCCCTCTACGCCGGAACCACCGCCAAGCTCCAGAAGAGACTCCAGCGGATCCAGAACGCCTCAGCCAGACTCATCCTCGACATCCCCCGACGCAGCCACATCTCCGGACATCTGAGAGACCTGCACTGGCTCCCCGTCAACAAAAGGATCACCTTCCGTCTCCTCACCCACGCACACAAAGCCCTACACGATCAAGGCCCGAGCTACCTCAACAACCGCATCAACTTCTACGCTCCCAAACGCCACCTCCGATCAGCCAGCCACGCCCTCGCCGCCGTCCCCCGCATCCGAAGAACGACAACAGGAGGAAGGTCCTTCTCCCACCTGGCCGCCAAGACCTGGAACTCCCTCCCTCCCGACCTGCGCCTGACCCAAGACCACCTCTCCTTCAGGAAGAAGCTCAAGACCTGGCTGTTCGAGCGGTAGCAGCACCCCCCCCCCCTCCCAAGCGCCTTGAGACCCTCCGGGTAGGTAGTGCGCTTTATAAATGTCCTTGATTGATTGATTGATTGATTAACTAGTCAGTCTCCTGCCCCTACATCCTCACTTAAGCCACAATTTGTGACACATTTTCTATTTTAAGACTTGTAATAACATCACTTTTGTATATTTAAGTCCATACAGATACTGATGAAAGCAAAACCGTAAGTACTAAAATGCAGAGTACAGGGGGCACGAGACCTTATAAAAAAAAAAGGTTTTATAGTGGCAGGGTTTGCAAATTAGCATAGGCAGTGTGCAGTAATGTCACAGAGAGGGACATGGCAAGTCTATTATGCCTCTCTTTAATGGTAATGAATTGTGATTCACGTAATATAAGAACGCACATTAGCAGTGTATGCCCTCATGTACATAAATAAGGAAGGCTTAAATGTATTTTGGTACAACAATGTGGGAGAGTTTTAACCCCTCAGCTGCGCTGAACATTCCCCGCTTGTGCGAAACGTTCTATTCCGCGGGCGGGGCCGAGACGTTCAGCGGACGTGCGCAGCACTACTGAGGTAGTGCACCCGACGTCCACTGAACGTGTGCAGCATTAAAGGGGTTAATGAAACATGGGAGAATATGTTAACATTAACTTTTATTGGGCAGAGCAAGTTTCCAGTGGGAGAAAGCTAAAATATTGTAATGCATGATATAGAATGAATATAGTCCTTTCTAAATCTAACTTGCATACCTAGGCATTGCACAGATATTCTAGGCAGTAGTCTGTTATTCTTTTCCTTCTGCATGAATGTGTGTATTATATTTAGCTTATGGATGACACTTTTTCAGCTATTTAATTTACTAATTGGGAGCATTTTTATTTTGGTGGCCGTGAATACTCTCTAACTCAGTGCGGCCCTGATAGTTGGCAGCCCACTAGCGATTCCTGATATTTACTAAATACCAGGCAGTTGGGGTATGCCTGCTACTTACACCCAAGTGGTGATTGGACACACAACAAACTGGAAAAATTAAATTTGATGTGTTTTCTCTAGAATAATTAGGCTGATTGTTGGTGTCTCATCATTTCCATTTGTCTCAGTTGCCAATTTTTAATATTTACAATTTCAATTTTTTTTAGACTCTCGTGCTAGTGTCCAACAGGAAGTTTTTGGCACAAGAACTAACAGTAGATGGTGTAGGACCCAGGAAAATGTGCTGCATGGCTACTTATAGGGTCCCAAAAGCGAGACCTATTGGCTATGTCAAAGCTTGTTTTCAGTAATTCCACTAGGTTAATTTACTTACTTCTGCTCTTCCATAGAAAAATAATGTTTTGTCTTGCCAATAATTTTGGGACTGGAGTATAAATCTCCACAAAACTTTCCAAAAAGGTCCTCCTTTTTCATTAGTCTTTGCATAGAAAGTTGAGGGATGATCCATCAGGCGATGGCCGAGTAAAAAGGGGGTCCCAAAATGCAAAATACCAATGCATTTTCCATAGACTTCTTTATAAACTGCTTAATGGAATTGCCTTATGTTAGGCAGGAAGCTAGACCATGGTCCGCAAATTGTGCTTTTTGTGATTTGGTGTAAATCTGTTCAGTAGTTTTTGTGAAATTATGGCTGTAAAATATTTATATATCTGAACTGTTGGGAGACCACAGCCCTTTGGTTTGAACCCTTAATGGTGTCAGCCAGGCCCCTGTAATGTAACTAAGGCTGTGTTTAAAATTACAACTTTGGCATCAAATTAGTACACAGAGGCAGAAACTACAGGGCTGGCTGCTTATCTAGAAAGCCACTTTTGGGTAGTTTGGGTGACGAGGATTTGGATGTTCATGAATGTTTGTGGCAGCGGTGTTAGACGCTGTCCATGATGCTGCTTGTGCTGACCCAGGAGTGGTGCCAGTTAACAAGGACTTCACAGATGGTCTCCCCTGGGACTGGTGCTTAAGTGCTGAGGTGTTTGGATGCGCTCAAGTAGCGACTGAGCTAACTGTGGCTCTGGATATGGTTATGAGACCTGATTCTTTTGTTCTACTTGGTAAGGCGAGACCGTACTTGTTGAATATTCACCCAGTGTGAGTGGTGAGATCCGCGTTGCTGGTCTGCCTGAAGTTGTGATGCTGCTGACAGTAGCGTGTCTGCTAAAAGCAATGGCATGACTGGTGGAACTATAAAGCCAAATAAGAGAAAGTTATCTTCCGACATTGCAGTCTTCGTGACTGAGACCAGTAACACTGAAGACTCTGAGACTCACAGCAGTAATTTCTCCTTTCAGAGCGTTATTGCTGCAGATGGAGTGAAGCCAAGAAGTAAGCACATTACTAAGGTACCAACAAAGTTTAATATTTTTCATTTGTGTTAACTGTTCCTCTTTTGCAGCATTTGAAAATGCATTTTCTAGTTTTGTTGCTTTTTGTTTAGGTCTTTCTTGTAGGCTGTTTCCTGTGGTTTAAAGGGAACGATGTTGTAGTGTGTCACATTAACGCTGCAGTTTGCATTTCATTACCATCATTTGCTTACCCTGGAGAATTTCCAGAGTGTAGGAGTTTTGCTGTTCCAGAGTTCTTTCTTCAGCTTCTGGGCAGTTGTCGCTCTGTGGCGATCTGTGGTCCTGTTTCTCTGCTCTTTTTGTAGTAGCTCCTATCAGAGCTTCATCTTCCCGCCAACGATAATAAGATGCCAGGCATCACCCAGCACACAACACAGACTATGTTGGGCTACGTCGGCGCAGTTAGAGCGAGGATAAAGTTCTCCGGACCCATCTGGCTGTGAATGTAACCTAAGGGCTTAAGATGAAATGAAGAGCTTACCTCCTTCCTGAGTGGCTCCAGACTGCTGTGTGCAGACCCGATAGCTGGTAGCACCCTGGAGTATGTATGTATAAATCAGATTATGTTGGAAGTAACCTGCAATATTGTGGCAGGCAGCACCCTGCCATAGAGTAGGATTTCTCATAGTATTTTATTTCCTGACACATTAATGGAGATAATCTTTTAACTGGCAGAAGAACAACACTGACCATACATTTTCCTGGGTTTGTCTTTAAAATGACATACACATTAGGAATGGCATTTCGTTCTACTGGAATAATAACACAAGTTATCTTGTACTCTGCTATGATGTTGCATCACAGATCTTTGGCTGCAATGCCTTCCATGTTTCATTCAAACATGCGTTCTACAGGGCACATACATGATTTGCTGCTGTAGAGAAATAATGCTCCTGTGTACTGTGGCAGACTCAGAAATATTGAAAAACTTCATGATTTCTCTTTCAGCACTTCGTGTAAAGCCTTTCATTTTTTGACTCATACATTTGGCAGAAACATAACTTAGTACCATTAAAATAGTTGTAATCGGGAGCATTCATGTGGGGTTAGGACTGGCTCAACCAGAGTGCTTGCTGACTCGGAGGAGTATGGAGTTGACCACCTTGCCTGGTCCGGTGTGGAACCAAGCCAGCGATGCTTTGCTGCAGGTTCATTTGCCCTGATAGCTGGTCAACAGTTTGAGGAGGAGGAGGTGAAGAGCTGGCTAAGTGTGCCATGAGGCTGGCATTTCAGTACATCCCTGAGAAGTGAGCTTTGAGTCGATGTAGTGTTCCTCTTATACCACGTGCAATTCACCCTCTCCAAAGCCTCAAGAATTCCTGGGTGTGAAGGGCGGCTGATTCTGATTGGGTGCTTGATAGTTTTCCAGAAACTCATGTTCTTGATTGTTCATGTTTATCAGTAGTTAATTAAACATGCCCAGGGGTTTTATCTCTTCAGTTGGCACAAGCTGCACTAAAAGTTTCTTTCCCATTGCAAAAAAATATGAACGACTGATGAGCCTCTGTCTGTCAAAGAATAGAAGGGCTGGGCAACTGTCATTCATCTCACTGTGACTTTAGAGACCATCCTTTTAATGAGAAAAACAAAACTACAAGTCCCATAAGGAATAGTGGTGGAAGGTGTCACGCATGACCTGGGACAACATCCGATTCAGCACCTTCAGTTCCATTTTTTAAGTATTTGAAACAATATTGAATTTATAACCTTTGTTTTTTATGGTCATGAGTCACCAGAATACTAAAAACGTGTCTTTTATTTTCAGGATCAATTAAGTAATGGTCACCAGCTTGGAAGCTCTGGTAATTCTTCAGTATTTGTCATTGATCTTCATATGTGACTGGTTTGGGTCTGCCCCTGCATCGTACCCGATAACTCGCACAGGTAAGGAGCTGGTAGCAGCAACATGATAACCCCATACTCGTCTGTAAGAAGTGCGCTCGGAGGCAGGTATCCGATCAGTTTTGTGAAACAAGCAAGCGCCAATATTTGCTATGTACATTTGTTAAAATAAAACAGTCAAATCACAGTATACTGTTTCGGAGGTTCGTCCCAGAGACATTATCTGTAACAGAACGCAGACACCCTAGGAAGCATGTGCTTTTAAGACAAGTTGTGTTCACTCACCTGAAGGTGACCTGCTTCATCATTGGGCTATACTCCTCACCAGGCCGGAGCTACAATGCCTGGTGGGCACCACCAGAAGGCACTTTGTCGCAGATCTTTTAATAAGTACGCCGGATGAGCATAGTAGGACAGAGGATGTTGTGTCATAAGATGTGAGATTGGTGAAGTCTGAATAAAAGATCAACTATTGACCAGTTGCCACAATATAGTTAATGTGATCTTCCTGGTCCATGTTGAGATTAAAAACAGTGGCAGAGAAATTGAGGAACTAATGGTCCCTATCACTGTGTGAAAGTGTCGATCACCTATGGGCCTGCTGGTAAGCTGGGGTCTATACTTCAGGTCAACGCTTTTCATGCCTTGTGTAGTCATGGAACAATCTATTGGCATTTCATCAGGACCAAATATGGGAAAATGGGTAAATGTGACCTAATCTTCTCCACAGCGTGAGGAGCTCTGTAACTCAAAGCCCGGCACCGTGCATAGGTGATAAGGTGCCTATTAACATGTTACTACCACAGGTGAGCACTGCCTAACAGAATGCACTAGATACGGTAACCCTCCTAAAATTCAGGACAAACTGACTTATCCAATAGGGAGGATGCCGAATCAGAGGGCAACTGGTTTGAAAAGCACCTGCTTCCTAGGGTTCCCGCGTTCAGGTAGAGATAATGTCTGTGGGACTGAACCTCCAGAACAGTACACTGTGAGTTGATTTATATGAAGAATGTGTATACTGGACTGTCATTTTCCTCTGCGTCTCTTGTGCTATGTAAAATAAAACACAACACACCTGGAGGCCAACAAATCTATCATAAATTTAATGCAAAAATAGCAAAAGGCCAAGCAAACTAACAAGTGATAATTGTCTTTGCAATGGACGAGAGCATCCACCCTAAAGCAAGTTGGAGTATATAATGCTAATGCTACACAATGTATTTTTATACACTTTTCTCCTAATACAAGTCAATGAAACCTGAACACATGATAGAAACAGTTACTGAAACGACACTAATGAGTAGGAGGCAGGATCTTCTCTCGAGAGGAATGTGAGGAGTCCGTGAGGTGCAGATCTAAGACACATCAAATTAATATAAGAATATTGTAATTTGGTAATGTAATATATCAATGCACTTTGTGGCATTCATGTGTAACCAATTATCGGTATTAAATATCCAGTATATCCAGTTATGTTTTCTCAATTCCTTCTTCTAGAGGCCACCACTGCTGCTATCCAGCTGTATTCAGCAGAGCCACCTGTGACCTGGAATCCTTCATTTAATCAATACCAAAGGCCGTCAATGCTTCTAGCCAACCCCGGTCACTGGTGCCACTTGCACCACACCACCCTTGGGCCTGTTATTCTTTTAGCCAGCTCCAGCCAGTTGTGGCCCCTTGGACCTGTATGTAAGCCTACTAGCCAGCTCCTGTTAGTACTGGCCCCTAGGACCTGTTATCATTCTAGCCAACTTGAGTCATTAGTAGCACCTTGGGACTAGTGATCATACTAACCAGTTTCAGTCAGTATTGTCCCCCTGAGATCTATTATCCTGCTAAGTAACTCCAGTCAGTAGTGACCCCTGAACCTTAAATCCTGCAAATATTCAAAACAAGAGGACAACTCTACTGCCAACCAGTTCCAGTCAATATTGACATGTATTGTTACCCTGCTCGTAATGAATACCAGAGGCCAGCGTTGTTGCTAGCCAGCTCCAGTCAATATTGACATGTATTGTTACCCTGCTTGTCATAAATACCAGAGGCTAGCGTTGTTGCTAGCCAGCTCCAGTCACCAGCGGCCCGTCACATATTATCCTCAGTAGGATCAATACCCAAGGCCTGTGCAGCTGCTAACCTGCTCTAGTCAGCAGTGACCTCCCAGACCTGTTATTCTGCATATAATCAGCAAGGCTTCGGCCCTAATAACACTCACCCCACGTCCTTATGGTATATTAGCAATGTCATTTATTTACTTACATCATACGGTAGGTCCCGCACTATTTCACACGATCGCAAAAACAAAGAAAATCCAAATTCGCTAACCGTTCAGCACTCCACCTTATCAAAAATGACCAAATCACACCAAGCACTATAGCCCGCCACATCACATGGCACACTCGGCCACAACATGACAAGATACCACAGCAGGGATTTGGTGCCATTAATCCTCTGTTCGAGGCATGTGTGCTGTAGATGCACATGCTTTGCATACTCCTGCCATCTTTTGTTGGGTCCGGATGTTTGCAGGTAGTATTTCTTTGAAGAAGTCTTTCCAATCACAAGGTAAGGTGACTCCACCTTTCGGTGATAGTGCGCATGGGCATCGACTTCATTGTTAGATGCTTTTTTTACCCCAAACGGGTTCGGATGTGTATTGCTGCACTCCGAAACTGCTCTTCGGGTTCCCCGCAATCCACTCTACCCTCAACGGTATTGTTTCAGTACCCGTTTCCCTGTTCGCCACGTTTCAAATAGATCGACAAACTTTCAATTTTTGATAGAAAACCTCGTGGGCAACCATCGGGCCTTGTGCGTAGGGCCAGCCATCTGCAAATGGAACGGACTCTATTCCATACCTGTCCTGGGTGCCACGCAAAGTACCCTCGCACCGATCTACATCAAGTTTGTAACTTGTGCCTCTCTCCAGCGCACAAGGAGGAAGACTGCAACGCTTGTAAGTCGTTTCGGTCCAAGAGGACTCTACCCGATCATCTGTCTCGATGACGAGAGAGGCAGCGTCAAAGCATTCAACACACTCTGATTGTCTTTGGGGAAGAATCTGACTAAGACCTGATAGAAGCGTCCGCCGTAGAAGAAGAGGACAATCTCTATGCCAGAGCGCAATCGTTGGGGCATGCTGGGGCAGCCATGTCATTGCAATTCTACGTCATGCGACTGACCAAATGTATAGGTTATCTTGCGCCCTTCTGGCATCTAAAGAGGCCTAATAAACAGCATTTGGGTGTCAGCTCAATACTTAGTTGTGTGGCATGCACCATTTCTTGGACAGCTAGTTGCCAGAAGGAGTGTATTTTATCGCAGAACCATGGTTAATGTAAGAAATCAGCCCCCACAGTGTTGCAGCGCAGGCATATATCTGGGCAAGACACGACCATTCGATAAAGGTCTAGTGGCGTTAAGTAGGTTCTTCGCAGAAAATTATAATGTATCAGTCGAAAATGGGCATTACTAGAAACCATGCATGTTAGTTCACAGGCCAGGCCCGCTGCCAGGCTTGATCTTCCATTGGAATGTCAAAGTATAAATTCCAGGCCTCTCTGACCCGTGTGTAGTGTCTACTGTATGTGTCGCATTGTTCTGTAAAGATGCATAATTAGGTGTCTACACGCACCATAGGTTAGCAGTATCTCCAGGGTTTGAGTATGCAGCGGAGCTGTTGCAAAGCATGGCCAGGTGTGCTTAGTTGTGTCTGCCAAGCCCGCATCTTGTAAAAATTGCCACTGGCTTAGACCAAACTCTTTGCGGGCATGTTTAAAGGCGATAAGTCTCATCTGGGTACAATTCACCCTATTGCTCGCATCCCCCTCACTCCATGCCTGGAAGGACATACTGAGTGCCATCTGCCTGATTGGTTTTAATATCCAGATTGGGAGCTCCCTATGGAATGGTGTGCGCTTAAGTACTCTCACTACAAACCAATGCCATACTCTGCCGTCTGTCGCACAATATATGGAGTATCTTTCGGTGTACCTGATTCCTCCATTAACAGCTCTGGAAGACAACCAGCGTCCACCATTCCTGCCGAGAGCCGCATTTCCCAACTAGGGTCTGTGTTGAGCCATCGAGCTGCGTGTTGCAATTGAACGGCATAATATTAGGGGTCAAAATGTGGGACCTCCAATCCCCCGCTGCATAAGTCCTGGCCAAAGCCACTCTGCTATGTGTAATGGCCTTGTTGAAAGATGAAGGGCTTGATTGATGGACTTCCTGAAAAACTCAAAAGAAGATGGGATGTCTTACTTCCATGCCTGCTTTATGCCTATTGGGAAGGGCCACAAAAGGGAGTGGCGTCCTCCTTATTTTAGCTTCTCCTTGGGTTTCCTGTCGGGACCACTGTGCCTTGTGAAGGAGGGATTGGAGAAACCTCTTGTTGAACCTTAGCAGATATAGTGGACTATGTGCTTGGCGTTTGCTCCAGGATGTATGAGTACGTGGAAAAATTAAGCAAAAACATTGCGGCCAGCCTAGAGCTCCAGAAGCTCTGGTAATGCCAAAAGGCTGCTATGGTTGAGTTCCAGCCATGGCAGATGGTGTGGGTTTTGGGGCCTGTGGCTCCTAGGGCTCTGCTAGGTAAGTGGAGTGGACCCTACCCTGTCCTAGAAAGAAAAGGGGCGGTCACCTACCTGGTAGACCCTGGCTCTGACAGAAATCATAAAAGGGTCATCGATGTCAACCGACTCACACCCTACTATGACATGGCAGATGTGACCATAGTAGTGTAGATAGTCCCTTCTGGTCCTGAGGAAATGCTGAGTATCACTCTGAACAATTAAAGCATGAAACATGTCGACCATTCACTGATAGAGTAGGTTTTTGTTTTGACGGACCCTAAAGCCAGGTGAAGCAACCACTCTCCTTGTTTTTACTAAGGCGGTTTACAACTCCATTAAAAAAGAAAGTTGTGGACTACCCTACCTTTTTTAAATCACCCTTGCACATCTACACACACTTACCTTCCCCAAATCTCCCGCTAGGGCCCTCATACCCTCAGCACCATACAGCAGGAAGAAAAGATCCCCGCGAAAGAGCCCCTTTATGTATTGCACCGCCGACGAGGGGCGAGCCCATATGATGAAGCATGACACCTAGCTTGCTGGGTGTGTGAGGTCTCTAGTTCTGAAAGGAGGATTCCCCTTCTGTGTGACTTCACTCACTTTGTTTTTTACAACTGTCTCTCCCTTATATATTTGTTGTTTAAATTCAGGGGAACTGTGCATTCAATTTCTTCTTTGAGATGTGACCATGCTCATGGTTACAGATGAGGATCAGGAAGCTAAGAGTGAACCTGTCCCTGACCTGTCCAACAATCCAAAAGATGGGTCAGTGGAAGGTGTGGTCTTGTCAGACACCCTACCTGCACATCAGGAGACTGATTGCAGACAAGTCCTAAATCAGTTTGCAGAGCGCTTCTTTTTGATCTCTCGCCAGACTGGCTGGTGTATCCATGATGTGGACGCTGATGAAAGACTACCTTTCGAGAATAAAACATACAGGCAGACTGAACATGTGAATGAGAGCATCAAAGCTGAAGTAAGCATGATGCTGGAATTGGGAGTTCTAAAGCATTCTGAGAGCCCCTGGACCTGCCCAGTTGTCTTAATCTCCAAGCCTCATAACCAGGATGGTAAGAAAGAAATGAGGTTTTGTGTGGACTATTGGGGCGTGAATGCTGTGACCAAAAGCGATGCATACCAAACTCCATGGGCAGATGAACTTATTGACAGGTTGGGATCAGCCAAGTATCTGAGTATGTTTGATCTCACTTCAGAGTACTGGCTGATAGGTCTGACTCCAGGAGCTAAATAAATATCTGCATTTTTAACCCCAGATGGGTATTATCAGTTCACTGTAATGCCCTTTGGTTTGAAAAATGCACCTGCCACTTTTCAAAGGTTGGTGACCTAAGTCCTTGCTGAATTGAAATCCTTGAGTACAGCATATCTACACAACATTGCTGCCTTTAGCTCTACCTGGCAGGATCACCTGATCCACCTTAGTAAAGTACATGAGGCTCTGAGAAGTGCAGGCCTCGTTATCAAGGGATTCAAGTGTCAGACAGGACTGGGAAAGGTTGCATACTTGGGTCACCTTGTGAGTGGAGGCCAGGTTCAGCCCTTACAACCCAAGATCTAGACCATTCTGGACTGGGTGGCTCCAACTATCCAGACTCAAGTGAGGGCCTTCCGTGGCTTCCCTGGTACTATAGGAGGTTTGTGAGGGATTATGGCACCATTGTGGCACCCCTCACAGAACTGACTTCCAAAAGAATGCCCACACATAGTGAACTGGACTGTGAGCTGTCTAAAGTCTTTAGACACTCTGAAGGAAGCAATGTGCTCTGCACCTGTTCTGAAAGCTGCATATTATGTCAAGCAATTCATTGTGCAGACTGATGCCTCAGAACATGGTATAGGAGCAGTGCAATCCCAAAAACATGACCAAGGTCAAGATCAGCCACTGGCTTTCATCAGTAGAAGGCTAATTCCCAGGGATCAGCGTTGAACTGCCATCTAGATGGACGCCTTTGCTGTGGTTTGGTCCCTTGAGAAGTTTAGGTCAAACCTGTTTGGCTCTCACTTCCTAGTTCAAACCTATCACGTGCCTCTCCGATGGTTAATGCAAATGAAAGGTGAAAATCCCAAATGGCTAAAGTAGTCCATCACCCTACAGGGAATAGACTTTGAAGTGAAACAGAGACCTGGGAGTGCCAGTGCAGATGACTTTCCAGGTTGTCCCATTTAGACGATGTTAAATGTTATGTTATGTTAAAAATACTTACAAATCACGCGCACACCACAAGGTTTCATGGCGCTGCGGACAAGGGAGTCCTGCCGCTAAGTGATTCATTCATAAGCCTGGTGTAAGAGCCAGGTCTTTAAGAGTTTCCAAAATTGAGGATATGATATCCTCGATCTAATGTCCTGAGGGACAGAATTCCAAAATTGAGGGCCAGGACTGCAAATCTTAGTCCCCCCAATGTCTAGTGTTTAAAAGACGGAGTAGCTAGGGGATTCAAATGGGAAGACCTAAGATCCCGAGTGTGTATATATCTCTGGACCCGAGTAGTTACAGACACTGGGCAGTTGCCATGGAGCGCTTTAAAGAGAAGGCATCCCAACTTGAATACACTGCGTTCGACTACCAGAAGCCAATGTAACTTTTTCATAAGAGGGGTGACATACTGCATTCTTGCCTGGCGAGAGATTAATCTAGCAGCCTGGTTTGGCTCTAGTTGCAGTCTTTTAGATTGATATGCCGGAATGCCAAAGTAAAGAGTTAGTGTAGTCAATGTGAGAGATGACTAAGGCTAAAGCAACTTGGGTAAGAGCTTCAGTAGAGAGAAATCTGCTGTTCTCCAGTATTGGGGTATCTTTCATAGATTTACATTTTTGAATCATTCCCCGTCATTGAAGTGGAATTCCCACGGTACATAGAATAGCAATATAGCGATAGCATAGCGAAAGCATAGCTAAAAGAGCAATAGGAAGTATTGCAACATGGACGTTAATAGGAAAAAACTTGTCACTTTAATAACTTGTCCAAGTCATTAGATATGGTCCAAACTCCAGCCAATCAGGCAACAGCACCCTCTGGAACCTTCTCCTCAGAGGCTCAGGCTCTCAGATTTTCTACTGCACGTCGTGTGAAGGGAGTCTCCCTGAGCTCTGCTCAGTACCTCTACCTGTTTCCTTTAGAAACTCTTCAGGATATCTTCACTGCTTTGTCTACTACAAAGAGGTCACTCATCAGACACTGTGAGTCTTGTGGGAAATTCTGGCTTCATTCCGAAGACCCCCACAAAAAGTGTATCTACTGCCTCCACCCTGAACATCAGGTGAGAGATTGTAAAATCTGCAGGACTTTTCCTTAAAAGACTTTAAGAGACAGAGAGGGACGTCTACTTCTGTGGTTACAGAAACTCAAGACCAAGGATAATCCCTTATCAGATGTTGAGAGTGATTCCTCTCTCAGGACTGTCATCTCTAAGAAGAGGGCTTGTGAGGCGGAGATGGTATCTGCTAAGGTTAAGATGCTCAAGAAACACACACCTCTACTCATGAAGGCCAGACTTCTTCCTCAAAAAGGGCTCCTGCTCCTTCTAAGGGACTAATTATGCCCTCTACGCCTCCGAGATCTGCCTCTAAGTCTCAGGCGTCTAAGTCTCTTCCTGCGACAAATTTGCCTAAAAAATGGGTTCCTCGTCGATGATGACTTCCGTCGCCACTGCTACAACGACGACTTCCACCTTCTCTTCTCCTCAACCTACAATGATTATGTCGTCAGCGTCCTCTCCGTCGACGTTTGTCATGGTGTCGGTGAAGCCTAACTCGTCTGCCACCTCCCTCACTTCGTCGTCAACAAAAAAGAGGCCTCCTCGCTGACGAGACGCTCGATGGCTCTCAAGGCTCCACCTGCTTCTTCGACGGTTGCCTCGTCGACAGCACAGAAGCTTTTCCTTACGGAACTTCAACCCCTCTCTTCGTCGTCGACCGCTGAGTCGGCGGCGGCACCCTTGGTTCCACCTTCAGCTGCGATGTTTCTAGTCCCCTTGAAATCTTCAGCAACACTTTTGCCGCCTTCAGGAACGACGGATGTTTACCTACTTCAATGTCAACGTAGGAACTCTTCTTTGGATCTATTGCCAATTCAACCATCTCCAAATCTTTCTGTGGAGTTTTTTGACTTTGGGGCTAATGAGGAGGTTTCTGAAGAGGATGACCAGTTCCGTGCTGCTCGTACTCCTTCCGAGCTTCTCATCAAATGACAAGATATTGATGATGACCAAGGATATGATTATTACCCTGAGCCTACTACTCAACCACCACTTGAGAATCCAACTGTGCAGATGCCCATGTCTCTCATCTCTAATTTGCAACATGTGCTTGATGACTACTACCGCCGATTTCCTCCCTCAGAGTCGGCCTCATCTGTCCCACAGATGCCTCTTCCTCTGCCTTCATCGATCATCAAGCCGACCCCTCCGATGGCATCGATGTCTCATCACCAGGAGGACGCATACACAACTGACGACGACAGAGAAGAAGGGGAGTCAGTGATAGATCCCTCCTTACTTAGTGGGACACTTATTAAATTCAGACTCCAACACCTACTGACAAAACTGAAGAGCCGACCTGGCACACATCCCTGTGTGCCATTCCCATGAACACTGCTAGAGGGATGTCTTACACATATCTCAGGCAGTGAGTTAAAGTTCGCAGATTTATATAGTGCGGCTCATCACCTGTGAGGGTTTACAGACTCTGTCTATGGGCACCGGGAGATACAGTGATTTTTCCAGAATCACAGGATGTTGCGCTGAAGCAGAGACTTGAACCCGGATCCCCAGTTCCCGAGGCGGCAGCTCTGGCTGCTGCACCACATCCTCTCCCCCCTGTTAGGGCATATCTGCATGAAAGGTAAGCATGAGCGTCGAATCCGTTCCGCTCGCGGATTTCGGGGATTTTCGGCAAATCCGCAATCCGCAAACTCCCGTGAATTTACCGAAAATCCGCAAATCCGCGAGTGGCGGATTCGGAGGGCAAAAGTTCAAGCCTTCAAGCTTGAAGTTGTAACTATTTTAGGATGGCGCCGGCAAGCTGCCAGCGCCATCCTAAAATAGTTACTAAGTCAGCTAAGTTAGCTTCAACAGGAAGCACTAATAGATAAAATAAAGCAGGTGCTCGAGCACCTGCTTTATTTTATCTATTAGTGCTTCCTGATCGGTCTCTGACCTTTTATACACACAAGAGGCATGGACTCGCATGGAATCCCCGCACGTTTGGTCCCGCTCACACACTCGCGGTGTGCACCGTCTTCCCGCCATTTATCCACTATGATAGCTCCCTCAAGGGACCCCTGCGCCCTTCGGGGCGATTGCATAGTAACACACACATGGTCGCTGGAACTAGTTGAAGCTCAAATTCAGTGACTCATTCATCAGCTCAAAAACAATCGTGAGCATCATCGAGGCTGGGCAGGTGTGCCTTCTTCCCAAATCTACCGTCGAAAATCAGCTGTGATGCTGGATAGAGGCCTTTGCATCCTTGAATTTCACGAGCACAACCCAAATCCGCAAATCCGCGGATTTTGCGGATCAACGAAAACGCAAATCCGCAAAATTCGCGGCTCGTGGATCCGTGAAATCCACCCATGCTTAAAAAGGCCCCTGATGCCCCTGCAATATCCTAGTCCAGTGGTTCCCAAACTTTTGACTCCTGAGGACCCCCATTGAGTCACCACTGGAAGCCGGGGACCCCCAAGCAATTTGTATTATTTAAATTTCAAACATTAAAACAGTAATTCAAAAACAATAAACACACGTGTGCACACAAAACAAATACTCAAATTACTAAGGATTTTGGTATTTTATATTGAAAGAATTTTCAAAAGGTTAGTGCTGCATCTCAGTGACTAACTTTTAAATGGTTGGTTTTATTTCGCAGTACGAGGTTCCTTCCAGGGCCAGACTTGAAGCCCAAAGCAGCCCTGGCAAATACAGTGCACACCATGTGCAGTGAAGGAGCCTGACCTCTACAAAGGGGGCTTTGGGAGGCTCTGCCCCCAAGAAAATTTAGGAAAGAATGGTTCATTCTACAACAAATGTATCATTATAGATTGAATTGTATCAGCTTTTAAAGAATAGTAAATGATGACTTTACTATGCATCAGGATACGACAATCTTTGTTGGTATTCTTCAGTGATTCCCTTATTGTCACCCTCCATCAGTGCCTCTCATCTCTCCATAGCCCATCTGTCACATGTATTTCATTTGCATTATCGCATCTCTCATACCATTGAAGGATGTCAGAGCACTTTACATCACACACACAAGCTCCTTGCACCACGGGTGCGTCACAAAAAGGGACGCACCAGTGGCGCATTGTAGTGCCCCATATTTCCAAGCCAGGAAAAGCCACCCTGCGTGACTTTTCCTGGTCTTGTAAATATGGACCATTTGCACAAAGCACTTTGCGTGAAAGGGGCGTTCCTTTTCCTCTTTCTATGTGTGTTGCATTCTGCAGCACGCATAGAAAAAGCATATCACCTCTGGTGATTGTTTATGTATAAGAAGGTATCCATTCCTGCACATAAACAATCAGGAAAACAATTATATTTTGCAAGTTCTATGTTTGCTAATGCAGCACACTTAGAAGTTGAAAAACACCATTTCTGATTGTTTATGTGCAGGAAGGGAACCCTACCTGCAAATAAAAATCTCCCCACGACGCAGGCATCCATGCACCATGGTGCAAATGTGCCTGTGCAGGCGCATGGCAGCCGTTTGTGCGCCAGCACAGGGGGAAGCACAGAGATGTGACATATTGTTGTAAATATGTCGCATCCCTGTGCTTTGAAAGTGACTCTGTGCGGCGCAGCCAAATGGCTTACTGCACACACTGAGTCACTTTCGTTGTAAATCTGCCCCATAGAGACAATGATTCATACGTGTAAACCAGTGTATAGAAAATGTTACATAATGCAAATGCGACTACAAGGTGTAGGATTCACATTCATACTGGTAGGCATTTTAAAGAGTCCTTGGTCTGGAGAAGCACAAACTCAGAATTCAGAACATAACACAGTGGTTAGCATTGACTTTAACAATAAAAATGTATTTCCACCCAAATACACCTTTTTAGCAGCATCAGGATAATGAAAGACTTGGAACAAACATATGTTTCTGTAACGAGGTAGGGACACAGGACACTCGTGAATGGTGGAAACCGTACCCCACTGACTCTGCACCCCCTCCTTCTTTGCAGTCAGAACGGTGGAATGACGGACAGAGCGGACCCGACAACGAGGACAACTACAGCGGCTCCTTTAATTGGGCGTATGCCACGGAGGAGGAGGACACGCCCCCGACAGACGTCAGAATGACCGGATTGGACAAAAGACAGGAAGTCATGTACGCCAGGTGTGCAAGCACCTCGGAGGAAGACCAGCTGGAGGAGAGCGGAAAGGAGAAGTGTGGCGAAAGCGGAGAAGACGAGGAAGGAGGCAGCCCGAAGGAAGAACACGGGAGAGACGGAGAGACGGAGGACGGAGTAAAGCCAGAAGGCCAACGACCCTGTGGACCGCCGTGCCACACTCCCGAGGGAGGAGTGTGGCTTTCCCAGGTACGGCGGCATTGGGCAGCCTGGGTGGGGAGGCGTAGTGACAGCGTGTAAATAGTGTACAAAGCTCCCGGTTTGTTCCTTCCCTTTGTGGTTACCCTTCCCTTCATATTCCCTTTTTCCTCCCCGGTACCTCACACCCCCTTCCCTGATCACCGAGCACGGTACAGTTGTATAAGTTCGTCTCACTGGGTTACCCTCACTTCCCTGGACCCTCGTGGTGCAACACCCGTTGAGGATTGCATACTAACGGCTTCCCTCTCTTGTGGTCTTTTTCCATGTACCGGAGCTGGAGCCGGAGAAACCCTTGAAATCATTCTACCAACCCTCAACTTGAACCGGAGAAGACCACAATCACGGACTCCATTGCATTCGCCCGGAAAAGACTAACCCTAAGACATAGAAAGACGCTGATGTCAAAACCCCCTAAACCCATAAAAATAAAGCCTTCTTTAACCCCACTACTTGGTGTCAAGGTCGTCCCTACTCCCACGCCCACAATTTCTAACTTGTACCATGCAGGTTGCAAGCAGCTCTTTGATGACAGTTTTTAGGTAACTTCTAGTTTACGATCATCACTTGTAAACTGCACATTAACAAAAGAATCTCGGTTACAAAAGCAGTAACCCACTAACCTATGCACATAAAAAACAGTTTTTTTAAATGCATGGTACACATTCTTTGCAGTAGGCATATTAACCCTCTGTGCTACATTAGAAAAGTCAAAGCTGCCCCTTGACAAAACTCTCATCTCGCTCCAGCAGGTACATTAATCACAGACGTTATCTTGACACTTTTATTGTTGCTGGAAAACTGCAAATTCTACAAGGAACTTTGTTGTGCTTTTAAAATTACAGCCTGACGCCCCCAGGGATTGTGTCACGGACCCCTGGGGGTCCTCGGACCACAGTTTGGGAATCACTGTCCTAGTCGATTCCTGGATATTGTAAGTGAACCAGGGAAGTCATAGTAAGTACATAGGCTGGACACTCGTCATTATGAGTTCGCCAGCTCCATGATGGTTTCACTGAAATATGTGATATTTGGCACCAAGCATCTCAACATAATAAACTTGCACTGATTCCAGTGTGATTTTATTAAAAATTGCACACAGAGGGCCCCTTAGAGGGGTCCTCTGAAATCTACCAATCCTTAGTGTGTTCATTGCCTGGCCCGAGCCAGCCTGTTACCACCAGAGTGTGTTCTGACCTCAGGGGAGAGTGCCTGCGCACTCTGAGGTTGAGAACAATGCCTTTCCTGGGTGCAGGTATTCACGTCTTCCCTGGACAGGACGAGCCATCCGTGGTGGGGAGCTTCAAAGGTCTTGCCTCCTTTGTAATGCAACTCCAGCCTCTCCTGTTCGAAGGCGCTGGCCTCCATCCTGTCCTCACCCCCTTTTTGGCGGCAGGACAGGTGGGAACCTTTGATAGAAGAGGAGATGTGCCCCCCTCTGCCAACTCCAGCCCTCGGGTGCTGGAGGCTAGGTCAAGTACACTTTTCAGTGCCCACCATCTTGAAGATGATGGGACTTATCCACTTAGGGCTAGGACTGTGTCCTCCTCTCACAGAAGGTGGGCATGTTAGAGGGCCTAGACACCCAGGCAAAGGGCCCATTGGACACCACCTGTCACTCCCTTGTAACGCCCTTAAATCTATTTTTTAGGTGGAATCCCAAGTCTCTGAACTTCAGTTCCTGGTGACCTAAGAAGTGCCGGGCACTACCGATGTGCATCAGCAGAGATGATTGCAGAGAACTACTGTACACAGGTGTTGTTGGAAGTGGGATCCCTGGCTGGCAAGGGCTTTCGCCAAAGTCAGTCAGAGACCACCACTCCCAAGTCAGGGCAAGGGAGTTACAAGATAACCCCTACTCACCCTCTAGGTAACGTGGCGCGAGCAGCAAGGCTAAACTTGGAGGCGATGTAAGTTAAGTATTTGCGCACGCACCCCAGCAACAACACCCAAAGGCCCACCACAAAGGAAACTCCACACAAGGTTATATAAAAATAGCCTTTGTATTATAATAAATATACATCAGATAAAACACACATATTGTTACACTGTGCCAACAGGCACGGGCGGAATTTACAAGGGATATTGTACAGGACAGGGCCACCTGGACCATTGTCAAGGGTATCCGCACTTTTAGAACTTTGTAGAAATAAAAATCACTGTAGCACACAATATGAAAATAGAGCACACAACCAGTAATCACTGGTAACAGGACCTCACTAGCACCACCTGTACTAGGGAGAAAACAACCACCTACATATCACAATACCTGTAGGGGTGTAAGGACATAACACATGATGCAATGCATAACATTCATTCAGAGGTGTAAGAAGGGAAAACACATGATGCATCACAATACATTCAGAGGTGTAGCAATAAACCACAGTTGCGCAAAACTCAGATCAGTCACCACCTGTGACAGTCCCTGTGTCCCAATGTCAGAGCCTAAACGTAGCAGATGCCCACAAAGTGCTGGGCAACTGGTGCAGGGAAAGTTAGGGCAACGTTGGAGCCTCGTGGGCTCAAGAAGGAGGAAATGGCCCCCTCAGAGCCTCGCAGGCTCTGCTCTCCAGAACCACTGTGCCCCAGAGCCTCTCAGGGCTCCCAAAACGACTGTGGGCACAAGAGCCTCTCTCAGGGCTCGCAAAGCAAAAGGGCTGGAGCCTCCTGGGCTCCTGAACGAGGGAATGGCACCCTCAGAGCCTCTCGGGGCTCAAAGAGCAATGGCCACGTTGGAGTCTCTCTCGGGGGACTCGGGGCAAAGACAAATGCCCCCCAGAGCCTCACAGGCTCACGAACCACGAACTGGCCTCGAGCCTCTCAGGCTCACGAGCGGAATGCCCCCAGGAGCCTCGGGGCTCCTCGACACTGATGTTAGCGTTGGGGCCCCTCACGGGGGACCCTCGAACACGTGGGCGCTTTTGTGGGGAGTACCCACCTCTGGGGGACTTGTTAAGCAAAGGTGCGCCCTGGTGGAGCGGCCCGCTGTCAAGTGGGGCCGCTCGAGTAGAGGCAGGGGGGGGGGAAGAAGGTGCGCGACCTCGCACCTCTCCCCTAGCCGGCTTTCACTCACCGGCTGTTCAAAGGTCCAGGACTCTTCCTGGGCGGCGGCTCTGGTGCCGCGGGCGGGCTCCTCTTCCTCTCCGGGGCCTCGACCAGTCGTGGTAGGCTCTGCTCCTTCTCCCGGGCTCCTCTCTCCACTCGGGGAGCCTCGGGACACGGCCGGCTGCTTCCCTTCTTGCTGCGGGGGCGGGACTTCCGGGGCACCCTCCCTCGGGCCGCGCAGCGATTGGCTGGCCGCCTCACCACTTCCGGGTCGCCGCGGGCAGCGCGGCGGCTCACTTTAGATAGGCAGGCAGGCGGGCTCCCATTATCCGAGGAGTGGGCTCCCTCGTGATTCAAATAAATCACGGACCTGGGCAATGCCGGGTGGGCACCGGCCTCCTAATCAAATATAAAGCGAGGTAGGCACTCGCTATGCACCGCTATTTCGGGCTGATGCCGGGTGGGCACCGGCTGGGCTCTCAAAGCGCTAGCAGCGCTAGCATCCAAGAAAAGGCGCTCTCAAGGGCCACAGGGCCAAATAAAGTGCTCTCAAGCACTAAGCAAGGGATTCCAGCGCTCCCCAGCGCTGAAGGGCAGAGAGCAGCGCTCTCAGTGCTGTAGGCACAGCACAAGCTCCAGCAGGGGCTGGAGGCAGGCAGGGGGGCAAGGCTGGGCCAGAGCTAGCACACTGGGTCTCCAGGCAGGGAGACACCCCAAGTGGCGGTCCTCCTGGCCCCAGCAGCAGCAACAGCCCCCTCTGGCAGGATCCAAAAGCAGAACATTTTCTAAGGGGGCATAGCCCCTTCTTATACTAACAAATCCTTTGTTTCAGGGTGCAGGGTGGGGGAGAAACCAGTCGCAGCTGGTTCTGGAGCACTCTTGATGGCCCAACCACCCATTTCATTCACTGGGGAGGCTAGGGTCGTTAGACACACCACACGGGGGCGGAGCCAGCATTGTGTGGGGAAAACCCAGCCCATCCAGGACACAGGTACACTCCTCCCACACATCACTCATGCTAATCTCCCACTCACCACCGGGCAGACCCATCCAGACTTCCTGGAGCCTGGCATGCCAGCCAGCTCCAGCCAATCACGCTCCAGCACCCTCACTGCACACATATCTCAATGTCCATAAGTAGCACTTCCCTTCTAGACACATACATGCCGCAGACACCATCTCGCAGCATTCACTCTCACGAGTTTACACATACTAAACTCGAGCCTGCACTCCCCACGCATCAGGAACTACCAGGGACACACACATTCCCCATGCATTCCTATGGGAGGGCAGGCCAGCCATGCTACACGCACGCACTTTCACTCTGGGACCCAGGGAAAAGTGCGCAGAGACCCAAAAAATCACTGACACAGGGTCACACATAAAGCAAAAAAGTTTAGGGGTGAACCTGCCCTGCGGGCCAAGTCCAACACAACCCCCTTCCAGCCAAAACGCAGGGGAGAACAATCACCACCGTGATGGACTTCCCTGCTTGGGGCGATAGAACACGGACGCAGGCCCGCCACTGCCGGGACACCCTCCTGTTCTATGCCACGGTGAACCCCTAGGGTTCCTTCTAAAGCTACTGTAAGGACCAGCTGGGCTACCCCACTGGTACTCCTCAGCTGTCCGCGGCCAGGACCAGGCCCTAGGCCACCCAGGTGCCACTGGTCCCTGCCTACTCACGAAGTGGGGGGTAGTAACCCCAGGCCCATAGTAGCCACTCTCCACTCTTCCTGTCTGCAAGACAGGGCCAGACTGCCACTGGTTCTCCAGCCTAGGGTCTACAACCTCAGGTAGACCAGGAGTCTCAGGGAAGGCTCTCCTCCCCTTACCTCTTCTTTTAGGGTTCCTCCTCCCCATGCGAGGGGGAAACCTAGAACGCCATTCCAACCCAGGGTTTAACCCCTCAGGTTGCACCGGGGTCAGAGGTGGGCTCTTCCACCCTCTGCACCCCCTTCCAGAGGTCTGCCCTCTCCCACCTGGAGAAGTTCCTCTGGAAGAAGAACCGGTCAGGACACTGGTTACAGTCGTCCTACCCTTCAGGTCAAGCTGATCCTGAACCTGGCCAACCAACCTCCGGTCTAAAACCTTTGGTGGAACAATTGCCTGGCACTCCAGGACTTCTGGGGATTCACACGCCATCCCCCTGAGGCTAACAAATGACACATCTGTTGCGTGACTGTCTGTCTGGCGCAGATCTCCCGCCCTCTGTCCACCTGACAGGGCGTGACGATCCCCCAGACCAGAAGTGGTGCCACCCGGGTCCCCCCAAGAAGATCTAGCCCAACTGGCTAGTCTCTGGTCCACTGGTGCACCACTGGGAAACTCATCCCCCAATCACTCCTCACGCTGGACTCCTGTACCCTCCCTACCGGAGCGGTACTGCCAGACTCTAGAACCACAGGAGCTCTGGTTACAGACGCTCCAGGTCCTCTACTCACTAGGAGATCCTCCTCAAATGGGCTAACAGGACAGCCTAGGTCTCCAACCTGGTGTTCCCTCAAGAAACCACCCAGGTTCTGAGACAGGGCTTCGGGCCTCTGGGGGCTCTCAGCCACCCACTGACTCCTGCTCCACTGAGCCAGGTAGTCAGCCCCTCCACCCTTCTCACTATACTGGGACCTAGCTGGGCTATACTGAGCCTCTTCCACCACGCTGGGCTGGAAGATCCCTGAACCACTACTTTTGGAGTCACTCACCAATGACTCTAGAGAACCTCTAGCACTCTCCCAGCGGTCTGCTTCATCTGCAAGCTCACATGCCTCAGACAATCCACACCCCAACAGGTGTTGGCGCAACCCTGGTGAACAACAACTGAGCAGGTGCTCCTTGACAATCAGCTCAAACAAGACATCAAAATCATCTTTCGTGTGAACCTGCACCCAAGCCCACAGGGTATCACAACATTCATCCTCATAATCTACCCAAGACTGGTGAGACAGTTTCCTACTGCCCCTGAATTTCAACCTATACTCCTCTTCTGGGGAAACAGGTACCAGACTGGGGGAACTGGGACTGGGATTTCCTATACTGGAATCTAAATAGCTGCCACCACTGGACTCAACCCTCCCTGGGGGATCCAGAAAATTAAGACTGCGGTCAGGGGATAACCTACACTCTAGGGCTATCTTCTCCCTGGCCAAGGCCCTCTCATCCTCTGCAATCCGCTCATTCACACCCAGCTGCGCCATCTCTCTGGCATACTCTAACCTGAGCTTCTCCATGGCCAGCTGGTGCTCCCTCTCTTCTCTCCTATCCAACCACACCTCTGGGGACAGGGAAAGGGATGGGGTGCTACATCTGACACTGGACCCAGCAAGGGACTCCCTATCTAGGGGGTACTCGCTCTCTGCTGGCGCCCATCCACTGTCAAACTCACTCTCCACATCAGACTCTTCAGGGCTCCCCTCAGACCCACCACCCTCATGGTGTGCGGCCCGGGCCCTCTCCCTCTCACTGTGCTCACGCTCCCAGTCATTCTTCTGCCACAGGATCATGTTATCCCTAAGCTTGGACTGGGTGTCTGACTCACTCACTGGGATGTCTCTCTCCTCACAAAACCGTACCAACTCATGCACACTGTACTTAAACAGGCCACAGAGGTTAAAAGGAGATTCCATCTTGACAGGATGCTCACAGACACGTGCAGCACAAGGGACCTTGCAATCTGAAGTAAGAGTACACAATTCCAAAACTTCAACACTCTCCTTATCAAAGAGAACTCATACTCATGCGTCCAGGAAAACACACCATTCATCCACACACACCCTCCCCTCGGATCGGTAAGGCAGTTTCTACCACCCCTGACTTCTCAACCTGACCAAAGAGACACAGGTACCAAACTCTGGAAGCAGGGCGGGGGACAAATGCACTGAACACAATTATAAAATGACACTCTTCAGGAGAAGAAACAATGGAATTTCACCAAAAACAATAATCCCCAAAATGTGGTTATTGTAGGAAGGTGGCTACCTGACTATGGTTACCCCAGATTTTTTGCCTGTGTTTAGCTGGTTTTTTGACTTAGTTGACCTGGTTCCCTGCTAATCAGGGCCCCAGGCCATCTGCTCTCTCTGTAAAATGGATTCCATGTACCCTAGGTACATACCACAATTGGAAATGGACTCCTTGTCAGCCCCTGTATAATGCACTATAGGTGCCCAGGGCATAGGGGCCACCAAGGCCTACCAGGGGCTGCAGCATATCTTTTGCCACCCCTGGCTGGTTCTTAAATTGACACAACTGGCTGATCACTCAGCTGGGGTAAGGTGGTGTAATCACCCCTTACTTAGATATAGTATACCTATATCTAAACCTATATCTGGACACATATAAACCTGTGAGCCACTCCTATGGAAGGCCTCATCAATCCTGGAGGCAGAGTGCGTGGTTTAATGTGAGATGGAGCTCTAGCATGAGCTGAGCCTGTCTGCAGCTGTCGGGAACAACTCCCTAAGCTGTTTCAGGATAATGCCATACCATATACTCTTAAGTGCCTTATAATCCTCGCGGTTATATAGCAACTTTGGTTTGGCTTTATCAAAACATGTCGTGTAAGGTGTCATACGATTTGGAATACTATCCCCTCGCCAGTTCTGGCGACGGGGATAGCATTCCACCCCTCTAGAGGGGTAAGACATGTTACTTTACTTAAATGCGGTTAATTTCTAAAAGGGCCTTAGATCCACAAAATGGATGCCTCTGCCACAGACAAGAGTCTGACCCCCTGAAGCTGACCGAAACTCAGCCAAATGGGGCCTGGACAAAGGGTTCCCTGTCGCAGGAGGGTGTTACCACCCTCCAGACAGGAGATAGTGGATTGTAGCAGGGAGGTCTGAAAGAAACCAGACACTGCCTGGGGCACACAAGGCTGCCCCTTGCATAATTCGGCCAAACCGGTTCTGGGGCACTCCAGCCCTCGTGCCAGGGCGGCCTGGATCAAAGGAAGGGGTGTATCCACCCACTTCCTGGGACCCGCCCATAGGAGGGGACCTAGCAGGTAATCCAGCCCCCAAAATTAGTATAAGACTGGGAGCAGGGCCAATGCACTTCAGATTATCCTGAAGAAACATAAGAAACGAAATTCTGGACCCTTCGACATCCTACTCGACGTAGAAGCCCGAAGAATCTCCCTTGTGGTCAAGGAGTGACCACCCTGTGCAAACAGGCACCATCCAGCTATCGACATCTACTTTGTTGCAGTTCCCGCCGGAACTCGAGCAACAGAGATCGACGAGATTAAGCTTGCCTGCTTTCCAACAGCCCGATCCACAGTCCCTGCAGAGCTGAGACCCGTGGAGGCGACCGGAAGCGTGGGGCACGGCATCTTGAATTGACCAGGAGACGCTGACCGTGCAGCCCACGAGTGACCCTCGAAGCTGTACACCGGGGTTTGAGAAGCCCCCACCCTGAGCCACACTTGCACTGAAGTTCAGCCCTCCACACTCGACGAGTGCTGCGTGGGGCCCTTCTGCTTCTTTTGGCTCAACGCGTTGGCCCGGTCACTTGCCAGCCGGCTAGTGGCCCCTGTGCCGACGAAAACTTAAATCGACTTGTGAATCTGGTTGCTCCAGATTTGCACCAGCTCCCCTGAAAAGGAGCCCCCACTCTGACCCTCCTGGTTCGAGTGAGAAGCAATCTCCCGGTTCCGCGTGGATTGCTTTTGCCAAGTGTTGTTTGCTCCAATCTTGAAGCCGACAGCGCCGACGGCGAGAGCCTGCGTGGGACAGATCGTGACCTGCTCCTGGACGTCGTAGATGCCCTAGAGCCCACGTGACAGCGGAGAGAAGCACCTCGACAGCGACCTGATTGCGCCCGACATTGCCTGGTTCCGTCCTGGTTCCACCCTGGTCACTGCTGAGTGACCCAGACTCTGTCCCCTCTGCTTTCAGGTACTTTTCGACTCAAGTCCACCCTTGGACTCCACCGGACACTTTTCTTTCACCCCGCCTGCAGCCCTTTCAGCTTCAAGCACCAAGAGCCTGCGTGACGAAACCCGACTCAACTTCGACCCTGTGCACCCGCTTCCTGTGGGTGAGGTAACTTTGCTCCGCCGGTGTTCCCACACTGGTACACATCTCTAGGGTCTGTGTCTTAAGTTTTGTTCCTCTAGGTTCAGCGGAAGTGTCCTTAAACTTTAACTTTGTAACTTTTACGTACCATTGGTTAACATTGGTGCACGCGTGCGCTTTCCGCACTGCTCCCGAATCCCGTGGGCCTCTCCCGACTTCAGCACTGCTTTTCCTGACTGCTCCCAGCGATTCCCTAGGCCCTAGGCCTAACCACTGTTCGATTGGTATCTCTTATACCACTTGTTTAGTATATGGTTTGAGTGGCCACCCGCCCTCATCCATAATTGTGCAACTTGTATGTTTAAACTGTGCTTTTGATTTAACGCTTGTGCCCCTTTATTCATAAAGAATACTGGGGATTGTTTTTAGTAATAAACACATATATTTTTATAATATATACTTGTGTGGTGTCCTTTCATTTGATATTACAGGATTGTATGTGGTAAAACAGCTCGCTTAACACGACCTCTTAAGTTAAGCCTTTAGGCCGCTTAGTCCATGCTACCCCTAGGATAGCTTGTCTAACAAGGTTGATTTACAACCAGACACCATAAGGGATTGTTTGGTCTGATAACAGGTGGTTCCAGAATTGGAAACATCACCTATCAGGCCAACTTCTCACATTGGTGAGCAGCGGTGCGGATTTGAGCTTGCTGTTGTTTTACCATTGCAATATTTTATCAAATTGAAAGATCACATCAAGTACCTCTAGGTACATATAAATCAAAAGCTTAGCATATTAAGTTCTACTGAACTTAGTAGTTGTAGGTTAAAGGGATTAGCACACCCTGACTACAACTCACTAGCAAGGTACAGTAGGAAAACACTTAGTGTAGGTAAGTGCACCACTTACACCTCACTAGCAGTCATGTCTGACACAGGAAAAGCCTCAGGGTCCGCTCCTGTGACAGTTGACCTTACCAAGGCAACTTCCAGCTATGACAAACTAACCCGAAAGGACTTGATTGCCTTGTGCATATCAAGAGGGTTAAAAAGGGGCAGAAGTCCCACCTGTCCTATCCTGATAGCCATTCTAGAGCATGATGACTTAGAGAAGGGAAATGAAGCTCCCTTAGAATCAGGAGATGGAGTGAACCCCCCTGTAACTGATACCCCTCAAGAGGAGGAAGAAGAAGAAGAGGAGGAAGAGGAGGAGGAGGAGGACTCAGAAGTAGAGGACCCAGAAGATCAGGATCAGAGGGGTAGCCAGGTCCAAGTTGCCAGGCTTAACCAGGCCAACTTAGACCTACTGGGAAATGGAGAGGGCCAGCACCTCCCCAGATCCAACCATGTCATTCTCCCAGGCAACAGAAGAGTGAGATCTCCCTCAGGGGACTCTCATATTTCTAGTGCCTCAAGAGAATCTCAGAGAGGCATGACTGCTTCTCAAAAGCTAGAGCATAGGGCCAGAATGAGGGCTGTCAAACTCCAAATAGAGAGGGAGGAGGTAGCCTTGGCTCAAGCTAGACTTGCCTTGGCAAGAGAGCAGAAATTGTGTGGCTTAGATGCCACTGGTGGCAGCAATATTCCTAAAGAGAAACCCAGGTCCTATGATAGTAGAAACCTGACAAAGATTGTGCCCCCCTACAAGGAAGGGGATGACATCCACAAGTGGATAACTGCTCTTGAGAGAGCCTGCATGGTACAGCAGGTTCCTGAGGAACAGTGGGCAGCAATCTTATGGTACTCCTTTTCAGAGAAAGGGAGAGATAAGCTCCTCACTGTCAGACATGAGGATGCAAACAATTACAAAGTCCTGAAGAGTGTCCTAATAGATGGGTTTGGCTTAACCACTGAACAGTACAGGTTGAAGTTCAGAGACACCCAGAAGACACAGACTCAGGACTGGACTGATTTTGTTGATTGTGCAACTAAGGCTCTGGAGGGTTGGCTACATGGCAGCAAAGTACATGACTTTACAGGATTGTATAATTTGGTTATGAGGGAGCAGATCCTAAGTAATTGTCAGAACCAGCTCTTACACCAGCACCTGGTGGACTCTGATCTAACCTCTCCCCAAGAATTGGGAAAGAAGGCAGACAAGTGGGCCAGAACCAGGATTAGGCCTAAGAATCAGGACAGTAACCAGAAGAAGGAGTCTACCAAGCCTCAAGATAAGGGTGGGGATAAAAATAAAGAAAAGACTTCCCCAGGGCCCCAAAACTCCAAGAATGGGGGTGGGTCCCAAGACACTTCTTCAACTGAGAAAAAGCCTTATTGTTATGCCTGTAAACAGGTTGGGCATTACAAAACAGACAACTGTTGTCCCAAGAATAACAATAAAGAGAATATACCTCCAAAGCCAGCTCCACCACCTCCTGTTACTGTCAGCAGTAATCCCCCAGGAAGTGGGAGCACACCCAGGAATCTGTGTGGGTTTACTTTTGGAGCTCAGGTGGACCCTGGCCTATCCAGGTCCCCATCACCCAATGATCTTGTTTATGAGACTGGCATGGGGTTTGCCAACTTCTCTGATTGCCCAAATACCTTGAGCAAGTATAGACAAGAGCCCATCATCAATGGTTTGAAAGTTGAAGCTTTTAGAGACACAGGGGCTAGCATCACCATGGTGGCTGATGGTATAGTCCCCTCTAAGCAACTTTTACCTGGTGCCACATACCAGGTAACAAACATTGATGGCATCAAAACAAATCATCCCATGGCAGTAGTAAGTCTCAGCTGGGGAGGTGTCATTGGCCCAAAGAGAGTGGCAGTGTCATCAAACTTGCCTGTAGACTGCCTACTTGGTAATGATTTGGAAATCTCAGCCTGGGCTGAGGTTGAACAGGAAATCCATTCTAGAATGGTAAATTCCAATGGAAAGGTTAGTGGGGCTGTAATGGCTACAGCCCCAATCCAAGATGTCCTTCCTGAAAAGGTTGGTAGGGCTGAGAAACTCTCTGCCCCATCTTTAGCAAAAGCTCTTCCTGAACAGAATAGCAAAGCTGTTATGATAACAGCAGAAACCCAAACTGAGTCTCCTCCTGAAAAGGTTGGTGGGACTGTGATGGCCACAGCCCAAACTCAAACTGATATGTGTGTTGTGAAGCCTGAAAAGATGGATAACTCCACACAAACTGAGAGCATGGAGGAGGAAGAGAAATCTCCCCCTCACCAGACTTTAGGACAGGATCAGCCTCCTCAGGGAACTGATCTTACCCCTGATGAAAGAACTGCCCCAGAGGTTGTTAGGCCTGGCCTGACAGAGCCTCTGATGGCGGTGGACCCTTCTCAGGTGGGACCCAGTCTGGAGCAGGTAACCTGCCCCTCTCTACCTTGCCTTACTCAGCCCAGGGCTGCAGAGGACAAGAAGGACAGTGAGACCCAGAGGGCCCCGTGTCAAATAAAGCACCCCCATCAACAGATTAGGGGCACCAAAACTAGTAGCCCTAGTGAGGTGAAAACTTTAAAAACTCCTGAGGGAGCCCCCTTAAAAACAGTTAGGGACCTCCCACAGATGGACTCTGTTGGGCACAGCCAAACCTGGGACCCAAAGGGCCCAAACCTGAACTGTCCCTCCAGCAAGCCAAACAGAGGGACCCAGCCTCCAGCTTTAGGTAGCCAGAGGTTGACCCTGAGAGCACAGTGCAACTCAGTTAAAGAAAGAAAGGCACACATGGTGGAAGATAATTGGAGGAAGCTGAGCCCTAAATTAGTAGAGCCTCACTTCAGTACTCCATATCCAAACCAACCTTTAACTTTGCATAAACACACCCAAGGTAGTGATTCCCTATGGTGGAGACCCTCTAATACCCCAAGGGTGAGGGACTGCTTAGTGGACCATGAGACAGGGGGTACCCATGCTAGTGCAGGTACTTCCTTATATGGCCACTCAGGCAATATAGGCTTACCTGGCCAAGGATAGCCTTATCTCCTTTCGTTTGGGGGGGGGTTGTGTAGTAAGGTGGCTACCTGACTATGGTTACCCCAGATTTTTTGCCTGTGTTTAGCTGGTTTTTTGACTTAGTTGACCTGGTTCCCTGCTAATCAGGGCCCCAGGCCATCTGCTCTCTCTGTAAAATGGATTCCATGTACCCTAGGTACATACCACAATTGGAAATGGACTCCTTGTCAGCCCCTGTATAATGCACTATAGGTGCCCAGGGCATAGGGGCCACCAAGGCCTACCAGGGGCTGCAGCATATCTTTTGCCACCCCTGGCTGGTTCTTAAATTGACACAACTGGCTGATCACTCAGCTGGGGTAAGGTGGTGTAATCACCCCTTACTTAGATATAGTATACCTATATCTAAACCTATATCTGGACACATATAAACCTGTGAGCCACTCCTATGGAAGGCCTCATCAATCCTGGAGGCAGAGTGCGTGGTTTAATGTGAGATGGAGCTCTAGCATGAGCTGAGCCTGTCTGCAGCTGTCGGGAACAACTCCCTAAGCTGTTTCAGGATAATGCCATACCATATACTCTTAAGTGCCTTATAATCCTCGCGGTTATATAGCAACTTTGGTTTGGCTTTATCAAAACATGTCGTGTAAGGTGTCATACGATTTGGAATACTATCCCCTCGCCAGTTCTGGCGACGGGGATAGCATTCCACCCCTCTAGAGGGGTAAGACATGTTACTTTACTTAAATGCGGTTAATTTCTAAAAGGGCCTTAGATCCACAAAATGGATGCCTCTGCCACAGACAAGAGTCTGACCCCCTGAAGCTGACCGAAACTCAGCCAAATGGGGCCTGGACAAAGGGTTTCCTGTCGCAGGAGGGTGTTACCACCCTCCAGACAGGAGATAGTGGATTGTAGCAGGGAGGTCTAAAAGAAACCAGACACTGCCTGGGGCGCACAAGGCTGCCCCTTGCATAATCCGGCCAAACCGGTTCTGGGGCACTCCAGCCCTCGTGCCAGGGCGGCCTGGATCAAAGGAAGGGGGTGTATCCACCCACTTCCTGGGTCCCGCCCATAGGAGGGGACCTAGCAGGTAATCCAGCCCCCAAAATTAGTATAAGACTGGGAGCAGGGCCAATGCACTTCAGATTATCCTGAAGAAACATAAGAAACGAAATTCTGGACCCTTCGACATCCTACTCGACGTAGAAGCCCGAAGAATCTCCCTTGTGGTCAAGGAGTGACCACCCTGTGCAAACAGGCACCATCCAGCTATCGACGTCTACTTTGTTGCAGTTCCCACCGGAACTCGAGCGACAGAGATCGACGAGATCAAGCTTGCCTGCTTTCCAACAGCCCGATCCACAGTCCCTGCAGAGCTGAGACCCGTGGAGGCGACCGGAAGCGTGGGGCACGCCATCTTGAATTGACCACGAGACGCTGACCGTGCAGCCCACAAGTGACCCTCGAAGCTGTACACCGGGGTTTGAGAAGCCCCCACCCTGAGCCACACTTGCACCGAAGTTCAGCCCTCCACACTCGACGAGTGCTGCGTGGGGCCCTTCTGCTTCTTTTGGCTCAACGCGTTGGCCCGGTCACTTGCCAGCCGGCTAGTGGCCCCTGTGCTGACGAAAACTTGAAATTAATTTAATTTAATTGTGGGTTTATATAGCGCTAGGAATCGACTCCCGGAGGAGTATCTCCACGCTTCGACCGCTGGGGAACCCGTCCTGGCTCACCCTGAGAGATGGTCCCTGGTGGATATCTCTAAGGTGCGACCAAGCATCCCCGGCAGTCTGGGGGGGCCGTTGTGAAGATGAGGCAATCTGATGCCCAGAGTTGCCGAGTGTGGTTTCTGACTAGAGTAGGCACCGAGGCGAGAATTATCGAGTCCGCTAACCCTGGTCCACGACCCTGCCGCGTCGGGAATCGAACCCTGGTCCCGGGCCGTTCTCTGCTTACGGGTCTGCCGCCTCTAACCAGTGAGCCACACTTCTCCAAATCGACTTGTGAATCTGGTTGCTCCAGATTTGCACCAGCTCCCCTGAAAAGGAGCCCCCACTCTGACCCTCCTGGTTCGAGTGAGAAGCAATCTCCCGGTTCCGCATGGATTGCTTTTGCCAAGTGTTGTTTGCTCCAATCTTGAAGCTGACAGCGCCGACGGCGAGAGCCTGCGTGGGACAGATCGTGACCTGCTCCTGGACGTCGTAGATGCCCCAGAGCCCACGTGACAGCGGAGAGAAGCACCTCGACAGCGACCTGATTGCGCCCGACATTGCCTGGTTCCGTCCTGGTTCCACCCTGGTCACTGCTGAGTGACCCAGACTCTGTCCCCTCTGCTTTCAGGTACTTTTCGACTCGAGTCCACCCTTGGACTCCACCGGACACTTTTCTTTCACCCCGCCTGCAGCCCTTTCAGCTTCAAGCACCAAGAGCCTGCGTGACGAAACCCGACTCAACTTCGACCCTGTGCACCCGCTTCCTGTGGGTGAGGTAACTTTGCTCCGCCGGTGTTCCCACACTGGTACACATCTCTAGGGTCTGTGTCTTAAGTTTTGTTCCTCTAGGTTCAGCGGAAGTGTCCTTAAACTTTAACTTTGTAACTTTTACGCACCATTGGTTAACATTGGTGCACGCGTGCGCTTTCCGCACTGCTCCCGAATCCCGCGGGCCTCTCCCGACTTCAGCACTGCTAGTCCTGACTGCTCCCAGCGATTCCCTAGGCCCTAGGCCTAACCACTGTTCGATTGGTATCTCTTATACCACTTGTTTAGTATATGGTTTGAGTGGCCACCCGCCCTCATCCATAATTGTGCAACTTGTATGTTTAAACTGTGTTTTTGATTTAACGCTTGTGCCCCTTTATTCATAAAGAATACTGGGGATTGTTTTTAGTAATAAACACATATATTTTTATAATATATACTTGTGTGGTGTCCTTTCATTTGATATTACAGGATTGTATGTGGTAAAACAGCTCGCTTAACACGACCTCTTAAGTTAAGCCTTTAGGCTGCTTAGTCCATGCTACCCCTAGGATAGCTTGTCTAACAAGGTTCACTTACAACCTGACACCATAAGGGATTGTTTGGTCTGATAACAGGTGGTTCCAGAATTGGAAACATCACCTATCAGGCCAACTTCTCACAGTTATCTAAAAATGTAGAGCTTTGAAGTGCGGCCAGCCGCTACTGTGGTACAACGCAAACACAAATCCTTATCCTCACCGCTTGCCGCCAATGTTGGAAGTGGGATCCCTGGCTGGCCAGGGCTTTCGCCAAAGTCAGTCAGAGACCACCACTCCCAAGTCAGGGCAAGGGAGTTACACGCCAAGATAACCCCTACTCACCCTCTAGGTAACGTGGCGCGAGCAGCAAGGCTAAACTTGGAGGCGATGTAAGTTAAGTATTTGCGCACGCACCCCAGTAACAACACCCAAAGGCCCACCACAAAGGAAACTCCACACAAGGTTATATAAAAATAGCCTTTGTATTATAATAAATATACATCAGATAAAACACACATATTGTTACACTGTGCCAACAGGCACGGGCGGAATTTACAAGGGATATTGTACAGGAAAGGGCCACCTGGACCACTGTCAAGGGTATCAGCACTTTTAGAACTTTGTAGAAATAAAAATCACTGTAGCACACAATATAAAAATAGAGCACACAACCAGTAATCACTGGTAACAGGACCTCACTAGCACCACCTGTACTAGGGAGAAAACAACCACCTACATATCACAATACCTGTAGGGGTGTAAGGACATAACACATGATGCAATGCATAACATTCATTCAGAGGTGTAAGAAGGGAAAACACATGATGCATCACAATACATTCAGAGGTGTAGCAATAAACCACAGTTGCGCAAAACTCAGATCAGTCACCACCTGTGACAGTCCCTGTGTCCCAATGTCAGGGCCTAAACGTAGCAGTTGCCCACAAAGTGCTGGGCAACTGGTGCAGGGAAAGTTAGGGCAACGTTGGAGCCTCGTGGGCTCAAGAAGGAGGAAATGGCCCCCTCAGAGCCTCGCAGGCTCTGCTCTCCATAACCACTGTGCCCCAGAGCCTCTCAGGGCTCCCAAAACAACTGTGGGCACAAGAGCCTCTTTCAGGGCTCGCAAAGCAAAAGGGCTGGAGCCTCTCTGGGCTCCAGAACGAGGGAATGGCACCCTCAGAGCCTCTCGGGGCTCAAAGAACAATGGCCACGTTGGAGTCCCTCTCGGGGGACTCGGGGCAAAGACAAATGCCCCCCAGAGCCTCACAGGCTCACGAACCACGAACTGGCCTCGAGCCTCTCAGGCTCACGAGCGGAATGCCCCCAGGAGCCTCGGGGCTCCTCGACACTGATGTAGGCGTTGGGGCCCCTCACGGGGGACCCTGGAACACGTGGGCGCTTTTGTGGGGAGTCCCCACCTCTGGGGGACTTGTTAAGCAAAGGTGCGCCCTGGTGGAGCGGCCCGCTGTCAAGTGGGGCCGCTCGAGTAGAGGCAGGGGGGGGGAAGAAGGTGCGCGACCTCGCACCTCTCCCCTAGCCGGCTTTCACTCACCGGCTGTTCGAAGGTCCAGGACTCTTCCTGGGCGGCGGCTCTGGTGCCGCGGGCGGGCTCCTCTTCCTCTCCGGGGCCTCGACCAGTCGTGGTAGGCTCTGCTCCTTCTCCCGGGGCTCCTCTCTCCACTCGGGGAGCCTCGGGACACGGCCGGCTGCTTCCCTTCTTGCTGCTCGGCTGCGGGGGCGGGACTTCCGGGGCACCCTCCCTCAGGCCGCGCAGCGATTGGCTGGCCGCCTCACCACTTCCGGGTCGCCGCCGGCAGCGCGGCGGCTCGCTTTAAATAGGCAGGCAGGCGGGCTCCCATTATCCGAGGAGTGGGCTCCCTCGTGATTCAAATAAATCACGGACCTGGGCAATGCCGGGTGGGCACCGGCCTCCTAATCAAATATAAAGCGAGGTAGGCACTCGCTGTGCACCGCAATTTCGGGCTGATGCCGGGTGGGCACCGGCTGGGCTCTCAAAGCGCTAGCAGCGCTAGCATCCAAGAAAAGGCGCTCTCAAGCGCCACAGGGCCAAATAAAGCGCTCTCAAGCGCTAAGCAAGGGATTCCAGCGCTCCCCAGCGCTGAAGGGCAGAGAGCAGCGCTCTCAGTGCTGTAGGCACAGCACAAGCTCCAGCAGGGGCTGGAGGCAGGCAGGGGGGCAAGGCTGGGCCAGAGCCAGCACACTGGGTCTCCAGGCAGGGAGACACCCCAAGTGGCGGTTCTTCTGGCCCCAGCAGCAGCAACAGCCCCCTCTGGCAGGATCCAAAAGCAGAACATTTTCTAAGGGGGCACAGCCCCTTCTTATACTAACAAATCCTTTGTTTCAGGGTGCAGGGTGGGGGAGAAACCAGTCGCAGCTGGTTCTGGAGCACTCTTGATGGCCCAACCACCCATTTCATTCACTGGGGAGGCTAGGGTCGTTAGACACACCACAGGGGGGCGGAGCCAGCATTGTGTGGGGAAAACCCAGCCCATCCAGGACACAGGTACACTCCTCCCACACATCACTCATGCTAATCTCCCACTCACCACCGGGCAGACCCATCCAGACTTCCTGGAGCCTGGCATGCCAGCCAGCTCCAGCCAATCACGCTCCAGCACCCTCACTGCACACATATCTCAATGTCCAGAAGTAGCACTTCCCTTCTAGACACATACATGCCGCAGACACCATCTCGCAGCATTCACTCTCACGAGTTTACACATACTAAACTCGAGCCTGCACTCCCCACGCATCAGGAACTACCAGGGACACACACATTCCCCATGCATTCCTATGGGAGGGCAGGCCAGCCATGCTACACGCACGCACTTTCACTCTGGGACCCAGGGAAAAGTGCGCAGAGACCCATAAAATCACTGACACAGGGTCACACATAAAGCAAAAAAGTTTAGGGGTGAACCTGCCCTGCGGGCCAAGTCCAACACAACCCCCTTCCAGCCAAAACGCAGGGGAGAACAATCACCACCGTGATGGACTTCCCTGCTTGGGGCGATAGAACACGGACGCAGGCCCGCCACTGCCGGGACACCCTCCTGTTCTATGCCACGGTGAACCCCTAGGGTTCCTTCTAAAGCTACTGTAAGGACCAGCTGGGCTACCCCACTGGTACTCCTCCGCTGTCCGCGGCCAGGTCCAGGCCCTAGGCCACCCAGGTGCCACTGGTTCCTGCCTACTCACGAAGTGGGGGGTAGTAACCCCAGGCCCATAGTAGCCACTCTCCACTCTTCCTGTCTGCAAGACAGGGCCAGACTGCCACTGGTTCTCCAGCCTAGGGTCTACAACCTCAGGTGGACCAGGAGTCTCAGGGAAGGCTCTCCTCCCCTTACCTCTTCTTTTAGGGTTCCTCCTCCCCGTGCGAGGGGGAAACCTAGAACGCCATTCCAACCCAGGGTTTAACCCCTCAGGTTGCACCGGGGTCAGAGGTGGGCTCTTCCACCCTCTGCACCCCCTTCCAGAGGTCTGCCCTCTCCCACCTGGAGAAGTTCCTCTGGAAGAAGAACCGGTCAGGACACTGGTTACAGTCGTCCTACCCTTCAGGTCAAGCTGATCCTGAACCTGGCCAACCAACCTCCGGTCTAAAACCTTTGGTGGAACAATTGCCTGGCACTCCAGGACTTCTGGGGATTCACACGCCATCCCCCTGAGGCTAACAAATGACACATCTGTTGTGTGACTGTCTGTCTGGCGCAGATCTCTCGCCCTCTGTCCACCTGACAGGGCGTGACGATCCCCCAGACCAGAAGTGGTGCCACCCGGGTCCCCCCAAGAAGATCTAGCCCAACTGGCTAGTCTCTGGTCCACTGGTGCATCCACTGGGAAACTCATCCCCCAATCACTCCTCACGCTGGACTCCTGTACCGTCCCTACCGGAGCGGTACTGCCAGACTCTAGAACCACAGGAGCTCTGGTTACAGACGCTCCAGATCCTCTACTCACTAGGAGATCCTCCTCAAATGGGCTAACAGGACAGCCTAGGTCTCCAACCTGGTGTTCCCTCAAGAAACCACCCAGGTTCTGAGACAGGGCTTCGGGCCTCTGGGGCCCTCAGCCACCCACTGACTCCTGCTCCACGGAGCCAGGTAGTCAGCCCCTCCACCCTTCTCACTATACTGGGACCTAGCTGGGCTACACTGAGCCTCTTCCACCACGCTGGGCTGGAAGATCCCTGAACCACTACTTTTGGAGTCACTCACCAATGACTCTAGAGAACCTCTAGCACTCTCCCAGCGGTCTGCTTCATCTGCAAGCTCACATGCCTCAGACAATCCACACCCCAACAGGTGTTGGCGCAACCCTGGTGAACAACAACTGAGCAGGTGCTCCTTGACAATCAGCTCAAACAAGACATCAAAATCATCTTTCGTGTGAACCTGCACCCAAGCCCACAGGGTATCACAACATTCATCCTCATAATCTACCCAAGACTGGTGAGATAGTTTCCTACTGCCCCTGAATTTCAACCTATACTCCTCTTCTGGGGAAACAGGTACCAGACTGGGGGAACTGGGACTGGGATTTCCTATACTGGAATCTAAATAGCTGCCACCACTGGACTCAACCCTCCCTGGGGGATCCAGAAAATTAAGACTGCGCTCAGGGGATAACCTACACTCTCGGGCTATCTTCTCCCTGGCCAAGGCCCTCTCAGCCTCTGCAGTCCGCTCATTCACACCCAGCTGCGCCATCTCTCTGGCATACTCTAACCGGAGCTTCTCCATGGCCAGCTGGTGCTCCCTCTCTTCTCTCCTATCCACCCACTCCTCTGGGGACAGGGAAAGGGATGGGGTGCTACATCTGACACTGGACCCAGCAAGGGACTCCCTATCTAGGGGTACCCGCTCTCTGCTGGCGCCCATCCACTGTCACACTCACTCTCCACATCAGACTCTTCAGGGCTCCCCTCAGGCCCACCACCCTCATGGTGTGCGGTCCGGGCCCTCTCCCTCTCCCTGTGCTCACGCTCCCAGTCACTCTTCTGCCACAGGATCATGTTATCCCTAAGCTTGGACTGGGTGTCTGACTCACTCACTGGGATGTCTCTCTCCTTACATAACCGTACCAACTCATGCACACTGTACTTAAACAGGCCACAAAGGTTAAAAGGAGATTCCATCTTGACAGGATGTTCACAGACACGTGCAACACAAGGGATCTAGCAATCTGAAGTAGGAGTACACAATTCCAAAACTTCCACACTCTCCTTAAAAAAAGAACTCACTCATGCGTCCAGGAAAACACACCATTCATCCACACACACCCTCCCCTCGGATCGGTAAGGCAGTTTCTACCACCCCTGACTTCTCAACCTGACCAAAAGTGACACAGGTACCAAACTCTGGAAGCAGGGCGGGGGACAAATGTACAGGACACAATTTTAAAATGACAATCTTCAGGAGAAGAAACAATGGAATTTCACCAAAAAGAATAATCCCCAAAATGTGGTTATCTAAAATTGTAGAGCTTTGAAGTGCGGCCAGCCGCTACTGTGGTACAACGCAAACACAAATCCTTATCCTCACCGCTTGCCGCCAATGTTGGAAATGGGATCCCTGGCTGGCCAGGGCTTTCGCTAAAGTCAGTCAGAGACCACCACACCCAAGTCAGGGCAAGGGAGTTACACGCCAAGATAACCCCTACTCACCCTCTAGGTAACGTGGCGCGAGCAGCAAGGCTAAACTTGGAGGCGATGTAAGTTAAGTATTTGAGCATGCACCCCAGCAACAACAACCAAAGGCCCACCACAAAGGAAAACTCCACACAAGGTTATATAAAAATAGCCTTTGTATTATAATAAATATACATCAGATAAAACACACATCTTGTTACACTGTGCCAACAGGCACGGGCGGAATTTACAAGGGATATTTGTACAGGACAGGGCCACTTGGACCACTGTCAGGGGTATCAGCACTTTTAGAAATAATACTTTCAGAAATAGCACTTTAGAAAGTAGAATCAGTGTAGCACACAATATAAAAATAGAGCACACAACCAGTAATCACTGGTAACAGGACCTCACTAGCACCACCTGTACTAGGGAGAAAAACATCCACCTACATGTCACACTACCTGTAGGGGTGTAAAAACAAAACACATGATGCATTAACATTCAGAGGTGTAGCAATAACATTGCGCAAAACTTAGATCAGTCACCACCTGTGACAGTCCCTGTGTCCCAATGTCAGGGGCCTAAACGTAGCAGTTGCCCACAAAGTGCTGGGCAACTGGTTCAGGGAAAGTTAGGGCAAAGTTGGAGCCTCTCTGGGCTCAAGAACCACCACTGTGGCACTGTGGGGCCTCACTGGGCTCCAGACAAGAAATGGCGCCCTGAGCCTCGCTCAGGCACTTCTTTCCAGAACCACTGCCCCAGAGCCTCTCAGGGCTCTCAAAAATGAAAATGGGCACCAAAGCCTCTCTCAGGCGTTTCCTTCCAGAACCATTGGGCCCCAGGAGCCTCTCTGGGCTCCTCAACAAATAGCGCCTGGAGCCTCTTGGCGCCAACAAACAACTGCCACCTTGGAACCCTCTCTGGGCTCCAACAACAAAGGTGCAGCCTCGCTGGGCTGTGGGGGCCCCTCACGGGGGACCCTCGAGCAAGTGGGGCACTTCTGGGGTGAGTCCCCCCCTCTGGGGGACTCGTGACGCAAGGTACGCCCTGGTGGAGCGGCCCGCTGTCAAGTGGGGTCGCTCGAGTAGAGGCAGGGGGGGGAGAGGGTGCGCGACCTCGCGCCTCTCTCCCTGGCCGGCTTTCACTCACCGGCTGCTGGGCTCCTCACTACCGGGCGGCGGCTCCTGCACGAGAGCTCCCGCTCCTCGGGGGCTCTCTCCACACTTCTCCTCCGGGGCCTCGAAGGTCCAGGACTCTTCCTGGGTGGCGGGGCTCCTCTTCTCTCGTCCCGGGGCTCTCCTCTCCACTCGGGGAGCCTCGGGGACCCGGCCGGCAGCTTCTCTGCTGCGAGGGGCGGGACTTCCGGGTTGCCTGTCTCGGGCCGCGCTGCGATTGGTCAGCCGGCCCAGTGCTTCCGGGTCGCCGCGGGCAGCGCGGCGGCTCGCTTCTTAGGCAGGCAGGCAGCTTCCCAGGATCCGAGGAGTGGGCTCCCTCGTGAATCCAATAAATCACGGGCACAACAAAGCGGCAATGAGCGGGGTGGCACCTGCGCCGCCAAACCGCCACACAGGGCGAGTAGATGCCGGGTGGGCACCGGCTGTGTTCTCAAAGCGCTAGCAGCGCTAGAAACGACGGGCAGGCGCTCTCCAGCGCCACAGGATGAAACCACAGCGCTCACAGCGCTAGGGCCAAAATAAAGCGCTTCCAAGCGCTATGCAGGGATTCCAGCGCTCCCCAGCGCTGAAGGGCAGAGAGCAGCGCTCTCAGGCTGCAGGCAAGGAGTCCTCAGTGCTCCCCAGCACTGGAGGACAGGACAAGGCTCCAGCAGGGGCTGGAGGCAGGCGGGGGGGCAAGGCTGGGCCCAGAGCCAGCACACTGGGTCTCCAGGCAGGGAGACACCCCAAGTGGCGGTCCTCCTGGCCCCAGCAGCAGCAACAGCCCCCTCTGGCAGGATCCAAAAGCAGCACATTTTCTAAGGGGACACAGCCCCTTCTTATAGTACCAAATCCTTTGTTTCAAGGTGCAGGGTGGGGGGAAAACCAGTTTCAGCTGGCTTTGGAGCACTCTTAATGGCCCAACCACCCATTTCTTTCACTGGGGAGGCTAGGGTCGTTAGACACACCACAGGGGGGCGGAGCCAGCATTGTGTGGGGAAAACCCAGCCCATCCAGGTCACAGGTACACTCCTCCCACACATCACTCATGCTAATCTCACACTCACCACCGGGCAGACCCATCCAGACTTCCTGGAGCCTGGCATGCCAGCCAGCTCCAGCCAATCACGCTCCAGCACCCTCACTGCACACATATCTCAATGTCCAGAAGTAGCACTTCCCTTCTAGACACATACATGCCGCAGACACCATCTTGCAGCATTCACTCTCACGAGTTCAGACATACTAAACTCGAGCCTGCACTCCCCACGCATCAGGAACTACCAGGGACACACACATTCCCCATGCATTCCTATGGGAGGGCAGGCCAGCCATACTACACGCACGCACTTTCACTCTGGGACCCAGGGGAAAGTGCGCAGAGACCCAAAAATCACTGACACAGGGTCACACATAAGGCAAAAAGTTCAGGGGTGAACCAGCCCTGCGGGCCAAGTCCAACAATGGCCTTAGATGCCATGGTTTTTCTTGTGGAGTGGGCCCCAAACCTTTGTACATCGAATCCGGGTTCCGTCATGATCCACTTTCTGATTCAAGTGTGCCTGTCCCTGAAAGCTGGGAAGTTGATGATATTTAGCACCGCAAACCCTTTGTTGATGCTATTTGCAGGCAAAAAATCAGACGCTTTCATCAGCAGCACTTTGTTCCCTTTTTCCCCCCAAAAACCCAAAATGTAGCTATAGTGGGTCATTTCTCAGTCCCCTCCAGGGGAACCTACAAACCTGGGGTACCTTTAAAATCCCTAGAATGTTGGAAAAAAGGATGCAAATTGGGTATGGATATCTTATGTGGACAAAATGGTATGGAGACCAAAGCTCGAATTACCCGAAATAGCCAAAAACAAATTAGCACGTGGTGGCCTAGCATTGAAGGGGTTAATTGGAATGCTGATAGTAAACTGAAAACACTTCTTGGGCAAAGAATTGATTGGTCAGTTTGTGTTAGGACTGTGCTCCCTTGTGCATCTCTAACTCAGCGTGTGCACTGAACTGAGTCCCTGAACACTGCTGTTTCTAAGTTCAGCCTTGGAGTGGTCGTTCTTTCTTACATCTGACCCACAAACTTTGGAATACTCTTCCCACTGAACTGAGTCAGCTCCCCAATGAACTTTCCTTCCGTAGGGCCTTGAAGACCGAGCTTTTCTGTAAAGTAGTTTAGGTGAACTGTTGATACTGTAGAATGTTCTAATGCTGGCGTGCCTTTGGGTAACCACACGCTTTACAAGTCCCACAGACTAGAATAGAATGAATGTCTGCTGTTCATTGAGGCTGTTTTGGGTCTTCCAAATGTCCTTTCCACTGAGAAAACAACATGGAGGCCAAGAGGAAAGGAGTGGGCAGACACTTCCTGTCATGGTCAGTTGTAGTGAAGTTACCCTCTGTCCAGGAGTTTACTCCTTAGAGAACTATCATTGAACCGCTTCCAACCTCCTTCTCTATTGAAACACCATGGTGATATGGTGTACGAAAACCCTCCCGGAGGGATTACGGAGGAGGGTGGCTAGGCTTTCATGGAGTTTTACTTTAGTCTACTAGATGCCAGGCTCTAATCTGCAGTGAGAGATGCTCTCTGCTCTTCCAGCCAGGCTGTGTTTTATTTACCATATACTCCTCATTGTAGGGCTGTGTGTACTGGGGTTGCAAATCGTGCTGGACTTTGAACTCCCATATATGCTTATTTGTTTTAATAGTCACTGATGTGTGTATTTTACTTGTGTTAGGGTTATAAGTGCAAAAAATAGTCTCCAGAAACCAGTGCCTGTATTTAATCTTATTTGATTGATTTAAGTTTTCTAACCCAGTTTAACAGAAACTCGCTTAGAGGTCAGGAGACCTCACGTGAGGGTTGTACGTTGCAAACATACATTGCTCTCAAGTTCTGTGTCACAGGGAGCTCACTGGGGCCTTTACTCCAAGCCACAGTCATTATTTTGGTGTTGCTCTGTCCAGGTCACTGGTGAGCTGAAATGGTTTGGTATCAGTCCATTGCAATCAATAGTCCTTCCTCCCTTGTGATGATTTAAGCCAGGCAGTGCTTTTAGCTTTACAAAGGGTTACAGAAGTAGGGGTGAATTGAAGGAGTAGTAAAGGAGCAGCATCGAGTAGTGCAGAGGGAGTGGGAAATTCAAAAAGTGGCATCGAGAAGCGTAGAGGGAGTAGGGAATCCAAGGTGCCGCATCAAACAGTGCAGAGGGAGTAGGTTTTCAAGGAGCGGCATCAAGTAGCACTTAAGCAGTAGGGAATCCAAGGAGCGGCATCGAGCAGCGCAGAGGGAGTAGGGAATCCAAGGAGCGGCATCGAGCAGCGCAGAGGGAGTAGGGAATCCAAGGAGCGGCATCGAGCAGCGCAGAGGGAGAAGGGAATCCAAGGAGCGGCATCGAGCAGCGCAGAGGGAGTAGGGAATCCAAGGAGCGCCATCGAGGAGCGCAGAGGGAGTAGGGAATCCAAGGTGCAGCATCAAGTGCACAGAGATTGCACGGAATCAAAGGAGCTGCATCAAACAGTGCAGAGGAAGTAGGTTTTCAAGGAGCGGCATCAAGTAGCACTTAGGGAGTAGGGAATCCAAGGAGCGGCATCAAGCAGCGCAGAGGGAGTAGGGAATCCAAGGAGCGGCATCGAGCAGCGCAGAGAGAGCAGGCAATCTAAGGAGCGGCGTTGAGAAGTGAAGAGGGTGTAGGGAATCCAAGGAGCAGTATTTAGCAGTACACAGAGAGAGTAGGGAATTCAGGGATTGGCATTAAGCAGTACTGAGGGAGTAGAGACTCCAAGGAGCAGCATCGAGCAGCGCAGAGAGAGTAGGGAATCCATGAAGTGGCATCGAGGAGCGCAGAGGGAGTAGGGAATCCAAGGAGCGGCATCAAGTGCACAGAGATTGCACGGAATCAAAGGAGCTGCATCAAACAGTGCAGAGGAAGTAGGTTTTCAAGGAGCGGCATCAAGAAGCACTTAGGGAGTAGGGAATCCAAGGAGCGGCATCAAGCAGCGCAGAGGGAGTAGGGAATCCAAGGAGCGGCATCGAGCAGCGCAGAGAGAGCAGGCAATCTAAGGAGCGGCGTTGAGAAGTGAAGAGGGTGTAGGGAATCCAAGGAGCAGTATTTAGCAGTACACAGAGAGAGTAGGGAATTCAGGGATTGGTATTAAGCAGTACTGAGGGAGTAGAGACTCCAAGGAGCAGCATCGAGCAGCACAGAGAGAGTAGGGAATCCATGAAGTGGCATTGAAGAGCGCAGAGGGAGTAGGGAATCCAAGGAGCAGCATCAAGTGCACAGAGATTGCACGGAATCAAAGGAGCTGCATCAAACAGTGCAGAGGAAGTAGGTTTTCAAGGAGCGGCATCAAGTAGCACTTAGGGAGTAGGGAATCCAAGGAGCGGCATCAAGCAGCGCAGAGGGAGTAGGGAATCCAAGGAGCGGCATCGAGCAGCGCAGAGAGAGCAGGCAATCTAAGGAGCGGCGTTGAGAAGTGAAGAGGGTGTAGGGAATCCAAGGAGCAGTATTTAGCAGTACAAAGAGAGAGTAGGGAATTCAGGGATTGGTATTAAGCAGTACTGAGGGAGTAGAGACTCCAAGGAACAGCATCGAGCAGCGCAGCGAGAGTAGGGAATCCATGAAGTGGCATCAAGCAGTATAGAGGTAGTAGGGAACACAAGGAGCTGCATCAACAAGTGGACAGTTAGTATGGAATCCAAGGAGCGGCACCGATAAGCGCTGAGGAAGTAGGGCAGTGCAAAGGGAGTAGGGAATCCAAGGAGCAGCATCGAGCAGTGCAGAGCAATTTGGGAATCCAAGGAGCTGCGTCGAGCAGTGCAGAGCGAGTAGGGACTCCAAGGAGCAGCTTCGAGCAGTGCAGAACGACATTCAAGGAGAGCTGAGACAACTACCTCTGATCACCATCAACTCTACAAAACACTATACAACTTTAGGGGCTACATACATCTAAGTGAGAGACCCAACCATATCTTGTTACTTTATCAAGCACCTAGTTATGACACCCTACACAGATTTACAAATCGTCTGGCAGTCTCTGTGAGAAGTTAGCCTGGCATATGTTGTCCACTATTCTAGTGGGCACCTTGCACCAATCTAAATGACCCTTATGATGGTGGTTGTAAAGTCAACCTTATAGATCAGCTATCCTAGTGGTAGCATGGACCAGCAGTCTTAGTTTAAAACTTCAGAGAGCATGTGAAGCAAGCTGTTTTACTCATTCTAATCCCTTGAGTATCAAATGAAAGGACACCACACAAGGTATATATCTGTGGAAAAGTAAATTTTGCCATGTTGTATGTGCCTACGTGTTCCCCATGTATTCCCTTCTGATCGATTAAAGACGCAATTACAGTTGTGTCCATCTCTAGTATGCCAGTTTCCAGTCCTCGTGAATACAACGAATATCAGGCCTATGTAAAGCTACGTTGCCACATTTTACAGTGTGCACGTTAATTCATTGAATTATCCCCGTTTCTAGGCCTCAAAAGGGCCCGGACTCAGATTCAGCTCCTGTTTCCTGAACCCTCTCCGAGGAGCGATACAGCCCCCACCTGTATCCCTGACCCTTAGCTTACTTTCATGCCTCACAGTGCCCGGCTCGGCCTGGCTCTGCCTCTTAGTCTGCCAAGAGTATGTTATGATTCTAGTTATCAGTCCAGCCCTCCTTCTCTGCATTCCTAAGCTACTGAATCGCATCAATAGTTTCCGTCATGGTCTAGCCTTTACGTCTCCATGTAAGAGAAATACTGTATTAATGGTCATTTAATATTCCTCAGCACGCACTACATGTAGAATAATGCATGCACCAGTCTTAGAGTCTGTTAGCCTTTGCCCTGATAACTTTTGGATTCTATCAACATGTTCTCTAAACATCAGATACTAGATAGTGTTTAGGTACATGTCGCTCTGACTCTCCAGACTTTAGTCTCCTCTTCTAGCGCAGAAGTCATAGCCCCCCAGTTCTTCCTAGTAACACGTCATTGCCAGCTTGCGCGCACCACTAGGTTAGAGGTCCTAGCTGTTCAGGTAGCCCCCTCCATGTTTCCGCCCCATTTATGACATATTCTGTTACGTTTGCATCACATGTCTATGTATACGCCCTGTACACACCTCTTGTTACACCCACTTTATGCCTTATCTTTCGCGACTGCTACAAACTCCGCCTACTGCTACGCCTACTGTACTGAATACAATGTATTTGTTTAACTATAAATATTGTGCACTGTTATTAAAGTTTGCTAGCCATTCCCAGATCCTGCCCCGGCAGCTGCCGGGCCCTGCCATCCTATTCCCGTACAGGCTGTCCTGTTCCAGTCCTTTATGCTTAATTAAAGCCTGTCAACTCTAGCTACCTCGTATCTTGACTCTTATTTATTGAGCTATCTGTTTATATTGTATCCAGTCAAAAATAGAACCGGTAATTAATTATTTATTTACCACATAATGGCGCCCGAACAGGGACTTGCCCTTTCCCCACGCGCCGGAGAAGCCACGCAAGCCCCCTGATCCTCTTCAGTCGTGACGGAACCATCCTGCGCAGTGGCAGATATTTCTGCTTCAAGTATCCCTCAGGCCCACGGAGGAGACGGAGGTTGCGGTCCAGCATCCAGACGAGGCGGTGGAGGAACGCGGCGAGTCCCGACCAGAGCCCAAGCCGAGAGTCCAAGGTCCGAGGTATCCGGAGGCCCACCTGTAACTGAAGTCCGAAGTTCGTCCGTCCGTCGTCGTAGCAGTCCAGTCCAGTCCGAGGTCTTCCGTTCTTGCTGCCCGGTGAGTACCGTTGCTGGGGTAGTATCTAGACAGGGTCAAGTAATTTGTCTCTGGTCCGTGGGTTTGGGTACACAGATCCAACACGAAGTGTCCACCTAGGTGGATGCGGGTCCTGACGTGTCTCTTTATGGGACCGGTAAGTTTCGTACTGTTTCAGCAGTGCATCTAGTCTGTTCTAGTAAGTTCTGTTCTCGAGAAATTCATGTGTTCTGTTCTCAGTATTTCAGGTAGTATCTTGTCCGAACTGTTATTCTAAATGTTATTCCATGTGTTTTCAATGTCGTGGTATGAATGAGTTGTTTTTCAAGTAATTATTGTGTTCATTGTGTATAGTATTGTGTCTAGACTCCAGTCTAATCATGCCTCTGTTCTCTAAGTTACGTCAGTTAAAAACTAGAAAAGGTCTGCTCGAGGAAGCAGTTCCTGTCCCGCCTAGGGACAGTCCAGGTCATTTTATGTATCATAAACATGGCATAAGTGCCATATTATATCTAGAATTATGGGTCGAGTATACTAAAGATCTAGAAGAGAAATATAGATGGCCTGTATCAGGTACATGGGATGCCGAGTGCATCATGCGAGTAGAAGAAGCATTATGGAAAAAGAAATCCAGACAGTCACAGAAAGATGCCATCGAGTTATGGCGCAAAGAATCTCACAAAAGAACAGAAAAAGAAATCAGAAAGTCAGAATTAAGTAGAGAATCCTCTGAAAGAGCCCAAGAAAAGGAATTAATCGAAATAGGTGAACGAGTTAAAGCCGAACAGTCAGACAGACAGAGAAATGCCCTCATTAAGGGTATGTATCCTCTTCTTGCCGAGGGCTTGCCAAAAGCAACCCCGGAAGCACCATGTAATTTTCCGCCGCCATTAGTTCCGATTAAGCTACGTCACAAACCGACCGCAGCTGATATTTTTCTCTCGTCCTATTTGGACGACACAGTCCCAGAATATGCGAATCCTGCTCCGCCAGCTCCTGTAAATAATGTAATTCCTGTTCTTCCAGCCACCGGGGCACCTGTTGCAGTACCTGTTACGGTACCCCCGGTCCAGCCCATAATACAAGTTCCCGCTACATCAGTCACTCTGCCAGCACGAAGAGTATCAGTCGACGATTCCAGTTTAGGGGCCGCGGGGGGAGGTGCTCCTGGTACCCCGCCGCCACAGAAACGTGTAATATTAGCCGAGTTACATGAACGTGCGTTACAGCGTACGCCCAAACATCAGTCCGTTGCAGATATCAGGCGAGCTCTTACCGAATGCCGTTATGATCCAGTCCCAGGTGATGATAGTATGGTTATATATTCATTGCGTGTAAGACGGGTGACCGAGTATTTGGACACCCTACCAAATATGAAAGAAGATCTAGACAGAATATATCGTTTCATCCGTACAGGAGACGATCCAGAAAGTATTGGCGAAATCATGTCTCTAAGGAAAGCTGAGACCCAGCTCATGCTATTAAAGTTTCTAATCAATTGTTTAATAAGGGAACAAGATTGTCCGACTAAAGATCCGACGGAAATGAAAGTCCTGACAAGGTGGAGTGATAATATAGCCAAGGGTAGACACAAGACCCTCAGTAGTATAGAGAGTATATACAAGAAAATTCGTAAGGAAATAATAAGGTTACACGACAAACGAAAAGCAGCACAAGTAAGCGAGAAGGAAAACGACTCTTCCACTGAAGAGGTAGACGACGAGAATCCTACCAGAATAGCGTATGTAGGTAAATCTAGATTTCCAGACCGACATTTACGTCTAGAACACAAGAAAGTCTTTCATCTTCCAGCACCAGAACAAGGTTCTCTAGAACAAGTATTTCAGGCTACCGATCACATTCTGAAATCACGAATCGGTTATAGTGAACTTAGTACCATGCATGAACAAGAACTAGCCCGATCAGCAGTTCGATGGACTACTGATTCTACCACTTTTCCAGACGAAATAGTGGCACAAATGTTTCTGAAACTGCCCCCAGCCGAGCAGCGACTGGTGGGTATGTATATGATCCAGCACCTCATTACACTGTATGAGGGTCAGCATTCTGATCCAGGTCCGTTACATGATGTTCTGAACGAGTTACTCCAGTATAAATGGAAAGGTTTAGGTACTGATTTAATTAGCGTCATTCTAGAACAGCGCCACAAATATAGAACGTTTCTGAATCCGCATTTTGTTCATGTCTCACCTCCAGAAAGTAAACCATTTTACATAGATAGACAGCATCCGTTACGAGAAGTACACCCAGTTAGGACAGCGGATGGTGAAATGCAACGAGTATTTGTTTACACCCCTATCACCAAGATGGAACTCTTAGAGATGAAAAAGCTAATTCCCTGTCACGACAAAGATCCAGCAGGGTTCCATCGAGAATTAAAAGACATGCTCCGTATGGGAGAATACACGTATCCAGATATTATTAAAATGTTAAAGGTCCTGTTGCCCGCGGGCATATATGAAAAACTCAAAGAAAAAGAATGGGAGGTGGGAGAGAAAAAGATAGATTGGGCAGCTCTAGAAGCTGAAGAAAATACACGTGTACCAGGTACCGGTCTAGGAGAGAAATGTAAAGAATTGCCCGAACTGTTAATACAAGTTTTGCCAAGATTACTAGCCACGAAAAAGGAAGACTGGGATGCAATCTCAGCATGTAAACAGAAACCAGATGAAGACACTAGTGATTTTTATTCTAGATTTGAGAAATGCTTTATCATCAACAGTGGTTTGAAGACAGGTAGCGAGTCATACCCTCATCTTTTTGTTACTAAACTAGTCGAGAATTCAAGTCCACAAGTTAAAAATCGAGTTTTGAAAGTCGAAAGTACTTGGCAAGCTAGTACCCCGTCACAGATGCTCCAGATGCTCCAGTATCACCAGAATAGAATCAGAGAAGAACAAGAACACGAGAGAAGACGTATGAAAGACACGAAAATGAAAGTACTAGTTACACAATCTGTTCCACAAGACAGTCAGAAGAGGGGTCCGAATCAAGCCAGTAATCCAGCAGCTCCCGTTAAAGGGACCTGCAATTATTGTAAACAGCCAGGTCATTTTATAAACGAGTGTGCAGTTCTGAAACACAACATAGCCACTGGTAAGACTAAAGAAAGACCACGTCCGCCTAGACAAGAACAAGTTTCACAGACTTCTCAGTCACCACAGAATGCACAACAGACAGTTCCAGCATCGCAGCCCATCGCTGCAACACAGCATGTTACACAACAGATGTACCAGTATGCTCAGTCAGAGTATCCAGAGTATCAAGCATATTCATGAAACAGCCTAGAGAGGGAGGTAGGCTTGCCTCTCATCGAGATACCTGTAGATCAAGAGGGTCCCTATGTTCACAGTCAAGTATTAGGGAAAGACAGAAAGTTTCTGATTGATACAGGGGCAAGTAGGACTACTATCAGTCATGACGAGGTTCCAGGGGCTCCGCTCTCAGGCTCTAGAAATGTATCCCTTGGATTTTCAGGAAAGCCTATTGTAAACGAGATATCAAAGCCAGTTACTCTAGAAGTTGGTCCATTGTCCCGAACTACTGATTTATTACTTACGAAATCATGTCCAGAAAATTTGTTAGGCATTAAAACGTTAAAAGAATTAGGTGCAGTTATTTGCTGTTCCCCAGAAGGAATCCGTTTGTTTTTGAGAGACTTTAAGGGTCACTATGTATTACGAGATTTTGATCCAAGATTGTCTAATGTACCGCAGCATTTATGGGCGCAAGGTCCAACTGATGTAGGTTTCATGCAAATCACACCCCATCGTGTGACTCTCAAGCAAGGTATAGTCTTGCCAAGAATCAGACAGTACAGATTGCCACCTGAGGCTGTAGCAGCCTTATCCAAAATTATTGACGAGCTCATTGCTCAAGGAGTGGTTGTAGAAACTGACTCCAATGTATGTAATTCTCCTATTATTCCAGTCATGAAACGTACTGATCCAAATGCACCTCCAGTATATCGATTAGTGATTGACCTTCGAGAACTTAATAAATGTATCATTCCCCAGTACCCAGTTGTTCCAGATATTTCTTCCCTATTGACAGCCATTGATTCTGAAGCCACGTTTTTCACTGTCATAGACCTCAAGAACGCGTTTTTCAGTGTCCCCATTCATCCAGACAGCCAGTTCCTTTTCGGATTCTGTTTAAATGGAAGGAGCTATAAATTCACACGAGCTCCTCAAGGTTTCACAGAAAGTCCTAGTATTTACAGTCAAGCACTTAAGAGACAACTAGACAATATTCACATGCCAACTGACACTGCCCTGCTCCAGTATGTCGATGATCTACTGATCACAGCCCGTTCTGAACGTGACTGCGAGCGTGCGTCACTTACAGTTCTGTATTTTCTAGCCGAGATGGGGCACAAGGTGTCCCCTTCGAAGCTCCAGTTCTGTGTCCAGCAAGTGATCTACTTAGGACACTTACTGTCCAAGTGGGGTAGGCAGTTGACACCAGACCGTATCCAGTTAATAGCGAGTCTTCCACAGCCCAAGACACAGAAGGAGGTACGTGCTTTTATCGGCCTTACTTCTTACTGCAGACAATGGATTCCTCAGTATGCATTTCTAGCAAAGCCACTGATACAGTTAACGACACAGGAGGCAGCCGTATCGACTGTCCTCCCTTGGACATCTGAACATACACTTAGTTTTAATGAATTAAAGAAAGCCTTATGCCAAGCTCCTGTTCTAGCAACACCGAACTACAGTAAGCCTTTTACGCTTTTTGTCACAGAACGTGAAGGTACAGCATTATCTGTTCTCACACAAGATCAAGCAGGACAATACAAGCCGTGTGCTTATTTTTCGAGCACACTAGATCCTGTAGCCCAGGCTCTGCCTGCGTGCCTCAAGTCAGTTGCAGCCACAGCACTAGCTATCAGACAAAGTGATTCTATAGTATTAGGACACTCCCTGACAGTACAAGTTCCACACTCCGTGGAAGTTCTTTTAAACCGAACACAGACCCAACACTTGACAATTGCACGTTTAACAGGTTATGAATTGACACTATTCCAGCCACACATAGAAATCAGACGCTGCAACGTTCGAAATCCTGCTACACTATTACCGTCAGTTACTTCAAATCCTGCCACACATGACTGTGTGGAAGTTGTTAACACCATGACAAAGCCAAGACAAGACCTGACAGATATTCCGTTACCTGATCCCGACCTGACACTTTATGTGGATGGTTCATGTATGAGAACAAGTACAGGAGAACTAGTAGCCGCGTATGCAGTGACTACTGAAACCGAAGTTATTGAAACACACCGTATTGACACCCTGTCTGCTCAAGCAGCAGAGCTAGTTGCTCTGACCCAAACCTGCATACGTGCCAAGAACCTAAAAGTAAACATATATACAGATTCACGTTACGCATTCGGAGTTGTACACGACTTCGGAGTGCTCTGGCAGGAGAGAGGTTTCATGACTTCTCATGGAACCAAGATTCAGCATGGTCTCCTCATTCAAGCTCTGTTAGATGCAATACATTTACCGACAACTATCGCTATCATGAAGTGCAAAGCACATACGAAAGTCACTGACATTATTTCCCAAGGTAATGATCTAGCAGATCGAACAGCCAAGCTCACAGCTCAGACTCCAGACATTCCAGTTAACACGACACTGACACACACTCCAGATCCGACTACATGTATGATAGTTAAGGACCCCACTCAAGATATCATAGATATCCAGTCACATGCTACTCCTGATGAAATCAAGAAATGGTCCGAACAAGGAGGGGTCCAGACAGATCAGGGATGGTTGACGAAGGGAAAAGCCACATGGTTTCTCCCCGACTCTATGGTTCAAGTCATTATCAATACCGCACATAGTCCTGCACATTTAGGAGAAAAAGCTATGTTAGACAGTATCCAGAACCTTTGGTTTAACAAACACTTACGAGCTGCAGCCAAGCAGAAAGTCCGTACCTGTATGATATGTTGTCAGTTCAATCCAGGTAAAAGTGTCCCGGTGGAACAAGGGGGATTCCAGCCTCCTGACCACCCTTTTGAAGTCCTCCAGATGGATTATATTCAGATGGAGCGATGTCGAGGTTTCAAGTATGTCCTTGTAGTTGTATGCGCTTTGTCCAGGTGGACAGAGGCATATCCAGTTCCAGATTACACAGCCGCGACCACTGCCAAGCAGCTGGTTCGTGAATTTTTCCCTCGTTATGGACTCCCTAGGGTTGTGTATTCAGACAACGGCCAGCCATTCTCATCTGAGTTAATGAAGCATGTGTCCCTTCTGTTAGGGTACCAGTGGAAGTTTCATTGTGTGCGCCATCCTGAAGCAGCAGGTCTCGTAGAGAGACACAATCAGACTCTAAAAATCCGCATCGCCAAAGTCTGTAAAGAGAAAGGTGTGGACTGGCTAGTCTGCCAGTCGCCCTATTTTTTATGCGCATGGTCGCACATTCCAGATCAGGTCTGTCCCCTTATGAGGTCGTATTCGGCCGCCCCCCGAACATGTGGGGTACACCTAGACCCCGAAGTATTACAGATGTTTCCAGTAATATGCTGACAGATTACCTAGCTTCCTTGATGTCTGCCCTCCACTCTTGTCGTTCACAGGTTGCCGCCGCATTTCCAGACAATACCGAGGTGAAACCGCATGAAATCGTTCCAGGATGTTTTGTACTTGTGAGGAACTTTGATCGTTCAAGTCCGCTGGAGCCCCGCTGGAAACAACCTCAACTTGTCCTTCTGACCACCCGCACGGCCGTGAAGTTGGAAGGCCGCAAGGGCTGGGTGCACCTGTCTCACGTCAAGAAATTTCATGGACTTCGGAAAAAAGAGTTTGCCGAGAACATTTTTAAGGACTGCCAGAATTCTAAAAACTGCCCTATTCTCAAGGACTGTCCCGCTACAAACTTTGATTCCAAGCCTCCCCTGTTAGAGGAAACTCCAAAGCAGGAGTATAAAAAGAAGCTCAGGTCTAGTAAAATAAGTCAGCCAGTTTAATTGTCTAAGTCCCCCTCGGGTGAAACGGTTAGACAGGTATCTGACATGTATGAGATAGACCCCCATAGTGAGAGAGTTAGTCAAAACTCTATCCGATGTATCGTTTTTCTAAGTTTTCTATTGTTTCTAAGTTTGATGGTTACCTGCACAAGTTATGCATTTCATTTATGTTTTCCAATTTCTCATGTAAATAAGTTTTCTAATGCTACAGTAGAGCACACATTTAGTGATCTGCCTCCTCACGAGCTATCCTATCGTCTTGCTATGAGAAATAATACATTTATCCGTATGTTACACTATTCACACCAGACCAGCAATGCCACTAATTGTTGGGTGTGTGGTCGACTCCCCCCTTTTCAGACACCGAAGGGAGTTCTGCCACTCTTTCCTTATCCATTTTCACATAATGGTTTGTGTGGAGCATGGTCCACGTTAACGTCATCCTCAACTGATATGTCCCTTTTGAATAGTACATGTTTTCCAGACAAGCAAGGTCTCACCCATAGAACAGGGTTAGATCTAGAAAATGAAGTTTATGATTTAGGTAATTATTCTTCGAATTTTATGGTCCTGAATGTTCAGTCTGATACTACTCCAGATTTGCCTGCTATTTCAGTACTACCAGTCAAAGGCGAATTATGTGTCCGAAAGAATGGTTCCGCACATGTAGGACATAGTGATTGTACTACTATTGTCAAGTATAGTGACAGTGGGAAATCTATTTTCAAAGCCTCACGTCATTCTTATTTTATTTGTGGTCAGACCGCATATGTTCGTCTGCCCCTCGATTGGGATGGAACCTGTTACATTGCCTTCCTACTGCCACCTGTTTTTCTAGCCCCATCCGATTATCATAGAAACACGCATCTAGTACACGTCAGACATAGAAGGGAGATTGAGTCCCCAATTGTCGATCAAACTGAAACTACTCTAGAACAATATCAAGACTTTAATAAAGGTTTCTTCTTCTTTATAGGACCTGTCCAGAATAGTAAGTTAATACGTAGGTTAACCAGAACCCTTGAAGCAGTAGTGAATGAGACTACTTCTGCTCTAGGTAACTTAACTGAAGAGCAATCTGCTATGAGATTTGTCGTGCTCCAAAATCGTCTCGTTCTTGACGTCATACTGGCCGATAGAGGAGGAGCATGTAGAGTCATCGGATCTAGTTGCTGCATTTTCATTCCTAATAACGCGCCGTCTGTTTACTCAGCTATAACCAGACTTCATAAAATTGCCCATCAGTTACACCAGAATCCAGGCACCTGGACATGGTCCGGTTGGCTCTGGAGTATCTTATCTGCCTGGGGATGGAAAGTATTGTCATTCCTGGGTATAGCAGTAATGATCATTTTCAGTTGCTGCCTCTGTACACAATGTGGCCCTGCGATTTGCGGCATTTGTGCTACCTCTTGTATTCCTAGTCCTAAGTCCCGTTCCAAGATAATTCGAGACGAGCAAATGATACTGCATGAAATGATAGATGGTATCATGAATATTGATGTTTCCTGATGGAAACGTAGGGCACAAGGAGGGAATGTGGAAAAGTAAATTTTGCCATGTTGTATGTGCCTACGTGTTCCCCATGTTATGCCATATGTGCATGATCGATATGCATGTATTCCCTTCTGATCGATTAAAGACGCAATTACAGTTGTGTCCATCTCTAGTATGCCAGTTTCCAGTCCTCGTGAATACAACGAATATCAGGCCTATGTAAAGCTACGTTGCCACATTTTACAGTGTGCACGTTAATTCATTGAATTATCCCCGTTTCTAGGCCTCAGAAGGGCCCGGACTCAGATTCAGCTCCTGTTTCCTGAACCCTCTCCGAGGAGCGATACAGCCCCCACCTGTATCCCTGACCCTTAGCTTACTTTCATGCCTCACAGTGCCCGGCTCGGCCTGGCTCTGCCTCTTAGTCTGCCAAGAGTATGTTATGATTCTAGTTATCAGTCCAGCCCTCCTTCTCTGCATTCCTAAGCTACTGAATCGCATCAATAGTTTCCGTCATGGTCTAGCCTTTACGTCTCCATGTAAGAGAAATACTGTATTAATGGTCATTTAATATTCCTCAGCACGCACTACATGTAGAATAATGCATGCACCAGTCTTAGAGTCTGTTAGCCTTTGCCCTGATAACTTTTGAATTCTATCAACATGTTCTCTAAACATCAGATACTAGATAGTGTTTAGGTACATGTCGCTCTGACTCTCCAGACTTTAGTCTCCTCTTCTAGCGCAGAAGTCATAGCCCCCCAGTTCTTCCTAGTAACACGTCATTGCCAGCTTGCGCGCACCACTAGGCTAGAGGTCCCAGCTGCTCAGGTAGCCCCCTCCATGTTTCCGCCCCATTTATGACATATTCTGTTATGTTTGCATCACATGTCTATGTATACGCCCTGTACACACCTCTTGTTACACCCACTTTATGCCTTATCTTTCGCGACTGCTACAAACTCCGCCTACTGCTACGCCTACTGTACTGAATACAATGTATTTGTTTAACTATAAATATTGTGCACTGTTATTAAAGTTTGCTAGCCATTCCCAGATCCTGCCCCGGCAGCTGCCGGGCCCTGCCATCCTATTCCCGTACAGGCTGTCCTGTTCCAGTCCTTTATGCTTAATTAAAGCCTGTCAACGCTAGCTACCTCGTATCTTGACTCTTATTTATTGAGCTATCTGTTTATATTGTATCCAGTCAAAAATAGAACCGGTAATTAATTATTTATTTACCACATATCAAATATAGACGTATTTATTACTAACACAACCCCTCTGGACTCTTTATGAGGTCAGAGCTCGAGATACATTACAAGTTACTCATTAAGCGTACTATAAGTTGCACAAATACAATTCTGCCCTAGGGGCTCACGAACCATATACTAAGTATGTGGTATAAGAACCACTTCAGGAATAGTGAATAGGCCTAGAGCCTAGGGAATCGCTGGGGCTACACTGGACAACCAATAGATTGGAAGTAGGGGGCCCACGGGAGACACGTGCAGTGTCTAAAGACAGTCGTGAGTTGCCATGGAGTTATAATGGGAACGTAAAAGTTACAAAGTAGTTGATTTAGGACCCTTCCGGATGGACTTCGGTAAAACCCTTTTAAACTAGGACACTTCGAGAGTCAACACCCACGGGAGCACCGGAGTACTCGAGTTACCTCACCCAGGGAAGCCGGGTGCATAGGTGTCTTTTCGTGTCGGGTTTCGTCGCTGTTTCCTATTGAGAGCTGCAAAGAAGTGCTGCAGGCGACCAGGAGAAAAGTGGTGGATCCAAGGGTGGATTGAAGATGTGAAGAACCTGAAAGCAGAAGGGACAGAGTCTGGGTCACTAGCCAGTGACCAGGAAGGAACCAGGCGATGTCGAGTGATTTCAGATGAAGAAGGTAAAGCTTGTCTCTGCAGCCACGAGGACCAGGAGGCGTCGACGACAACCAGGAGATGGATTTGAGCTGTCCCACAAAAGATCTAGTCGACTGCGGTGTCGGTATCCGGATTGGACCCAACAAGCCGTGGCAAATGCAATACACGCAGGAAAGGAAGATTGGCTTCAGTTTAGACCAACAAGGTCTGGGGGGCTTCTCCTTTGCAGGGAAACTGAAGCAAGCCTGGAGCAACCAGGCCAGTGATGTAGATTCAAAGAAAAATCTTCAGGGGGCTAACTAGCCAACGGGCTAGCAACCGGGAAGACGCATCAAGCTGAAATGCAAAAGCAGGCCCCACATGGCACTCGTGGAGTGTGGAGGGCTGAGCTTTGGAGCAAGTGGTGCTCGGGTCTGGGGCTTCTCAAACCCCAATGCACAACTTCAAAGGTGTCTCAGTTATTGCACTGTTAGCAAAGTGCAGGTAGTCCAGGATGTCCGGTCCCACGTCTCTCGTGTCTGCCACGGGTCTCAGCTTTGCTGAGGATGTGGATCAGAGTCGTAGAAGTGCGGAAGTCCAGTTCCTGAGTCACTGAGTCTTCGGGTTCCAGGAGGAGCATCAACAAAGCAAACCGGCAAGTTACTGGTGGTGCCTGTTTGCACAGGGTGGGCACTCCTTGACCACAAGGGAGATGTCTTCAGTCTTCTAGTCGATATAGAATGTCGAAGGTCCAAGTGTTTCATTTCAGAGTTTTGTTCCAGGATAATCTAAAGTCTCTAGACTCAGCTCCTATTTTTATACCAATTTAGGGGTTGGATTACCTGCTTGGTCCCTCCTATGGGTAGACCCTGAGAAGGGGGTGGTTACACCCCTTTCCGTTTGTCCAGTTTCATGCCAGAGTGGGGCTGGAGTGCCCCAGCAACTAGTTTGAACCGGGCTATGCATGGAGCACCTTGTGTGCCCCAGGCAGTGTCTGGAAAAGCATCTCTCCATTAAACCACCCTGCCCCAATACACTACAGGCTGTCTGGGGAGGTGCTAGCACCTCCCTCCACAGGAAACCTATTGTCCAGGCCTCCTTTGTCAGAGTTTCGTCCAGCTGCTGGAGGTCAGACTCGTGTCTATGGCAGCAGCATCCATTTTGTGATGCTGAGGCTCTGTTTAACTTTAACCGGGTAAAGCAGTAACTACATGTCTTCTCCGTCTAGAAGGGTGGAATGCTACCCCCGCCACCAGAATTGGTGGCGTGTAGTATTCCAAAGTGTTTGACACCTTACACGACATGTTTTGATAAAGCCAAACCAAAGTTAGCATTAACCACGAGGATTATAATGCACTTATGAGTATATTGAATGGAAATGAATTGAAATGGTATTTATATAGCGCATGGCTACCCGAAGGCATCCCAGCACTTGTGGTATGGCTACATCATAGAACAGCTATAAGGAGATAGTTCTGAAAGCTGCAGAGGGGCTCAGCTCATGCTAGGGCACCCTCTCACATAAAACCAAGCACTCTACCTCCAGGATTGTTAAAGCCTGCCATAGAAGTGACTTATAGGTTACTATGTGTCTATATATAAGGTAGATATAGATATACTATATCTAAGTAAGGGGTGATTACACCACCTTACCCAAGCTGAGTGATCAGCCTGTGGTGTCAGTTTGGATGGCCAGCTAGGGGTGGCATAATACATGCTGCAGCCCCTGGTAGGCCTTCCTTGGATGCACCTATGCCCTGGGTACCTAGGGTACACTATCCAGGGGCTCACTAAGGTGACCTAATCCCCAATTAGGCATGTACCTAAAGTACATGGTATCAATTTAGAGAGAGGACAGCTGGGCTGTGGGTCTGATTAGCAGGCCACAGCCACATTAAAGTAAAAAAAACAGAGAATCACAGCAAAAAGTGGGGGTGACCATGGGAAGCAGACCCTACTCTCCTACAGTCTCCCCACTGTGGATCAAGTACAAAGGTCGGTACCCACTGCAATAAATGACTGTCACAGTACATCAATTGTGTCTTGGGAAGCAAACACAATGAGATGATGGACGGAGCGCTGACACTTTTTAGACACTCACCCCCAGACACAGATCTGGGTTGAATCCATCATTCTTCTTTAGCTCACTTTACCTCCTCAGTTCAGACCCAGCTATATGCACAGTGTGCCTCATGGAAACAGTCCAGCCCGAACTGCCAACCAGGAATTCCCTGAACCGGGAACAAACATTCTGGGACCGTTTCAGGTAGCACCACTCATCAGCCAGGCTAGCTTGAATCCAGTGGCAAAGTGAGCAAGGGACCCACGTCTGGGCATACCCTGCTAACTTAGGGCGGTCAAAGCAAACACAAGGAGATGATGGACAGAGCGCTGAAACTTTTCAGACGCCCCAGTCACAGATCTGGGTTGAATCCACCATCAGACCCAGCTATATGCAAATCAGTCTTGACCCTGTGCCTCATGGGATCAGTCCAGCCCGAACTGCCAAGCCAGGTCTTCCCTGAACCGGAAATAAGCATCCTAGGACCAGTTTCGGGGTAACACCCCTGATCAACCACGCTAGCTTGAATCCAGTGGCAAAGTGAGGAAGGGACCCACGTCTCGGCATACCATGGTTGTGTCTAGGCCTGGTCATGGGTACAGTAGTCACAGTTGTTTAATATTCACTAATGTTTAACAAGAGTTCCGCTTTGGGTGGACCCAAACTCCCTTCCAGAGTCTAAAACTCTACAGGTGAACAGCACACTATTATCATATCAGGCACATGCCAGGATATTTGTTATTCCGATCACATTCAGAAGAAAACTTTCTGAGTATGCCAGAATGATAAGATGAGGTACAAGCTGTCACATGGACAATGGGCCAGGAACTTTTTACCCTATGCACAACCATTGTGTTTGTGATGATCTCCTAATAAAGAGACTTTCGATCTTACTTGTGCTCGTCTCTTAATATGGAGTCTGATTCTTGTGTACATTTCTCGATGGTTAAAACACCAGGTGGAACTATTAATTATTGTTGGGGTGCACCTTGCTTGCAGCCCTGCACACTCTTCACACTTTGGAATCACTTTACTATTGCTGGTTGTGCCGAATTCTGGGGCATATTATCAAGACAGGTGATAAAATTATCGCCGTTTTAGCGGCAGAAAACTGCTGCTAAAACGGCGATAATGGACTTGATAATATGCTCTATGGAATTCCAATTGAAGCCCATGTTAGATGTCCTTCACATCCTTCAAATTCCCGCTTCAGCAGCAACATAATAGCCGGCTCCCAACTCCTGCTCTGTGAGTGGGCGATTTCTATCACCAGATATTGAAAATGGTTCTCCCATTACCTGAAGGTCAGCAGTAACCTGGCATGACGGCATGTGCCCTTTAACATGCGCATACATGGATTTCCCCCAATGTACCTATAACCCAGATGCGCCTCCGTAAACCCGAAGGATCTCCATTAATCTATCTATAGTAATGTCAGAGTCTGGAATGTATAGCAGTATGTCATCCGCGTAAAGTGTGTCATCCGCATAAAGCAACATTCTGTCCTCATGCTTGTCTTCCCAGTTCAGATCCCTGACCTGTGCATCTAAGCATAACCACTCCACCAGAGGCTCAATAATAAGAGCGAACAATAGGGGCGTGAGAGGGCAACCTTGTCTGGTGTCCTTCTATGTCGAGAATGAGACCAATAATGTTCCATTTAATCTCACTTGTGACCAAGGGGAGGTATAAAGGATATTGAGAAAACAAATGAAATGTGGCCCAAAATTCATTTTGGTAGTGCAGTCATCACAAATGGCCACTGTACCAAGTCAAAAGTCTTCTATATATCTAGCAAAAGTAGGGCCACTGGCTGCGGAAATTGTGCATATAGGAGGGTATAATGTGGAGGTGCCGGAGGCAACGACGAGTCCTCTTATTAGGCATAAAGCCATTTTGATCATCGTGCACTAGGGTTCGGACGACATTATGTCATTTCATAGCTATTACTTTTGTACGGACTTTAGTTTTGATATTATTAATTACGGAAATTGAATTATAGGAGGTACAGAGTTGTGGGGCTTATGTGGCTTCGGGGTAGCTAAAATAACTGCCCTTCACGAGAACTAAAAAGGCCTTTTCGAACATCAACTTTAAATGCGGAGGAGCTAGGTGTAGGAGAGTAGGGTCTGCTTCCTATGGTCACCCCCACTTTTTGCTGTGATTTTATGTTTTTTCGACTTTAGTGTGGTTGTGGGCCTGCTAATCAGAGTCACAGCCCAGCTGCTCTCTCTAAATTGATACCAAGTACTTTAGGTACATACCAGATTGGTTACTGGGTCACCTTTGTGAGCCCCTGTATAGTGTACCCTAGGTACCCAGGGCATGGGTGCATCCAAGGCCTACCAGGGGCTGCAGCATGTATTATGCCACCCCTGGCTGGCCATCTAAACTGACACCACAGGCTGATCACTCAGCTTGGGTAAGGTGGTGTAATCACCCCTTACTTAGATATAGTATATCTATATCTATCTTATATATAGACACATATGCACCTATAAGTTACTCCTATGGCAGGCCTTAGCAATCCCAGAGGCTGAGTGCTTGGTTTTATGTGAGAGGGTGCCCTAGCATGAGCTGAGCCCCTCGGCTTTCGGAACCATCTCCTTATAGCTGTTCTATGATATAGCCATACCATTTACTCTTAAGTGCATTTTAATCCTCGTGGTTAATGCTAACTTTGGTTTGGCTTTATCAAAACATGTCATGTAAGGGGTCAAACACGTTGGAATTCTACCCCCCACGAGTCCTGGTGGTGGGGGTAGCATTCCACTCTTCCAGAGGGAGAATACATGTATGTACTGCTTTACCCGGTTAAAGTTAAACAGAGCCTTAGGTTCACAAAATGGATGCTGCTGCCACAGACACGAGTCTGACCTCGTGCTGCTGGATGAAACTCCGGCAGGGGAGGCCTGGACAATAGGTTTCCTGTCAAGGGAGGTGCCAGCACCTCCCCAGACAAGCTTTAGTATATTGGGGCAGGGAGGACTGCATTGAAAGATGCTTTTCCAGACACTGCCTGGGGCACACAAGGTGCTCCATTCATAGCCCAGTTCAAACCAGTTGCTGGGGCACTCCTGCCCCACTCTGGCGTGAAACTGGACTAAGGGAAAGGGGTGTAACCAGCCCCTTCCCAGGTCCACCCGTAGGAGAGACCTAGCAGGTAATCCAGACCCTTTTCCTAGTATAAGTATAGGAGCTGTGTCCCCAGGACTTTAGATTATCCTGGACTGAAACTTTGAAACAGAACTCTTTTTTTTTTTTTTTTTTTTAAAACCTTTATTGAGAAACAGGTATAAGTACAAGCGCAGGCCTACAACCACAAGGGCCGGCCGCAAAATCAGGAGAGTCAAAAGGGAACAACATCAATGTGTACGGCAGGATGAATACAGGATAGACGAGTAGTGAAATCGTTACACAGTAAGCGCCAGGATAAGAAAGGTTTCATTTTATGATGTATAGAGGAGGCAGAAGCCATATCTACCCATGTGTCATGCAACATACTCAGAAAAAGAGGGGGGGACGAGAGGGATGCAGCCCCCTACGTAATCAAATAACCACAGTAGAGCAAAGCCCAGATACATCCAATGCCCATCAAAGGTTCAAAAATAAAGGACAGATCGTAGCAAACAAGTAAATGGATCACCGCATAGACCGCCCTCCCGCCCCGAAAAAGGAGAAAGTGCAGACACTTACGAAACGAAGGAGAAAGAACAAAGGGACATAGCCCACCCCCTAGAAAGAAAGCAAAAAAGGGACCATAGAAGAAAACAAACTAAAATAACAAACACCCCCCCCACCCTACATCACTGTAATGGCTATGGCCTATCCCACTAAACAGCGTGCCTGTCGCCCAGAGTCACCCGAAATATAGAAGAGAGAGAAAGGGAATAATAACGAAGGGAAAAAGGAGAAAGGGATAAAAGGAGAGGAAAAAGAGGGAAAAGAAGGAGAGGAGAGAAGAGAGGAGGGGAGCCAGCGATCGAAATACAGAACACCACCCCACCCGCAATAACGGATCACTAGTCGAGGTCAAAAAAGGATACTGAGAAAAGCCTACATAAAGGATGAAGACAGGAACTGTCCAAATGATGAGGCACGGAGATGCCAATTAACAAAACAAAAGTCCCGCAGGCACCCAGGCACGATCACCCCTGTCCACTTCTATGAAAAGCCGAGCTGCCAGACCCCGCCACGGCCAGGAAACAGCATGATACAGTGGGTCCATACCAGTCAGGGAAAGCAAGTGGGATCTTCACGGAACACCGTCTCGGCGAACAAAAAGCAGCCAGGAAAACTCGGCAGCAGTCAGATTGCAAAAGTAACCCAAAGATCCACGTGGCCAAGCACAAAGTCCGGGCTGTCCAGCACAAAGCAAAGAAATCAGGATGTAGGAAATACTGCTGCATCGGCACCGGGTCCACTTGATCCCATGGAATCGAACACCCAGCCGGATATCCCAGCACCACAGCTGGAGAAGTCTCAACAATACCAACTCGGGGAGACGACACTGCATCACAAAATGGCTGAACAACCATGGCGGCGATCCGCAACTCCAGGTCCCGGCAGTGCAAGGACAGGTCGATCCGCAGAGCACCCAGGGCGAACAAGACAGTACTCCGTGTAGGGGCCGCCCGAATCAAACGAGGTCTGGGGAGAGCAAATGCAGCAACGTCCCTGTCTCCAGGAGGAAGACACTCCGAGGGGCCATCCGCCATCTTGTGCATATCGCCCGCCGCCATTGTCGCATCCGCCGCCAAGCCCACCAGGAGTGCCGGAGGCCCCAGGACACACAGCCGATCCGCGGCGGATGGTGCTCGGCGGAGAAAGGAGAGTCACCAGAAGAACGGGCGCGCTCCCCACAACACTCGGGGGAGCCCTGCACCGGGTCCCAGGCGGGACAATCAACAGGAGTGGGCTTCTCACTCGAGGGGTGCCGGACAACGCGGCTTCTCTTCTTCGGGCCGGCAGGCAATCAGGCATGCGGGGTGGCCCACCATCGGGGGTGGGTCCGCTCCGGCGCTTCCGGCTCGCAGCTCTCAGGCTCCCACCATCGGGTCTCTTCAGCGGTTCTGGGCCGCCGGCACTCCGAACACCTCCGGGCAGACACAGCACTCGAGGCCCCGGCGTCAGGGCCGGGAAGGCCAGCAAGGTTACAAGGGCAGAACGCAGAAACCACTGCACGCCAGAGCCCCGGAAAAAGACGGTAAGTGAAGGCTCTTCCCAGGTAACCAAATTCGGAACACCCCGATCAGGATTAAAGACAGGATAGGTGGCGGGGAGGAAGGGATCTCGGAGCGAGGCGTTTATGCGACTGTTCCGATCGCCATCTTGGCTCCTCAGTGAAACAGAACTCTTGGACCTTCGATGTTCTATACCGTCTAGAAGACTGAAGACATCTCCCTTGTGGTCAAGGAGTACCACCCTGTGCAAACAGGCACCACCAGTAACTTGCCAGTCTGCTTTGTCGATGCTCCTGCCGGAACCTGAAGAATCAGCAACACAGAAACTGGACTTATAGACTTCTCGGTTTCCGACCCACATCCACAGCAAAGCTGAGACCCGTGGCGGACATGAGAGACGTCGGACCAGACACCCTGAACATCCTGCATTTTGCTAACTGTTCGACTCCCGAAGTACCCTCGCAGTTGTACATTGGGGTATGAGAAGCCTCAGACCCGAGCGCCATTTGCTCCAAAGCTCAGCCCTCCACACTCCACGAGTGCCACGTGGGGCCTGCTCTTGCATTTCAGCTTGATGCGTCTTCCTGGTTGCCAGCCCATTGGCTAGTTAGCCCTCCGAAGACTTTCTTTTGAAACAAAACTGCTTTCCTGGTTTCTCCAGGTTTGCTCCAGCTTCCCTGCAAAGGAGAAGCTCCGCAGACCTTGCTGGTCTGACTCGAAGCCAATCTTCACTTCCTGCATGGATTGCGTTTTCCAAGACTTGTTGGGTCCAATCCGGATACTGAGACCACAGTCAACTAGATCCTTTGTGGGACAGCTCGAATCCAGCTCCTGGTTGTCGTCGATGCCTCCTGGTCCTCATAGCTGCAGAGACAAGCTTCGCATCTTCACCTGAAATCACCCGACATCGCCTGGTTCCTTCCTGGTCACTGGCTAGTGACCCAGATATTGTCCCCTCTGCTTTCAGGTTCTTGAGATCTTCAATTCCACCCTTGGATCCACCCGGACACTTTTCCTCTGGTCGCCTGCAGCACTTCTTTGCAGATCTCCATAGAAAACGTCAACGAAACAGGACACGAAAGGACACCTATGCACCCGGCTTCCCTGGGCGATGTAACTCGAGTACTCCGGTGCTCCCCTGGGTCTTGACTCTCGAAGTGTCCTAGTTTAAAAGGCTTCCATCCAAGTCCATCCGGAAGTCTCCTTAAATTGTACTTTTGTAACTTCTTCGAATCCCATTCTAAGTCAATGGTAACTCGCGACTGTGTTTAGACACTGCACACGTCTCCCGTGGGTCTCCTACTTCCTAACCTTTGGTTGTCTAGTGAAGCCCCAGCGATTCCCCAGGCCCTAGGCCTATTCACTATTTCTGTAATGGCTCTTATACCACTATTTTACGATATGGTTTGTGAGGCCCCTAGGGCAAAACTGTATTTGTGCAACTTATCGTATGCTAATTAAGTAACTTGTGATGTACTTTTGCCTCTGACCTCATAAAGAGTCCAGAGGGGTTGTGTTAGAAATAAATATATATATATTTGATATATACCTTGTGTGGTGTCCTTTAATTTGGTATTCAAGGGATTATAATTGGTAAAACAAACAGCTTCATATGCTCTTTGGAGTTTAGCCTAAGACTGCTGGTCCATGCTACCACTAGGATAGCTTTCTATAACCACCATCAATAAGGGTCGATTAGACTGGTGCAAGGTGCCACTAGAACTAGTGGAGATCATATGCCAGGCTAACTTCTCACACTAGGGAGGCAAATGTCTTGAAGAATTCAAAAGGATACCCTTTGGGACCTGGGGCATCCCTTGACAGTGCCAACACGGAAAGATCTCTTAGGATGGGATTCTGAAGTTAAGCAGGAGGGGGATGTATACAAGAATATAATATTTAGTAGTAGTGGGCGAATGTCTCTCTGTAATATCTGTGTTCGCCATTTGGCCTTGATCCTCAGCAGATACAATTGAAGGGACAATACTTGAGATATGGCCTTTGTTTGGAAGCCCGTACAAAGTTTCCCAGCCTTGTCAACCAATTCATATAATCTGCTTTGTGAATATAACTAACCTGTCCATCCAATAATGTGGATTTTCTACTTTAGTGTGGTTCTTGGATGTTGAAGTTGTTGAGCGGTGTCGGTATGATGTGCATTCACCTTCCTCTTTCCTAGCGGACTAATCTGGTCTAGGTCAGTAATCTCCCTGTTAGAAATGAGGGTATCTAGTTAGCAATGGTTTGCACCTTTGTCCAAGTAGGAACCCTTCTTCCTGGTCAGGGAAAGGGGGATAAACCTCTAAAATAATCCCTGCTCACCCCCTTGGTTGCTTGGCGTGAGCAGACAGGCTTATCTCAGAGTCAGTGTGTAAAGCATTTGTGCATGCATACAGTAACACAGTTAAAACCCTACAAATGGACACCACCCAGTTTAGAAAAATAAGTAATCTTTATCGAAACCATGCAAGACCTAAATATCACAAATCCACAATACAGTAATAAAAATATGACTTTCAAAAGATGGAAAAAGTTCTGATCAAAGCAAATTGCAGATGCAAACTTTTCACATAAAGTACCTTTGGTGCCTCACTTGCACAAACAAAAACGATTGCAGGCAATGTGAAGTGTCGGTTCCTTATGCCCAGGCAAGGTGATGCGTCAGTTTCTTACTACAGGGGAGGTGATGCACTGCTGCTTTGGCGATGATGCGTTGGTTCCTTACTGAAGGGGAGGTGATGCATCAGTTTCTTACTGTGCGGCCCCAGCATTCTTGCAGGCGTGGTGACCAGATGCGATGCCCGAGGTTCGGGGATGCATCAGTTCTCGCTGTGGCAGCAGCAACGACACTGCGTTGCTTTCCTCAGCCGCGGTCCCATGATGCCTTGGTTCTTGCAGCCACACAGCAGGGCCTGCATCGGAATCGGTGTGGTTATCTCTGATTTCAGAGATCGGTGCATGGAGTTCGGTGTGCGGTGCTTTCTCAAGTCGTGGGCAGCCTCTCTGTTGGTTTCTTCAGCGATGCATCGGAAACAGGTGCGGATGTGTCACGTTTCTTGAAGTTGCGTTACTTTTCCAGCTCCCATCGGCAAAACAACCTCCAGAGGCCCAATACAGCCATAGGTACCCCTTGGCAGTTCAGAACTCCCAGCAAGGAAGTTCTGGGGAGCTGGTGGTGAACTCTTTGTATCCCTGAGACTTCAAAACAGGAGGCAAGCTCTGCTTTAAGCCCTTGGATATCTTCTTCAAGCAGAAGGCACAGCACACAGCAAAGTCTTTATCCTCGCCTTGGCAGAAACTGCTACTGCAGACCAACCCCAGAACGCTCACAGCAAAGGGGCAGTACTTCTCCTTCAGTCTTCTCCTTGGCAGAGTTTCCTCTCGAGTTCTAGAAATGAACTAAAAGTCTGGAATCTGGGCCCCACTTCTTATAACACAAAATCCTTTGTTCTCTGGTAGCAGAGAAACTCTTTGCCCAGCCCAAACCAGTTTTGTCCTCTCTGGTGCAGCTTCCTGGCAGGAGGTAGCGACAGCATTGTCCAATGCAGACCAGGCCCATTTAGATTTGAACAGAATCTCCTCCCTCTACTCTGAATGGAGCCCAGGTCTATTCACTCTAGCCCTGACTCACCATGGAAAGGCAGGACACGCTTCACCCCCCCACCCCTCCAAGTGGCTGTCTGAACAGAATACACATCCCTATCCACTGTCACTCGAAAGCCAGACAGTCAATATACAAACCTAGCAGCGGCACACTGGATGGCTAAGCAAGAAAATATCTACTTTCTAAAGGTGGTATTTTCAAACCCAGTATATAAAAAACATTCTTACTAAAAGATGCATCTCTTTATTCTGAGTACAGGCATTCCAAACTCTATTTTCCAATCTTGTTTCCATGGGCGGTTATACTTATAAAGTGTTATAAGTAAACTCCCCATTCTATCCTACAGGACAGATAGCATTTCAATAGTGAAAAACAAAATTGGCAGTATTTCACTATCCGTACATGCCACACACATCAGGTCATGTCCTCCCTTTCACATACCTTGGGCCTACCTTAGGGGTGACTCACATGTAAGAAGAGGAAAGGTTAGGGCCTGGCAAGTGGGTGCACTTGCCAGGTCGACATGGCAGTACTAGACTGCACACAGCCACTGCAATGGCAGGCCTGAGACCCTTTTGCAAGGCTGCATGTGTGGGTAGCACAATCAGTGCTGCAAGCCCACTAGCAGCATTTGGATTACAGGCCCTGGGCACACACAGTGCACTGTACTAGGGACTTAACAGTAAACCAAATATGGAAACACTAATCCATGCTAAAAATTTACAGCGGGAGCACTTGCACTTTGGCAATGAACAGCAGTGGCAAAGTACCCAAAGCATCCAGACCAGCAAAAATAAAATCCAACACACATTAAAACACAGGAGGCAACAGCAAAAAATGGAATGGAGATCCATGCCAAGGCTGCCAGCTCTAACACTCCCTCTTCCCATTTTCAAGCTTACACCTAATCTAAGCCATGGTATATCCTCTAGGCACTACATTGATTGCTTCCCAAACTTTAACTTCTGAGGAGATAGAGCCCGCAATAATGTCAAAATAATCTATGATCTTATCCCACAGATGTTTCACAAGAGTATTATCCAATAGCCGCCAGGCATTTAAACACCATATTACAGGTGAGAGCTCATGTATGTGCTCCACAGAGCTCAAGTTTTTGAAGTTCCTAGGAGCTAAAACGAAGTAGACTATTGATGACCCTACAGGAAGTGATGTCACCTAACATTTGACGTTAATAATGTCAGAGGATGAGATATTAGTGAAATTATAGGAATGATGAGTACACAGCTAACATCCCAAAAATGAATACAGACATCCAAATTAACATTACACCGAATGTATAATCTGTTCAGTCGTCAAGGTGAAATATTGAAAATGTACTGTTATCAAAATGTAGGCCAGTGGGTTTGCTGAACTCTATGAAATGAATAGTATCTACCTCTTTGACTGTAAGCGGCTACTCTGCACACAGTAGAAGTGCGAGCAAAGTCACATATGGAATTCTAGTTCTAGCCTCCCCCTTCTCCGAGTTATAAGATTCAGCAAGGTGTGAGTGAGACTTCAGCACAACCTCTAAATGTGTGAGTGTCACTCATGATGAGTGAGACTTGAAGGCTCTGATGTGTGTGTGTGTTGGATCTGATGTCACTGCAAAGGCAACAAATGCAACTTGCCTGACGGTGCTACGAAGCCCTCCTGCACCCGCACATTGATGGTGTGGGGACGAGGAATGACTTATGATAGGGGAGAGGGTTACCACATGGCCGGTCTTTTAGCGGCATGGCCTGTATTTTCATGTCCCGGCCAGTACAAAAGTAGGAAGATTACTTGAAGCTGGTATGTTTTCCTCTAATCAGTGCAAACTTAAAATATCAAATATAAGCAGAAATCACTTTAAAATGTGATCTAGAGCTGCCTTAACGAATCATGACTGATAGTTAACGTAAACAAAGACAGAAAAGCCATTTTAAGAATCAATACAAATACTTTTACACAAAGTCTTATTGAAGAATAATATCCGGGTCTTTGCAAAATCTTAAAACATGACCAAAGGTGGTAACTCTAATAGGAGCCTGTATGAAGGAGTCTGACATTAGTTAGTGATGGAATACCCTCTCCATCCTCAGACCCGGCACCGGTCACTCACTGCCATGACACCATCCACTGAGGGAGAAATCTGTGAGAGTCAAACCTGATTTTTCTGTCTTATGACAGAACAATCAAGTTATTGAGACTGCAATCTACTTCTTTCTTTATCTTATAAGTGAACCTTTGAAGGGAGGGAGTGAGCAGGTAAACAATGCAGAGAAATGCAAAACTTAATTTGGAATGCTGTTCGAATATACACAGCCCTATCAAATATAAAGAATTACCCACAGAAGTAGGGAAATTAGAAAAACGCTGTCCAGTTTAATTCTGGCAGTTTCAACATTTTGATACATTTAATGAAATAGAGACTGTCATTTCCAATTGACTGGAGGCGACAGTTCCGTCCGCGTCCACCAGAGGGCGATCCTCGCCTGCTGATGAAACCCACTGAGCAGCACATTGGGTGAAAGGAAAAAGGGTTTCTTCTTCCGGGTCAGCGGCGGCAGAGACAGCACCAGCAGCGTTGACATCACTTCCTGTCTTTCCTTGTGTGTTCAGCCTTCTGCAGAGGAGGAAGGAGCCCTGTCTGGTGGGCAGTTACCTCCATCTTCAGACCCTCACAGACCCCTCCTCAGACCCCGGATCTGCCCGCCTCAGACCCCAGATCTGCCCCCCCACAGCCCCCCAGGAGGAGGAGAGAGCCTGGACACGTCTGCACAGGTCTCTGCTCAGGTAGGAGATTGTCAGCACCTTCTGCTATGTTTGAAGAAATAGACTGAATAATCCAGAGGGAATCTCTGCAGGATCCGGGCTGAGCTGGGGCCATCTATCTGGGGCCCCTGGGGCTGAGCTGGGCTCTTCTATCCGGGGCCCCTCGGGCTGAGCTGGGCTCTTCCATCCAAGGGCCCCTGGGGCTGAGCTGGGCTCTTCTATCTGGGGCCCCTGGGGCTGAGCTGGGCTCTTCTATTCAGGACCCCTGGGGCTGAGCTGTGCTCTTCTATGCGGGGGCCCCTGGGGCTGAGCTGGGCTCTTCTATCCGGGCCCTGGGGCTGAGCTGGGCTCTTCTATCCGGGGGCCCATGAGCTGGGCTCTTCTATCCGGGGGCCCTAGGGCTGAGCTGGGATCTTCTATCTGGGGGCCCTGGGGCTGAGCTGGGCTCTTCTATCCTGGGACCCCTGGGGGGCTGAGCTGGGCTCTTCTATCCGGGGGCCCTGTGGCTGAGCTGGGCTCTTCTATCCTAGGACCCCTGGGGGGCTGAGCTGGGCTCTTCTATCTGGGGGCCCCTGGGGCTGAGCTGGGCTCTTCTATCCGGGGGCCCCTGGGGCTGAGCTGGGGTCTTCTATCCAGGGGCCCCTGTTGCTGAGCTGGGCTCTTCTATCCGGGGGCCCCTGGGGCTGAGCTGGGCTCTTCTATCAAGGGGCCCATGAGCTGGGCTCTTCTATCCGGGGTCCCTGGGGCTGAGCTGGGCTCTTCTGTCTGGGGGCCCTGGGGCTGAGCTGGGCTCTTCTATCCGGGGGCCCCTGGGGCTGAGGTGGGCTCTTCTATCTGGAGGCCCCTGGGGCTGAGTTGGGCTCTTCTATCCGAGGCCCCTGGGGCTGAGCTGGGCTCTTCTATCTGGGGCCCCTGGGGAGGAGCTGGGCTCTATTATCCGCGGGCCCATGGGGTTGAGCTGGGCTCTTCTATCCGGGGCCCCTGGGGTTGAGGTGGGCTCTTCTATCCGGGGCCCCTGGGGTTGAGCTGGACTCTTCTATCCGGGGACCCTGGAGCTGAGCTGGGCTCTTCTATCCGGGCCCCTGGGGCTGAGCTGGGCTCTTTTATCCAGGGCCCCTGGGGTTGAGCTGGGCTCTTTTATCCGGGGCCCCTGGGGCTGAGCTGGGCTCTTCTATCCGGGGGGCCCTGGGCGGCTGAGCTGGGCTCTTCTATCCGGGCCCCTGGGGCTGAGCTGGGCTCTTTTATCCAGGACCCTGGGGCTGAGCTGGGCCCTTCTATCCAGGGGCCCCTGGGGCTGAGCTGGGCCCTTCTATCTGGGGGCTGAGCTGGGCTCTTCTATCCGGGGGCCCTGGGGCTGAGCTGGGCTCTTTTATCCAGGGCCCCTGGGGTTGAGCTGGGCTCTTTTATCCGGGGCCCCTGGGGCTGAGCTGGGCTCTTCTATCCGGGGGGCCCTGGGCGGCTGAGCTGGGCTCTTTTATCCAGGACCCTGGGGCTGAGCTGGGCCCTTCTATCCAGGGGCCCCTGGGGCTGAGCTGGGCTCTTCTATCCGGGGGCCCCTGGGGCTGAGCTGGGCTCTTCTATCCGGGGGCCCCTGGGGCTGAGCTGGGGTCTTCTATCCAGGGGCCCCTGTTGCTGAGCTGGGCTCTTCTATCCGGGGGCCCCTGGGGCTGAGCTGGGCTCTTCTATCAAGGGGCCCATGAGCTGGGCTCTTCTATCCGGTGTCCCTGGGGCTGAGCTGGGCTCTTCTGTCTGGGGGCCCTGGGGCTGAGCTGGGCTCTTCTATCCGGGGGCCCCTGGGGCTGAGGTGGGTTCTTCTATCTGGAGGCCCCTGGGGCTGAGTTGGGCTCTTCTATCCGAGGCCCCTGGGGCTGAGCTGGGCTCTTCTATCTGGGGCCCCTGGGGAGGAGCTGGGCTCTATTATCCGCGGGCCCGTGGGGTTGAGCTGGGCTCTTCTATCCGGGGCCCCTGGGGTTGAGGTGGGCTCTTCTATCCGGGGCCCCTGGGGTTGAGCTGGACTCTTCTATCCGGGGACCCTGGAGCTGAGCTGGGCTCTTCTATCCGGGCCCCTGGGGCTGAGCTAGGCTCTTTTATCCATGGCCCCTGGGGTTGAGCTGGGCTCTTTTATCCGGGGCCCCTGGGGCTGAGCTGGGCTCTTCTATCCGGGGGGCCCTGGGCGGCTGAGCTGGGCTCTTCTATCCGGGCCCCTGAGGCTGAGCTGGGCTCTTTTATCCAGGACCCTGGGGCTGAGCTGGGCCCTTCTATCCAGGGGCCCCTGGGGCTGAGCTGGGCCCTTCTATCTGGGGGCTGAGCTGGGCTCTTCTATCCGGGGGCCCTGGGGCTGAGCTGGGCCCTTCTATCCGAGGCCCCAGGGGCTGAGCTGGGCTCTTCTATCCAGGGGCCCCTGGGGCTAAGCTGGGCTCTTCTATCTGGGGGCCCCTGGGGATGAGCTGGGCTCTATTATCCGGGGGCCCCTGGGGTTGAGCTGGGGTCTTCTATACGGGGCCCCTGGGGTTGAGCTGGGCTCTTCTATCCAGGGGCCCCTGGGGCTGAGCTGAGCCCTTCTATCCGGTGCCCCTGGGGCTGAGCTGGGCTCTTCTATCTGGGGGCTGAGCTGGGCTCTTCTATCCGGGGGCCCTGGGGCTGAGCTGGGCCCTTCTATCCAGGGCCCCTGGGGATTAGCTGGGCCCTTCTATCCGGGTCCAAGGGGCTGAGCTGGGCTCTTCTATCCAAGGGCCTGGAGGGGGGGCTGTGCTCTTCTATCCGGGAGTGCCTGGGGGGTTTTACTCCCATCTCTGGGGGTGTTTGTGGGCATCATTTGTGTTAAATAGGGAATCTGTGTGCACTGCATCTTACTGCACTGTCAGAAATCTGTGCACTGCATCTTACTGCACTGTGAGTAATTTGTGCTCTACATTGCATCTATCTTACTACACTGTAAGGTATCTTTGTCACTGTGCTGCATCTTATGGAACTATGAAAAATCACTGCGAGGAGCTCGACTGAGCTGGGCTCATCTATCTGGGGACGTTTTGGGGAGAGGCGAGAGGGGGTGTTCCTTCTTGCCCTGGAGGTTTTTGTGGTCATAATTCTTTTTAAGGGGGAATCTATGCACACTGCACTGCATCTTGAGGAAAGCTAGTGTGCACACTACTGCTTTTTATTACACTGTGAGGGGTATTTAAAATAAAAGAGGAAATCTGTGTAGACTCCTCTTCCTTTTACTATTCTGTGCAGGGTGCTTAGAGCCCATCTGTGGTCAGCAAACGGAATCACTTTTTAAAGCAGCTCGAGGGGCGTTTAAAAAGGAGAAACTCTGGGCACGCTGCACCGCTCTTTACTCTTCACTGAGAAAAATCTGTCCATTCTGCACTTCCTTCTACTACACTTAGGGGCACACAGCGCAGCACAGCAAGTCACTAAGCTGCGCTGCGTGATAGAGGAAGGTCAGGAATGCGGTGTATCTAACACTCTACAGCGCAGTCCTGTCTTTTCCCTACGCTGGCGCACAATGTGCTTCTGGCTCCAAAGCAGGCACCCCTGCACCATGGTGCAAGCGTGCGTGCATTGTAAACAGGATGGTTTTTGTGCAGAAAGGGGCACCTTCCTGCACAAAAGCAATCCCCTGAGGCATTTTCCTCTTTCTGTATGTGCTGCAGAATCCCGCACAGATAGAGAGGAAGGAACAAGGAGAAATAAAGATATTTATCCTCGTTACACCGTTCATGGGGATGCGTACCATTTTGACGCACTCCCAGGGCTACCAGTGTTGGTAATTGTGGGAAGGCGGCAAAATCTATGGGGCGATGCGTGGGAACGCCCACGCTCCACTCATGGAACCCGTCACTGGGGCAGAGTAACGCAAAGCAGCGATTTGAGCTGCGTTGCGTTACTCTAGATTTATCAGGCCGCATATGGCCGTGCAGGGTCGGCTTGCGTGTCTTGATAAATCTAACTTAAGAGTTGCGTCTCTCTTGCGCTTCATTGTGCAGCTCAAGGCTGACGCAACTCTTTGATATGCCCCTAAGTGCATAGGACGCCACATATGGCCATGCAGGGCGGGCTTGCGTGTCTTGATAAATCTAACTTAAGAGTTGTGTCCCTCTTGCGCTTCATTGTGTGGCTCAAGGCCGACGCAACTCTCTGATATGCCCCTAAGGGTGGTATTTTCAGAAGAGATGACCTGTGCACGTTGCTTCGTTCTTTACTACATCACGAGGGGCGTTTACAGAAGAGGAAGTCTGGGCACTGCACTAGAAGCAGTGTTAGGACCACAGGAGGAAATCTATTTTACAGCAGAACGAGGGCTGGTTACAAAAGAGTAGATCTGTACACACTGCACTGCAGTTTACGGACACTTTGAGGCGCCTTTACAGAGAGAATCTGTCAGTACGGCACTGCTTTTACCTATACTATGAGGGGCAGTAACAGGAGGAAAGCTGTGTGCAGTGCACTGCTGTGTATTACACTACCAGGGACATTTACAGAGGAAATCACAATGAGGGGTGTTTACAAAAGAGGAAATCTGTGGCCAAAGCACTGCTTTTCACTATATTATAAAGGGTACCTATCGATCCGTAAAGTGCATGGATGTTTACGTAGACTTCGAAAAGTGTTTAAAGTACAGAATATATGTGTGCTGCTTTTTACTCACACTACGAGGGGCATTTAATGTGGGAACATTTATAAACTGCACCACTTATTACTGGCACCCATGGGTTTTAATTAAACAAGGGAATCTGTGCACATTGCACTGAATTTTACTGTCACTGTGAGGGTTGCAGAGGTCAACATTGCTACTCTGCTCTACTTTTTACTTTACTTCACTTTGAGGAGACATTTGAGGAAGTAATATTTCCACCTGGCGCTGCTTTTTACTGACAGTGGAAGGGACATAAGGACATGAATAATCTCGGTTAGATCTAGATTCATTCTGATATCCAGTCTTTCTGGTACACAGACTATTACCAACTGATAGTTTCTGGAGATTCACTTTGCATAGTCCCTTCTATAAACTAGGTTGATTCACTATAATCCCACCAAAGGATTCCAAACTCACCAGTGCTGAATGCCTCAATCTGTGTGACCCAGAACCTTCTTTATCTTGTGAACGTCTGAGAGGAAGAGGACATTTGATTAGTTCCCTTTATGAGGGTCAGTCTCTGTTTATGTGGTCTGCTTAAGAAAGCAGCCCCTGATAGCTTCCCTGAGGAACACCGTGTTGTTCACTGGATGTCTGGCATAGGGTGGAATACTCTTCCGGCCTCCTGTACTCTCTTCCATCCCATTTGCCTCCACGTCAGAGCAGGAAGCCTGGCAGAGGTGAAACAAAAAGATCCTCTTTTGTTGTTGGCGACTGCTGCAAATTACAAAAAAGCTCCCTTGCTGATTGGAGACTGGTTGAAAGGCAAATTCAAGAAAGGTCTGCTGGTTTGGCTTATTGTAGAATCCTGCCTGTTGCGCCTCGCGTGTCTATGGAAGAGAGTGTGACGGACATCATTTCACAGAAGAGCTCAGATCAATAAATCCACTGCTTGGTATCTGTTGGACTTGGCCCTTTTTGCAGGGTCATCCCTGAACTTTTTACCTTCCTACTCTATGTTTTCTGACCTGTTGTTGCCTGTTTTTTGACTCTGGGCACTTTACCACTGCTGATCAGTGCTAAAGTGCATAAGCTCTCCCTATTGTAAATTGATGTATTAATCAGTGGTTCCATGTTTGGATGTTTGGTTTACTTGTCAGACCCTAGTCTAGTTCACTGAGTGTGCCAGGGCGTGTAATCCAAATGCTGCTGGTGGGCCTGCAGCACTGGTTGTGTCACCCACAGAAGAAGCCTTGTCAAGTGTATCTAAGGTCTGCCATTGCAGAGCCTACATGCAGTCTGGTACTGCCATGCTGACTGGGCAAGTGCACCCACTTGCCAGTCCCTAAACCTTCCCTTTTCTTCAGATTTGTCACCCCTATGGTAGGCCCAAGGGCAGGGTGCATTGTAAGTATAAGGTAGGACAAGCCCTGATGTGTGTGGCATGTCCTAATAATGAATTACAGCCATTTTGGTTGTTTCACTATTGCAAGGCTACCTGTTCTCCAAAGGTCAGAATAGGCTGTTAGAATTGTTACACTTTATAATCCTAACAGGCTCAGAGAACATGGTTTAAATACGAGTTTAGTATGCCTGAACTCAGAATGGTAAAATACATCTTTTAGTGAAGTTGGGTTTAATACTTTGTGTTTGAAAATACCACTTATAGAAAGTAGGCATTTTCTTGTCTAACTATCCAGGCCTGCCTCTGCTTGGTTGTGTATTCCTTTGTCTGGTTTTGTGAGTGACAGGGCTGGGGGATTCCAGGAGACAGAATGAGTCCACCCAGTGGTAAATAGAGAGATCTGAATCTAGATGGAAGGGAGGAGTTGCACCTGAACCTTGAATAGGGCTGTGCCTGCCTTACACAAGGCTGGCTCCACCTCCTGGGGAGCGGCTGATGTCTCTGCCCTGCACACTGAAAGAAGAGAAGGCGTCCTGTCAACAAAGTGCTCCAGGACTGTACTTGCCTTCCACAATGCTGGCTCCACCTCCTGGGGGCGTCTGATGTTCCTACCCTGCACTGTGAAAGGAAAGGAGAAGTCTGGTAAACAAAGTACTCAGGAACCTCGTTTGGACTGGGCAAAGGCCCCTGTCCCCTTGGAGAACAAAGGATTTTGGGGTATAAATATTGAGACCCTGATCCCATGAAATTAGATCACTTTTGGACTACAAGAAGAAATCTTTACTGAGGAGAGGAACCTGAAGAAACTGAGGAGAGCCTATTCCCAAGCTGAAGTGCTGCTTGGTGGATTGGCCTGCAGTGGTTGCCTTACTGCCAAACGAACGAGAAAGTAACTTTGTGTACTTTGCTTTCAACTTGTGAATGATCTCCAAGGGCTTGGAAAAGAGCTTGCCTCCTGCTGAAGTCTCAGGGACAACAGACTTCAACCCCCAGCTCCCAGAGTTTTTTTGGGAGTGCCTGCTGCTGTTTTGGGCCTTCTGAGGAACTGCGGGTCGCAAGGAGCTGGAAGCGCGACTCAACAAGAAGAAGCGTGTCACCGTTGTGTGGTATATAAATAAATAATACCGGATCTATTTTTGAATGAATGAATGAATAACAGATAGCTCAATAAAATAAGAGTCAAGATTCGAGGTAGTAGGAGCTTCTGCAGGTTTATTACAGCATAAGGACAGGATCAGGACAACCTGCATAGGAACAGGGGCCCAGCAGGACAACTGGGGCCCAGCAGCTGCCGGGGCTTGATCTGGGATGAGCGCGTTAACTTTTAATAACAATACATCAACTTATATACATAGCGCAAACACATAGCATTACATTGCAGTAGGCGTAACAGTGGGTGGAGCAGAAGGCGTGACGCGTAGCAGTCGCGAGAGATAACAGTAAAAGTAGGTGTAACTGGGAGTATACATAGACATGTGATGCAAACGTAACAGAATATGTCATGAATGGGGCGGAAACATAGGAGGGGGCTACCTAAGGAGCCGGGACCTCTAACCTGGTGGTGCGCGAAAACTGGCAATGACGTGTTACTAGGAGAAGCTGGGGGCTATGAACTCTGTGCTAGGAGCAGAGACTAGAGTCTGGAGGGTCGGAGCGACATGTACCTAAACCCTATCTGGTATCTAATGTTTAGAGAACATGTTGATATAAACTAGGAGTCATGAGGGGAAAAGCTAACTTGATTCTAAGACTGGACCATACATTATTCTACATGAAATGCGTGATGAGGAATACTAAATGACCATTAAATACAGTATTTCTCTAACGTGGAGACGTGAAGGCTAGACAATGACGGAAACTATTGATGCAGTTCAGTAGCTTAGGAATGTAGAGAAGGAGGACTGAACTGATAACTGGAACTATAACATACTTTTGGCAGACTCAGAGGCAGAGCCAAGCTGCACCGGGCACTGCGAGGCAGGAAGTAAGTGAAGGGTCGAGGATACAGGTGGGGGCTGTATCGCTCCTCAGCGAGGCTTTCAGGAGACAGGAGCTGAATCTGATGTCCGGGCCCTTTTGAGGCCTGGAAACGGGGACTTTATAATGAAATAACGTGCACACTGAGAAACGTGACAACGTAACTTTACATAGGCCTGATATTCGTAGTATTCACGAGGACTGGAAACTGACATACCAGAGGTGGACACAACTGTAATTGCGTCATTAATCAGACATGGGGAATAACATATGCATATTGGTCATGCACACATAACATATGATGGATGAAGCGTAGGGACACAGAACATGGCAAAATTTACTTTTCCACATTCCCTCCTTGTCACTACGTTTCCATCAGGAAACATCAATATTCATGATACCATCTATCATTTCATACAGTACCATTTGCTCGTCTCGAATTGTCTTGGAACGGGATTTAGAACGGGGCTTGGGACTAGGAATACAAGAGGTAGCACACATGCTGCAAATCGCAGGGCCACATTGTATACAGAGGCAGCAGCTAAATATGATCGCTACTGCAATACCTAAAAAGGACAGGACTTTCCATCCCCATGCGGAAATTATATTCCAGAACCAACCGGACCATGTCCAGGTGCCTGGATCTTGGTGTAACAGATGGGCAATTTTATGGAGTCTGGTTATAGCTGAATAAACAGACGGCGCGTTATTTGGAATGAAAATGCAGCAACTAGATCCGATGACTCTACAGGCCCCGCCCCTATCGGCCAGTATGACGTCAAGGACGAGACGATTTTGCAAAACGACAAATCTCATAGCAGATTGTTCTTCGGTTAGGTTACCTAGAGCAGAGGCAGTCTCATTTACTACAGCTTCAAGGGTTCTTGTTAACCTACGGATCAGTTTACTATTCTGGACAGGTCCTACAAAGAAGAAGAAACCTTTATTGAAATCTGTATACTGTTCTAGAGTAGTTTCAGTATAATCGACAATTGGGGACTCCCTTCTATGTCTAATGTGTACTAGATGTGTGTTTCTGTGATAATCAGATGGGGCTAGGAAAACAGGTGGCAGTAGGAAAGCAATGTAACAGGTTCCCTCCCAATCGAGGGGCAGACGGACATAGGCAGTTTGACCACAAATAAAATAAGAATGACGTGAAGCTTTGAAAATAGATTTCCTACTGTCACCATACTTGATAACAGTAGTACAATCACTATGTCCTACGTGTACGGAACCATAATTACGGACACATAATTCACCTTTGACTGGTAATACTGAAATAGCAGGTAAGTCTGGAGTAGTATCAGACTGAACATTCAGAACCATGAAATTCGACGAATAATTACCTAAATTATATACTTCATTTTCTAGATCTAAACCTGTTCTGTGGGGGAAACCTTGCTTGTCTGAAAAACATGTACTGTTAAGAAAAGACATATCTGTTGAGGATGACGTTAACGTGGACCATGCTCCACACGAACCATTGTGTGAGAATGGATAAGGAAAGAGTGGCAGAACTCCCTTCGGTGTCTGGAAAGGGGGGAGTCGACCACACACCCAACAATTAGTGGCATTGCTGGTCTGGTGTGAATAATGTAACATACGGATAAATGTGTTGTTGCGCATAGCGAGGCGGTATGAATATTCGTGAGGAGGCAGATCACTAAACGTGTGCTCTACTGTAGCATTAGCAGACATATTTACATGAGGAACTGGAAAATACAGATAGAACGCATAGCTGGTGCAGGAAATCAAGATGCTGATGAATAATACGAAACTCAGAAAAACGATACATTGAATTGAACTTCGACTGACTCTCTCACTATGGGGGTCTATTTTATACATGTCAGAAACAGTCTAACCGTTTCACCTAGGGGAGGACTTATACAATCAAACTGACTGACTTATTTTACTAAACCTGAGCTTTAACTTATACTCCTGTTGCGGAGTTTTCTCTAACCAGGGAGGGGTTGTAATAATGTCTTTTGCGGGACAGTCCTTAAGAGCAATATTTTGGCAGTCCTTCGAATCCTGGGAATCCTGGGAAATGTTCTTGGAGACTGGTTTCAATCCATTGAAAAGTTTTACATGAGAAAGATGGACCCACCCCTTCCTGCCTTCCAACTTGACGGCAGTACGGGTGGTCAAGAGGACCTGACGTGGCTCCTTCCAACGTGGTTCCAGCGGACTTGATCTGTCAAAATTTCTGATCATCACCAAGGAGCCTGGAACGATCTCGTGCGGTGCCACCTCGGTATTGTCTGGAAATGCGGCGGCAACCTGTGAACGACATGAGTTGAGGGCAGACATCAAGGAAGCTAGGTAATCTGTCAGCATATTACATGAAACATCGGTAATACTTCGGGGTCTAGGAGTACCCCACATGTTAGGGGGGCGGCCGAATACGACCTCGTACGGGGACAGACCTGATCTGGAATGTGCAACCATGCGCATATAAAACAAGGCGACTGGCAGAGCTACTAGCCAGTCCACACCTTTTTCTTTACAAACTTTGGCAATACGGATTTTCAGGGTCTGATTATGTCTCTCGACCAGACCGGCTGCTTCAGGATGGCGTACACAATGGAACTTCCACTGGTACCCTAACAACAGGGAAACGTGCTTCATTAACTCTGAGGAGAATGGCTGGCCATTATCAGAATATACGACTCTAGGGAGTCCGTATCTAGGGAAGAATTCACGAACCAACTGCTTGGCAGTGGTCGCGGCTGTGTAATCTGGGACTGGATATGCTTCTGTCCACCTGGACAAAGCGCATACAACTACAAGGACATACTTGAAACCTCGACATCGCTCCATCTGAATATAATCCATCTGGAGGACCTCAAAAGGGTGGTCAGGGGGCTGGAAACCACCTTGTTCCACCGGGACACTTTTACCTGGATTAAACTGACAACATATCATACAGGTACGGACTTTCTGCTTGGCTGCAGCTCGTAAATGCTTGTTGAACCAAATGTTCTGGATACTGTCTAACATAGCTTTTTCTCCTAAATGTGCTGGACTATGTGCGGTATTAATAATGACTTGAACCATAGAGTCGGGGAGAAACCATGTGGCTCTACCCTTCGTCAACCATCCTTGATCTGTCTGGACCCCTCCTTGTTCAGACCATTTCTTGATTTCATCGGGGGTAGCATGTAACTGGATATCTATGACGTCTTGTGTAGGGTCCTTAACTGTCATGCATGTAATCGGATCTGGAGTATGTGTCATGTTTACTGGAGTGTCTGGAGTCTGTGCTGTAAGCTTGGCTGTGCGGTCTGCTAGATCGTTACCTTGAGAAATAATGTCAGTAACTTTCGTATGTGCTTTGCATTTCATGATAGCAATAGATGTCGGTAAATGTATGGCATCTAACAGGGCTTGAATAAGGAGACCATGCTGAATCTTGGTTCCATGAGAAGTCATGAAACCTCTCTCCTGCCAGAGCACTCCGAAGTCGTGTACAACTCCGAATGCGTAACGTGAATCTGTGTAAACATTAACTTTCAGGTTCTTGGCGTGTATACAGGCTTGTGTCAGAGCGACTAGCTCTGCTGCTTGAGCGGACAGAGTATCAATACGGTGTGTTTCAATAACTTCAGTGTCAGTAGTCACTGCATACGCGGCGACTAGTTCTCCTGTACTAGTTCTCATACATGAACCATCCACATAAAGTGTCAGGTCAGGATCTGGTAACGGAATGTCTGTCAGGTCTTGTCTTGGCTTTGTCGTAATATTAACTACTTCCACACAATCATGTGGGTCTGGATTTGAATTAACTGATGGTAACAGTGTAGCAGGATTCAGAACGTTGCAGCGTCTAATTTCTATGTGTGGCTGGAACAGTGTCAATTCATAACCTGTTAAACGTGCAATTGTCAAGTGCTGTGTTTGTGTTCGGTTTAAAAGAACTTCCACGGAATGTGGGACTTGTACTGTCAGGGAGTGTCCTAAAACTATGGAATCACTTTGTCTGATAGCTAGTGCTGTGGCTGCAACTGACTTGAGGCACGCAGGCAATGCCTGGGCGACTGGATCTAATGTGCTCGAAAAATAAGCACAGGGCTTGTATTGTCCTGCTTGATCTTGTGTGAGAACAGATAATGCTGTACCTTCGCGTTCAGTAACGAAAAGTGTAAAAGGCTTACTGTAGTTCGGTGTAGCTAGAACTGGAGCTTGACATAGGGCTTTCTTTAACTCGTTGAAACTAAGTGTATGGTCAGATGTCCAAGGGAGGACAGTCGATACGGCTGCCTCCTGTGTCGTTAACTGTATCAGTGGCTTGGCTAGAAATGCATACTGGGGAATCCATTGTCTACAATAAGAAGTAAGGCCGATAAAGGCACGTACCTCCTTCTGGGTTCTGGGCTGGGGAAGACTCGCTATTAACTGGATACGGTCTGGTGTCAACTGCCTACCCCTCTTGGACAGCAAGTGTCCTAAGTATACCACTTGCTGGACACAGAATTGAAGCTTCGAAGGTGACACCTTGTGCCCCATCTCGGCAAGGAAATACAGGACTGTAAGTGATGCTCGCTCGCAGTCACGTTCAGAACGGGCTGTGATCAGTAGATCATCGACATACTGGAGCAGGGCAGTGTCAGTTGGCATGTGAATGTTGTCTAGTTGTCTCTTGAGTGCTTGACTGTAAATACTAGGACTTTCTGTGAAACCTTGAGGAGCGCGTGTAAACATATAGCTCCTTCCATTTAAACAAAATCCGAAAAGAAACTGGCTGTCTGGATGAATCGGAACACTGAAAAATGCATTCTTGAGGTCTATGAAAGTGAAAAACATGGCTTCGGAATCAATGGCTGTTAACAGGGAAGAGATGTCTGGAACAACTGGGTACTGAGGAATAATACATTTATTAAGCTCTCGTAAATCAATCACTAATCGATATACTGGGGGTGCATTCGGATCAGTACGTTTCATGACTGGAATGATCGGAGAATTGCATACATTGGAGTCAGTTTCTACAACTACTCCTTGAGCCATGAGCTCGTCAATAATTTTGGATAAGGCTGCTACAGCCTCAGGTGGCAATCTGTACTGTCTGATTCGGGGTAACACTACACCTGGTTTGAGAGTCACACGATGGGGTGTGATTTGCATGTAACCTACATCAGTTGGACCTTGCGCCCATAGATGCTGCGGAACATTAGACAATCTTGAATCAAAATCTCGTAATACATAGTGACCCTTAAAGTCACGTAGGAACAGACGTATTCCCTCTGGGGAACAGCATATGACTGCACCTAATTCTTTCAGTGTCTTAATGCCTAACAGATTTTCTGGACATGACTTAGTAAGTAACAGATCAGTAGTACGGGACAATGGACCTACTTCTAGAGTAACTGGCTTAGATATCTCATTAACTATTGGCTTTCCTGAAAATCCAAGGGAAACATTTCTTGAGCCTGAGAGCGGAGCCCCTGGAACTTCGGCATGACTAATTGTGGTCCTACTTGCCCCTGTATCGATCAAAAACTTTCTGTCTTTCCCTAATACTTGACTGTGAACATAGGGACCTTCTTGATCTACAGGTATCTCGATGAGAGGCAAGCCTACCTCCCTCTCTAGGCTGTTTCATGAATATGGCTGGTACTCTGGATACTCGGACTGTGCATACTGGTACATCTGCGATGTAACGTGCTGTGTTGCAGCAATAGGCTGCGGTACTGTAACTGTCTGCTGTGCATTCTGTGACTGAGGAGTCTGTGAAACTTGTTCTTGTCTAAGCGGACGTGGTCTTTCTTTAGTCTTACCAGTAGCTATGTTGTGTTTCAGAACTGCACACTCGTTTATAAAATGACCTGGCTGTTTACAATAATTGCAGTTCCCTTTAACGGGAGCTGCAGGGTGACTGGCTTGACTGGCTTGATTCGGACCCCTCTTCTGACTGTCTTGAGGAACAGATTGTGCAACTAGCACTTTCATTTTCGTGTCTTTCATACGTTTTCTCTCGTGTTCTTGCTCTTCCCTGATTCTATTCTGGTGATACTGGAGCATCTGGAGCATCTGGGACGGGGTATTAGCTTGCCAGGTGCTTTCGACTTTCAAAACTCGGTTTTTAATTTGTCGACTTGAATTCTCGACTAATTTGGTAACGAAAAGGTGAGGGTATGACTCACTACTTGTCTTGAGACCACTGTTGATACTGAAACATTTTTCAAATCTAGAATAAAAATCACTAATATCTTCATCTTGTTTCTGTTTACAGGCTGAGATTGCATCCCAGTCTTCTTTTCTCGTTGTCAATAATCTGGGTAAAACTTGAATCAATAATTCTGGTAATTCTTTACATTTATCTCCAAGACCGGTACCTGGTACTCGTGCCTTGTCTTCAGCTTCTAGAGCTGCCCAATCTATCTTTTTCTCTCCCACCTCCCATTCTTTTTCCTTTAACTTTTCATACACCCCTGCGGGTAACAGGACCTTTAACATTTTAATGATATCTGGGTAAGTGTATTCTCCCATACGGAGCATGTCTTTTAATTCTCTATGGAACCCTGCTGGATCTTTGTCATGACAGGGAATTAATTTCTTCATTTCAAGAAGTTCCATCTTTGAAATCGGAGTGTATACAAACACTCGTTGCATTACGCCACCCGCCCCTTGGACTGGGTGGACTTCTCGTAACGGATTCTGTCTGTCTATGTAGAATGATTTACTTTCTGGGGGTGAGACATGAACAAAATGCGGGTTCAGGAACGTTCTATATTTGTGGCGCTGTTCTAGAATGACACTAATTAAATCGGTACCTAGACCTCTCCATTTATACTGGAGTAACTCGTTCAGGATATCGTGTAACGGACCTGGATCAGAATGTTGACCCTCATACAAAGTAATGAGGTGCTGGATCATATACATACCCACCAGTCGCTGCTCGGCTGGGGGCAGTTTCAGAAACATTTGTGCCACTATTTCGTCTGGAAAAGTGGTAGAATCAGTAACCCATCGGACTGCTGATCGGGCTAGTTCTTGTTCATGCATGGTACTTAACTCACTGTAACCGATTCGTGATTTCAGAATGTGATCGGTAGCTTGAAATACTTGTTCTAGGGAACCTTGTTCTGGTACTTGATGATGGAAAATAGACTTGCGTTCTAGGCGTAAATGGCGATCTGGAAATCTAGATTTTCCTACATACGCTATTCTGGCGGGATTCTCGTCTTCCTCTTCAGGATCAGAGATACTTTCTTTCTCGCTTACTTGTGCTGCTTTACGCTGGTCGTGTAACCTTATTATTTCTTTACGAATTTTCTTGTACATACTCTCCATGGCACCGACGGTCTTGTGCTTACCCTCGGCTATATTATCACTCCACCTTGTCAGGATTCTCATTTCGGCGGGATCTTTAGACGGGTAATCTTGTTCTCTTATTAGACAATTGATCAGGAACTTTAATATCATGAGCTGGATCTCGGCTTTCCTTTGAGACATAATCTCGCCAATACTTTCTGGATCATCCCCTGTACGGATGAAACGATATATTCTGTCTAGATCTTCTTTCATATTCGGTAAGGTGACTAGATACTCGGTCACTCTCCTTACACGTAAGGAATATAAAACCATATTATATTCGCCTGGAACTGGATCATAGACACATTCGCTAAGGGTTTGCCTGATCTCTGTAACAGACTGATGTTTGGGCGTGCGCTGTAACGCTTGAGCATGTAATTCGAGTAATGTTAAACGCTTGTGTGGCGGCGGGGTTTGAGGAAGACCTCCTCCTGCGGCCCCTAGACTGGAATCGTCGACTGAGGCTCTACGTCCTGGCAGAGTGGGAAATGGAACTGTAGGCTGGACCGGGGGTACCGTAACAGGTACTCCGGTGTCTGGAGGAGCGGGAAGTGCCTGATTTGCAGGGACTGGCGGAGTGCGAACAGGATTCGCATATTCTGGGACTGTGTCGTCCAAATAGGACGAAATAAAAATATCAGCTGCGGTCTGTTTGTGACGTAGCTTAGTCGGAACTAATGGTGGCGGGAAATTACTGGATGCCTCTGGGGTCGCTTTTGGCAAGCCCTCGGCAAGGAGAGGATACATACCCTTAATGAGGGCATGCCTCTGTCTGTCTGACTGTTCGGTTTTGACTTGTTCACCTATCTCGATTAATTCTCTTTCTTGGGCTCGTTCCTGGGATTCTCTACTTAACTCTGACTTTCTGACTTCCTTTTCAGTTCTTCTATGCGCTTCTTTACGCCATAACTCGATGGCATCTTTCTGTGACTGTCTGGCTTTCTTTTTCCATAATGCTTCTTCTACTCGCATGATACATTCGGCATCCCATGTACCCGATACGGGCCATCTATACTTTTCTTCTAACTGTTTGGTATACTCTACCCATAAATCTAGATACATTATGGCGCTTATGCCATGTTTCTGATACATAAAGTGACCTGGACTGTCCCTAGGTGGGACAGGAACTGCTTCTTCTAATAAACCCTTTCTAGTTTTTAACTGACGTAACTTGGAAAAGAGCGGCATTGTAAACTTGAATCGGAACACAATACAATACACGAAAAACAATAACAATTGGGAAAACAATTCAGGCATACCACGACATTGGAAAGACATTAAACAACATTATAAATAACAGTTCGAACAGAGAACAGAACAGAACAGAATGTCTCGAGAACGGAACAGACTAGAATTACTGGATGCACTGCTGTAACAGTACGGAACATACCGGTCCCATAAAGGGACGCATCAAGACCCGTATCCACCTAGGTGAACACTTCGTTTGTGAGTCTGGGCACCACCAACCCACGGACCAGGAGTCAATTTAGATTGGTCCTGTCTAGATACTACCCCAGCAATGGTACTCACCGGGCAGCACGGAACGGAAGGCCTCGGACGGGACTGGACTGCTACGACGACGTACTTCGGACTTCGGACTTCTGTTACGGGTGGGCCTCCGGATACCTCGGACCTTGGACTCTCGGCTTGGGCTCTGGTCGGGACTCGCCGCGTTCCTCCACCGTCTCGTTTGGATGCTGGACCGCCTCCTCCGTCTCCTCCGTGGGCCTGAGGGATACTTGAAGCAGAAATATCTGCACGTGGCCGGTATGGTTCCGTCACGGCTGCAGAGGGTCAGGGGGTCGGCGTGGCTTCACCGACGCGTGGGGAAAGGGCAAGTCCCTATTCGGGCGCCATTATGTGGTATATAAATAAATAATACCGGATCTATTTTTGAATGAATGAATGAATAACAGATAGCTCAATAAAATAAGAGTCAAGATTCGAGGTAGTAGGAGCTTCTGCAGGTTTATTACAGCATAAGGACAGGATCAGGACAACCTGCATAGGAACAGGGGCCCAGCAGGACAACTGGGGCCCAGCAGCTGCCGGGGCTTGATCTGGGATGAGCGCGCTAACTTTTAATAACAATACATCAACTTATATACATAGCGCAAACACATAGCATTACATTGCAGTAGGCGTAACAGTGGGTGGAGCAGAAGGCGTGACGCGTAGCAGTCGCGAGAGATAACAGTAAAAGTAGGTGTAACTGGGAGTATACATAGACATGTGATGCAAACGTAACAGAATATGTCATGAATGGGGCGGAAACATAGGAGGGGGCTACCTAAGGAGCCGGGACCTCTAACCTGGTGGTGCGCGAAAACTGGCAATGACGTGTTACTAGGAGAAGCTGGGGGCTATGAACTCTGTGCTAGGAGCAGAGACTAGAGTCTGGAGGGTCGGAGCGACATGTACCTAAACCCTATCTGGTATCTAATGTTTAGAGAACATGTTGATATAAACTAGGAGTCATGAGGGGAAAAGCTAACTTGATTCTAAGACTGGACCATACATTATTCTACATGAAATGCGTGATGAGGAATACTAAATGACCATTAAATACAGTATTTCTCTAACGTGGAGACGTGAAGGCTAGACAATGACGGAAACTATTGATGCAGTTCAGTAGCTTAGGAATGTAGAGAAGGAGGACTGAACTGATAACTGGAACTATAACATACTTTTGGCAGACTCAGAGGCAGAGCCAAGCTGCACCGGGCACTGCGAGGCAGGAAGTAAGTGAAGGGTCGAGGATACAGGTGGGGGCTGTATCGCTCCTCAGCGAGGCTTTCAGGAGACAGGAGCTGAATCTGATGTCCGGGCCCTTTTGAGGCCTGGAAACGGGGACTTTATAATGAAATAACGTGCACACTGAGAAACGTGACAACGTAACTTTACATAGGCCTGATATTCGTAGTATTCACGAGGACTGGAAACTGACATACCAGAGGTGGACACAACTGTAATTGCGTCATTAATCAGACATGGGGAATAACATATGCATATTGGTCATGCACACATAACATATGATGGATGAAGCGTAGGGACACAGAACATGGCAAAATTTACTTTTCCACAGTTGCTGTGCCTGCTGTCGCAACTCCGAAGGAGGGTGTCGCCCCTGGAACTGTCGCACTGCACCGCATCGGAGAGAAGCGTGTCGCAATGAAGAGGAAGCATGTCGCCTTCGCTGCTGCTGCCGTCGCAACTCTGAAGGAGGGTATCGCCGCTGTAGTTGTCGCACTGCACCGCATCAGGAGAAGAATCTCGTATCGAGGTCGGAGCGTGTCGCCGTCGCTGAGCCTGCCGTCGCAACTCCGAAGGAGGGTGTCACCGCTGGAACTGTCGCACTGCACCGCATCGAAGAAGAGCACCTCGCATCTCCGAGAAGCGCGCCGCCATAGGAGCTGCTGCAGTCGCATCTTGGATGTTGCCGCTGTAGTTGTTGCATCGTGCGGAAGCTTCACGCATCTTGGTAGAAGAGCGTCGCCGTCGCATCATAAGGGTGTCGCCGCTGCAGTCCACGCATTGAACCGAGAACTTCTCGCATCCCCGAGAAGCGTGCCGCATCCGGAAGATCTTCACGTCTTTATTTCTTTGCACCTGAACTTTGCCGCATTCCCATCGCTGCGACATTGCTTCTCGTGGAAGCACAATGCAACCTAATGTACATTGACGCATAGTGTCGCATCTAAGAACTGAACTGAACTAAGCTTAAATCTACCATCTGAAAGTGATAGTATTGTGTATTTTTGTCGTTTATGGTCTTGTGTTAACTCTATATAAAGTATACTTCTTTTTTTTATATAAAACCTGTGTATTATCCATTTGTAGTGTTGTCACTGGGTTACTGTATGTGGTCACAAATGCTTAACTTACAACTCCTCTGAAGTAAAGCCTTGCTGCTCGTGCCAAGCTACCATGGGGGTGAGCAGGGGTTATTTTAGGAGTGTAATCCCCTTGTCCTGACTAGAGGAGAGGGTCCCTATTTGTCACAAGTACCTACCTGTGCCAACTAGAGAGACCCCCACATCTAACAGTATCTGAAGAACCCATTTAGGCCCTGAAGAGAGGCATCCTTTTTAGTTTTTTATGATATATCTGCCCAGTGAACTAGTGCCTCACCTAATGCCCATCACAATAGAGTCCATAAGACCTACAGTCTAGTGGAGCAGAAAACGTGTTGGCTTAAACTAGGCAAAGATACCATGACTTGGTGTGAATCTGTACCTATATTATACAGACCTAACCTCTACACCTGAAATGACATTGTTTGTATCAGATTCTCCTCGTGCCTGGCCTGTGTTATTGCATTGTTTGCATCTTTTTGTTCTAGTACCTGTCCTGTGTTATTGCATTGTTTGCATCAGATTCTCATAGTGCCTGTCCTGTGTTACTACATTGTTTGCATCAGATTCTCCTTGTGCCTGGCCTGTGTTATTGCATTGTTTGCATCAGATTCTCCTCGTGCCTGGCCTGTGTTATTGCATTACTTGTATTAGTTTCTCCTAGTACACGGCCTGTGTTATTGTATTACTTGTATTAGTTTCTCCTAGTACACGGCCTGTGTTATTGCATTACTTGTATTAGTTTCTCCTAGTACACGGCCTGTGTTATTGCATTGTTTGCATCAGATTCTCCTAATGCCTGGCCTGTGTTATTGCATTGTTTGCATCAGATTCTCCTAATGCCTAGCCTGTGTTATTGCATTGTGTCCATCAGAGTCTCCTCTTGCCTGGTCTGTGTTATTGCATTGCTTGCGTCAGATTCTCCTCGTGCCTGGCCTGTGTTATTGCATTGCTTGTGTCAGATTCTCCTAGTGCTTGGACCATGTTATTGTAATGTTTGTGTCACATTCTATTAGTGCCTGGCCTGTGTTATTGATTTGTTTATATCAGATTCTCCTAGTACACCGCCTGTGTTATTGAATTGTTTGCATCAGATTCTCATAGTGCCTGTCCTGTGTTATTACATTGTTTGCATCAGATTCTCCTCGTGCCTGCCCTGTGTTATTGCATTACTTGTATCAGTTTCTCCTAGTACACGGCCTGTGTTATTGCATTGCTTGCATCAGATTCTCCTACTACACGGCCCATGTTATTGCATTGTTTGCATCAGATTCTCCTAGTGCTTGGCCTATGTTATCGTATTGTTTATGTCACATTCTATTAGTGCCTGGCCTGTGTTATTGCATTACTTGTATCAGTTTCTCCTAGTACACCGCCTGTGTCATTGCAATGTTTGCATCAGATTCTCATAGTGCCTGGCCTGTGTTATTGCATTGTTTGCATCAGATTCTTATAGTGCCTGGCCTGTGTTATTCCATAGTTTGCATCATATTCTTCTAGTGCGTGTCCTGTGTTGTTGCATTGTTTGCGTCATGTTCTCCTAGTACCTGGCCCGTGTTATTGCATTGTTTGCATCATAGTCCCCTAGTACCTGGTCTGTGTTGTTACATGTGTGCTCTGCGTATGCTATGTTATGTTATTATTCTAGTAGTTGCAGCTTTTCTAACAAAATACCTTTTATCCCACTAAAGTGTATCTTAGTGCAAGGATCTTGCTCGGTTCCTGCAGCAGTAATCCATTACCAATTTATGTAGAAACTGGCAGCACCACATGTCTATCAGAGATGTCTTAAGTTCAGAAACAGTAAACAGCTAGGTAGGCATGATGTAAAACAAACTAGTAAGTGAGGTTTTAAATAAAGGAGCTGTTGTGACAACCAGACAACAAAACGTCCATGTTGAAACAACAGAATTAAGACAATGGTACATATAATGAAAAAATGGTTGATTAATATACAGTTCTGTGCGGTGTGTCATTATTTGTTCCTGTCTTCAGTCTTTTGGGAAGATTTTACAAACTAAGTTTGAGCGTGGAGCTTCCACGAATCTCAGACACAGGCCGTTCCAAAATGGTAACAGAGAACGTTGAATGTTTTGAGTCTCGATGCTGGTAGATGGTTTTAAAGAATGGAGTCTGGATTGGGCTACCAAGTGCTGGTGGATCGATTGGTAGCTCCCGGAGGGTGTTTAGTTGGTCTGTGTGTTGGCACAGCTGTCCAGGAGGTGTAAGAAAATGTCAGCAATTTGCAGAGGGCTTGCTGAGGACTAAGACCGTCCAGCTTCATGCAATATAGACTTGAGGGTGTGTGTCTGGGCAGGATTCATTGGATTCTGATAGCAAAATGTATGACCGTGCCCAAAGAGTATTGATGTTACCAAGGTTCACCATCTTCTGTTACAACAGATAGAGAAAGTCAATGTACCTCGAGGTTCTTGAAAAGCTCTCTGCACTGTGCTGGTACAGTCAGTATGTTCACTAGTTGCCATTTTCAAGGGGATGTTCAGAAAGAGTGGTTGAATTCATCCTTGGAACCTCTAGGTTCAGCTCTTGTAGACTTGCAGTATGTGGTGGATGCGGTAGAACTGTCTCAATTTTCCACGGAGGTTAGAAAATCCAGATTGTCCTTCATTTCATAGCTTGAGCCCTGTGGCTTGACCAGTCGAATTGCAATAAAGAAGTTGACCTAGGCTAGTTGTACCTCACCCGACCTTTGAACTGATCATTGATGAAAGAAGCCCCTGCCTGGAAGGAAGATCTGCACAAGGTGCAGCTGACAGAAGTCTCAACCTGGAAGGAAGATCTGCACAAGGCACAGCTGACAGAAGTCTCAACCTGGAAGGAAGATATGCACAAGGCGCTGCTGACAGAAGTCGCAACCTGGAAGGAAGATCTGCACAAGGCACCGCTGACAGAAGTCTCAACCTTGAAGGAAGATCTGCACAAGGCACCGCTGACAGAAGTCTCAACCTGGAAGGAAGATCTGCACAAGGCACCGCTGACAGAAGCCTCAACCTGGAAGGAAGATCTGCACAAGGCACCGCTGACAGAAGTCCTGCCTGGAATGAAGATCTGCACAAGGCACAGCTGACAGAAGTCCTTCCTAGAAAGGAAAATATGCACAAGGCGCAGCTGACAGAAGTCCTGCCTAGAAAGGAAGATCTGCACGAGGCACAGCTGACAGACGTCCTTGCTGGCGGTGGCCTCAAAGCAGTGAGAGACCCACAAACCACAAGATCCTTCAAGCCCAGCTGGACACAGTCACCAAAGCAACAAGAAACTTGATGCAGGGCCCTGGAGCTGTAGTAACACGTTACCAGCAGAGCGTAATTTTGACACAGTGATCATGGCACTGGGAGACCAAGATCAGACTGATAGAATTAAAACAGGGAGACAAAGTACAAGCTAACAGAACATCACATCAGCGGAATAAGTATGTTATCAAGTCGTTCCTGAAGCCACTATGACTTTAATGAGGGAAGGGTTGAGTCGAGGGACAAAAAGAAGAAATTCAGTTTGTGATACCTGCACTCATTGAAGGTCCTCCGCCCTCATCCAACCCTCTGTAAGCGAGGGCAATAGGTAATGCCTCAGTTCACTGAAGGTTTCCACCCCTATCTAGCCCTCTAGAAGTGAGTACAATAGTTGAAACCTCATATCACTGAAGGTCCTCCACCCTCATCCAGCCCTCTGGAAGTGGAGACAATAGGTGATGCCTCAGGTCACTGAAGGTCCTCCACCCCCATCCAGCCCTCTGGAAGCGAGGACAATAGGCGAGGCCTCAGGTCACTGAAGGTTTCCACCCCTATCTAGCCCTCTGGAAGCGAGGACAATAGGTGATGCCTCAGGTCACTGAAGGTTTCCACCCCTATCCAGCCCTCTGGAAGAGAGGAATATGATTTCGGACCCAGGCGATGGGTCTTAGAACTCATGTAGGAGTAGTGTGTGGGCACTAACACGTCAGGCCAGGTGGTTGGACCACCTTTGTTTTTTGTAAGACGTCTGATGAATGAGACAGAGGAGTTTGAAGTTGACCTGTTTTTCATCAAGGAATCAGATGATAGTTCTGCACCCTAACTCTATCATTGCCAGCATATTCAGACCAGCATATTCTGAAGGTGTAGCTGTCTTCCCCGTGCAGCCTTCCACAAGCTGAGGTAGATAGTACAGCCAAAAGAGAAGAAAAAGCTCTTAACCCCTCAACTCTGTTAGGAGAGGGTAGTAGTTTTGTTGAATCCTTCCAGTAATCCTGTTGTAAAACTCAAGAAGACCAAACGTTTTTCAATTTGAGGAAGAAATCAGACATCGTGGGCAAATGAACTTCCAATGTTTTTACCCTATTCAGGCTCAGCTGGTGTGGGACAAAGCTCTGGCTTTCCTGTTGAGAGTCCTCTAGCTATGAGAAGAACTTCAGTTTGAACTCTATTCATATTTATACATTTAGTAGTCATCCGGAAGTAAATGGCTGTCAAGCACCCCCTCGGACTGCTGATGGAATTGTCAGAATCCCTGTCCAGCCTAGGGATCAGCTGTTTGTCACCAGCAAAGAATAATACTTTCAGACCAAAGGAGTGGACTAACCCCTCAGTGGTGCCACATCCGGATTACGGAGAAAGGGTGCGATATCACATCTATTGGGTTCCTCCATAAACTATTGCCACCCTTGCTGAGCAGACGAGCAGAAGAACAACAGTGTTGGAACGCCCACGCTGAAGAAGCAGAACGATTGTAGAGCTGCCCTTGGTGCCTCCCACCGAAGGACATTCAAAACGAGAAGTAATTCTTTAACAGTGTCTAAAGTGGCCGTCGGATCTAGAAGGTTCAGGCCGGCCTGAAGGTTATCATCTTGGCTCATTTGAAGCTCCTCCCGGAAGGGTAAAAGAACTGTTCCCGTGCAGTGCCAGGGCTGGAATCCTGGGTGTTACCCAAACACGAGCATAGTCCGCTAGACTTTTATGACATGATTTAGAGTTTGGGTACTCCTTTGCAAACACAAAAGAATAAACTGCCTGGATGGCAGACCTTAAGGGTTTCAAGCTTCCTCTGATAACCAATAGAGTAGGGATCGTCAAAGGAGGGGCATTACACTGCCCACTTTATTTAGGGTGGGTGATGTACTGTTCTTTTTAGGTCTCGCCTAGCGAAGCAGCGCATTTGTTGCTCACTTGGCGAGATCTATAGTCGTCGATTTACAGGAGATGTGCATGCGCCCGGACAGGACATGTGCACGCGTATGGTGTGTCGGCACGGTGCGCCTACGCCAGCTGCTTCCATTTTCCAGCTTGTGAACGGACAGCATTTCATTTGTCGCTGCTTGTTGCAGTGTGGCGTGGTTAGAATTATATCTACTTCCCCGCGCCGCTGCCCGTAGCGTCCAGTTTACAGCTGATGCTACATGTTGGTATACTGCCCTCCTGCCCTCTAATGCTGGTACACAGTACATTTGCAGAAAAAACAAAACCGATGCAGTTTTTTAAAAACTGATTTAGGACTGACTTAGATGCGAGGCAGCGCCTTAAAAGGGAAGAACACGGTGCAGTTAAAAACTGGTACAAACTAATCTAATAGTAAAAGTAACACCATATTATGTGCGTACTGAGGACGCAGTAAGTGTATTGGGTGCAGATGTTTGTCTTCTTTTGTTCACATCCCCTGCCCCTGTGAGAGGACTTGCTCTTGTGTTCCCTGTCTCGCACCTAGGATTTCCTTTGCTAAAAGAAGTGTTGTGCAGGACAGAAGGTCATAATGCCAGTAAAACTTTTTTTTTTTTTTTTATTTATTGTGCAAGACATGTATAACACAGAGGAATCATAATTTGTACACTGCGTCACGCCAACAACCCGGAGGCAGGCCGCTATGGTGTTCACATCACATGTCAGCAAGGAAAGCAATGGGTCAGTCCTGCCTCAGCGGGCACTGGATCATCAAAAACATTATATAAGAAACAGGATCACCATGGACATGAGCAGTGCAGATCGCGCACGTTAATGATCTTACATTTTATCAGTGCTGCAGGCGACAAGTGAATCGAAGGGTAACAGGTCTGCCTCAAGCACAGCAACAGGACACAGCCTGCTGAAGCGGCAGAATAAAAGAAATCGTCCACAAGCACTGTTTACACCCAACTTGTCCCAACATACAAACGAAACAACATGAACAGTAACCATCGGTGCAGTCGAGAGACATCGAGCATGCAATATCCACCCTCGTGTATGGCCTTACGCATGTGTGCCATGTAGCCGCGAATGAGTGTCTAACAGCGGCAGTATCTGTAGTCGCGCATGTGTCAGGGTCCAAGCGCTGAGCCAGGGGAGGGGGGGGAGAAAGGGGAAGGAGGGGGGGGACTTGGAGGGGGTCGTGGTAGGACAAGCCAGAGGGTCACATGGCCTCAGGGGTGGAACAGGGCAGGCCCGAAGGGTCGCATATAGGGAACATTAAGGGTGGAAGAGATGGGACAAGTCCTGTCAACAAGGAGGATCACACCAGCTCCGCGCATCCAGACAGTCACATCATACCCCTTGCACAGAGCTCTCAACCCATATCATCTGACACACCTACATCAGACAGATCATCGGAGGCTACCGATCCCAACTGCTCTCTGGTCCACTGTAGGAAGGGTTCCCAGATATCTTTGGGTCTAGAGGCCGCTGGCATCGTTTCCCAATAATTGGTCAGTTGCGTGTGTCCGTATGTCACATCTCTAATCCAGTCTGCGTACAATGGAAGGGCCCTCCTACCCCAGTGCAGCGATATCTGTCGTTTGGCATATAGGAGGAGCATAGCATGCAACTTTCTATCGCAAGGCTCCGTGTCTTTGACGTAGCCTAACAAACCCAACAGCGGTGAAGGGGCGTCGGCCCTGTGAAGAATTTGGTTAATAGCAGCAAAAACCGCTGACCAGTACTCCTCCAGGTTTGGACAGCTCCACGCCACATGAATGAAGGACGCATCTCCTCCCCCACATTTCCAGCAAGCAGTGTCCTCACGGACTCCCATTCGGTGTAGCAGAACTGGCGTGCGGTAGTAGCGCTGCAGAAATTTAAAGTGTATGAGCCTAAGACGATAATTCGGGGATAGCGCCGTGAGTTGTCTGCAGCAGTATTCCCACATGTCATCTGACAGTGGTTCTGGGAGGTCAGCATCCCAAGCCAGTTTGGCTTTGGACACCGTAATCGGGGCCTGCTCCTGCATGCAGTTATATAATCTAGAAACCAGTTTTTTGGGGGTCGGCCTCGAAAGCAGGTTCTGAAGGGCATCCAGGGGCTGTGGCTCTTCAGGAAACTGGGGTCCCAATCCCTTACAGGATTCCCTGAGGGAGTGGTACAGCAACGCGTCCGCGAAAGACACGGGCTGATCGTCCGTCTCCGCTGGCAAATCAACAAAAGTGCCCTCAGGATAGATATCAGCAAATGTAGTCAGTCGCCGCCCGTGGAGCATAAGGGTACCTCCTCTGGCGCACAGGCAAGGTAGCATTGGATTGCCCCGTAAGGGGACAGCCGGCGCATACAATACGGAGAGTCCTGCTCTGTTTTGCAGTTCACGCCAAGCCCAGCGAATCATCTCTACCGTGTCCACATCCTTCGAGGGACGTTTGACCTTGCCATAAAGCGCCACTCGCAGCGGTAACGGGGCAGCAGCAGCGAGCTCCACCGCCACGTGCGGTTGGTAAGGGGTGGGGAAGGCCCAGAAATGAAGAAACTGTGCCTGTGCGCATAGGGAGTATAGCTTGAGGTCAGGGGCTCCGAGGCCGCCCTGTCTCAGTGGGAGCGTTAGCAGGTTCCAGGAGACACGCGCCTGTTTCCCAGCCCAAACCAGAGTCAAGAGCAATGAGCGGACCCGCGCATGAAAGTGCGCCGTCAGGGGCAATGGAATATTAACGAACAGGTATAGGAATTTGGGTAGGACCACCATTTTCACCAGCGCTATGCGCGCCACCAGGGAAAGGGGTAACTTGTTCCAGACTTCGATTTTCCTCTCGAGCCAGTCCACCGCTCTGCCAAAATTAAGAGACCACAACTCCTGCGTGTCACGACTGATCCAGATACCTAGATATTTAACTGCGTCAGTTTCCCAACGCAAGGGGTACTCCGATGACGGTTGGCTTGTCTCATCAGTGAGGGGGAACGCGACCGATTTAGTCCAATTCACGGACACTCCCGCGAGTCCCTCAAACCTCACGAACTCACGGAGTAATGGATTCATGTTGTCACTGGGGTTCACAATGTACAGAGTGACATCGTCTGCGTATAATGAAATCAGCAGACTACGGGAGCTGAACCCGATCCCTCTCGCGGTGTGGTGTTGCCGTATCCTGGCCGCAAGCGGCTCCATTGCTATAGCAAATAGGAGCGGGGACAGCGGGCAACCCTGCCTGGTTCCCCTAGAGATCTCAAAGGGCTGGGAAACGAGGCCATTAACGCTCACTCTCGCCCTGGGTGCAGTGTACAGCAACTTAATAAGGGTTATGAAATTGCGACTGAATCCCATTCTCTCCAATATCCGGAAGAGATACGGCCACTCCAGGGAGTCGAACGCCTTGGTGGCGTCAAGGAACACCACCGCCGCCTGTACAGAAGGGTGTAAATAGTGCAAGACAGAAAAGATAGTTCTGAGGTTATGCGATGTAGCTCGCCCAGGAACAAAACCGGATTGATCAGGGAGTGTGATGATCGGTAGCATCGGCTGAAGTTTATCTGCAATAATTTTGGCGTAGATTTTCGCATCTACATTGATCAGGGAGAGGGGCCTATAGGAGTCCAGGGACTGTTCGTCCTTGTCCGGTTTCAGAAGCGTAATAATTAAGGCTTCATGCATGGAATCTGGGAGGGAGTTCGATTCGAGGGCCTCCACGAACACCGCATGGAGTTTCGGTGCCAGCTCGTCAGCATATGCCTTGTAGAAGGACGTAGTCAGACCGTCAGGGCCCGGAGCCTTGTTGGCCGGCATGCTTTTGATGACCTGAATAATATCCTGCACGGTCACCGGGAGATCCATGTATTGCCTGTGGTTGTCGTTAAACCACACTAGGGCAATGGAATCTAGAAAGGCCTCCAAAGAAGCCGGAGCGACAGGTTGTCTGGAGGTATACAGGGTCGTGTAGAAGTCAGTGAAGGCTCGCAGAACCTCGTTTTGGCCCACAACCAGGGATCCACTACTGTCATGGATGGCGTGTATGTAGTGTGAATGCGTACGTGAAGCTATCAATCTAGCTAGAGTCCTGCTTGGCCTATCTCCCTCCCCGTATCTTCGAGCCTCTGCTTGCTTCCCTAGGAATTTAACTTCACGGTCTGCCTCCTCATTGAATTCAAGAAGCTTGGTTTTAAATTGACCAGCGGCTTCCAATGACAGAGTGCGACTGAAGGCCCCATCTAGATCTCTCAACTCCCTTTCTAGTCGGGCCAGTGTTCCGCGAATGGATTGCAGCACACCCGCTTGGCGCGCTATGCACTGGCCCCGGATCACCGCCTTAAAGGCGTCCCACACTATGGCCTCGGACGAAACCGATCCAGTATTTTCTGCAAAGTATGTAATAATATCTGTCCTGATCTCCTCAACAAATACCGGGTCCGTGAGAGCATGTGGAGGTAGACGCCACTGGAAACTCCTATGCATCGCATCAGGCACACATAACACCAACTCACACGGAGCATGATCTGACAGTGATCTGGCCTGTATGTCAACGTTCCTCACCCACGTCGCCACCTCAGGCGACACCAGCCAGTAATCTAAGCGAGACCATGCAGACTGATGACATGTGTAGCAGGTGCCCAACGTTTCCCCGGGGTGCCGAACTCTCCACACGTCTGAAAGCAACCCTTCCCCCATTACATCAAATATAGCCTGACGCGCTCTAGCATGGGTTGGCCTACCCACACCCCTCCTATCAATATCATCATCCAGCACCACATTGAAATCCCCTCCAACAATAATTGATTGGCAATCAAGCAGTGCAATGCGCGCCCATAAAGACAGAAAGAAGCCAGGATCATCCACGTTTGGGCCGTAGATGGCAGCCAGCACAACCGGTTTGCCCTGCAAAGAACCATGCAAGAGCACATACCTCCCATCTTTGTCCTGCTCGCAGGTGCGTTCCCGCCAGTCCAGCCCTCTTCGTACAAGGATAGCCACCCCCCTCGCATAATTGGAGAATATAGCAGAATACACATTAGACCATCTAGAATTACGCAGTCTAGGTGAAGGAACAGCGTTAAGGTGAGTTTCTTGCAGGAAACATATGTCCACATTATGTCTGGCTAGCATACCATGCATCAACCGGGCCTTCTTGTAGTCTCCAAGGCCTCTAATGTTCCAGGTCCACAATTTAACCCCCCCCATCATAGAAGTACAGTAGAGGCAACAGAACCCCGAACGGCAGCCAATCCCCATAGCCACCCATCCCTGCACACAGCACACATAATGCCCCTGCGCCCAGACATGAAAATAGAAGATATCTCTCAGTGCACCAGACCAAAACTACAAACAACAAACTCTGCAACCCCCCCCGCTCCCCGCCTCCCTCACCAACCCCCCAAACAGGTGGTGACATACCCCACAGAAAAACACTCGATAAACCCCATATCAAGACACGCAAGGCGTGACAGAAAACCAACATAGAAAACAATGGGAGGCACCCCATGGGGCGTGGTGTGCCCAGCGTTCGCCCCCGTGTGAACGGGGTGGCTACAGTTAGGTATAAGATTCCATGGACTTAGCAGGTCTCCCGCCCCAGGTCCATTCAGGTGAAACATAGCAATATCCATATAGGCAGTAGGGCTCCATAAATCCCAGCTATGTGCCCAGGGAAGAGTCATATGAAACCCCCACTCTGGCCTAGGCGTAGTGCAACAGCAGTGGTCCCAGGGAGTCTTCATGTACTCACGTAGGACAGGAGGGGGCAAAGCTATAGTATCGCAAAGAAGACAACTTCAGAGTAGCTAGTCGTTGTCACTTAGCTGGTCAGCAGCGTCTTCGTGTCTGGGCGACTTCCTCCTGGCACCCGCACCTCCGATGTGTTTGGCAAACTTTAGTGCTGATTTCGCATCAGTGAAAAAGTGCGTGGTGTTGTCATGAAGCACCTTCAATTTCGCTGGGTACAGGAGGGAGTACGGCACGCCAGCCTGTAAGAGTAACTTCTTTGCCGGTAGGAATTCTTTGCGGGCCGTTTGCACCAGGGGGGTAAAGTCCGGGTAAAAGGAGATGTTGTTCCCTTTATGGACGATTTTACCTTTCTCTCTTGCCATCCGTAATATCAAGTCTCTGTCTTGGTAGTTGAGCAGCTTGGCGAGGATAGGACGGGGTGGAGTTCCCAGCGGTGGCTTCTTCCCCAGAGATCTGTGCGCTCTCTCGACCGTGAACACTGTGGATAAGTGCGGATCGAATAGTTCATGCAGTAGGCCCGTCACATACGTCTCCATCTTGTCAATGTTGGTCGTTTCCGGAATACCCGTGATGCGTATATTGGATCTACGGGAACGCGCCTCCAAATCATCTGACTTTGTTCTCAGAGCGTCCAGTTCTCGTTCCAGGGACGTGATGTGCTGCTTGGCCTGCTGCTGGAATTCACAACATTCAGTCTGTCTGTTCTCCAAGCAATCTAGCCGAGTTTCATGTGCGTCAACTTTGGATTTCACAGATTCAAGCTGCGCAGACATGGCGTCTAGTTTGGTATCAATACTTTTTAGGCTGGACCTCACCTCCATAATGAGTGCACCAAAGTCAATATCTGTAGGCGTCCCTTGCGATGCCGCCGTGTCCTCAGCTGCATCCGTGGCCGTGTTCCTCTGAAGACGCTTAGGGTCAAAGCTGATTTTGGGCTGCCGGGCTTCATTTTTCCCCATCACGGCGGTGAGAGCACCTCAACAGCAAAGCAGCAATAGTACCCTGCAGGTTATAAGGATGCCTATCGGAGGGGTGGTTCCACCGCGCAAGTTAGTCCGGGGGGGCTCTGGACGAGCAATCCGCGTTGTCAGGTCGCAAAGGTAGTGCAGCACAACACTTGCTTTATCAGCCACGCAGGCTCAACGCACGACCCAAAATGGCGGGCCACTTGCGTGTCTTACCGTAGCGGCTTAGCACGGTATCTGGCAAGGCAGCAGACCAGGGGGTCGGTAGAGGACAGTCAGGCTCCAGACTCCGTGTGACACAGCAATGCACGTAGCGCCCGGGGCACATTAATGAAGTGTCTTAGCACCCCACAGGCCGAGCGGCGCGGTCCGGGGATCAGCAGCAGGTCTCTCCACCACTCTCACCGCCGACTACCGTAGCTTTGGTTCTGTGACCGGAGAGACGCAGGGCCAGGCTCCGACCCGGTCGCAGCCCTCTCCGACACCGCACGACCGCTCCGCAGTGTAGGCGGGCCTCACCTCCGCGTCCTCCACAGTGCAGGGGTTCCAGCCGCCCTTTCGCGCTCTGTCCGTCCGCTGCGATCAGGGCGACCCCGGGGACTCTGCAGGGGTGCTTCTAGGATCGACTCCAGTGCCGCCGCCGCCACCAACAATGAGGCACGTTTCCGGCCGCCGGACCATCAGTGGCCCGCAAAGCCGCGGGCTATGTTATTTGACGCCGCCCAGGGCACAGCACTTCCGCCCAGAAGTCGCGTGGGCTATCGGGCCGCCAGTTCCGCAGATGGTGCTAGGTGCCCAGTCACAGTAGCTGCGCGCCCCAAATTTTCATGCAGCGGTCCGGAAGGTGTCCGCTGCCGAATCCTGGGGAATCGGGGTTCTGCAAGTGCCAGGACAAGGATTATTTCAGGATCACGGATCGTAGCCGGCGGAGCTCACTCACAGAGCGGCCATTTCGCAGCTCGGCTAGCCACGCCCCCCTCATAATGCCAGTAAAACTTAAAACAATGAAAGCATGTATAAAAAGAAACCCAAACGACGCAATGTTGAACGTGGAGTAAACTGTGTAACACAGATGTGTGTGTGGTACACAGTGTGTGTTTAGTGCTGCAGAACAGGCACCTCACCCCCAGGTAGAAGCAGGTACACAGAAGGATGCAGACAGGCAGTTACCGGCTAGCAGTGTTCTGAACAGGAATGCCCGCTTTATCACCCTTTCCCTCCCGTTATTCTATAATACATTAGTAGAGTGCATACATATATTCATTTGTTTAATTTTATTTTGTACATTTGAGTATATATACATGCATATACCATCTATAGGTATGTTTAACATGTGGTGGTTAATTATGACATATGACTTGTGTGTGCCACACCTCTCATTCACTTTTTCATATTCTTTCGTAGTAGCGGCCACACCTTCCTTTTCTGCACACCGCTTCATATTGAAGTTAGCGGCCATGTTTTTTTTTTATCCTGCCAGGCTCGCCACAAAGAGCTTTTCACACCTACCTCCCGGTCACAAACTCTATCTTACAGGAAGAAGAGCGGTCGGTAAAGACAAAGTAACTGGCACAGGATCATCTTACATGTGCTTAATAGTTAAATACCTTTTGATTCTATTTTCATTTAACATTTACTTTTTATTTTACCTTAAATAAGCTCAACTTTACATGTATTATTTTTTAAAACACATAATCAAACCAAACCTCACATTTTATAGTTAGGTAAAATACTTTGCTATTTGCAATGCGCATAGCTCTAACTCTTGAAAATGCGAGACCTATTGCATTGCAAATGCTTGTTTTTGTTAGTCACCTCCAGGTAAAACCTGGTAGCGATGGACAGAAAAGAAATAATGATCCACACTCCCCGTGAAAAAACTCCCAGTGTGTTTTTCAGAAACAACCTCCCATTTTGTAAACATTTGGTGGATTGCCATCAAAATCGAATGTGGGCGTCCACCACATTTTTATGCTCTGAAAAGAACCCCTGTCAATGAACAAAGGAGTCAACAGTCTTCTTTAAATTTAAATTTGAATTTTCAACTGGACTAGTCAGGCCTTTCATTCTGTGGTGAACCAAATACCAAAACTGCCTCAGCACTAAAAGAAGCGTAAGTGCAACTGGAATCTTTCAAGACACTGGTAGCAAAGGCCCATTGAAGTGGACTCCGTAGACGGCATTGACTCAGTTTAGGTTCATGTCCCATTGAGTACCATGACGCTACGAGACCAATTGGGGTCTTAATTAGTCTAATCCTGTGGTTTCTCTTGATGTGATACTAAACCCTACGCCTTGATAAACTGGACATAGTCATAAGTCAAATGCTTTTATATAGCGCACAAATCAACGTAACGTCTCAGGGCGCTTTGCAATAAAGAACAGCAACCATGACAATGGGCTAGAGCAGCTAGGTAGCAGTTATTTCGGAAAGAGCCAGGTTTTAAGGTTTTTACGAAACAGCTGGTGGTTGGTAATTGACAAAAGATGAGGGGGGAGTTTATTCCAAAGAAATGGAGCCACATAGGAGAAGGACCGGCTTCCATTTCGCGCCATCCGTGCCCGAGGTTGTACTAGAAGGGATTTTGAGCTTGATCTTAATGATCTGGAGGGATGATACCACACTAATTTTTTTGCAAGATATGCTGGCCCAGTGCTGTAGAGGAGTTTGTGAATCAGACTAAGAACTTTAAAATGGCTTCTCTGGGAAATAGCAATTACAATGCACCATTTATCACGCATGCCTTTTCCCCGCATGCCCTTACAACAAAATGCCAAGTATATATATCCGATGTGTGTGTATATATCACCTACAGGCGGTTGCCAATAGGTAGTTCTGTTGAAGCTGAAAAAATAAAGGGTAATAACATGACACAGAAACAATTCTCTCTCAGCACACAAGTTTGCAAGATTTATTGGGAACCCAATCAGAATGCAAAATAAACGTGCAGCACGGAGACCTCAGCAAAGCTTACTGAGTGCCCAATTGGTATGACAGTGCAGAGACATTTTATAGATACAAGCCCTAGAGGATGGGCATCACAAAACACGTAACACAGATCAGACTATGTCCTGCTGGACCAATCAGTGAAGGCTAATCCTGGTGTGATACCTTCTAAGGACCGAAATACGTCTACGATCTGGTGTTGCTGCCCACTTGTCATCGGCACGTGTCATCGACAAAAGCAGATTTGGGGTATTTCCATAGAGGTGAAATATGTGTTTCTGGTATAAGTGGGCATGGCACGGGCGTGACCGGTCAGGTCACGCTGACACAGACAGGAAATGTGCTGTTTCTGCAATAGCTAGCTGGAAGCTGGCGCACGTATTTCCTATCGCCCTAAATAAGAGACCCGAAATATAGAAAAAGAAAAAGAAGAAAAAGAAGAAAAATGTGGAGAAGGGCCATCGATCTGGCCACCCGGCCCCTCCTCCACCACCGCGCACAGTAAACATCCTAAAAGCGAAATCAGAATAGCCATGGAAAACATTAATCACCGATAGCACAATCAATAACATCCCTGCCGAGTGTCCCCTAAATCACCGTCAGCCAACAAGAAGTTCCATTATGTCCTAGACGGTCTCACCCCTGGCCTTTTCTATCAGTAGTACCAACATACGTCCAGTTATCAATCGGCACACAGAGCAGCGTGGAGGGTCCTAATGATCCGGGCGGACCGGGCTGTGTTATTACTCCATGGGACTTCAGCCACCAAAACCCGGCCGAATATGTATGGCGAAAATCCGTCTGTTTCAGTATCGACCCCGAAAGCATCCTCCAGTCCGAACACAGTCGCATCAGCCAGGGAAAGAGAGTCACACCATCCGGCAAGCGCTGAGACGTCGCCGGGGTAGCCCAAACCATAGATCGACGTTGTTTCCCCAGCCGCTGATTAGATATGTGCCCCGACGAGTCACTCACATGTACAACAGATCTGTCCAAAGCGATCACATGAACCGGGTCTTCCAGCGTCTCCACGAACATTGGCGTAGCTGGAGCACTCAGCACTGACGCAGAGGCGGGCACATCGGCGCTTCCTTGAGATCGAACTATGCCCGTGTGGAACGGTGGGAAAACAATGGCGGCCATCCTTCTTCCCAGATCCCGGGCGTCACGGAGCAGGGTCGTATGCAGGGTTGTTAACGCAGCCAGTATATCTTTGGACGTGGGCTCCGTCTCGTGTCGCCAGACCCCAGGACTCTCCCGCACAGCGGCTTCTCCGTCTAGATGTGATCTGCGTAAGAGGGTGTCAGCCGCCATCTTAGTAGATCCGGCCTCGTCCTTCTCCACCTCACCTCTGGAACGGGCCCAGCACCAGGGCGCAACAGGGTTCATCACGAGGATCCAGAAAGTCAAGGCAGGCTTCCCAGCGGAGGGCCACCAAAGGGCTAAACAAAATCTACCATCTACTTTCACTCCCTCCTTAGATCAGCTTGGCCCTGAGATGGCCATATTTGAAAAAGTTGTTATCAATAAACTAAAATTGGCCCTTCAATATGTACCTAAGCCAACATACAACATCACAAAAGATGAGCATATAGCTCTCCAAAATTTAAAAAACAATAAATCAATCACAATCAAAAGTAGCGATAAAGGAGAAGGAATAGTTTTGGTTGATTCCATCAACTATGAAGCAAATATGCTTGTGATGTTGAATGACCCGATTTTCTATAAGAAAGTCACAAAAAATCCCACAGAAATAGTAATCAAATCCATTCAAAAAATAACAACACAAGCTTTGAATAACAACATTATCACCAAAAAAGAGCATGAGTTTTTGAACAAATTAGAAAGGAAGATAGCCTGTATATATGGGACGCCTAAAATGCATAAAAATGAAGAAAATCCGCCCTACCGTCCAATTGTTTCCACGATTGGCACCCCCACTGAAGCACTATCAAAATATTTAGACAATATTTTAAGGCCATACATCCAATTCACTCCCTCCTATATAAAAGATACTGGAGCAATCATCGCTAAGGTTGAACATTTACCCTTTGATAATAGAAAAGATCTGCTAGTTACACTGGATGTTGAAGCCCTCTATAGCAACATCCCCCAAAGAGGAGCTATAGAAGCAACCAGTTGGTTCATTGACATGCATAAGATTCCATGCCATAACATTGCAAGATTGTGGGGGGCGCCTGGGAAACCAGATCTCGAGGAATGGAGAAGAGGTCTAGATATGTATATGGCAGCTGAACGAGTTACATATAAAGCTAGAGGGTGCCCCCGCAAATTTAGAAAAATATGGGCCAAGTGGAGGCACTACCATGGGTTGGAGTAGTAGGGTGGGACCGGTGGGGGAAGTGGGCGGGTGGTAGGATGAATCACAGAGATGGTGCATATGTCGCTGATTCCAGCATTTTGTACCCTTGAAGGTTTCGGGACGGGGGGTTTGCCTATGCTCAATGTCACACAACTTAGAGGACCGAGAGAGCCGCGAGGGTCGGGGGGGGGAGTGGTTGAGGAGGGTGTCATGCTGCTTGGGGGGGGGGGAGGACGGGAAGGGGGGCTTCGAGGAGAGGTCTCTCAGTTACTGCCTTTACTTATAGTTGATGGGGGGGGGGAGTTCGGGGTGAAAATGAAAAATAAGTTCGTCAGGATGAATGCAATGTAACTGACTATTTCAAAAGTTGCGTAAAGGCGGGTAGAGCGGAATGTTGATGCTCCCCCGCGCTGTCTTGTTCCTAGTACTTATGATTCGCCTGCTGCAACAATAAAAAGAATTTATTAAAAAAAAAAAAGATTCCATGCCATAAACCTTTTGTTCTCAATTGTCTATCAGTGGTACTTGAAGAAAATGTGTTCCAATTTGGGGAACACATGTACCAACAAACAAAGGGCGTAAGTATGGGGGCAGCCATGGCCCCATCCATAGCCAATATATACATGGCAAAGTTTGAATACCATCACATACATAATGAGATGGCACCTTTCTATGAGTCTGTTTCCCATTGGTACCGGTTTATTGACGATATATTCTTTATATGGACCAATGGGGAACAGACTCTTAAACAATTCATAGAATGGATCAACCTAGCAGATAGTAACTTACACTTTACTGCACATATCGATACTGCAAAAGTGGAATTCCTTGATATATACATTAAGAATGAGTCTAACAAGCTAATAGTTGATCTATACACCAAGACAACAGCAAGGAATACGTTACTCCACTTCAGCAGCTACCACCCGAGAAATCAAAAAGATGGGATACCTTTTTCGCAGTTTCTAAGAGTGCGGAGAAACTGCACCAACATTAGGGATTATGACCACCAGGCTGAAAAAATGAAGGAGAAATTTCTTGCTCGCGGATACCCTAATCGGCTGATCTGCGGAGCATATAAGCGAGCTCGATATTTTGACCGCGATGCTCTTCTCAATTTAAACAAACAACAGAAAGAACAAAAGTTGGTTTGTATAACAAAACATTCCCCTCTAAATGAAACAGTCAGGCAGATTATCAATTCGAACTGGCACCTATTAAATGTAGAACCAACATTACCTAAAATATCAAAACCCATGTTTGCGCACCGACGTAACAAAAATCTAAAAGATATAGTGGTCAGATCTCGCTTTAGTGGAACGACTAACAATGTCCCTTTTATACAAAAATCACTTAATGGAGAAAATGCCATTAAGGGTACCTCCAGATGTGGCTCATGCCAGTCGTGCGATGGCATAATAACAGGTGAAACATTTACGTTCAACAAAGTAGCAATACGTGCCCAAGAGCTATGGACCTGTAACACCACCAACATAGTTTATCTGTTACTGTGTCCATGCAATCTAGGCTATGTTGGAGAAACTACAAGAACTATGAAAGTCCGCCTAACAGAGCATAGATCCGCAATCAAAACAAACAAACTGACTGCGCCATTAGTGTCCCATTTTATCGATTTCCAACATTCCCCATCCCAGATCCGCTGGCGTATCCTAGAAAAGATCCATATGACCTGCAAAAATGGTTGAGACAAAATCAGGAAAAAAAGAGAGGTGTTTTGGATTTTTACTTTGGATACTTTTACTGATGGGTTAAATAATGATCTTCCATGGATAAATGCCATATTATGAAATTGAACCTGTAAGAAAGCATATGTGTTAGGTTAGAGACACCGGAACACCTAGCGAATATAGAACTATGTCCCTTTAAGGAACACGCACCCTTTGTGATGGACCAATGATCCACCTCAATATAAAAGCCAATAGGAAACTGCGAAACAAACTCTTTGTCGAATTGCCGGAAATCACGGAAGCGCCGTTGTTGTACGGTCCGTTCGGAATTAAACTAATACAGGTAAGAGTCACATAATGGAGAGCTGTGACTTAATGTTGCACAGTTTCTCTTTAAAGCATAGGCAAAAGGTAACGCTAGTGTTACTGTGCTGTTTCTCTTACTGCAGGAACCGCCCAACCGCTGCAACTGCTCGCAGTTATCACTGAAGCATTCCTTTGAAGTACGAAAGACAAACCTGGTAAATAAGCGGGATATTGGGATTAAATGCAGCCCTAAACCCGAATGCGTGAAGTTTATAAGAAAAGATAAAGAGTTAATGCCAGCGCTACTTTGTTGTTGCAGATTGCAAGAACCGCTTTACCGTCGAAAATATTTGAAAATATCATGGGAAAGAATGCGTGGACGGCAGCGGATTGATAATTGGTAAATTAGAGAGCAAACGTAATTAAGTTAAAACGCCATATATCTTTTAGCGCCCAGCTAATCTTTATAGATAAGCAACTGTAGCCAGCCATATCATTTAGAAGATATATTCACAACACGTCGTATAAATGGATGAAAACTAGGAATATCTAACAAACACAGGGAAAAAATATAACAAATAATAATGTACATCTAATATATAAAACAAGCAATAGATTAGCAAATAGATTAGCAAATAGATAATCGCCTCTGCGTCTTTAAGTACAAGTATACCATAGAACTTAACAAGCATGACATCATTGTTTTAAGTAACCGAACCCTCTCTATCCATCCCCAGTGGTTTCGTTTTAAACTGTACTATATTGATCCTGCGTTTTGATATGAAGTAGCCAACTACATCTAGTAGACTATCCGAAGTATCCATGAGAATACTCTATCAATCTAAACGTCAGACTATAATCAGGTAAGCACACCTCTCATCCTGTGGGGCTTCAATTTACCTAGCGAAATGATATGCGCTAATCAAAAATATATTGTACTTATCATGTAGGCACGACGTTCACCAATGTTTTAACTGACCTAGATGGCATATTGATTCCAAACTTTCTCGCACCAATCTAGTTCTTTGCTCATAATAGGTAAGCCCCTTTTCATGAGTATAAAATATAAATGCAAAAATCAGGATAATATTAGTATATACCCAGTAATATTAGTATATACCTAGAAATGTAGGAAAGATATGCTGAAACCCAACCTACATTGAAGTGCTACGTACTGTCATGCCTCATGTAAATAATGTAATAATGATACTTTGTATGTGGCATTACGAAGATTAGGTTAGAACAACGAATGGCTAAAATCTTGAGGAATACTCTTCTCAATATGTTAAACAGGGGCTACATACCCATATTCTTTCTTATTCAATCTGTTGTCTTTCTCTATCTAAATTAGGCCATAAATCTGTTTTTTCTGTACATCTGTTTCCTCTTTATCGATCTTTATTCTGCCATAGTAGATGTCTAAATTATACATAAAAAGTTGCCATGAGAATGAAATGAACAGCATGTTTCTGTTTCGGAATAAAATAAGATCTATCGAATAATTATCAAATGACAATATAAGATCATTAAGTTGTACTATATGCAGTTTATTAGCAACTTCATCAAAATGTTAGAATGTGTAAAGCGGCATTATCAGCCATGATAGATAACCAACTTTGAGCACATGGTAGTAAAGCAATGGTACTAGTTGTTATATACATACCAAAACAAAATTGTAAAATTATCTTTTTTTAAATCTTTTTACAGTGTGATGGTACAGTCCTGAGGAAGACACATAAGTGTCGAAACGCGTAGACAAAAAACAGGGAACCATCTAATCTTTTATACCCATGAACTATTGACATGATTGAAAATATGCATATGTTTAAATGCTATAAACCTTTTTATCCTTTGTGTAAAATTATGTATCACTTTTAATGAACATCATGTTATTAAATTTGTATTTTGATATGTACATGCAATAGTGTATTTTCATTTTTTAATATGTATTGAGTTACTTTTCATGTGCTAGTTGGTTCAAGAATTTGCCTGGGTAATTTACTCACATAAACAAAATCTCCGCCACTCCCTGGGAGCCGCCCGCCGATTCCGGGAAGAGTCATCGGTTATGCCCGGACACAACACTGGAAAGGGGGCCAAGTATTGTGCACTCCCCTCGACCCTGCTTTATCGCACATCCCACGAGGCACTCCGCTAGACGGACTGGGTCGTCACTGTCGCCATCGGCCCATCAGATCTCCGGTGCCCTCCGGCCGACTCCTCACCTCCACCAGAGGCTGCTGTTGTCGCAGTGTCGGCCGGATACTCTCCTCACTCGACACCCCGGTCCCAGATCTGTGAAGGCCGCAAAACAGTCGGGGACATTTCCACGGGTCTGCCGCACGTAAAAGCCTCAGGAGCAAACGGTGAGTGAAAGTTGTCCTTCGCCTACTTAAATATGCCGTTACGGCTCAGGATAATTGCCAGGATGTATGCGCGGGGAGAGAGGGCTCACGGAGCCGAGCGTCTATGCAGCCTCTCGGTCGCCAGCTTGGCTCCTCCCCGCTGGTGTCAATTTTAAGTAGATTAAAGAAAGCTACAGGCCTGAAAGCAAAAGGCTTTTGGTATCATAAAATATCAGCTACATCAGTTTTAGTTAGGATGTAGTTTACATAGGCAGAGCGTTTTTTCATTTGCCAATAACTTTGGTGTCATTTGACAAATCCTCGTGAAATTTTAGCTGCTGTCTTTTTTCGGGGTGATCTGTCAAGCGGGGGCTTAGAAAAAAGGTGGGGGTCCCAAAACGCTTTTTCCCCATGTTAATTTCCATAGGAAATTTCGGCATGGCTACAGCTCCGACCTGCTTAACAGAATGACACCAGATTTGGCAGGAAAATGGATGTTGATTCAGGGAAGTGCCTTTTTGTGATTTCTTTAAATCTGTACAGTAGTTGCAGAGTTATTTACAGAAATACCTTGGGACAAGGAGGACCCGCAACCCCTCCCAATCTCTTGCAGTGATCTGATTGGCTACCAACACTTCAAACCAGGAAGTGTTGGAAGCCGTCTTGTGACTCTGTTTGAATCAAGTCACAGAAAAAAACATTAAAAAAAAGAAAAGGGGGTCGGGTAGAAACACCCTGACCCCACTGGGTGTCTTCGGGGGAGTTCCACAAAGACCTCGCACGGCCAAAAAAGCATTAAAAAAAATAATTTCAGCAGGATCCGTGGACTCTGCCAAATTTTTTGTTGTTAAACCAAGCGTGGTCTCCTGTGTTGGCCCCAGGTGGGCCAGGTCCTGAGGGCTTTTCTAAAAATAATAGAGTGAGGGGAACACAGGTCCCCCCCATGGAGCTGAATATTGCCCCAGGGGCCATCACCTACCCGGGGCTTCTTTAAAAATGAAAGTGGGCGAGGCTCGCACAGCAGGGCTCGAAAAATCTGAAAAGTTGTACTAGTCCTGCAGATCTAGTACCCTGGAAAATCCCCTCGACCTAACTGTAACCCTCTTGACCTCTGTCTCTGAAAACAGAGCAAAAGTGACAAGATAACAAGATTTAAAGGCATCTTTATTGCTCATTCCCTTTGTGAGCAATAAAAATGACTTTAAATCTTGTTATCTTGTCACTTTTGCTCCGTTTTCAAAGACAGAGTACAAAAGTTAGTTTGTCTTCCTACTTGCCAGAAAGGGCGAGTAGGACCTAAAAATAGCTTGTCCTAATCAATTCTCCCTCGCAAATGCAAGCGGGCGAATGGATTTGTCGAGCCCTGTACTGCCTTCCCCACTGCCCAGGAACCACCACCTCCCCGGTGCTTATTTAATTATAATTGGGGGGCTCTTTGACTCCCTACCTGCCCCGGTGTCCGCCACCTCCCTGGGGCTTTCTCTTTACACAAAGCTAAGCTCGCGTGGACACCCCTTCCTCCACCATGGGGGCTGCCACCTTCTCAGGGCTTTTATTTTAAATAATGAGGTAGGCCACACAGAACCCCTGTTGCCCCGGGGAATGCCATCTCCTTGGGCCTTTTGTCAATTTGGAAGGGGGCGCCTGCGCGGTCTTCCCGGAGACCCAGGGACCACCTCTCCAGGGCTCCATTCAATTCAATTCAAATATTTATTAAGATTTGGAACTCAAATGAGGTCCACATAAAATGCATTCAAGTTAATACAAGAAAATGTAAATATAGCAGCACTCATTCCACAAACAGTAAACGGAATAAAATGGCAAGATGTATCCTGAAAGAACTAAAGTGAACAGGGGGCAATAAATATCAACAATTTAAAACACAAGATAAAAATGTAGAATTCATCCTCAGCAGCCTTTTTGATTTCAGCAGCAAACAAAATTTATAAAACATATCCTATCCTAACCAGAAGGCAATACAGTAGCAGCAATACTTGTGTGAACGCAGTCCAGTATCTCACTTTATCACAGATTTTAAGCTAGCAGCGGAACGGAAGGTGGAAAAAGAACACAGCATCTCCCTCTTGTGTGAACAACCGCAGAAAACAGGATTAAAATATACACATAAACTCCTTAAAATAATTAAAAAGTTTTAAACACAGCTTCATTTTTTGGACAAAATAGAAAATTGCGTGCTGAAGTTACATTTTTTACACCATTTTGTAAGAACATTGGTCGTAGCCAACGGCGACGTTTCGAGGTCAATGCGGGACATGCAAACAAGACATGATTCAAGGTCTGAACACTCAAATTGCAAAGGTTACAGATTTTTCCATTACTCTGATTTGGGGACCAGTGTGCAGTTAGATCGTTTAGAGATAGAAGATTCATGCAACATAGTGTGAGAAGTCTTCGGGGTCCATGCTGTAAATTCCAATATACATATTTTTGGGGAGTTTTTGGTGTGTTTGTCCTTACAATTAACACCAGTCTCTTTTTGGAATTACAGAATCCAATGTCTCTATTAAAACTAATCTTACCACTAAAGGTTTTTAAGAAAGATTTGAATTCTAAAGGAAGAAGAGTACTCACTAAATCTTCTTGTATAGAGAAGGTTTTTTGTACAAATAAAAAATCATGATAGAAGGAATAATTAGTTGCCCGAACACCAAAAACTTCTTGACACATGATCCCTCTTAATGAGTCTCGCTCTGAATTTTTCAACTGGTATCCAACGTAATACCCTAGCTAAACCTTGAATGTAGGAGCTTATTAAGCCAAATTCCAGCCTAATAGCAGCCGATGGAACTAAAGTATTAAAATGACATAATTTGCGTAATATCTAACCTTCAATTCTGTCCAAAAAATCCCAATCTTTTATGGGGATGGATTCAATGGCATAAAGCAGCGTTGATGGAATGTTTACTTTAATACGCCATTAATAAATGTAAGAAATGCCTTCTACCCATAGCATTATAAAAAATACACAAACCATTGGCGTGTGATACTGCTTTAGCTGCGCTGTGTCAATATGGAGTTTGTTCTTTGTGCTACCTGCTATTAATTTCCCCAAATAAGGATATGAATCTACAACCTCCAATTTTTGAAAACCTATATGCCAATTGAAATTACATAATTTTCTATTTTTCTTACTTTTCATTACTAAAATTTTACTTTTTGAAACATTTATTTTCAAAAACTGATCGACTGTATAGTTCTGCAAGGAAATCAACTTTCTGTTCACCCAATAGGGGTTAGGTCCATTAATACAATATCATCTGCATAAAGTAGGCATACAATTGACCGGTTACATATCTTTGGGGCGTCTCCCTCGGCACAATTAAAACAATCTGGTAGATCAGGGCTCTAATTTTAATTGATGTGTGGGGGCCACACAGACCCCCCTGCAACCCTAGGGACTGCCACCTCTTTTTTGTTAAATGCATTGCGGGGGTCACATGGCCCCTCCGCAGCCCTGGGGAAAATATGAAGAACCTGCAGCCAATAATGGCCCAGGGCACCCCCAGGCCAGACTCCTGCTATTTCCCGGGGTGCCCACCCCTGGGACATAGCTGGTTGTTGTGGCTTGGCAGGAGCTATACCGCTCCGGCCAAGCCACAGCAAACTGTGTTCCACTTCTAGCAAGCGAGAACAGAAAAAAATGCTCTTGATTGCTGAAAGCGGGGCATTATGGGGCAAGATTCTAGAGTTTAGTGAATATTATTGTATTAGCTATCAGCTGAGCCAGAGAGCCTACCCCTGAGGAGGGTTTTGATATTGGATACTATAATATTCACTGCACTCTAGAATTTCGTCCCATAATGCTTTGCAGGGCCTTTGGTTGGGATTGTATTTTTGCCCATACCTGTGCTTGGGGTGGTCCAAGGAGGATGGGACCATCACCAAATCATTTCAGCATCGTGTGCTGTTTGTGTTCAAGGATTCTTCTTGGTCCTCTCCCTAGGTTAGGAAGGACCCCAGAATCATCACGTCTCTCACTGCTTGCTGTATTTTTATTTTCACTTTTGTTAGATGATTATATGCATTTTAGCATGTAATAATGTTACTTGTCGTTTTCCCAAGGGTACGTGAGGATTCTGTTTTCTTAATTGTGGTGAGATGGAATGCAGTTGCGGAGCAGAATTCACAGAGTTTTTGATCAATTCCACAGAATTCGGTGTAGTGGTACTCCGCCAACTACGCCGACTCTTCTATGTGTGTTCATATTTTGTGTGTGTGTTTGTGGACCTGTGCAAACCTTTGTATGTGTATTTCTTTGTAGGTACACCCTTTTCTGCCGTAGAAGATAGAAAGCCTCTTTTAATGAGGTATTCCCCAAGCCTGCCTTACAATTTAAAAAACATATTAAATGACATTAGCACACCCGCAATTTTCTATGTAATCACATTTATCCCAAACACGGATTGTTTTTCCTCCATTCCTACTTTCAAACTAGAGGCGTAGCTTCCATTTGCGCAGCAGGTGCTGTGGCACCAGGGCCCACTGAACTCCTAATTATTGCTGTATTTCACAGTTTAACATGGGCAAAAGAGGGAATTTCTTTCTTGGACTAGAGCCCCTGACACACTGGCTCCTGCTGTCACCTAGCCTTGCTGGAGAACAAATGTTATTTGCGAGAGGGATGCTGTATGGAAGAGTAAAGACTCCTTGGATATTGTTCTATTCGTGAAATACATCTGCTTTAGAGTTGGAAATGATTATCAGCCCGTCAGTGGCGGGAAGTTCCATCGGGAAGCATGGCAGTGCTTTACAGGACTGAATGTGAACACAGCTAAGTACGGGAAGCTGCCCAGCGCATTACCCTTGCTTGTGTTCTAGGCCTTGTCATAAAGTTTGGCCAACTTAATTAGATATAGTGATGTGGTTGTGGTACACTGGGTTGCTCGGTTGAAGGCGTTAGACGAAACGCATTGGCATCCTGTGTTGGGTTTTGCTGCATTATAGAATTAATAAAACAGGAGTGAGCGCTTGGACAATGGTTTGTCCTCTTCGTGGCACACGGAGTGAGAGTACGGCTGTTCGTACTTTGGATAAAGTCATTTTGAGGTGGTTTATGGCAGGGCCATTGTTGTAAATCATTATGCGTGGTTAAGGCATATGCATGGTAAAGACTTGCATGGTTAAGGCATATGCATGGTAAAGATTTGCGTGGTAAAGGTGTTACGTGTTTAAGGCATATGCAGGGTAAAGGCATACGTGGTTAAGGCATTTGTTGGAATGTATGACATTATAATTAGTCTAATCCTGCACTATCTCTTGACTTGAAACTAGACCCTGAGCCTTGATAAACTGGACACAGACAGCCCAAAAAAAGTGTAAAAGTACGTGTAGTGGGAAGGTCATGCCACATTGTCATCACATGCCATTTTCCCAGTGCCTTGTACCATTTCCCCAGTTTTGCTCGCATAAATTGTGCGATGTACCCTATAGCACTACTCGCCACCACGTTTAGAGGGTGATCCATTTCTCTTCCTACCCTGGAAGGAGAGTTACTCCCGCATTTTGTTAAAGTGTCAGAAAGAGTCAGATTGGGGTCTGTGAATTTTCACTTATTCACAAGTTAGCGGTCATTCACAAACTGACAAGGTGAAGCATGCGTGCGCTACATTTACTAGTGTGTGATTCTACACATGCAAAACATTTACACCTGGCAGCAATCACCTGACTAATTTTGTTTTCAAACATTGTTGAAAGAGCTGCTTAGTCCTAAAAACTCCAACTCTTTGAGCATAAATAAGATAAGCTGCAAACAACTCATCTGGGGAGACAGTCAAGCCCACTGACACCAAGAGAGAAACAGTAATAACGGTTATTTACAGGCCCTGGAAAACCCCCATGTCCTGCTCATCATACAGACCCATCTCCCTCCTAAACGCTCATGCTAAACTATTCACAGGCATTCTGGCACACAACTTAGACCATTCATAATGGCCTTATGACTGCAAGCCACAGCAGTGGTGAGATAATACTGTGCCGTTAATGCAATGGATGCTTCCCAGCACTGAAAAGACACTGGACACAATGTCCGCCAGGGGCCCAATTTATATTTAGGCGGATGGTTTATTCTGTCATAAATGTGGCAGATGTCCCGTCCACCCTATTAAAAGTACATTATATTCTGTGGCAATTGTAATAAAGCGGACGGGATCTGTCATGTTTGAAGCAATAGCCTGTCAGATAAACTCTAAATCAGGCCCCATGTCTGCAGCAAGTGTTGTAGAAGGAGCGAGAACCAGCATTATAGGAAGAGGGCCTAGGAGCAGATATAGTCCCAGAGGCACTGAAGCACCTACCAGTTCACTTCCTCTGTTTATACCTCATAAGCACCCACCTGTGCACCTGCTCTGTTTGTACCTCATAGGTGCCTATATGTGCACCTCCTCTGTTTATACCTCACAAGCACCCACCTGTGCACTTCCTCTGTTAATACCTCACAAGCACCCACCCGTGCACTTCCTCTGTTTATACCTCATACGCACCTACCTGTGCACCTGCTCTGTTTGTACCTCATAGGTACCTATATGTGCACCTCCTCCGTTTATACCTCACAAGCACCCACCTGTGCACTACCTCTGTTTATAGCTAATAGGCACCTTCCGGTGCGCCTCCTCAGTTAGTACCTCCCAGACGAGCTTCTGAAATGAAGCTTGTGAGCTCCGTACTGCCAACCACGGCCTCCTGACTATCAGGCCTTTATCTGCATCTGCTGTGTGCTCGCTTCAAGTGTGTGTCCTGCCTCACCCAACAATGAACCCTGTAGAGTGAGTACACAGACCGAGGGGAGTAGGGGAGCTGAAGGACATGGAATGAGGTAAAACTGGATAAAAGAAATATGGGAATGGAGGAATGTGACTTCACCTGTGAACAATCGACATCCCCTTTCGCTCCACCAAAGCCCTGTTGAGTTTCAAAGTATCATCCTGGCCTTCAGACAGACAACAATAAGTCAAATATCTTGTAAATGTTGAAAAACAAAAACAATTATTTATATGCACACATCTGTTGGATGCTTGATATTACAGAAAACCCGGGAAGTAGCTGCTGATTGAAATACAACAGGATCTTAACTTTACCTACTTTAGGAAGAACTAAAGACTCACTTTTTAAGTTGTCTTTCAGGGCGGAATCCGTCAATAGTTCAAGGGAGATGGGTATATATTACGCTGATAGAAAATCCACCTCAACTCGGGATAATGCTCCAGTCTTCCAGGTTAGAAGGATCCAGAAATGCTTGAGCCAGGAGGGCTGTAAAATGTGTTGAAGGTGACTTAGGACCTTATTACGAATGTGGCGGTCTTCCAATGGGACTACCACAGCGGAGGTACCAGGAAGACTGCCAAGCCCTTTGAGAGCCCGCCGCCGCATTATGACCTAAATCCAGGGTGGGTGGGCGGTGAAGCAGCGGTCTCGCGGCGGCTGTATTAGGCTCATTAGGGAGCCTAAACAGCATACCACCACCTTAAGAGTGCCTGCAGCACGTTCCTGCACCATGTCATGCATGCCACACTGTGCAGGAACAAGGTTCAATTCCATGGGGTGGCACAACATGTGCCCCCCGCATGCAACCCCAGGAGCAGAATCGGCCGGGGCCCTGTGAGGGGCCCCTTACCTGCATGTCCTTAATCCTTTTCATGGTGGGGTCCCCGCCAGGAAAAGGGCAGTGGATATGCAGACCGTAATATGCTTGGCGATGTCGGCATTGGCACTGCCAACATATTCAGGGTGTTTGCAGACCGCCTCCACAGCGGAATCCTTGATCCTGGTGGGGGGGGCGGTCCCACCACCACAATTATAATACGGCGATCAGTCCGCCAGGATGGTGGCATTAGGACCGCAACCATGAGTACGGCGATCATGAGAGCCGTCACACTCGTAGTAAGGCCCTTAATGAGCTGCAAGGTAAAGGCGGAAGTTGACATTTGAGCTGATCCAGTGTGAACATGAAAGCATTGTGGAAGAAGATGTCTGGTGTTACCTTGATCATGTATACTTCCTAAAGAGTTACCTTTGTTATACACTGAGTTACCTTTGTTATACACTCCCTGAAGAGTTACCTTTGTTATATACTTCCTGAAGAGTTACCTTTGTTATACACTTCCTGAAGAGCTACCTTTGGTAGATACTTCCTGAAACTGAATTAATGGCAGCGCTTCCTGATTCCTCTCTTTTTCCACAATCTGTTCTGTTTAATTGAAATCTTGTCCATGTGTATCTACCCAAAACTCTACCTGTAGCACATGAGTGCTCTGTAGGTGCCCTTTCGTTAGTAATTTACTCTGGAACAATGGTAAATCACTGCCTTCTCAGAAGTAAATAAGAGGTGACATGTTCAACCACAGTTTTAATGAAATATCCATGTATGGTAAAATGTTCCTTACTAAATTTCAAATATGGTAGAGAAGAGATGTCTTATCCAGCTGGTTAAATATTGTGTATTCACATTCTATTACATTTGCATTTAGTAATATTGCATTTCTTTACATCCAACAGAGAATAAGCCTTAAATGCACGGATTGATTATGAATAATGAAGATAACACATCAAACCTGCAAAAATTATCAAAAATAAGGAGCTCCAAAAACTTCAGTGCAATCAGAGGCAGAGGACAGATCCAGGAAGACGCAGTCAAAGGCAATTCAGTGAGTGTCCGAGTCTGAGCTCTGCACCTCGACACCCCAAGATGAAGAAATGACCTCAACAAAACCAAGACAACAAAACTGACAAACCACCTGCTGTATAAACAAGCGTCCAACACCAGCTTTGATCATGAGGCCGGTATGAGAGTTGGAGGAAGGTCTCGTGTCTATTTGGGATCCATAGCTTGGAACAAACTCCCTCTTCAGCTTTGAGCTGTTAGCAACATGAAAATGTTTGAAAAAGGTTGAAAACTTGGCTTTTTGTCCATGTTGAAAACAAACAGATTTGCTTTCTTTTCTGACCTGTGCTTTGCCCCGGGACACTCTTTGGAGTAGCTGTACACATTACGAGTCACTTCACCATCATGATATGGCTAGAGCAGTGCTTCGCTATCTAAACTGGCAACAGACCACCATTCAGTGCTCTAGGTGTATTGTTAACTCTTTCTAGCCAAACCACAGGCACCAGGGAAAAGCACAACAAAGTGGAGCCTAACAACTGAAGGCTAAAGGAAAGCGGAGATCTGCTCTCTGAAGTACAGAGTATTGTCCCAGTTTGCACCTACCGGAAGGAAGATTAAGCTTTACCCGCAAGCAGGCGAAGCCATTATCCAATCTAAAGATGCAATCACCCACAAGAAAGCCTTCCTGATATTATGAATGTGGCAGGTATTTAGTGAGTCTTGTATTTTATTGTTAAATCGGAAATCAAGTGTCCAAAATATAACACGAATACAGGGAATGTGAAAATAACGCAAGTAGTTTATTAACTATGCTGACCCTTCAGGAAACACGGTCAGGAAAAAAATTGTGCAATTCCACTGAATATGTCAAGAACTTTAGCCAAATAGAAACCATAAAAGAGCATCAGCGAATACAAACAGGGGAAAAGCCATACCATTGCACTGAATGTGTGAAGAACTTCAGTCGGTTAACAGACCTCCGAAGACATCAACGAACACACACGGGGGAAAAACCATACCATTGCAATGAATGTGTGACGAGCTTCAGTCTGTTATCAAACCTCCACACACATCAGAGAATACACACAGGGGAAAAACCATACCATGGCAAGGAATGTGTGAAGAACTTCAGTCGGTTATCACATCTCCAAACACATCAGCGAACACACACAGGGGAAAAACCATACCATTGCAATGAATGTGTAAAGAGCTTTAGTCAAATTGCAAACCTCCACACACATCAGAGAATACACACAGGGGAAAAACCATACCATTGCAAGGAATGTGTAAAGAGCTTCAATCACATTGCAAACCTCCACAGACATCAGAGAATACACACAGGGGAAAAGCCATACCATTGCAAGGAATGTGCAAAGAACTTCAATCAGATTTCACAGCTACACGTACATCAGATTATACACACAGGGGAAAAACCATACCATTGCAGTGAATGTGTGAAGAGCCTCAGTCAAATTACAAACCTCCACACACATCAGAGAACACACACTGGGGAAAAACCTTTGTAATGTCGTTCCTATTATCCCAATAGGCTCTGCGCATTGGAATAATATCTTGAGTAGTATAGACGTAGGACTGGGGTTAACTAGGTCTTCTACTGACGATATTAGACTTAAAGTTATGTGTTTGCCAGCTAGCTCAGAGTTCACTAGAAACTTTCTCGAATAGACAAGGAGGGGTTTAACCTCCCTGGATAGACAAGAAGGGATTTAGTTTCTGACAACCATAGAACATGACAACTTTGCTCTCCCCTAATCAAGAGTGTATCTCTAGAGTCGTGTGAAAACAAAAGACAACTTATTTTACTCAGCCAGTACGTGCATTCTTAGTTTCACCAGATTGTAGAGAAAAGGAAGAGACGGGCGTGTTCAATAAAAAGATGTTATTTATTGATCAGTCTCTTTTCTCGTACAAGAGAAATGAATCGCTATTATTGCAATACTTATAGTTAAGTAAAGTGCATACAGTAAAAACAGAATTATAATATAATACTGTAAAAGCATTGATATGGTTTCTTAGCCATATGATACTTAAAATGGATAAAATAGATACATACATATATACATTGACTAATCGTACTCAACTGGTGCTTCTAACTACGCCTACCCCAGTGTACCTGACCTAAGCCTAATACGTGGGAGGGAGTAGATAAGTAGTAGCTTAAGTTAAGTTTGCTTTGCCAAGGATCTGCTTCAAGAATTCTCTGCAAGGGGTTATTCAGTTCTGTACCTGGGATTTAGAAGGCTGGAGGGCTGGTATCTCTATCTCAGGGCTTGATATCCCAGCTGCCTGCGAGGGCAGCTGGAAACGCCGGGCTGGATTTCTCGGCAGGAGAAAAGGCAGCGTCTCTCTCTCAGCGCGTCAAAAAGGGAGGGGCAGCGTCTGTGGGCTTCGCTGTCAGCTGGGCTCCTCGGCAAGTCTCGCTGCTCCAATCTTGTCACCACCACCGTGTGTTTGCTTAAGGCAATGTCGGTATTATTTATACCTGAAAGGTGCCGAGATTGACGTAAGGATGGACATAAATACGTCAATAAGGATGTCGTAAGAACTGGTCGTTCGCACATTCTTTACTGAAGTTCTCGGCTAAATCAAAACAATGGCTGTGGGGATTTTCCAGGTCGCTGTAGGTTTGATTTGTTTTGAGAACTCCGTATGCCTATTAGGGGGCTGGAGAAATTGTGCTTGCCTAATGAGATGGCATGCGCTATTACCTAATCAGATAACGGGCTTCTGCGCCGTTGTGTGGCTAATCAGATAACGGGTTTTTGTGCCGTTGAATGGCTGCTAGTTAATTATTAACCAGACAAGGGTCAGAAATAGGGGGATCGATACAGTACCCATAGTAAATACATCACACCCACTCCACGGAATCTATGTCCATATTTACCAATCTAGGCATAGTAAACAAAACTAGTAGTGCATGTGTATACCGAACCACCCCAAAATACAATAATATGCATTTTGAAAATTGGAAATGTGAAATACGTGACAGACGAGTATAGTCACTATATGCACTCAAGCAGTATAATAATGCAAAATTCATCACGTATATTATTAAATCAGCATGAACGAAATTTGAAAATTACACATGAAATGGCTCTTTATACAGAAGAAAAAATGCGAGACAATTCCATCACAAAATGTAAAAATACTTGTGAACATGCTAGATGGTAGCTAATGTCTCTAGAGTAGCTAAAATAGAAATTTTGTTCTCTAAGAATAGTTCTACCTTAAGCAGAAGATAAGTGTCCCAAAAAATTGTAAATATTTTTGGAAATGGGAGAAAAAATGCCCCGCTCTCCGTAAAACTGGTGAGAAAAATTCCCATATTGCTTTATTTTCAACGTTGAAGGCCAAATTCAGGGTGTAGGGAACGCCGTGTGCTAGCTTGCTCAAAGTCATTCTTTCTGCTCTGGTGAAAACATCATATCATTGAGACTTTCGAAAAAACTGTCAACTGCTTCTTGCGAAAGTTCCACTAACTCTGAAAAAGTTGTTACCATGCATTCATGAGCATGATTGCCTTCATTGATGTTTTGATCACCATAGCTGACAGAAGGTCGTACCTGATCGATGCTGCTTTCATCTTGTACTTCACTACCCTTCAATCGTAGTGGTGAAGTCTCTACGAATACCGTCATCAGGATTGGTAGCCGCTGGGGACAGCACAATGCATGAGCCGTTACCGGACCCAACAAAGTCTCTGCGTCCATTGGCACATCCGATTGTAGTGCCAGACAGGTGTCCAACACGCATTCTTCGCCGCATAGCAAGCACCTTAATACAGGCATAACACAACGTTGCCACATCGGTCTAAATGAAAGAAACCAAGTCATGTTCAGGTCTCTAAGCCGGGCTAGTCCAAGGACTTTAGTTATGCGGTCCCGGTAGCGAATGGCTAGGATCGTTTCTTCCATTGTCGCTGGTGTCTTGTCTGTGACATGGTTTGCCATAGCAAAGTAACAGGATCAAAAATAGGATGCCTGCCACTAGTCCCAAAAGGAGAGGAAGTCCGCCAAAGATGGAATGGACAAAATCAGGAAAAATACCCAGGATGGCTTTGAATAGGGTCAGAGCTCCCGAAAACACTGTCTTAAATACACTTGAGATACCGCTTGTATCAGAAATATTTAAGATTTCGCTCAGTATTTCTGCGAAATGTATGGGGGAATTGGTCGATAACAGTGAATGAATCTCTGCAGTTGTCCTTGCAACTTGGAGATCATACGTTTCTTTTGATGACGTTAACCGGGTTGGCGTCTGTAGGAGCACAGTCTTCATTCTGCTTAAAGTATCAATTCTAATAGAAGAAATTTTCAAACTGGGCCATAACCTTGCCTCCCTGTCTGGAGCATCGTTCGGGAACAATACTCGTTCACAACACATGACCTTCGTAGTCACGCTTACGAGATAAGGTTTTCCGGGCAGCAAACTGCAACATCTGCGATCTACAATTAGAATGTAACTCCCGTTCGAGAGTCTCCTAAAGAATGGTTCTATTTGTGTTGCAGGTGTGCCTAGCTGATGACATGAAAAGTTATTTGAAGTCCCTTCACAGGCTCCATGCAAACTAATACCCTGACACAGAAGTGTACCGCTTAGTGACCTCGCACAATTATTGCCACTAAGAAACACACTCTGGCCTTTATTACTGACACATGCGTGTGTATAGGGCAGGTTCCATGTTGACTTAATGTACCCTATATCCAACCTTTCATACTGGCCTGCCTGTATATATTTTTGGCAGTATTGAAACTGGAAAGTTGTTATCGGAATATTAATTATCCCATGTATTATCCATTCAATGACAGGTCGTTCTGACATTGTCAATGGTAATCTCTCAAGTTTTTCAATGCTCAGAATTGTATATTCAGCACCCTTCTGTGCCAAACTGATTTGTTTATCAGTAAGGTTAAAGATATTAAATAGTGACGTTGTGTTGATTAAACGCCAAGGCACATAGCCTGAACGCAGATTTTGTAACGTCCAGCCAAGCAGTACAATAGAACGTAATTGAGACTGACCGTGTTGTAACATCAGTAAGTCCTGCTCTATTATGTCGATTGCTGAAGACACAATGCTGTCCAGTGAATATATTCTGGAAGACAGAGTCATTAACCCATTGTCTACAACAGAAAGTGATTTTTCCAAATTAACACGGTCAATTTCCCGTATTTTTTCTGCTGTCTCAATTTGAGTTTCTTTCCAAGCTTCGTTATAAGCTGCATATATAGAGGCCGCTATGAAACGTTTTTGACGCTGTTTGCGTGGTCCCATAATGAAATCACGCAAGTCAGCACCTTCTTGAAGTAAAGTTAGGTGTTGCTTAATTTCTGCCAGTGTGGATGTTTGTAGCCATTGAAGGCAGAGCTTGCCCACACTGTAAGTAGTTACTATCCCTGGATGTTGTCTTTGGGAATATCTAGGGTCTGGCCTGGTCAATGTGAACCCCTGTATTTTGTTCAGGAATCTGTCTTGACAGTTATTTGTGTCTGTGGGCCAGATCAACCATTGTTTCCATTCAGGATGTGTTCTGTTTTGGTTTAATTTATGGTTTACGTCTATCTCAACATTCGTAGTGCTATTACTGTCTGTTGTTGGCTTTGGAATAGACGGTTTGTTTAAGTCTTTAATTTTGGCTAGGCCAAGACAGGTAGTTTGTTGAATGGTGCCCTTCAAAAATATAATTTGTTCTGGGATCATGCAGGCTCTAAACAATGATTCTATACCTTGTACTTGCCAATCTTTTGTACCCCAAATTGTTTTTGCTTCAATGTTATTGTTCCAGAAATCAAAACCAAATGTATTCATTTGTTCAAAAACTGAATCTGAATATATCAATTTTGTGTTTGTAAGCATGGTCTTCATACCCGTCTTATTTGACAATTTGAAATAAAATGTTTCTGCATTACTTGTGTTAAACCCTGAAAAATATGAATATTTATCATAAAAAGTTTTCGAACTACCTTTTGGAGGAGTAGCACAATGTTCCCATTGGTTATAATTTAAAACATTTCTAGGTGGTGCAGATTTATGTAGATAATGGTTACCATAGTGGTTATAGCAGAACATCTGATCATAATTAGACGAACCCTGCAAATAATCATGTTCTGTAAATTTAGCAGACATCACTAGGTCAGACATCATATCATTAATACTTTCAAAGTCCCAATCATCAGCAAATGTGCTAGGTTTTACAAAGTCACTTAATGAGATCTTGAATTGGTGTGGATACTTCAGGATTTCAACCGGGCCATAGATTTCATAATCAGTATTGTCCCATGCTACACCGCATGGTATAGGATTGGCTGTGAAGTTGACTGAAGAAAGTTCTCTTTTCTCGACGTGGGAAGATGTGTGTGGTTTAAGGACCAAGTTGATTTTCTGGCTTGCTGTGTCCATTTTAGCATATTTTCCCTCAATGAAATGTCCCAAGCATAGTACCATGATGAGCCAAAGTATGAGGACAAATGCACCTAATGCCACCCAAATTTCAATCCATGGAGAAATCAGATAGGTTTCTTTCAGTTGCTGAAAAAGTTCCTTTGCTTTATCTTTAAAAGTTCTTTTTGATGGTTGTTTCTCAGGTTCACTCAGATCTTCAGAGAAATTATCGAAGTTGATGAAGTAGCCGGATGCCGTTCTGTCAATTGTTCCAATTGCTTCTGTGTTACTTTTTGCTTTTGGAATTTGCTTTGTTTCATCAGCATAGTCATTTGTCACTTCATTGTATGTTGGTGTTTCTTGATGAAAATTTTTTATTTGGGTTTTAAGAGGTTTAAGTTCTATTGCTTTGTTGCATAGTCCTTGTTGATTCACTGTAGATTTTTCAAATGTGATTAGTCTCTCAGTTTGAACCTCTGTATTTGTAGCAAACTTTGGTGTTCTGCTACTTCTTGGGAGTCCACTTGGCCTACTACTTGTTATCGGCCACATGATTGTGGTTTAACCAGGTCGATGGATACAACTCGGTTCTCCTTTTTACCAGCAAGGGGCGGTAGTACTACTGGTCTTGTCCCGTTGACAGACAAGACAGGAACTGCTTTTCTGTAAGAAGGCCCAAATTCCTTCTTTACCGCGATCTTCTCTCTGACCAGATCCCCGATTTTTGGAATCCAGACAGGTCTTGCTGGGACAGGTGGTTTCTCTTCAGTGGTTGTTGGCTGTTGTTTCAGCTTTATGTTGCTCAGGTCTCTTCTTGTTTCATTTAAGTCCTGTAAAATAGCCAAGCGATCTTTGATATCAAAGCATTTATCTTTAACCACTGAAGTCTGACTATCAAGGTCCTGGACCAACATTCTAGTCCCGAACAATAGTTCGTACGGACGGAGTCCTTTCAGAGAATTTCTTGGCAGGTTATTTAGACTACGTTGGACACTTATTAAATGTTTGACCCACCCAGCTCCCGAACCTAATACCTTTGCTGTTACAGATTGCTCTATGCCTTGGTTTTTTCTTTACACCATCCCGTATCCCTCAGGAAGGAAGTGAGAAGAGTCCTGCTATGCAATGCTCATTTGGCCATGCTTCCCCATAAGCTTGAAAGCCAAAGGAAAAACATTGGTCAGAACATAGCATGCTCCTAGCGTATATGCCATTATAGACTCGCAAATCTTTTATAACAGTTCAGACGTCAGCCGAGAGTTGGGGTCTACATTATAAGTGAAAAATAGCCTTTACTTGTTAACGTGGCGCATTATTTATTCTGGGGTGAAACGCCATGGTCGTATACCGTTTCTCTCGCCACTGCGATCTCTGTTGCAGTCTGGGCAGTTTTTTACAAAAATATGATGATGCAGGCTCATGCCTGGCCACCAGTACATTGATTGTAATTCTTCCAGAGAATCTTTTAGCTTAAGGTGTCTAAGACCCTCACCCATATGCGCGTCTGCTATTAACAAGCCTCTCCTGTCCGTGTTTGGAATTACTCTATCCCCCACTCCAGGGATTCGAGCAAAAGGGACAGAGTTTGCATCGATTATGTATGTATAATTGAGTGGGTAATTGATCGGTAGCGCTGAGCAGTCGCCTTTTGATGACGTTTTTACCGCCAGCACTGTTTCACCGTCAATGTATTTTACTGTACGCTGTTTTGTAGCTACGGAAGCCGATTTAGTTGCTACCGCTGTGGCTGTCTCAGCCAATGAATTCCCTGCAACGTGAACGCCATCACGCTGATGACTCAGTGAATGTATCACGTGAGTTTTTGGTAGTTCTTTCTGTAAAAGAACTACTTGTTCCCAAAGCGCTTTTTGCTTTATTGTGGCACCTGTGTCATCTTTGTAACCGTTTTGAATCCATTTCTGTAAAACGTTATTGTATGTTTTGACGCAGTAATACGAATCGCACACTATAAGTGTCGGGAATTCGCGATCGGCATTATCTAGCGCCATTTTTAACGCTATTATTTCAGTTTGTTGTTCTGAATTATTCTCCACTGAGTGTGTTTTTGTCAATAGAGGTCTCAGTTTACCTCCGCGCCACCCGTCTTTTACAATCTCGCATGTGGCGTTGTATGCTTGATCTCCCCAAACTGAGGGTTGAGCATGTCCGTCTGTATATATAACACAGGCGTACTGTCGTATGGACAGAATGTCGATTGGCAGAGGGTATGTTCTTTCATATTCTAGATATTTTAATTCCTTCAATTCTGGATCAAAATAGTATTTTACTTTGTCCGTAGCAATAGAATTTACCTATTGTATCCATTCTGGATTCAATGCTGTAGTTGGTAAATTACATGGGGTTGTTAATGCCTCAAAGGCTGTTTCTGCTGTTATACGTCTACCGTCAGCTTTGTCTTTTTCTCTTGCTACAGCCGTTTGAACCGCATGAACAATATTTTCCTTAATACTGAACTTCTTTTCAGCTTCTGTGTATAAGTGTGATTTGTATGCAATTGGTACCTTTTCTCCCGCATTAGAGGTCAGGTATGTGAATCTGCATCTTCCTGGGATGACTCGAATCACAAGGTTGCGTGTGTTATCACGTGTTTGTAGTTTTGTTTTAACTAACATGTCTGTTTGCAAAGATCTCAAAATTTCTGTTCGTTTTTGAGTCCAGTTGATTCTTTTAAAATATGGTGTTATTAGATCATAGAGAGGTTTTACTCTCTCTGCATAATTTATAATGTAAGTTCTTCCGAAATTTGGGAAGCCTAGAATTGATTGTAAGTTTTTTAGTGTTCTAGGTGCTAAGATTACAGCGCATTTCTCTAGGAAATTGTCAGCCAGGCATTTGCCTTCACTTGATAGTTCATATCCTAAAAACAGGACAGTTAGATGGGCAATTCTTGATTTTTTAAAGTTGAATTTGTAACCCTCTGCGGCGAACCCGAGTATTACGGTGTTCACTCTCTTCAAGTGAGTATCCAAGTCATCATCTGTTAGATAGATGTCATCGACATAAGATAATGCCTCGTCATCATATGTTTGTAGTAACTCTGTTACTCTCGCTGAGAATAATCCTGGGCTGTTCTTGAACCCCTGGGGAAAACGACAGAATTTTTTTTGCGCGCCATTTATGGAGAACGCGGTCAAATATCTGCTCTCTGCTGCTATATTTTGACAAAAGAATCCATTAGAGATGTCTAATGTTGTTTTGTATTTTTTGCGCACTATGTTATTCATTAGTGCTGCACTGTGTGAGTTTTGCACTGCAAAAGTTTTGCAACATGAGTTCAAGTGCCTGTAGTCCAAAACAAGACGATATGACTCATCTGGCTTGGAGACAGGAAACAAAGGATTGTTCATTTGTGAGGTGCAAGTTTCAATCACCCCCTGGTATTCAAGTTGATCTAAGATCTCTTTTACCTGTTTTTTAGCTTCTTGCTTAATTGGGTACTGCCTCTGTGCAGTAGGTTGTGATTTTAACTGGATTTTGTGAGGAGGAGAGTCCTCATCCCATCCCACATGGTTTTTATATAATGCAGGAGCTTGGGCAACTGCCCACTTTCTTGCAAGTGTATATTTTTTATGTATTGGAATATGATTTGAGAAGGCAGGCATAATTATTTCTTCGCCATGAGGGCACTCCCTGACAAACTCCGGTGGCCAGTCTTTTTCAGCTAGAAGGATGTCATAGCCCTTGGAGAGATTATCCCAAAAGAGACCCCTAATTTTCCTAGTCTTATCCCCTTCTATACGTAATGTTATTTCATGTATTTTATGAGGTTTGCTAACTCTGGTATCTGCAGTTTCCACCTGAATGTATTCATTCGTGTCCACTGTCTCCAGATGATTCATAAGGATCTTGCGAGCTATGCTCACTTCTTCTGCGCTGTCTAGCATTGTCTGAGCCCATTCTCCGTTTTTCAGCTGTGTCCTCAGTATTCGTAGCATGGTTGATTACTTTAATACTGGCTACCTTCTTCTTTGGAAATTGTAATTTTTTATTTTGATGAGCAGGTTCCTTGTCTTTGGACTTGACGTGCTCTTCCCTGTGTTCTGATCGTCCTCTTCTTTCCGATTTCTGCGAGGAAGTCTGAAAAGATTGAGAGGGACGTGTATCAATATCTAGATATCTATCAGGTTTTTTATATTATCCCTATTTCTAAGGTTGTATTTTTTCACAGAGGGTTCCCTTTGGGGAGACTTGCGTCCTTGGTCCGGAGATCTTTCTCTCCGCCGAGGAGACCTTCCTCTGGACTGGAATCTCTTTTCTTTGGGGGTGGATTGTTTATTTCCATCCCAGCTCTTCTTTTGATTGTTTAGATTATTTTTAATAAATACCTTTTCAGGACTTTCAATTAGTTGGGGTTTCACCGGTATTCCACCCAAACTATCTCTTCCTAGTTCTTCATAGGATTTTTCTATGATTCTGGCAATTTCAAATGGTTGGTCTGCTATATCTGTCTCTTTCAACCTCTGGCGGATCGCCACATTTGCTGCTTCTCCCTTTATGTTTGCTAGTAATATTGCCGAGACCTGCTTGAAGTCTTTCAGTAATTTCATACCAAGAGTTAAAGCAGGTTCTGGACCGTATTCATCTTGAATTTGTTTTAGCACATCTGGTATTACCGAAATGGATGGAACACCATGTGTTTTTGTGTAAATGGAAGCAAAGACTGTACCCCAAGTGTCACAGTCCTCCACATGTGGTGCGATTCCCATTGGAAGGCAGATAGTCAGAATCCTGTGTTTCTCAACCGGGGTGGTATCTGGAAATACCGCCTCTATTTGAGTGATTTTTTGTGCTAACCAGAATGGAATTTGTTCCCGTTTTGCGGGTACTTTACCTAGACAGGACTGTATGTTCTGTGGTGTAATTTTATTTGTGTTCCCCTGATGCGGGGTCAGCTGTGGAATTCTAATTGCTGGTTGGACTGTTGAAGTCCGCATTACATATTGGACTAATTGTCTATGTATTTTAATTAATTGTTTTAGCTGTGCTAGAAGATCTGGTGCAGGCATTTCTTCAATGTCTGGATGTGGTGTGTATCCGGCTAGGACCGGCCACGTTGCTCCTGGTCTTCCTAGTGGACCGAGCCTGGTGATGTGATTATTATGTTTTAGGGCGCCATTAAACCAGAGCAGGTGCTCTTGGTATTTGAGTGATATTTCCACCTCCTCGAAAGGAGTGTACTCATTCGGAGGTTCCTCTATTTTGTAATAGTGGAAGTCCTTTGTTACAGCGTTTGCTGCTGGAAAGTTTATCCATGAATAGAATACCTCTGTCTGCCGATATTCGTGTGCCTCAATTACGAATATGACTGTACCACCTCTCGGTGTCAGTCCATTTTCTATAAGTTTTAATGTTATAGTTTTTCTTATACTGACCGGGATTAATATTGCATCCGGGTCATTCTGTTGCAGAGTTGTATCATCTGCTAGGAGTTGAGCTGCTGCTCTAGCAGTCTCCCTTTCTACTTCACTGTCTGACATTTTACTGACAGGAAGGTTTTTGTATATTTGCAGATCAGGTTTCTATGGAAACAAAGATTAGATGCACAATATTTTGGAACAGTGTATCCTTCAACGTTGAATAAACCAAGAACCATACATAGGAGTCTCCTCCTACGAAGTTTGGCGGATATGACCTTTCACCCACTCCAGACGTCTTTGGAGTATTATGGGAAAAAGGGGTCTGTGTGAAAAAGCACGACTGAGTTACTCTAATGTCTTACGTTAGATTTATCGCCTATCCAAACCGTTGGGCGCCATGTAGTGTAGTTCCTATTATCCCAATAGGCTCTGCGCATTGGAATAATATCTTCAATAGTATAGACGTAGGACTGGGGTTAACTAGGTCTTCTACTGACGATATTAGACTTAAAGTTATGTGTTTGACAGCTAGCTCAGAGTTCACTAGAAACTTTCTCGAATAGACAAGGAGGGGTTTAACCTCCCTGGATAGACAAGAAGGGATTTAGTTTCTGACAACCATAGAACATGACAACTTTGCTCTCCCCTAATCAAGAGTGTATCTCTAGAGTCGTGTGAAAACAAAAGACAACTTATTTTACTCAGCCAGTACGTGCATTCTTAGTTTCACCAGATTGTAGAGAAAAAGAAGAGACGGGCGTGTTCAATAAAAAGATGTTATTTATTGATCAGTCTCTTTTCTCGTACAAGAGAAATGAATCGCTATTATTGCAATACTTATAGTTAAGTAAAGTGCATACAGTAAAAACAGAATTATAAAATAATACTGTAAAAGCATTGATATAGTTTCTTAGCCATATGATACTTAAAATGGATAAAATAGATACATACATATATACATTGACTAATCGTACTCAACTGGTGCTTCTAACTACGCCTACCCCAGTGTACCTGACCTAAGCCTAATACGTGGGAGGGAGTAGATAAGTAGCAGTTTAAGTTAAGTTTGCTTTGCCAAGGATCTGCTTCAAGAATTCTCTGCAAGGGGTTATTCAGTTCTGTACCTGGGATTTAGAAGGCTGGAGGGCTGGTATCTCTATCTCAGGGCTTGATATCCCAGGTGCCTGCGAGGGCGGCTGGAAACGCCGGGCTGGATTTCTCGGCAGGAGAAAAGGCAGCATCTCTCTCTCAGCGCGTCAAAAAGGGAGGGGCAGCGTCTGTGGGCTTCGCTGTCAGCTGGGCTCCTCGGCAAGTCTCGCTGCTCCAATCTTGTCACCACCACCGTGTGTTTGCTTAAGGCAATGTCGGTATTATATATACCTGAAAGGTGCCGAGATTGACGTAAGGATGGACATAAATACGTCAATAAGGATGTCATAAGAACTGGTCGTTCGCACATTCTTTACTGAAGTTCTCGGCTAAATCAAAACAATGGCTGCGGGGATTTCCCAGGTCGCTGTAGGTTTGATTTGTTTTGAGAACTCCGTATGCCTATTAGGGGGCTGGAGAAATTGTGCTTGCCTAATGAGATGGCATGCGCTATTACCTAATCAGATAACGGGCTTCTGTGCCGTTGTGTGGCTAATCAGATAAAGGGGTTTTTGTGCCGTTGAATGGCTGCTAGTTAATTATTAACCAGACAAGGGTCAGAAATAGGGGGATCGATACAGTACCCATAGTAAATACATCACACCTTACCATTGCAAAGAATGTGTAAAGAGCTTCAGTCAATTATCACACCTCCGCAGACATCAGAGAATACACACAGGGGAAAAAACCTACCATTGCAGTGAATGTGTGAAGAGTTTCAGTACGTTAGCAGAACTCCAAACACATCAGCGAACACACACAGGGGAAAAACCATACCATTGCAGTGAATGTGTGAAGAGCTTCAGTCAGTTAACAAGCCTCCGGAGACATCAGCGAATACACACTGGGGAAAAACCATACAATTGCAGTGAATGTGGAAGTAGTTTTACTTACTCTTCTACATTAAGAAATCATCAGCGAGCTCACAAAGGGGAAACAACTCTTTTAAATGCCATGAATGCTTGAAAAGCTGTAGTTCATTATCAATCCTAAACAGGCATCAGCGAACACACACCGAAGAGAAGCCTTCAAGTGCAGTGAATGTGTGAACAAATGTAGTCAATTATCAAGCCTATGTAGACAACAGCTTGAACTCACTCTGTAAATACCGTACAACTGTAGTGAGTGTAGAAGTACCTTTAGGAAATCTTCCGCATTAAGGATTCATCAGTTAATGCACACAGAGAAAAAACCTTTCAGGTGCAGTGAATGTGTGAATATCTTCTGTCAGTTATTAAACCTACGGATACATCAACTAACATACACAGAGTAAAAAAGAGCATTGCAATGAATGTCAGAAGTGATTTTGCAAACACACCTGGGGTAAACCTTACAATTGCTCTAAAAGTGTGACGAGCTTTTGTCAATTTCTGATCCTACATAGCCTCAGCGAACACACACCTTCATTTAACTCACTTAGAAATAATCTCAGAGATGCAGTGAATTCAAAAAGAACTTAAGAACATTAACAATAATATTGACTCATCTGAGGACATAGACAGGGGCAGAACAGTGCCGTTATTGTGAGATGAAGGAATTACAGGAACAAGTATATAATTATGTGGGTTATTCAAATACCAGATGAATGAAGACTCGACTAGAAGAAATGAAGAAAACCAAAGATTTGTAGAATATTGAAAGTGTCTGTTCCCAGTGATTGTTCACTTCGGTACACATAGAAAAAACAACGTGATATAACAGGAAATCCACTGGGAGACTAGCTCAATGTGGAATAAAAGAAAAGAAACACTGGTAGTTTTTATTTGGCAATGAAGAGTTACAAAGAAAAACATCCAAGTGTTCCTGTTCATGCCACCTATAAAAGTGTAGGGATGAATATGATTCTGCCTGCACACATTGCTATATTAGCATAAGTGAGTTAGTTGTGAAAACGCCATTTCGCTGCTTTTGCACATGACTCTACATCTCTGTTTTTATAAAGACAAACTGCTTGCTTTTTGTTTTTCTGCATTTTACACAGAAAAGTGACAAAGCCCTGATGACTGCCTGGGAACTGGTTTCCTCGGACTAGAAACACGTCGGCACATCTGAGGGAGCAATCAATATCACTAAGCATTTGAACTAGCTCTGGCTGGTTGTAAAAGTCATCCTTGTTTTAGGACGTGCTCCTTCCTTTTGACTTTGTCTCTTCATTCTTTATGAATTCAGATTACCTTTTTTGAAAATTTCAATTGTTTGTGTTTGTATAGTGAATTTTTTGTGGAATGTATGATAATTGTGTATATGAATTGTAAATGTTTTGTTTCTAAATAGTTAGATGTTGGAATTTAAATGTATTGAATGTACAGTTTTTTCTTTTTTGTGAAACTTTCAAAAGAAGAATTACATTTTTTTTCGAAATAGACAGGTATAAATAAAATACCGGGTCAAACTCAATAAGTTTGTGTTTCTCCTATGATCTGAAATAAGTTTTTGGAAATTCATTGGGTGTAGAGATATTCTTGTGTTTTCTGGTTTTGGATTATCGACATTTAAATTCACATTGTCGTACATGTGCGGTACAGAACACCCACAGTTCAGCTCTCGTTAACAGTCTAATGCGAAAAAGATTTAAGATCACACGAGACATTTCAAATGGCTTTTTTAGTCATAACCTGTCCTCTGTTAGTAGTCAATGGACAGCGTTCACTTGTGGCGGCAAATAAAAACAATTTAAAAGATTGGCCATGGGCTATAAAAACAGCCCAGGTGTCTTTGCCGCACGTGTCGTCTCTTTCTTTGATGGCATTGATCCTAATGCGTACTCGTACATTGATGATATTTATCTAATGGACGACGAATTATGGCCGCATCTGTGTCGCATTGACCGCATCATAGTTATGTTTGCGGACTTCGGTTATAAATTTATCTTTGCAAAGTCAGACATTGCGGAGTTCACAGTGTTGTTCCTGGGCTCAACAATGAAGGTAGAGGTCTTGCACCTCACTTCCCACAGAAATGCGCAAGTTTATGGTCTCCTACAACTCTGAAAAAACTACAATCCTTGCCGGGATTTTTGAATTTCGGGCGTACTTATATTCCCGATTATGCCCAGCGTATCAAACCTCTATATGGTTTGATACAACCAACTTTTACCAAGTCATGCTGGCTGCCTGAACATTCAGCTATTCTGCAATTTTTGCAGTCTGATCTTCTTGAATCTAAGTACTTATTGACTCAAGATAACCACACTAACCTGGTAATAAGAATTGTGCCTGGTGCCGTGGGTTTCACGTACTTGACGTTTAATGAAGGAGACACAGTGCCTATCGCTTACAAGTCACACTTGTACACTTCGGCTGAAAAGCGATTTTCTTCTGTCGAGAAAGTCTTGACAGCTGTACAGATTGCGATTCTAAAAGAGAGAGCTCAGTCACAAGGAAAACACATGTTGGTTGTTACACCTTACACTGCATTTGAAGCAGTGATGAAAGCCAGTGTACCAGATTCTAAAGTGTTATATCCTAATTGGATACAATGGGCAACTTCGTTGACATCTCCGGATGTCACATTTATCTTTGACCCCTCATTGCAAACTTCAGGAGTTCTTACAGTATGAGTTTGTTCATCCTGCTCCTCTGTTCATGCGCACGCTTGAGGATTACCATTGTATCATTAACACTGACGGTTCGGCGCAACCGGCGATAGGATCTAAGCATTCTTATTCAGTGGCCTGCGCAATCGTGGCTGGGACCTTGGTGAATGGAGAATTCAAGTCCGATGTCGTGCACACGCAGACATTAGGTGACTGTACCGCCCAGTTGGTAGAGCTACGTGCTCTAGTGCTTGGGTTAGTGAGAATGAGGGGTAAAAGGTCCCAATCCCTCACTAGCCGTTTATTGAGCAATGGTCCCTCTTTTTTGTCAAGCTTGCCCTCGGCATGGGGAAACCCTTAACCCCCTATTATAGCAAAGTTTGAGAAAGGTGTGTCAGGGCAAGCTTTGTTTTTTATAGTCTATTATGGAAAAATTCCAATCGCACGGGACAACTCGTAACGGCAATACACCAAAATCAGGGAATCCCCATTTATCCACAGAAAAGAACGACCAGATATACTTCTTCAACCTGATTCGTAACGCCCTGAGGAAGCCCCAGGCCGGATGGCCATGTAAGGGTGAAACCAGTGTTGGCTGTTCTCCTACGTACTATCACGACTATAGTAACACCTTTATTAAACAAAAAAATGAACCATTGTGTGATTGGAATTTTTCCATAATAGACTATAAAAAACAAAGCTTGCCCTGACACACCTTTCTCAAACTGTGCTCTAGTGTTTGCATTGAAGTTTGCTGACCCTCGTGTGACTACTTTAATTGTGAGTGACTCTTATTACTGTGTTCAGTCCTTCAATAAAAATGTATTATTTTGGACTCAGAATGACTATCGTGATTCCAAAGGAGGCTCAATTAAGCACAAGATGCTATGGGTTTGAGTCGCAGAAATAAAGAACGTCTGCCTCTCGTAAATGTAATTTATACTCTTGGTCACCAGCGTGTAGGAGTACACGCTGTTGGTAACAGTCTTGCTGGTGAAGCAGCAAAGACCGCAGTAGCAACATATGTAGTAGCAGCAGTTACAAGGTCCAACAGTAAGAATGATGATGACATCTTGGCAGCTATAGCTGCTACAGAGATCGGTGATAATTACCCTAAGGGTTTTCCTTCTAAATACTCTTTTCATTTAAGTCCTGATAAAGTTCCCTATGTGAGAATTAACAAAGTTGGTGACAGGCTGATTCCCGACGCGGACCGCAGGGTACCCTTGATAACAGTCGCTCACGAAGGCATAGCCTCGGTTCATGCCGATGTTTCAGCATATGTCTCTATCATACAGCAGCGTTACTGGTGGCGTGGATTGTATAAATAAACTTGTGAATATGTCCTTTCTTGTTTTGTATGTCAGCAGATTAAACCTTCAACTTCTGCACGGCAGCCACAAACTCAGCTGTGGATATCTAATAGACCACTTGGTTGTGTTTATTTAGATCACTGCTGACCTTTTTCTGCTGATACTTCGTATAAGTATATCTTAGTTGCAGTGGATTCATGCACACGTTTTCTCTGCGGTGTACAAGGAAGCCATGGGGTCTTTGTGGGTGCAGGTGAAATTTTTGTCTCCATACCGGCCTGAGGGTAATTCTGTTGTGGAGCGAATGAACCGTGACTTAAAGCAATCTTTGACAGCTAGGGTTTTAGGTACTACGTGCACTAAATAATCTTCCTAGAAGATCTCTGGGTGGGCAGACCCCGTACGAAATGCTCTTTGGCATAAAAATTGTTTGTCCCGGACCTTGTTGGTCTAGACATGGCGGCGACAGCCGTACCCTTTGACGTAGATAATCATTCTGCTGTGTTACAGAATCTACAAGAGACTCGAGACAGTCTTGCAAAGGAACACTTGCCCTCCACATATGGAGCTGAAGCTGCTCTACAGATACCAGTAAATTCCGGTAGTTAGCTGGCTACCCCGAGTCGGTGACCTGGTCTGTGAGAAGGTGGAGAACAAGAAGGAGTTCAGCCCCTCGTATCATGCACCCATTCCAGTGCTTGGCATGCAGGGCACAAGAACAGTCATTTTACCACTACTTCCTGGTCGCAAGGGAAACAGGTACGACTCCATTGACAATGTCAAACTACAACGAGTGGCCGATTCTTCTTAGTATGACTCCTGCTGTCTCTTGTCCAGCACTGCTGAGAAATTCTGTTTTGGCCTCTGCTGACACCAACATCCCTGACCTTGCTATAGAGATGTCCACAGTCACTAATCCATTATTAAATTCGCCAGCTGGCGATCCACATGAAGATACTGAGTATACTTATCCCACAGATTTGTCATTGCCTAGTGTGTAAACAAGTCTAGCTGACCAGTCACATTTTTCCTTTGACTCTGACTCTAGAACATCAAGTGTACCATTGAGGTTTTCTATTTTTGTTACTTGGTTTAAAAGAAATTTTTTGGTTCCACCTTGGACTTACATCTGGTTGGTTCTCATCTCCATTTTTTTGTTCATGTTGATTGGATTTGTGATGGTATTTTTCCGTCTGGTAAATGGACACTATATAACTGAACGATCAAAAATCTGATTAATTGATGGAACTTTGGCATCACACATCATGAAAAGAGACCAAACTTTTGTCAACATCACAGTGTAGCCCGTGCTAGATGTTATTGTATGAGATGCTGTAAAATTTCAAATTCATGGACCCACAGAGGTGGTTAATGTTCCTAATGTACTTCGTGTTTCAATGGGAGATGTTGTGAAACAAAACATACGTTCTGATGATTGGGATGTCCAAGCCATTGAAGCTCTCTTTTCTGATTTGAAATATTATGCTACCTGTGATGCTGAGGGTTTATATTTAGACTCCACAAACTATGCCGGAATTGTGGAAAGCACACAGTATTTGTTGTAAAACAACACCGCTATGAAAGAAAATCAATGTAGTTGAAAGAGAACTGCCCACAGGGGGCAGAACGTAATTTATTGGTGCTGCAATTATTTGTGTTGCTCCTAGTGCGTGGGATACCACTTTTGGAAATACCCCTGTTAGCACCCACTGTTTCGAGGAACTCAACACACTTAAGTAACTGGATTGTAACCAGCAATCTTTACTGGGTCTTCTTACCTGACTGGCGGATGGTTGGAGCCTGCTGAAAGTCCTGCGGTCACCTGGGAAGCTGTGCTGGCCATCTGAGGAGTCCGAGTCGTCTGGAGTCATCCCCACCTTCACCGGACTGCTGCTGGCCATCAGTGGAGCCCGAGGCGGATGGTTGGAGCCTGCTGAAAGTCCTGTGGTCACCTGGGAAGATGTGCTGGCCATCGGTGGAGTCCGAATCGTCTGGAGTCATCCCCACCTTCACCGGACTGCTGAAGACCGGGTCTGCACTGGGTCTGCACTTGAAGTGCTGGCGTCGATGCCCAGGTGAAGCGTCCGGAGTGGAGCGCTGGGGGCGGACTGGCCAGAGCCTCACGGAGCGGTCCTGGGGCGCTCGCGGCAACTCTTATCGAGGCAGGCTGGGCACCCGACCCGAACCCCTGGGTGTGTCATCGCACTGCCTTGACAAAGGCTCTTGCTCCCGACGACGGCATTTTCACCATCGTCCTGGCCCCCAGCTGCCCGCTGCCCGCATTGGCGATCCTGGTCTTTGCTTCGCGGATCTGCCCGCTGCCCGCATTACCGATCTTGGTCTTCGCCTCGCGGCTCTGACTTCCCGAGGCCCCTTTGCTGTTCCCGGGACCTTCGGGAGCAGACCCGCAGACTGTGCCCGACGATGCACACAATGATCCCGGTGCTCTCTGCTTTCCGAAGTTGTGGGATCATCGAGAGCTGCATTGAAGCTGCAAAAAAAAGATGCCGATGACACCGATGATTGCAATGAAATGCCGATTACACCAGCGTACTTGCTACACAGGAATGCAACAAGGTATTGTCTCTGCTTTGTTTTGATTTAGATTTTTGTCCATTTACCCCTCAGAGAAGTATGGCCCAAAATGGCAGGGGCCATAAACTACAGCAATAAATCGCCTCCATTACTACCAGACGCGCACAAGGCTGAACAACAACTCTGCATGGCACTGGGATCACCAAATTAGATATAGGACTTGTCCTCCCCACTTAGAAAGCTAGAAACTGGACTATCTCGATCTGCCCCGGATTAGAAAGCGAAACTGGTCTACTCCCCTGGTCTCAAATCATAAAAACAAACAGAGGACTACAATACTATTCTCTATCTCCAAAACTTTTCGGCCATCTTAGACTAATCATTCCTCATTACTTAACCATGCCTAAGGAGTCGGCCATTTTAGACTAGTCATAATCTCTATTCCTTCATGCCCACTATTTAGCTTAACCACCCACACCTTACACGCACTTACTATAGCTCTGTATCTACACCTACCCACACAACCTCCTTCACCTACCTACACCTCTACTCTCAACATTGAGGGGTGTGAGGTTCCTGTAACAGGTGGGTGAATGACTAGAATACTGGGGGGAGGGAGGAGGGGTGTGTCGTTCTGATGCTGTGCTAGGTTAGAAGGAGGGATGGTGGGAGAGGATAGGCGATTAGTGGTAGGAGGCGCTGTGGAGTCAAGGGTGCTAGGCTTGGAGGTCAGATGGATTGGAGTCGGAGGGTTGGAGATATATTCTTTGAAAGTGGGGAACAAGTTGTCGAATAGGTCAGGGTTCCTGTCTGTAAATTGAATTAAGATAATACCGTTGTTGTAGAAAGTGATGGTTGCTCTCGCTGGGAAGAGTTGGGATGGTGTGGTGGAAAGTGTTAGGCCATGAGCGGATTTCCTAGTGGCGGAGATAGTGAGTAAGGTGTGGAACGTTTTTCTACATTGTGCTCTACGTATGGTGTAGAAGATAATATCGGTGCTCTTGGCTCCATTGTTTAGTGAGAAGTAAGTGTCCACAAAGGGGGTTTCAGGGTGGGACTTTGTAGGAACTGGGGTCGCCAGTCCCCGGGAGTAGCCTGGCACGAGCAGGTAGGCACCCGAAAGCTTATGTGTTAAGTGACTACACAGCACACACCCACTGAGACAATAAAAGGCACGCAATGACTGACGCCACTCCAGTGAGTTTGATTACAAATCAAATAACTTTTATATAAGATTAAGGTTCAGGAGTGGAAAATCACAGTATCATTTGGTCATTAAAGCATTCCATAGGAGGGGAGAAAAGTGAGAAGTTCAATAATCAATAAAACCTGTTCCAATAACATCTCAGTAGATAATTAGCATTTCAGTAGTTAAAGATGAACATTTCTTGGAAGGATTCAGCATCTCATTAAACAGGAGCAAAACATCTCATTAGTTATGGAGACATCACCATGTCATCAAGTAAGTAACCTGTTCAGTGGGTAACACCGTTAACCTTTCACCCAACAAGGGTGAACTTTACTTAAACTCCTTGGCAGGATTAAAACATATCCTTCAGCAGGAATCAGCAGTGCCTTCAAGGATAAAACATTTCATTAAATGTCGAGCATTTCATTAGCCCGCAGTAAGCAGTACCTTAGATGACTGTAGACCTGGAGTCAATAACTTCCTTTGCAGGCCTAAACACTTTAGGGAGAATCAGGCAACCTCTCCTTAGGTACAGCCCAAACATTTCCTAATCAGGAGTAAATAGGTCATTAGAAAGTAAGACATGTCCTCAATCAGAGGGAACACCCCATAAGGTAAACACGACAATTTCATCATCAATGCAGCATCTCTTAATAATCAGTTGCCTGCAGGAGTAAAGGGGTGTGATTCTTTAATCACCACAGCATATCGCAATAACCCTGTCAGGAAAGAAAATAGCGTTTCTCTACACAACAGTAAGCATGTCAGTAGGTAGCTGTAGGCTCCCTTTAGTATCTCATTAACCTGGAATAAACCATGCCCAAGGTGAGAAGGAGCATTTCGTTAGGTAGCATTAACACTTCCACTAGGCAAGAATACCAATTCATCACGCCCGAATAATCATGGCATTAGGTCATTTGAGGCAAGTATGAATAAACATTCCCCTCAAGCAGGGATTCACCCTTCCATTGAATATGTATATACGCTTTGCGCCTAAGAACCCGTAAGGCAATGGTACATGAGCAGGAATTCTCAGATTGGAACACTAGTGCCCTACTCTTTAGAGATAAGGCCACATCTCCTTACATCAATAGAAACATTTATTTTAATAGTAATGGCCCCTTAAACGCTTCATCAAGGATCAAGCCACCTTTAGCGAAAACAGTACCAGACCCTTATGCAGGGCTAAATATTTTAACAGGCAAGCATAGGCATTTCATGTCGCAAGAATGAGCTTATAGGACGGGGCTTGCACAAATACAAACCTTTCAGTAGGGAAGGGCCAGCATTCCATTACTCAGCACCAAAGATTTCATAGGCCCCAATGAGCCCTGCATCAGGCTGAAGATGGGCATTTCATTAAACATTTAAACTTGGCTCATGCATCTGAAAGTTTTCCTTAGCAGACGCAAAACACTTCCCTATGTTGGAGTAACACCTTCCATCAAAGGTAAACCATTTCATTGGCCCTAAACAACTCCTCTTGTGGAGCTAATGGGGGCCACTGGGGCCCAGTCACTAAATGATGAACTTGGGGGTTTCTGACCAAGTCAATAAGGGCTACTGCCCAGTTCCGAGGGCCTTCTGTGAATAATCTGGGCCAACGGGGCCCAACAACAGTGTTCCCCAGGGGAGGGGCGAACTTGGGGCCTTCTGTGGCCTTCCGCCCTCCTCCCCGGAGTTTACCTTTTCTCTTCGGCCTTTCCAGGCCCAAGCGGCGTTTAGCGGCTCAATGCGAAGGCTCTCACTCTGTATAGAGCCCTCCGGCAGGGTAGGGGCACACAGTTCACCTTCGGCCTGTCCGGGGCTTGCACGGCCAGATGGTGGGGGCTCGGACTCCCTCGGAGCCCTCCCGGGCCTCGCGCTGTCTCCGGGGCCCGGGAGCCGATCAGGAACGGCCTCTGGCAGGGCGCGCCCGCAGCCGCCAATGGCAGTGCGGCCTGCGGGGGCATGACAATCGAGGGCCAATGAGCGCGCGGCGGGGGCGGAGTCCCCGTTGACGCCCGTCACGTGACGCTGGTCTGAGGCTTCGGGGCCTAGCACGGCCTGTTTCTATAATCGCGGCGGCCTCTCCCAACCTCCGGGGCCGCCGCGGGAACTCCTCACCCTGGGTCGGCTGTGGCGGTGATGGGGCAATCCTCGGGCCCAGCGCGGCCCTCCTCAGATTCCGGTGGCCCTCTCAACACAGCGGCGGCGATCACGACCCTCAGCCATGCAGCGACGGCCCTCTCCTGGCACCAGGGGCTGCCGGGGGACAACTCACAGCTCTCCCAAGGGCGTAGCAGGTGAGCGCTGGAAGGGGCAACACAGCACTCCTCAAAGGGGCCTAGCGCCAGGGGTCTCACGGCGCTGGGCCCAGTCAGCAGGGCGCGAATGGTAGCGCTTCTCTGGGGGCGATTACCACAGCGCTTTATCGGCAGTCTCCAGCGCTACTCAAGGGGCAATGACAGCAGGAGCGTCTCGGGAGTATAGCGCTTCAGGAACACCACAGTGCTTGGGTGAAACACGATGTGGGGGCACACCCAGCAGTTCAGGGGGCTAGCGCTATGCAAAGATAGAGCTTAGCAGACACTTCAGTGAGGGCACTTTCCTCAGGACAGCAATTCAGCCCATTCAGTCAGGGGAAGTTAGGCAGGACAGCGCAGGCCAATACCTGGTTGACTCCCCAGCAGTCCTGTGGTAATTTGAAGGTCTTCTTTTTCTTGGCGCTTGATGTTTTTTTTCGTCCTTGTAAATATCAGTTCCTTGTTTCCTGTTACTTGAAGGGGGGGGTTGAGTTGGGGGGCTGCAGGCAGGCTTCCTCTGCAGATCACTGTAGATGGTCCCTGGGGTTCCCTACCGCCGGGCCAGATCAGGGGGCTAGTCTAGGACACCTCACCCAGCTTAAGAGGCAGCACCTAAATCCTGTCACTCCCAGTAGCATAGGTTCCCAACTAGGCCCTCCCGCCTAAAACTCCTGCGTGGGTTTCCCAGGTCAGTGATGCCCCAACTGACTGGAAAGTATTCCCTCCCTTGCTTATATAGGCCCAGGTCAGGTGACCACCCTCTAAGGCGGCAAAAGTAAGCTCCGCCCCTATTCTAGAAGGTGCCAGGAGCTTCCCTACTCTAACTGTGGGCAGGCAAGGCAGGCTGGAATGGCAACATTGTTTGGGGTCCCTGCCAGCTCCTGGCAACTAGAATGCGCCTTTACAAGACCACGCTGCAGTAACAGGGGCCTATGGCAGCCATGTTGAGGGTAGAGCACCTGTACCTAACATTGATTTTAATAATACACAGGGCATTATAACCTCACAGGGCCTATGCAAGTACATTACAAAGGGGGACTTCCAGAATTCGGGGAAGCAAAAAGCAAAACATTTTAGTGAAAAGGGTCAAGTCCAACAGACTTCAAGTGTTTAAAACGTTTGGCGTTTTTTGGGGGGAGCTCGGTGGGGAATTATTTTATATGTGTGCTTGCCCGTGGGTTCCATGTTGAGAGTAGAGGTGTAGGTAGGTGAAGGAGGTTGTGTGGGTAGGTGTAGATACAGAGCTATAGTAAGTGCGTGTAAGGTGTGGGTGGTTAAGCTAAATAGTGGGCATGAAGGAATAGAGATTATGACTAGTCTAAAATGGCCGACTCCTTAGGCGTGGTTAAGTAATGAGGAATGATTAGTCTAAGATGGCCGAAAAGTTGGGGAGATAGAGAATAGTATTGTAGTCCTCTGTTTGTTTTTATGCTTTGAGACCAGGGGAGTAGACCAGTTTCGCTTTCTAATCCGGGGCAGATCGAGATAGTCCAGTTTCTAGCTTGCTAAGTGGGGAGGACAAGTCCTATATCTATTTTGGTGATCCCAGTGCCATGCAGAGTTGTTGTTCAGCCTTGTGCGCGTCTGGTAGTAATGGAGGCGATTTATTGCTGTAGTTTATGGCCCCGGCCATTTTGGGCCATAGTTCTCAGAGGGGTAAATGGACAAAAATCTAAATCAAAATGAAGCAGAGACAATACCTTGTTGCATTCCTGTGTAGCAAGTACGCTGGTGTCATCGGCATTTCATTGCAATCATCGGTGTCATCAATATATATATATTTTTTTGAAGCTTCAATGCAGCTCTCGATGATCCCAGAAGTACGGTAAGCAGAGAGCACCGGGATCGTTGTGTGCATCATCGGGCACAGTCTGTGGGTCTTCTCCCGAAGGTCCCGGGAAGAGCAAGGGGGCCTCGGGAAGTCTGAGCCGCGAGGCGAAGGCCAAGATCGCCAATGCGGGCAGCCGGGGGGCCAGGACGGAGGTGAAAGTGCCGTCGTCGGGAGCAAGAGCCTTTGTTCAGGCAGTGCGATGACACACCCAGGGGTTCGGGTCGGGTGCCCAGCCTGCCTCGATAAGAGTTGCCGCGAGCGCCCCAGGAACGCTCCGTGAGACTCTGCCCAGTCCGATCCCAGCGCACCACTCCGGACGCTTCACCTGGGCATCGACGCCAGCACTCCAAGTGCAGACCCGGTCTTCAGCAGTCCGGTAAAGGTGGGGATGACTCCAAACGATTCGGACTCCACCGATGGCCAGCACAGCTTCCCAGGTGACCGCAGGACTTTCAGCAGACTCCAACCATCCGCCTCGTACTCCACCGATGGCCAGCAGCAGTCCGGTGAAGGTGGGGATGACTCCAGACGACTCGTTCTCCTCCGATGGCCAGCACAGCTTCCCAGGTGACCGCAGGACTTTCAGCAGGCTCTAACCATCCGCCAGTCAGGTTAGAAGAAACAGTAAAGATTGCTGGTTACAATCCAGTTACTTATGTGTGTTGAGTTCCTCGAAACAGTGGGTGCTAACAGGGATATTTCCAAAAGTGGGATCCCAAACACTAGGAGCAACACAAATAATTGCAGCACCAATAAATTACGTTCTGCCCCCTGTGGGCAGTTCTCTTTCAACAACATTGATTTTCTATCATAGCGGTGTTGTTTTAAAACAAATACTGTGCGCTTTCCACAATTCCGGTGTAGTTTGTGGAGTCTAAATATAAATCCTCAGCATCAAAGGCAGCATAATATTTCAAATCAGAAAAGAGAGCTTCAATGGCTTGGACATCCCAATCATCAGAACGTATGTTTTGTTTCACAACATCTCCCATTGAAACACGAAGTACATTAGGAACATTAACCACCTCTGTGGGTCCATGAATTTGAAATTTTACAGCATCTCATACAATAACATCTAGCACGGGCTACGCTGTGATGTTGACAAAAGTTTGGTCTCTTTTCATGATGTGTGATGAGGAGTGTGGGGCCAAAGTTCCATCAATTAATCAGATTTTTGATCATTCAGTTATATAGTGTCCATTTACCAGACGAAAAAATACCATCACAAATCCAATCGACATGAACAAAAAAATGGAGATGAGAACCAACCAGATGTAAGTCCAAGGGGGAACCAAAAAAATTCTTTTAAACCAAGTAACAAAAGTAGAAAACCTCAATGGTACACTCAATGCTATAGAGTCAGAGTCAAAGGAAAAATGTGACTGGTCAGCTAGACTTGTTTACACACTAGGCAATGACAAATCTGTGGGATATGTATACTCAGTATCTTCATGTGGATCGCCAGCTGGCGAATTTAATAATGGATTAGTGACTGTGGACATCTCTATAGCAAGGTCAGGGATGTTGGTGTCAGCAAAGGCCAAAACAGAATTTTTCAGCAGTGCTGGACAAGAGACAGCAGGAGTCATACTAAGAAGAATCGGCCACTCGTTGTAGTTTGACATTGTCAATGGAGTCGTACCTGTTTCCCTTGCGACCAGGAAGTGGTGGTAAAATGACTGTTCTTGTGCCCTGCATGCCAAGCACTGGAATGGGTGCATGATACGAGGGGCTGAACTCTTTCTTGTTCTCCACCTTCTCACATACCAGGTCACCGACTCGGGGTAGCCAGCTAACTACCGTAATTTACCAGAATCTGTAGAGCAGCTTCAGCTCCATATGTGGATGGCAAGTGTTCCTTTGCAAGACTGTCTCGAGTCTCTTGTAGGTTCTGTAACACAGCAGAATGATTATCTACGTCAAAGAATACGGCTGTCACCGACCATGTCTAGACCATCAAGGTCCGGGACAAACATTTTTATGCCAAAAAGCATTTCGTATGGGGTCTGCCCACCCAGAGATTATTTAGTGCACGTAGTACCTAAAACCCTAGCTGTCAAAGATTGCTTTAAGTCACGGTTCATTCGCTCCACAACAGAATTGCTCTCAGGCCGGTATGGAGACAAAAATTTCACCTGCGCCCCCAAAGACCCCATGGCTTCCTTGTACACCTTAGAGGTGAACGCTGGACCTGATTAGAATGGAAGGTGCCACATGCAAAAATTCCCACAAAGACATGCAAATCTCGGATGACAGTTTGAGCATCAGCACTCCTTTGTGGCCAAATGCAGAGAAAACGTGTGCATGAATCCACTGCAACTAAGATATACTTATACGCAGTATCAGCAGAAATAGGTCAGCAGTGATTAAATAAATACAACCAAGTGGTCCATTAGATATGTGCAGCTGAGCTTGTGGCGGCCATGTAGCAGTTGAAGGTTTAATCTGCTGACATACGTTATGTTATGTTAGTCTTGTTGTCTTGTAAAGCGCATGGCTACCCCAGCAATGGGGCGTCCCAGCGCTGTAGACCACTGGGGAACCCGTTCTGGCTTTCCCTGTGAGATAATCCCTGCTGGGTATCTCCAAGGTGAAACCAGGCATCCCCGGTGTATGTGGGGGGCCGTTGTGGAGATGAGACAAGCTAATGCCCAGAGTTGCCGAGTGTGATCCTTGGTTAGAGTAGGCACCGAGGCGAGAATTATCGAGTCTGCTTACCCTGGTCCATGACCCTGCCGCGTCGGGAATTGAACCCTGGTCCCTGGCCGTCCTCTGCTTCCGGGTCTGCCGCCTCTAACCAGTGAGCCCCACCACTCCACATACAAGAATGGACATATTCACAAGTTTATATATACAATCCACGCCACCACTAACGCTGCTGTAAGATAGAGACATATGCTGAAACGTCGGCATAAGCCGAGGCAATGCCTTCGTAAGCGACTGTTATCAAGGGTAACCTGCGGTCCGCATCAGGAATCAGCCTGTCACCAACGTTGTTAATTCTCACATAGGGAACTTTATCAGGACTTAAATGATAAGAGTATTTAGAAGGGAAACCCTTAGGGTAATTATCACCGATCTCTGTAGCAGCTATAGCTGCCAAGATGTCATCATCATTCTTACTGTTGGACCTTGTAACTGCTGCTACTACATATGTTGCTACTGTGGTCTTTGCTGCTTCACCAGCAAGACTGTTGCCAACAGCGTGCACTCCTACACGCTGGTGACCAAGAGTATGAATTACATTTACGAGAGGCAGACGTTCTTTATTTCTGCGACTCAAACCCATAGCATCTTGTGCTTAATTGTGCCACCTTTAGAATCACAATAGTCATTCTGAGTCCAAAAGAATAAATTTTTATTGAAGGACTGAACACAGTAATAAGAGTCACTCACAATTAAAGTAGCCACACGAGGGTCAGCAAACTTCAATGCAAACACTAGAGCAGAGTTTGAGAAAGGTGTGTCAGGGCAAGCTTTGTTTTTTATAGTCTATTATGGAAAAATTCCAATTACACGATGGTTCATTTTTTTGTTTTAATAAAGGTGTTACTATATTCGTGGTAGTACGTAGGAGAACAGCCAACACTTGTTTCACCCCTTACATGGCCATCCGGCCTGGGGCTTCCTCAAGGTGTTACGAATCAGGTAGAAGAAGTATATCTGGTCGTTATTTTCTGTGGATAAATAGGGATTCCCTGATTTTGGTGTAATGCCGGTACAAGTCATCTTATGCAATTGGAATTTTTCCATAATAGACTATAAAAAACAAAGCTTGCCCTGACACACCTTTCTCAAACTTTGCTATAATAGGGGGTTAGGGGTGCCCCATGCCGAGGGCAAGCTTGACAAAAAAGAGGGACCATTGCTCAATAAACGGCTAGTAAGGGATTGGGACCTTTTACCCCTCATTCTCACTAACCCAAGCACTAGAGCACGTAGCTCTGCCAACTGGGCGTTACAGTCACCTAATGTCTGCGTGTGCACGACATCGGGCTTGAATTCTCCATTCACCATGGTACCAGCCACGATTGCGCAGGCCACTGAATAAGAATGCTTAGATCCTATCGCCAGTTGCGCCGAACCGTCAGTGTTAATGATACAATGCTAATCCTCAAGCGTGCGCATGAACAGAGGAGCAGGATGAACAAACTCATACTGTAAGAACTCCTGAGTTTGCAATGAGGGGTCAAAGATAAATGTGACATCCGGAGATGTCAACGAAGTTGCCCATTGTATCCAATTAGGATATAAAACTTTAGAATTTGGTACACTGGCTTTCATCACTGCTTCAAATACAGGATAATGTTTAACAACCAACATGTGTTTTCCTTGTGACTGCGCTCTCTCTTTTAGAATCGCCATCTGTACAGCTGTCAAGACTTTCTCGACAGAAGAAAATCGCTTTTCAGACGAAGTGTACAAGTGTGACTTGTAAGCGATAGGCACTGTGTCTCCTTCATTAAACGTCAAGTAGGTGAAACCCACGGCACCAGGCACAATTCTTATAACCAGGTTAGTGTGGTTATCATGAGTCAATAAGTACTTAGATTCAAGAAGATCAGACTGCAGAAATTGCAGAATAGCTGAATGTTCAGGCAGCCAGCATGACTTGGTAAAAGTTGATTGTATCAAAGCATATAGAGGTTTGATACGCTGGGCATAATCGGGAATATAAGTACGCCCGAAATTCAAAAATCCCAGCAAGGATTGTAGTTTTTTCAGAGTTGTAGGAGACCATAAACATGCACATTTCTCCAGGAAGTGAGGTACAAGACCTCTACCTTCATTGTTGAGCCCAGGAACAACACTGTGAACTCCGCAATGTCTGACTTTGCAAAGATAAATTTATTTCCGAAGTCCGCAAACATAACTATGATGCGGTCAATGCGACACAGATGCAGCCATAATTCGTCGTCCATTAGATAAATATCATCAATTTACGAGTACGCATCAGGATCAATGCCATCTAAGAAAGAGACGACACGTGCGGCAAAGACACCTGGGCTGTTTTTATAGCCCATGGCCAATCTTTTAAATTGGTTTTGTTTGCCGCCACAAGTGAACGCTGTCCATTGACTACTAACGGAGGACAGGTTATGACTAAAAATGCCATTTGAAATGTCTCGTGTGATCTTAAATCTTTTTCGCATCAGACTGTTAACGAGAGCTGAACTGTGGGTGTTCTGTACCGCACATGTACGACAATGTGAATTTAAATGTCGATAATCCAAAACCAGAAAACACAAGAATATGTCTACACCCAATTAATTTCCAAAAACTTATTTCAGATCATAGGAGAAACACAAACTTATTGAGTTTGACCCGGTATTTTTATTTATACCTCTCTATTGCGAAAAAAAATTTCTTTCTTCTTTTGAAAGTTTCGCAAAAAAGGAAAAAACTGTACATTCAATACATTTAAATTCCAACATCTAACTATTTACAAACAAAATATTTACAATTCATGTACACAATTATCATACATTCCACAAAAAAAATCACTATACAAACACAAACAATTGAAATTTAAAAAAAAGTTAATCTGAATTCATAAAGAATGAAGAGACAAAGTCAAAAGGAAGGAGCACGTCCTAAAATAAGGATGACTTTTACAACCAGCCAGAGCTAGTTCAAACGCTTAGTGATATTGATTGCTCCCTCAGATGTGCCGCCGCGTTTCTAGTCCGAGGAAACCAGTTCCCACACTGTCATCAGGGCTTTGTCACTTTTCTGTGTAAAATGCAGAAAAACAATAAAGTTTTAATTATCTAGCTTGAAGCCTCTATTCTTTCTGGTATTGTACTAAACGATCTAAAATATGTACCTGTGTGTCTCTGATGTCCTGGCCTCTCAAGGTATCGTCAGGCTCAGGGAAAACTTCTTTTATGAATCTTTGTATTCAAGGAAGTGGCTCAAGCTGTGAAACAGGACATTTTATGTTGACTGCCTGTGATAGAAGGAAAAAGTCTGAGTTTCTCCACTCATTTATGTAAACCAAGCGGGGAGGAGGAAGAAGATACAATCTTACTCATTCCTACCTCTGTTCCAGGGTCAGAGTTTTAATAGCGGCAAGTGGTTCGCCTGTGCTTCTGTTTTCAAAAGCGGCTTCTGATAAAAGAAATTATAGCAATATTGGACCCATAATCTTGTGTACCCAACACCAGCATCGTTTGTTACCACCAGTTTGCTATATAACGTACCTTTGTCAATGCGTGAGCAGGACGGGTGCTCTCTCTATTGCGCTTGACTGGTGGCCATCTTCGAAACGTCTGCACTTCAAACTCTTTTTTTATTTTTTTATTAGGCTGGGGGTTATGGGACACATAGGTTCTAGCAACTGAAGGGGCCGTTTCTAATACGTGTTTTGATGCAATTTGTAAATAAAGCGACATTTGGAGTCGGAATGAGTAAGACATCAGAGACCAACAGGTACATATTTTAGATCGTTTAGTGCAATACCAGAAAGAATAGAGGCTTCAAGCTAGATAATTAAAACTTTATTGTTTTTCTGCATTTTACACAGAAAAGTGACAAAGCCCTGATGACTGTCTGGGAACTGGTTTCCTCGGACTAGAAACGCGTCAGCACATCTGAGGGAGCAATCAATATCACTAAGCGTTTGAACTAGCTCTGGCTGGTTGTAAAAGTCATCCTTATTTTAGGACGTGCTCCTTCCTTTTGACTTTGTCTCTTCATTCTTTATGAATTCAGATTAACTTCATTTAAAATTTCAATTGTTTGTGTTTGTATAGTGAATTTTTTGTGGAATGTATGATAATTGTGTATATGAATTGTAAATATTTTGTTTGTAAATAGTTAGACGTTGGAATTTAAATGTGTTGAATGTACAGTTTTCTCCTTTTTTGCGAAACTTTCAAAAGAAGAATGATTTTTTTTTCAAAATAGACAGGTATAAATAAAAATACCGGGTCAAACGCAATACGTTTGTGTTTCTCCTATGATCTGAAATAAGTTTTTGGAAATTAATTGGGTGTAGACATATTCGTGTGTTTTCTAGTTTATTACGATCCAGTCTACCCCATACTCTACATGGACCTAACTCCTTTGTTTCACAAAGATAATCCAAAACCAGGCAGTACGACCCATCAGGTTTGGTAACAGTGAAATGAGGATTATTTATGGGTGACACACATGTCTCAATCACACCTTGATATTCTAATTGTTCAAGGATTTCCGCAACGGGGGCTTTAGCCAATTGCCGCATTGGATAGCGGGGTGGTGGCTGTGGCATAAACCGCAATGGAATCTCGTGTCTGGGAGAAAGTTTATCCCACCCGACTTGAGTAAGGTACAACGCAGGTGCAAGCACCAGAGCACACTCTTCTGCAAAGCTCTGCGGACTGCTCCTTGAGCACGGTGTGCGGAAAGCTGGGGAGGGTGACCTCCTCCCCTCTTGGAGCAGCCAAAATGAAAAGCAGGAGCCAGTCTGACTCAGCTAACAGAATGTCATATATAGAGGTCAGATGTTCCCAAAAAATCCCTTTTATTACACGTTGGATGTCACCTTCTATTAAAAGAACTATATCATATAGTCTGTCAGGGGGAGCCACCCAACTGTCAGCAGTTTCCATTGTGATAAAAGTGTCAGTTGCTGTCGCCTTCAGAAATGGACGCAGTGCTTGCCGCACTATTGTAACCTCTGCTGTGCTGTCGAGCAGCGTTAATGCCCATGTCAGGATCCAAAGCTGTGTTCTCACTATCCGTGGCATACCTTACGGTTAACGCAGCAACTTTCTTTTTCTGAAAATGAGGGTGTTAACGTGGCAAGTCTTCCTGCTTGCCTTTAGCATCAGACGGGCGGGGCTGCTCACGTCCTTGTGGGGCACCTTGACCCCTGCCGTGTTTTCCTCCACCAGCTTGTGCGCGATGTTTCCTGTGAAGAACGAGGAGAACGTTGCTCAGGAACCTGAAATCTATCAGGAGACCTAATTCTTGCGTGGTTGCACAAATCATATATGCGCTCAGTAGACGCTGGTATCGGCGATGCCGGACGCGACCCCTGTTTCTATTGCTGCTTCCCCTGATTTTTATTCTTCCAATTCTGTTTTGGAAAATTTGGATGGTCGTCTTTAGTAGACTTTGCTATCTGAGTCTGCGGTTGAGTTGCCGTTTTAGCAAAAGGCTTAACACCCAAACTATTGCGGCCAATGGTCTTATAAGCCTCCGCAATAATTCACGGTAACGCTCGGGGTTTGTTGACGTCTTGGACAAGGCGCAAAGCATTCGACACCTGAAAGTTAACCGCATCTCCCTTTACATTACAAAAGATGAGATCAGCAACTACGTCAAACACTCCAACGAGCCTCATTCTCAACTCGACAGCCGCCTCTGCACTGTGCTCATCCGGAACATGCTTGATCACAGAGGGCAAGACATTTATAGACGGCGTGCAGAAACACTTCGCATATTCTGCTGCAAATACTTTACCCCAAATCTCACAATCTGTTACCTCTGACAATAAGTCTTTCTGCAAACTAATTGTGAGACTCCTGTGTTTTTCCACAGGAGTGGTATTAGGAAACACTGCTTCCAGTGGGTCAAATTTCTCGGCAAGCCAATAAGGCATATCGTACTTAGTTTGAGGGTGCGTGCCCATTACCGAATTAACCGAACTAACCATGACTGGACTAATCTACATCCCGGCCGGTCCAACTTGTTCCGCTTCAAGAAACATATTGAACTAAAGCCCTATGTACCCCAACAAAAGAGGTATAAAGTTGACACAAGTCGTCAATTGGGGCATTGAGATAACGTGGATATGGAGTGAACCCGGCTAAGACTGGCCCCAGGAATTGACAAGGGACCTAACCGAACCGGAGTTACTGTGTGGGGGAGGGTGCCATTAAACCAAACACGATGCTGCCATGCCGAAATTGGAATCTCTTGTGTCCTATATGCAGTATAGTTCACAGGAATCGCAGTGTGAGTATATGTATGAAACGTATCCTCATCTGCATTTATTGCAGGAAACGTGACCCAACAGTAGAAAAGCTCAAAGGGGAACTCTGAATCAGCACAACCAAGATGGATCGCACACCGCTAGCCTCTCCTCCGGGTCACCCCTTAGCACTCTGGTACATGAAGTGCATGTAGATGGACGAGTAAAAAGTAGTTCACCACAGTTGGTGCGAGTAGTTACTCGTTATCCCCAAGATCTCTGGACCCGAGACATGGCCCGGGTTTCGGGACAGTTTCCCTCGTCAGCAGAGCAGTGTTTGGGGTGGATGAGTAGGCCGCCAAGTAACCGTCACAGGCCCTAATGCCTCTCCGGCGCGCTGGTGCGTCTCCAAGAGCTCGTCAGCTCAAGGCTCACGGGAGCCGTTTAAGTACAACCAAGATGGATCGCACACCGCTAGCCTCTCCTCCGGGTCGCCCCTTAGCACTCTGGTTCATGTAGTGCATGTAGATGGACGAGTAAAATGTAGTTCACCACAGTTGGTGCGAGTAGTTACTCGTTATCCCCAAGATCTCTGGACCCGAGACATGGCCCGGGTTTCGGGACAGTTTCCCTCATCAGCAGAGCAGTGTTTGGGGTGGATGAGAAGGCCGCCATGTAACCGTCACAGGCCATGATGCCTCTCCGGCGCGTAGGTGCGTCTCCAAGAGCTCGTCAGCTCAAGGCTCACGGGAGCCGTTTAAGTACAACCAAGATGGATCGCACACCGCTAGCCTCCCGAAACCCGAGACATGTCCATTGATGACTAAACACAATATGGCTCCCTTGAACTTTGGGAAGACGGGCTCTTGGACGACGCACCTGCGTGCCGGTTCTGGCATCGAGGCTTTTGACTGTTGTGTGGCGGCCTTCTCTTCCACCCCTAACTATCTTTCTCTATTGCTGAGGGAAGTTATCCCGAAACCCGAGATATGTCTCGGGCGATATCCTAAAACCCGGGACATGTATCGGGTCTAGAGATTCATCAGTCCAACAAGTACCGACTTGCACCCACATGGGTGATCCACTAAAGAACTACAAGTACCAGAGTCCCGAGGGGCGATCCGGAGGAGGGGCTAGCGGTGTGCGCTCCATTGATGACTAAACACAATATGGCTCCCTTGAGCTTTGGGCCGACGGGCTCTTGGACGACGCACCTGCGTGCCGGTTCTGGCATCGAGGCCTTTGACTGTTGTGTGGCGGCCTTCTCTTCCACCCCTAACTATCTTTCTCTACTGATGAGGGAAGTTATCCCGAAACCCGAGACATGTCTCGGGCGATATCCTAAAACCCGGTACATGTATCGGGTCTAGAGATTCATCAGTCCAACAAGTACCGACTTGCACCCACATGGGTGATCCACTAAAGAACTACAAGTACCAGAGTCCCGAGGGGCGATCCGGAGGAGGGGCTAGCGGTGTGCGCTCCATTGATGACTAAACACAATATGGCTCCCTTGAGCTTTGGGCCGACGGGCTCTTGGACGACGCACCTGCGTGCCGGTTCTGGCACCGAGGCCTTTGACTGTTGTGTGGCGGCCTTCTCTTCCACCCCTAACTATCTTTCTCTACTGATCAGGGAAGTTATCCCGAAACCCGAGACATGTCTCGGGCGATATCCTAAAACCCGGGACATGTATCGGGTCTAGAGATTCATCAGTCCAACAAGTACCGACTTGCACCCACATGGGTGATCCACTAAAGAACTACAAGTACCAGAGTCCTGAAGGGCGATCCGGAGGAGGGGCTAGCAGTGTGCGCTCCATTGATGACTAAACACAATATGGCTCCCTTGAGCTTTGGGCCGATGGGCTCTTGGACGACGCACCTGCGTGCCGGTTCTGGCATCGAGGCCTTTGACTGTTGTGTGGCGGCCTTCTCTTCCACCCCTAACCATCTTTCTCTACTGATGAGGGAAGTTATCCCGAAACCCGAGACATGTCTCGGGCGATATCCTAAAACCCGGGACATGTATCGGGTCTAGAGATTCATCAGTCCAACAAGTACCGACTTGCACCCACATGGGTGATCCACTAAAGAACTACAAGTACCAGAGTCCCAAGGGGCGATCCGGAGGAGGGGCTAGCCGTGTGCGCTCCATTGATGACTAAACACAATATGGCTCCCTTGAGCTTTGGGCCGACGGGCTCTTGGACGACGCACCTGCGTGCCGGTTCTGACATCGAGGCCTTTGACTGTTGTGTGGCGGCCTTCTCTTCCACCCCTAACTATCTTTCTCTACTGATGAGGGAAGTTATCCCGAAACCTGAGACATGTCTCGGGCGATATCCTAAAACCCGGGACATGTATCGGGTCTAGAGATTCATCAGTCCAACAAGTACTGACTTGAACCCACATGGGTGATCCACTAAAGAACTACAAGTACCAGAGTCCCGAGGGGCGATCCGGAGGAGGGGCTAGCGGTGTGCGCTCCATTGATGACTAAACACAATATGGCTCCCTTGAGCTTTGGGCCGACGGGCTCTTGGACGACGCACCTGCGTGCCGGTTCTGGCATCGAGGCCTTTGACTGTTGTGTGGCGGCCTTCTCTTCCACCCCTAACTATCTTTCTCTACTGATGAGGGAAGTTATCCCGAAACCCGAGACATGTCTCGGGCGATATCCTAAAACCCGTGACATGTATCGGGTCTAGAGATTCATCAGTCCAACAAGTACCGACTTGCACCCACATGGGTGATCCACTAAAGAACTACAAGTACCAGAGTCCCGAGGGGCGATCCAGAGGAGGGGCTAGCGGTGTGCGCTCCATTGATGACTAAACACAATATGGCTCCCTTGAGCTTTGGGCCGACGGGCTCTTGGACGACGCACCTGCGTGCCAGTTCTGGCATCGAGGCCTTTGACTGTTGTGTGGCGGCCTTCTCTTCCACCCCTAACTATATTTCTCTACTGATGAGGGAAGTTATCCCGAAACCCGAGACATGTCTCGGGCGATATCCTAAAACCCGGGACATGTATCGGGTCTAGAGATTCATCAGTCCAACAAGTACTGACTTGCACCCACATGGGTGATCCACTAAAGAACTACAAGTACCAGAGTCCCGAGGGGCGATCCGGAGGAGGGGCTAGCGGTGTGCGCTCTTAGATGACTAAACACAATATGGCTCTCTTGAGCTTTGGGCCGACGGGCTCTTGGACGACGCACCTGCATGCCGGTTCTGGCATCGAGGCCTTTGACTGTTGTGTGGCGGCCTTCTCTTCCACCCCTAACTATCTTTCTCTACTGATGAGTGAAGTTATCCCGAAACTCGAGACATGTCTCGGGCGATATCCTAAAACCCGGGACATGTATCGGGTCTAGAGATTCATCAGTCCAACAAGTACCGACTTGCACCCACATGGGTGATCCACTAAAGAACTACAAGTACCAGAGTCCCGAGGAGCGATCCGGAGGAGGGGCTAGCCGTGTGCGCTCCATTGATGACTAAACACAATATGGCTCCCTTGAGCTTTGGGCCGACGGGCTCTTGGACGACGCACCTGCGTGCCGGTTCTGGCATCGAGGCCTTTGACTGTTGTGTGGCGGCCTTCTCTTCCACCCCTAACTATCTTTCTCTACTGATGAGGGAAGTTATCCCGAAACCCGAGACATGTCTCGGGCGATATCCTAAAACCCGTGACATGTATCGGGTCTAGAGATTCATCAGTCCAACAAGTACCGACTTGCACCCACATGGGTGATCCACTAAAGAACTACAAGTACCAGAGTCCCGAGGGGCGATCCAGAGGAGGGGCTAGCGGTGTGCGCTCCATTGATGACTAAACACAATATGGCTCCCTTGAGCTTTGGGCCGACGGGCTCTTGGACGACGCACCTGCGTGCCAGTTCTGGCATCGAGGCCTTTGACTGTTGTGTGGCGGCCTTCTCTTCCACCCCTAACTATATTTCTCTACTGATGAGGGAAGTTATCCCGAAACCCGAGACATGTCTCGGGCGATATCCTAAAACCCGGGACATGTATCGGGTCTAGAGATTCATCAGTCCAACAAGTACTGACTTGCACCCACATGGGTGATCCACTAAAGAACTACAAGTACCAGAGTCCCGAGGGGCGATCCGGAGGAGGGGCTAGCGGTGTGCGCTCTTAGATGACTAAACACAATATGGCTCTCTTGAGCTTTGGGCCGACGGGCTCTTGGACGACGCACCTGCATGCCGGTTCTGGCATCGAGGCCTTTGACTGTTGTGTGGCGGCCTTCTCTTCCACCCCTAACTATCTTTCTCTACTGATGAGTGAAGTTATCCCGAAACTCGAGACATGTCTCGGGCGATATCCTAAAACCCGGGACATGTATCGGGTCTAGAGATTCATCAGTCCAACAAGTACCGACTTGCACCCACATGGGTGATCCACTAAAGAACTACAAGTACCAGAGTCCCGAGGAGCGATCCGGAGGAGGGGCTAGCCGTGTGCGCTCCATTGATGACTAAACACAATATGGCTCCCTTGAGCTTTGGGCCGACGGGCTCTTGGACGACGCACCTGCGTGCCGGTTCTGGCATCGAGGCCTTTGACTGTTGTGTGGCGGCCTTCTCTTCCACCCCTAACTATATTTCTCTACTGATGAGGGAAGTTATCCCGAAACCCGAGACATGTCTCGGGCGATATCCTAAAACCCGGGACATGTATCGGGTCTAGAGATTCATCAGTCCAACAAGTACCGACTTGCACCCACATGGGTGATCCACTAAAGAACTACAAGTACCAGAGTCCCGAGGGGCGATCCGGAGGAGGGGCTAGCGGTGTGCGCTCTTAGATGACTAAACACAATATGGCTCTCTTGAGCTTTGGGCCGACGGGCTCTTGGACGACGCACCTGCGTGCCGGTTCTGGCATCGAGGCCTTTGACTGTTGTGTGGCGGCCTTCTCTTCCACCCCTAACTATCTTTCTCTACTGATGAAGGAAGTTATCCCGAAACCAGAGACATGTCTCGGGCGATATCCTAAAACCCGGGACATGTATCGGGTCTAGAGATTCATCAGTCCAACAAGTACCGACTTGCACCCACATGGGTGATCCACTAAAGAACTACAAGTACCAGAGTCCCGAGGGGCGATCCGGAGGAGGGGCTAGCGGTGTGCGCTCCATTGATGACTAAACACAATAAGGCTCCCTTGAGCTTTGGGCCGACGGGCTCTTGGACGACGCACTTGCGTGCCGGTTCTGGCATCGAGGCCTTTGACTGTTGTGTGGCCGCCTTCTCTTCCACCCCTAACTATCTTTCTCTACTGATGAGGGAAGTTATCCCGAAACCTGAGACATGTCTCGGGCGATATCGTAAAACCCGGGACATGTATCGGGTCTAGAGATTCATCAGTCCAACAAGTACTGACTTGCACCCACATGGGTGATCCACTAAAGAACTACAAGTACCAGAGTCCCGAGGGGTGATCCGGAGGAGGGGCTAGCGGTGTGCGCTCTTAGATGACTAAACACAATATGGCTCTCTTGAGCTTTGGGCCGACGGGCTCTTGGACGACGCACCTGCGTGCCGGTTCTGGCATCGAGGCCTTTGACTGTTGTGTGGCGGCCTTCTCTTCCACCCCTAACTATCTTTCTCTACTGATGAAGGAAGTTATCCCGAAACCAGAGACATGTCTCGGGCGATATCCTAAAACCCGGGACATGTATCGGGTCTAGAGATTCATCAGTCCAACAAGTACCGACTTGCACCCACATGGGTGATCCACTAAAGAACTACAAGTACCAGAGTCCCGAGGGGCGATCCGGAGGAGGGGCTAGCGGTGTGCGCTCCATTGATGACTAAACACAATATGGCTCCCTTGAGCTTTGGGCCGACGGGCTCTTGGACGACGCACCTGCGTGCCGGTTCTGGCATCGAGGCCTTTGACTGTTGTGTGGCGGCCTTCTCTTCCACCCCTAACTATCTTTCTCTACTGATGAGGGAAGTTATCCCGAAACCCGAGACATGTCTCGGGCGATATCCTAAAACCCGGGACATGTATCGGGTCTAGAGATTCATCAGTCCAACAAGTACCGACTTGCACCCACATGGGTGATCCACTAAAGAACTACAAGTACCAGAGTCCCGAGGAGCGATCCGGAGGAGGGGCTAGCCGTGTGCGCTCCATTGATGACTAAACACAATATGGCTCCCTTGAGCTTTGGGCCGACGGGCTCTTGGACGACGCACCTGCGTGCCGGTTCTGGCATCGAGGCCTTTGACTGTTGTGTGGCGGCCTTCTCTTCCACCCCTAACTATATTTCTCTACTGATGAGGGAAGTTATCCCGAAACCCGAGACATGTCTCGGGCGATATCCTAAAACCCGGGACATGTATCGGGTCTAGAGATTCATCAGTCCAACAAGTACCGACTTGCACCCACATGGGTGATCCACTAAAGAACTACAAGTACCAGAGTCCTGAGGGGCGATCCGGAGGAGGGGCTAGCGGTGTGCGCTCCATTGATGACTAAACACAATAAGGCTCCCTTGAGCTTTGGGCCGACGGGCTCTTGGACGACGCACTTGCGTGCCGGTTCTGGCATCGAGGCCTTTGACTGTTGTGTGGCGGCCTTCTCTTCCACCCCTAACTATCTTTCTCTACTGATGAGGGAAGTTATCCCGAAACCTGAGACATGTCTCGGGCGATATCGTAAAACCCGGGACATGTATCGGGTCTAGAGATTCATCAGTCCAACAAGTACTGACTTGCACCCACATGGGTGATCCACTAAAGAACTACAAGTACCAGAGTCCCGAGGGGCGATCCGGAGGAGGGGCTAGCGGTGTGCGCTCTTAGATGACTAAACACAATATGGCTCTCTTGAGCTTTGGGGCGACGGGCTCTTGGACGACGCACCTGCGTGCCGGTTCTGGCATCGAGGCCTTTGACTGTTGTGTGGCGGCCTTCTCTTCCACCCCTAACTATCTTTCTCTACTGATGAGGGAAGTTATCCCGAAACCAGAGACATGTCTCGGGCGATATCCTAAAACCCGGGACATGTATCGGGTCTAGAGATTCATCAGTCCAACATGTACCGACTTGCACCCACATGGGTGATCCACTAAAGAACTACAAGTACCAGAGTCCCGAGGGGCAATCCGGAGGAGGGGCTAGCGGTGTGCGCTCCATTGATGACTAAACACAATATGGCTCCCTTGAGCTTTGGGCCGACGGGCTCTTGGACGACGCACCTGCGTGCCGGTTCTGGCATCGAGGCCTTTGACTGTTGTGTGGCGGCCTTCTCTTCCACCCCTAACTATCTTTCTCTACTGATGAGGGAAGTTATCCCGAAACCCGAGACATGTCTCGGGCGATATCCTAAAACCCGGGACATGTATCGGGTCTAGAGATTCATCAGTCCAACAAGTACCGACTTGCACCCACATGGGTGATCCACTAAAGAACTACAAGTACCAGAGTGCCGAGGGGCGATCCGGAGGAGGGGCTAGCGGTGTGCGCTCCATTGATGACTAAACACAATATGGCTCCCTTGAGCTTTGGGCCGACGGGCTCTTGGACGACGCACCTGCGTGCCAGTTCTGGCATCGAGTCCTTTGACTGTTGTGTGGCGGCCTTCTCTTCTACCCCTAACTATATTTCTCTACTGATGAGGGTAGTTATCCCGAAACCCGAGACATGTCTCGGGCGATATCCTAAAACCCGGGACATGTATCGGGTCTAGAGATTCATCAGTCCAACAAGTACCGACTTGCACCCACATGGGTGATCCACTAAAGAACTACAAGTACCAGAGTCCCGAGGGGCGATCCGGAGGAGGGGCTAGCGGTGTGCGCTCCATTGATGACTAAACACAATATGGCTCCCTTGAGCTTTGGGCCGACGGGCTCTTGGACGACGCACCTGCGTGCCGGTTCTGGCATCGAGGCCTTTGACTGTTGTGTGGCGGCCTTCTCTTCCACCCCTAACCATCTTTCTCTACTGATGAGGGAAGTTATCCCGAAACCCGAGACATGTCTCGGGCGATATCCTAAAACCCGGGACATGTATCGGGTCTAGAGATTCATCAGTCCAACAAGTACCGACTTGCACCCACATGGGTGATCCACTAAAGAACTACAAGTACCAGAGTCCCGAGGGGCAATCCGGAGGAGGGGCTAGCGGTGTGCGCTCCATTGATGACTAAACACAATATGGCTCTCTTGAGCTTTGGGCTGACGGGCTCTTGGACGACGCACCTACGTGCCGGTTCTGGCATCGAGGCCTTTGACTGTTGTGTGGCGGCCTTCTCTTCCACCCCTAACTATCTTTCTCTACTCATGAGGGAAGTTATCCCGAAACCCGAGACATGTCTCGGGCGATATCCTAAAACCCGGGACATGTATCGGGTCTAGAGATTCATCAGTCCAACAAGTACCGACTTGCACCCACATGGGTGATCCACTAAAGAACTACAAGTACCAGAGTCCCGAGGGGCGATCCGGAGGAGGGGCTAGCGGTGTGCGCTCCATTGATGACTAAACACAATATGGCTCCCTTGAGCTTTGGGCCGACGGGCTCTTGGACGACGCACCTGCGTGCCAGTTCTGGCATCGAGGCCTTTGACTGTTGTGTGGCGGCCTTCTCTTCCACCCCTAACTATATTTCTCTACCGATGAGGGTAGTTATCCCGAAACCCGAGACATGTCTCGGGCGATATCCTAAAACCCGGGACATGTATCGGGTCTAGAGATTCATCAGTCCAACAAGTACCGACTTGCACCCACATGGGTGATCCACTAAAGAACTACAAGTACCAGAGTCCCGAGGGGCGATCCGGAGGAGGGGCTAGCGGTGTGCGCTCCATTGATGACTAAACACAATATGGCTCCCTTGAGCTTTGGGCCGACGGGCTCTTGGACGACGCACCTGCGTGCCGGTTCTGGCATCGAGGCCTTTGACTGTTGTATGGCGGCCTTCTCTTCCACCCCTAACTATCTTTCTCTACTGATGAGGGAAGTTATCCCGAAACCTGAGACATGTCTCGGGCGATATCCTAAAACCCGGGACATGTATCGGGTCTAGAGATTCATCAGTCCAACAAGTACTGACTTGAACCCACATGGGTGATCCACTAAAGAACTACAAGTACCAGAGTCCCGAGGGGCGATCCGGAGGAGGGGCTAGCGGTGTGCGCTCCATTGATGACTAAACACAATATGGCTCCCTTGAGCTTTGGGCCGACGGGCTCTTGGACGACGCACCTGCGTGCCGGTTCTGGCATCGAGGCCTTTGACTGTTGTGTGGCGGCGTTCTCTTCCACCCCTAACTATCTTTCTCTACTGATGAGGGAAGTAATCCCGAAACCCGAGACATGTCTCGGGCGATATCCTAAAACCCGGGACATGTATCGGGTCTAGAGATTCATCAGTCCAACAAGTACCGACTTGCACCCACATGGGTGATCCACTAAAGAACTACAAGTACCAGAGTCCCGATGGGCGATCCGGAGGAGGGGCTAGCGGTGTGCGCTCCATTGATGACTAAACACAATATGGCTCTCTTGAGCTTTGGGCCGACGGGCTCTTGGACGACGCACCTGCGTGCCGGTTCTGGCATCGAGGCCTTTGACTGTTGTGTGGCGGCCTTCTCTTCCACCCCTAACTATCTTTCTCTACTGATGAGGGAGGTTATCCCGAAACCCGAGACATGTCTCGGGCGATATCCTAAAACCCGGGACATGTATCGGGTCTAGAGATTCATCAGTCCAACAAGTACCGACTTGCACCCACATGGGTGATCCACTAAAGAACTACAAGTACCAGAGTCCCGAGGGGCGATCCGGAGGAGGGGCTAGCGGTGTGCGCTCCATTGATGACTAAACACAATATGGCTCCCTTGAGCTTTGGGCCGACGGGCTCTTGGACGACGCACCTGCGTGCCGGTTCTGGCATCGAGGCCTTTGACTGTTGTGTGGCGGCCTTCTCTTCCACCCCTAACTATCTTTCTCTACTGATGAGGGAAGTTATCCCGAAACCCGAGACATGTCTCGGGCGATATCCTAAAACCCGGGACATGTATCGGGTCTAGAGATTCATCAGTCCAACAAGTACCGACTTGCACCCACATGGGTGATCCACTAAAGAACTACAAGTACCAGAGTGCCGAGGGGCAATCCGGAGGAGGGGCTAGCGGTGTGCGCTCCATTGATGACTAAACACAATATGGCTCCCTTGAGCTTTGGGCCGACGGGCTCTTGGACGACGCAACTGCGTGCCAGTTCTGGCATCGAGGCCTTTGACTGTTGTGTGGCGGCCTTCTCTTCCACCCCTAACTATATTTCTCTACTGATGAGGGTAGTTATCCCGAAACCCGAGACATGTCTCGGGCGATATCCTAAAACCCGGGACATGTATCAGGTCTAGAGATTCATCAGTCCAACAAGTACCGACTTGCACCCACATGGGTGATCCACTAAAGAACTACAAGTACCAGAGTCCCGAGGGGCAATCCGGAGGAGGGGCTAGCGGTGTGCGCTCCATTGATGACTAAACACAATATGGCTCCCTTGAGCTTTGGGCCGACGGGCTCTTGGACGACGCACCTGCGTGCCGGTTCTGGCATCGTGGCCTTTGACTGTTGTGTGGCGGCCTTCTCTTCCACCCCTAACTATCTTTCTCTACTGATGAGGGAAGTTATCCCGAAACCTGAGACATGTCTCGGGCGATATCCTAAAACCCGGGACATGTATCGGGTCTAGAGATTCATCAGTCCAACAAGTACTGACTTGAACCCACATGGGTGATCCACTAAAGAACTACAAGTACCAGAGTCCCGAGGGGCGATCCGGAGGAGGGGCTAGCGGTGTGCGCTCCATTGATGACTAAACACAATATGGCTCCCTTGAGCTTTGGGCCGACGGGCTCTTGGACGACGCACCTGCGTGCCGGTTCTGGCATCGAGGCCTTTGACTGTTGTGTGGCGGCCTTCTCTTCCACCCCTAACTATCTTTCTCTACTGATGAGGGAAGTTATCCCGAAACCCGAGACATGTCTCGGGCGATATCCTAAAACCCGTGACATGTATCGGGTCTAGAGATTCATCAGTCCAACAAGTACCGACTTGCACCCACATGGGTGATCCACTAAAGAACTACAAGTACCAGAGTCCCGAGGGGCGATCCAGAGGAGGGGCTAGCGGTGTGCGCTCCATTGATGACTAAACACAATATGGCTTCCTTGAGCTTTGGGCCGACGGGCTCTTGGACGACGCACCTGCGTGCCAGTTCTGGCATCGAGGCCTTTGACTGTTGTGTGGCGGCCTTCTCTTCCACCCCTAACTATATTTCTCTACTGATGAGGGAAGTTATCCCGAAACCCGAGACATGTCTCGGGCGATATCCTAAAACCCGGGACATGTATCGGGTCTAGAGATTCATCAGTCCAACAAGTACCGACTTGCACCCACATGGGTGATCCACTAAAGAACTACAAATACCAGAGTCCCGAGGGGCGATCCGGAGGAGGGGCTAGCGGTGTGCGCTCCATTGATGACTAAACACAATATGGCTCTCTTGAGCTTTGGGCCGACGGGCTCTTGGACGACGCACCTGCGTGCCGGTTCTGGCATCGAGGCCTTTGACTGTTGTGTGGCGGCCTTCTCTTCTACCCCTAACTATCTTTCTCTACTGATGAGGGAAGTTATCCCGAAACCCGAGACATGTCTCGGGCGATATCCTAAAACCCGGGACATGTATCGGGTCTAGAGATTCATCAGTCCAACAAGTACTGACTTGAACCCACATGGGTGATCCACTAAAGAACTACAAGTACCAGAGTCCCGAGGGGCGATCCGGAGGAGGGGCTAGCGGTGTGCACTCCATTGATGACTAAACACAATATGGCTCCCTTGAGCTTTGGGCCGACGGGCTCTTGGACGACGCACCTGCGTGCCGGTTCTGGCATCGAGGCCTTTGACTGTTGTGTGGCGGCCTTCTCTTCCACCCCTAACTATCTTTCTCTACTGATGAGGGAAGTTATCCCGAAACCCGAGACATGTCTCGGGCGATATCCTAAAACCCGGGACATGTATCGGGTCTAGAGATTCATCAGTCCAACAAGTACCGACTTGCACCCACATGGGTGATCCACTAAAGAACTACAAGTACCAGAGTCCCGAGGGGCGATCCGGAGGAGGGGCTAGCGGGGTGCGCTCCATTGATGATTAAACACAATATGGCTCTCTTGAGCTTTGGGCCGACGGGCTCTTTTGGACGACGCACCTGCGTGCCGGTTCTGGCATCGAGGCCTTTGACTGTTGTGTGGCGGCCTTCTCTTCCACCCCTAACTATCTTTCTCTACTGATGAGGGAAGTTATCCCGAAACCCGAGACATGTCTCGGGCGATATCCTAAAACCCGGGACATGTATCGGGTCTAGAGATTCATCAGTCCAACAAGTACCGACTTGCACCCACATGGGTGATCCACTAAAGAACTACAAGTACCAGAGTCCCGAGGGGCGATCCGGAGGAGGGGCTAGCGGTGTGCGCTCCATTGATGACTAAACACAATATGGCTCCCTTGAGCTTTGGGCCGACGGGCTCTTGGACGACGCACCTGCGTGCCGGTTCTGGCATCGAGGCTTTTGACTGTTGTGTGGCGGCCTTCTCTTCCACCCCTAACTATCTTTCTCTACTGATGAGGGAAGTTATCCCGAAACCCGAGACATGTCTCGGGCGATATCCTAAAACCCGGGACATGTATCGGGTCTAGAGATTCATCAGTCCAACAAGTACCGACTTGCACCCACATGGGTGATCCACTAAAGAACTACAAGTACCAGAGTGCCGAGGGGCGATCCGGAGGAGGGGCTAGCGGTGTGCGCTCCATTGATGACTAAACACAATATGGCTCCCTTGAGCTTTGGGCCGACGGGCTTTTGGACGACGCACCTGCGTGCCAGTTCTGGCATCGAGGCCTTTGACTGTTGTGTGGCGGCCTTCTCTTCCACCCCTAACTATATTTCTCTACTGATGAGGGTCATTATCCCGAAACCCGAGACATGTCTCGGGCGATATCCTAAAACCCGGGACATGTATCGGGTCTAGAGATTCATCAGTCCAACAAGTACGAACTTGCACCCACATGGGTGATCCACTAAAGAACTACAAGTACCAGAGTCCCGAGGGGCGATCCGGAGGAGGGGCTGGCGGTGTGCTTTCCATTGATGACTAAACACAATATGGCTCCCTTGAGCTTTGGGCCGACGGGCTCTTGGACGATGCACCTGCGTGCCGGTTCTGGCATCGAGGCCTTTGACTGTTGTGTGGCGGCCTTCTCTTCCACCCCTAACTATCTTTCTCTACTGATGAGGGAAGTTATCCCGAAACCTGAGACATGTCTCGGGCGATATCCTAAAACCCGGGACATGTATCGGGTCTAGAGATTCATCAGTCCAACAAGTACTGACTTGAACCCACATGGGTGATCCACTAAAGAACTACAAGTACCAGAGTCCCGAGGGGAGATCCGGAGGAGGGGCTAGCGGTGTGCGCTCCATTGATGACTAAACACAATATGGCTCCCTTGAGCTTTGGGCCGACGGGCTCTTGGACGACGCACCTGCGTGCCGGTTCTGGCATCGAGGCCTTTGACTGTTGTGTGGCGGCCTTCTCTTCCACCCCTAACTATCTTTCTCTACTGATGAGGGAAGTTATCCCGAAACCCGAGACATGTCTCGGGCGATATCCTAAAACCCGTGACATGTATCGGGTCTAGAGATTCATCAGTCCAACAAGTACTGACTTGAACCCACATGGGTGATCCACTAAAGAACTACAAGTACCAGAGTCCCGAGGGGCGATCCGGAGGAGGGGCTAGCGGTGTGCGCTCCATTGATGACTAAACACAATATGGCTCCCTTGAGCTTTGGGCCGACGGGCTCTTGGACGACGCACCTGCGTGCCGGTTCTGGCATCGAGGCCTTTGACTGTTGTGTGGCGGCCTTCTCTTCCACCCCTAACTATATTTCTCTACTGATGAGGGTAGTTATCCCGAAACCCGAGACATGTCTCGGGCGATATCCTAAAACCCGGGACATGTATCGGGTCTAGAGATTCATCAGTCCAACAAGTACCGACTTGCACCCACATGGGTGATCCACTAAAGAACTACAAGTACCAGAGTCCCGAGGGGCGATCCGGAGGAGGGGCTAGCGGTGTGCGCTCCATTGATGACTAAACACAATATGGCTCCCTTGAGCTTTGGGCCGACGGGCTCTTGGACGACGCACCTGCGTGCCGGTTCTGGCATCGAGGCCTTTGACTGTTGTGTGGCGGCCTTCTCTTCCACCCCTAACTATCTTTCTCTACTGATGAGGGAAGTTATCCCGAAACCTGAGACATGTCTCGGGCGATATCCTAAAACCCGGGACATGTATCGGGTCTAGAGATTCATCAGTCCAACAAGTACCGACTTGCACCCACATGGGTGATCCACTAAAGAACTACAAGTACCAGAGTCCCGATGGGCGATCCGGAGGAGGGGCCAGCGGTGTGCGCTCCATTGATGACTAAACACAATATGGCTCTCTTGAGCTTTGGGCCGACGGGCTCTTGGACGACGCACCTGCGTGCCGGTTCTGGCATCGAGGCCTTTGACTGTTGTGTGGCGGCCTTCTCTTCCACCCCTAACTATCTTTCTCTACTGATGAGGGAGGTTATCCCGAAACCCGAGACATGTCTCGGGCGATATCCTAAAACCCGGGACATGTATCGGGTCTAGAGATTCATCAGTCCAACAAGTACCGACTTGCACCCACATGGGTGATCCACTAAAGAACTACAAGTACCAGAGTCCCGAGGGGCGATCCGGAGGAGGGGCTAGCGGTGTGCGCTCCATTGATGACTAAACACAATATGGCTCCCTTGAGCTTTGGGCCGACGGGCTCTTGGACGACGCACCTGCGTGCCGGTTCTGGCATCGAGGCCTTTGACTGTTGTGTGGCGGCCTTCTCTTCCACCCCTAACTATCTTTCTCTACTGATGAGGGAAGTTATCCCGAAACCCGAGACATGTCTCCGGCGATATCCTAAAACCCGGGACATGTATCGGGTCTAGAGATTCATCAGTCCAACAAGTACCGACTTGCACCCACATGGGTGATCCACTAAAGAACTACAAGTACCAGAGTGCCGAGGGGCGATCCGGAGGAGGGGCTAGCGGTGTGCGCTCCATTGATGACTAAACACAATATGGCTCCCTTGAGCTTTGGGCCGACGGGCTCTTGGACGACGCACCTGCGTGCCAGTTCTGGCATCGAGGCCTTTGACTGTTTTGTGGCGGCCTTCTCTTCCACCCCTAACTATATTTCTCTACTGATGAGGGTAGTTATCCCGAAACCCGAGACATGTCTCGGGCGATATCCTAAAACCCGGGACATGTATCAGGTCTAGAGATTCATCAGTCCAACAAGTACCGACTTGCACCCACATGGGTGATCCACTAAAGAACTACAAGTACCAGAGTCCCCAGGGGCAATCCGGAGGAGGGGCTAGCGGTGTGCGCTCCATTGATGACTAAACACAATATGGCTCCCTTGAGCTTTGGGCCGACGGGCTCTTGGACGACGCACCTGCGTGCCGGTTCTGGCATCGAGGCCTTTGACTGTTGTGTGGCGGCCTTCTCTTCCACCCCTAACTATCTTTCTCTACTGATGAGGGAAGTTATCCCGAAACCTGAGACATGTCTCGGGCGATATCCTAAAACCCGGGACATGTATCGGGTCTAGAGCTTCATCAGTCCAACAAGTACTGACTTGAACCCACATGGGTGATCCACTAAAGAACTACAAGTACCAGAGTCCCGAGGGGCGATCCGGAGGAGGGGCTAGCGGTGTGCGCTCCATTGATGACCAAACACAATATGGCTCCCTTGAGCTTTGGGCCGACGGGCTCTTGGACGACGCACCTGCGTGCCAGTTCTGGCATCGAGGCCTTTGACTGTTGTGTGGCGGCCTTCTCTTCCACCCCTAACTATATTTCTCTACTGATGAGGGAAGTTATCCCGAAACCCGAGACATGTCTCGGGCGATATCCTAAAACCCGGGACATGTATCGAGTCTAGAGATTCATCAGTCCAACAAGTACCGACTTGCACCCACATGGGTGATCCACTAAAGAACTACAAATACCAGAGTCCCGAGGGGCGATCCGGAGGATGGGCTAGCGGTGTGCGCTCCATTGATGACTAAACACAATATGGCTCTCTTGAGCTTTGGGCCGACGGGCTCTTGGACGACGCACCTGCGTGCCGGTTCTGGCATCGAGGCCTTTGACTGTTGTGTGGCGGCCTTCTCTTCTACCCCTAACTATCTTTCTCTACTGATGAGGGAAGTTATCCCGAAACCCGAGACATGTCTCGGGCGATATCCTAAAACCCGGGACATGTATCGGGTCTAGAGATTCATCAGTCCAACAAGTACTGACTTGAACCCACATGGGTGATCCACTAAAGAACTACAAGTACCAGAGTCCCGAGGGGCGATCCGGAGGAGGGGCTAGCGGTGTGCGCTCCATTGATGACTAAACACAATATGGCTCCCTTGAGCTTTGGGCCGACGGGCTCTTGGACGACGCACCTGCGTGCCGGTTCTGGCATCGAGGCCTTTGACTGTTGTGTGGCGGCCTTCTCTTCCACCCCTAACTATCTTTCTCTACTGATGAGGGAAGTTATCCCGAAACCCGAGACATGTCTCGGGCGATATCCTAAAACCCGGGACATGTATCGGGTCTAGAGATTCATCAGTCCAACAAGTACCGACTTGCACCCACATGGGTGATCCACTAAAGAACTACAAGTACCAGAGTCCCGAGGGGCGATCCGGAGGAGGGGCTAGCGGGGTGCGCTCCATTGATGACTAAACACAATATGGCTCTCTTGAGCTTTGGGCCGACGGGCTCTTTTGGACGACGCACCTGCGTGCCGGTTCTGGCATTGAGGCCTTTGACTGTTGTGTGGCGGCCTTCTCTTCCACCCCTAACTATCTTTCTCTACTGATGAGGGAAGTTATCCCGAAACCCGAGACATGTCTCGGGCGATATCCTAAAACCCGGGACATGTATCGGGTCTAGAGATTCATCAGTCCAACAAGTACCGACTTGCACCCACATGGGTGATCCACTAAAGAACTACAAGTACCAGAGTCCCGAGGGGCGATCCGGAGGAGGGGCTAGCGGTGTGCGCTCCATTGATGACTAAACACAATATGGCTCCCTTGAGCTTTGGGCCGACGGGCTCTTGGACGACGCACCTGCGTGCCGGTTCTGGCATCGAGGCTTTTGACTGTTGTGTTGGGTCCTTCTCTTCCACCCCTAACTATCTTTCTCTACTGATGAGGGAAGTTATCCCGAAACCTGAGACATGTCTCGGGCGATATCCTAAAACCCGGGACATGTATCGGGTCTAGAGCTTCATCAGTCCAACAAGTACTGACTTGAACCCACATGGGTGATCCACTAAAGAACTACAAGTACCAGAGTCCCGAGGGGCGATCCGGAGGAGGGGCTAGCGGTGTGCGCTCCATTGATGACTAAACACAATATGGCTCCCTTGAGCTTTGGGCCGACGGGCTCTTGGACGACGCACCTGCGTGCCGGTTCTGGCATCGAGGCCTTTGACTGTTGTGTGGCGGCCTTCTCTTCCACCCCTAACTATCTTTCTCTACTGATGAGGGAAGTTATCCCGAAACCCGAGACATGTCTCGGGCGATATCCTAAAACCCGTGACATGTATCGGGTCTAGAGATTCATCAGTCCAACAAGTACCGACTTGCACCCACATGGGTGATCCACTAAAGAACTACAAGTACCAGAGTCCCGAGGGGCGATCCAGAGGAGGGGCTAGCGGTGTGCGCTCCATTGATGACCAAACACAATATGGCTCCCTTGAGCTTTGGGCCGACGGGCTCTTGGACGACGCACCTGCGTGCCAGTTCTGGCATCGAGGCCTTTGACTGTTGTGTGGCGGCCTTCTCTTCCACCCCTAACTATATTTCTCTACTGATGAGGGAAGTTATCCCGAAACCCGAGACATGTCTCGGGCGATATCCTAAAACCCGGGACATGTATCGGGTCTAGAGATTCATCAGTCCAACAAGTACCGACTTGCACCCACATGGGTGATCCACTAAAGAACTACAAATACCAGAGTCCCGAGGGGCGATCCGGAGGAGGGGCTAGCGGTGTGCGCTCCATTGATGACTAAACACAATATGGCTCTCTTGAGCTTTGGGCCGACGGGCTCTTGGACGACGCACCTGCGTGCCGGTTCTGGCATCGAGGCCTTTGACTGTTGTGTGGCGGCCTTCTCTTCTACCCCTAACTATCTTTCTCTACTGATGAGGGAAGTTATCCCGAAACCCGAGACATGTCTCGGGCGATATCCTAAAACCCGGGACATGTATCGGGTCTAGAGATTCATCAGTCCAACAAGTACCGACTTGCACCCACATGGGTGATCCACTAAAGAACTACAAGTACCAGAGTCCCGAGGGGCGATCCGGAGGAGGGGCTAGCGGGGTGCGCTCCATTGATGACTAAACACAATATGGCTCTCTTGAGCTTTGGGCCGACGGGCTCTTTTGGACGACGCACCTGCGTGCCGGTTCTGGCATTGAGGCCTTTGACTGTTGTGTGGCGGCCTTCTCTTCCACCCCTAACTATCTTTCTCTACTGATGAGGGAAGTTATCCCGAAACCCGAGACATGTCTCGGGCGATATCCTAAAACCCGGGACATGTATCGGGTCTAGAGATTCATCAGTCCAACAAGTACTGACTTGAACCCACATGGGTGATCCACTAAAGAACTACAAGTACCAGAGTCCCGAGGGGCGATCCGGAGGAGGGGCTAGCGGTGTGCGCTCCATTGATGACTAAACACAATATGGCTCCCTTGAGCTTTGGGCCGACGGGCTCTTGGACGACGCACCTGCGTGCCGGTTCTGGCATCGAGGCCTTTGACTGTTGTGTGGCGGCCTTCTCTTCCACCCCTAACTATCTTTCTCTACTGATGAGGGAAGTTATCCCGAAACCCGAGACATGTCTCGGGCGATATCCTAAAACCCGGGACATGTATCGGGTCTAGAGATTCATCAGTCCAACAAGTACCGACTTGCACCCACATGGGTGATCCACTAAAGAACTACAAGTACCAGAGTCCCGAGGGGCGATCCGGAGGAGGGGCTAGCGGGGTGCGCTCCATTGATGACTAAACACAATATGGCTCTCTTGAGCTTTGGGCCGACGGGCTCTTTTGGACGACGCACCTGCGTGCCGGTTCTGGCATTGAGGCCTTTGACTGTTGTGTGGCGGCCTTCTCTTCCACCCCTAACTATCTTTCTCTACTGATGAGGGAAGTTATCCCGAAACCCGAGACATGTCTCGGGCGATATCCTAAAACCCGGGACATGTATCGGGTCTAGAGATTCATCAGTCCAACAAGTACCGACTTGCACCCACATGGGTGATCCACTAAAGAACTACAAGTACCAGAGTCCCGAGGGGCGATCCGGAGGAGGGGCTAGCGGTGTGCGCTCCATTGATGACTAAACACAATATGGCTCCCTTGAGCTTTGGGCCGACGGGCTCTTGGACGACGCACCTGCGTGCCGGTTCTGGCATCGAGGCTTTTGACTGTTGTGTTGGGTCCTTCTCTTCCACCCCTAACTATCTTTCTCTACTGATGAGGGAAGTTATCCCGAAACCCGAGACATGTCTCGGGCGATATCCTAAAACCCGGGACATGTATCGGGTCTAGAGATTCATCAGTCCAACAAGTACCGACTTGCACCCACATGGGTGATCCACTAAAGAACTACAAGTACCAGAGTGCCGAGGGGCGATCCAGAGGAGGGGCTAGCGGTGTGCGCTCCATTGATGACTAAACACAATATGGCTCCCTTGAGCTTTGGGCCGACGGGCTCTTGGACGACGCACCTGCGTGCCAGTTCTGGCATCGAGGCCTTTGACTGTTGTGTGGCGGCCTTCTCTTCCACCCCTAACTATATTTCTCTACTGATGAGGGTCGTTATCCCGAAACCCGAGACATGTCTCGGGCGATATCCTAAAACCCGGGACATGTATCGGGTCTAGAGATTCATCAGTCCAACAAGTACCGACTTGCACCCACATGGGTGATCCACTAAAGAACTACAAGTACCAGAGTCCCGAGGGGCGATCCGGAGGAGGGGCTAGCGGTGTGCGCTCCATTGATGACTAAACACAATATGGCTCCCTTGAGCTTTGGGCCGACGGGCTCTTGGACGATGCACCTGCGTGCCGGTTCTGGCATCGAGGCCTTTGACTGTTGTGTGGCGGCCTTCTCTTCCACCCCTAACTATCTTTCTCTACTGATGAGGGAAGTTATCCCGAAACCTGAGACATGTCTCGGGCGATATCCTAAAACCCGGGACATGTATCGGGTCTAGAGATTCATCAGTCCAACAAGTACTGACTTGAACCCACATGGGTGATCCACTAAAGAACTACAAGTACCAGAGTCCCGAGGGGCGATCCGGAGGAGGGGCTAGCGGTGTGCGCTCCATTGATGACTAAACACAATATGGCTCCCTTGAGCTTTGGGCCGACGGGCTCTTGGACGACGCACCTGCGTGCCGGTTCTGGCATCGAGGCCTTTGACTGTTGTGTGGCGGCCTTCTCTTCCACCCCTAACTATCTTTCTCTACTGATGAGGGAAGTTATCCCGAAACCCGAGACATGTCTCGGGCGATATCCTAAAACCCGTGACATGTATCGGGTCTAGAGATTCATCAGTCCAACAAGTACTGACTTGAACCCACATGGGTGATCCACTAAAGAACTACAAGTACCAGAGTCCCGAGGGGCGATCCGGAGGAGGGGCTAGCGGTGTGCGCTCCATTGATGACTAAACACAATATGGCTCCCTTGAGCTTTGGGCCGACGGGCTCTTGGACGACGCACCTGCGTGCCGGTTCTGGCATCGAGGCCTTTGACTGTTGTGTGGCGGCCTTCTCTTCCACCCCTAACTATCTTTCTCTACTGATGAGGGAAGTTATCCCGAAACCCGAGACATGTCTCGGGCGATATCCTAAAACCCGGGACATGTATCGGGTCTAGAGATTCATCAGTCCAACAAGTACCGACTTGCACCCACATGGGTGATCCACTAAAGAACTACAAGTACCAGAGTCCCGAGGGGCGATCCGGAGGAGGGGCTAGCGGGGTGCGCTCCATTGATGACTAAACACAATATGGCTCTCTTGAGCTTTGGGCCGACGGGCTCTTTTGGACGACGCACCTGCGTGCCGGTTCTGGCATCGAGGCCTTTGACTGTTGTGTGGCGGCCTTCTCTTCCACCCCTAACTATCTTTCTCTACTGATGAGGGAAGTTATCCCGAAACCCGAGACATGTCTCGGGCGATATCCTAAAACCCGGGACATGTATCGGGTCTAGAGATTCATCAGTCCAACAAGTACCGACTTGCACCCACATGGGTGATCCACTAAAGAACTACAAGTACCAGAGTCCCAACGGGCGATCCGGAGGAGGGGCTAGCGGTGTGCGCTCCATTGATGACTAAACACAATATGGCTCCCTTGAGCTTTGGGCCGACGGGCTCTTGGACGACGCACCTGCGTGCCGGTTCTGGCATCGAGGCTTTTGACTGTTGTGTGGCGGCCTTCTCTTCCACCCCTAACTATCTTTCTCTACTGATGAGGGAAGTTATCCCGAAACCCGAGACATGTCTCGGGCGATATCCTAAAACCCGGGACATGTATCGGGTCTAGAGATTCATCAGTCCAACAAGTACCGACTTGCACCCACATGGGTGATCCACTAAAGAACTACAAGTACCAGAGTGCCGAGGGGCGATCCGGAGGAGGGGCTAGCGGTGTGCGCTCCATTGATGACTAAACACAATATGGCTCCCTTGAGCTTTGGGCCGACGGGCTCTTGGACGACGCACCTGCGTGCCAGTTCTGGCATCGAGGCCTTTGACTGTTGTGTGGCGGCCTTCTCTTCCACCCCTAACTATATTTCTCTACTGATGAGGGTCGTTATCCCGAAACCCGAGACATGTCTCGGGCGATATCCTAAAACCCGGGACATGTATCGGGTCTAGAGATTCATCAGTCCAACAAGTACCGACTTGCACCCACATGGGTGATCCACTAAAGAACTACAAGTACCAGAGTCCCGAGGGGCGATCCGGAGGAGGGGCTAGCGGTGTGCGCTCCATTGATGACTAAACACAATATGGCTCCCTTGAGCTTTGGGCCGACGGGCTCTTGGACGATGCACCTGCGTGCCGGTTCTGGCATCGAGGCCTTTGACTGTTGTGTGGCGGCCTTCTCTTCCACCCCTAACTATCTTTCTCTACTGATGAGGGAAGTTATCCCGAAACCTGAGACATGTCTCGGGCGATATCCTAAAACCCGGGACATGTATCGGGTCTAGAGATTCATCAGTCCAACAAGTACTGACTTGAACCCACATGGGTGATCCACTAAAGAACTACAAGTACCAGAGTCCCGAGGGGCGATCCGGAGGAGGGGCTAGCGGTGTGCGCTCCATTGATGACTAAACACAATATGGCTCCCTTGAGCTTTGGGCCGACGGGCTCTTGGACGACGCACCTGCGTGCCGGTTCTGGCATCGAGGCCTTTGACTGTTGTGTGGCGGCCTTCTCTTCCACCCCTAACTATCTTTCTCTACTGATGAGGGAAGTTATCCCGAAACCCGAGACATGTCTCGGGCGATATCCTAAAACCCGTGACATGTATCGGGTCTAGAGATTCATCAGTCCAACAAGTACCGACTTGCACCCACATGGGTGATCCACTAAAGAACTACAAGTACCAGAGTCCCGAGGGGCGATCCAGAGGAGGGGCTAGCGGTGTGCTCTCCATTGATGACTAAACACAATATGGCTCCCTGGAGCTTTGGGCCGACGGGCTCTTGGACGACGCACCTGCGTGCCAGTTCTGGCATCGAGGCCTTTGACTGTTGTGTGGCGGCCTTCTCTTCCACCCCTAACTATATTTCTCTACTGATGAGGGAAGTTATCCCGAAACCCGAGACATGTCTCGGGCGATATCCTAAAACCCGGGACATGTATCGGGTCTAGAGATTCATCAGTCCAACAAGTACCGACTTGCACCCACATGGGTGATCCACTAAAGAACTACAAGTACCAGAGTCCCGAGGGGCGATCCGGAGGAGGGGCTAGCGGTGTGCACTCCATTGATGACTAAACACAATATGGCTCCCTTGGGCTTTGGGCCGACGGGCTCTTGGACGACGCACCTGCGTGCCGGTTCTGGCATCGAGGCTTTTGACTGTTGTGTGGCGGCCTTCTCTTCCACCCCTAACTATCTTTCTCTACTGATGAGGGAAGTTATCCCGAAACCTGAGACATGTCTCGGGCGATATCCTAAAACCCGGGACATGTATCGGGTCTAGAGATTCATCAGTCCAACAAGTACTGACTTGAACCCACATGGGTGATCCACTAAAGAACTACAAGTACCAGAGTCCCGAGGGGCGATCCGGAGGAGGGGCTAGCGGTGTGCGCTCCATTGATGACTAAACACAATATGGCTCCCTTGAGCTTTGGGCCGACGGGCTCTTGGACGACGCACCTGCGTGCCGGTTCTGGCATCGAGGCCTTTGACTGTTGTGTGGCGGCCTTCTCTTCCACCCCTAACTATCTTTCTCTACTGATGAGGGAAGTTATCCCGAAACCCGAGACATGTCTCGGGCGATATCCTAAAACCCGTGACATGTATCGGGTCTAGAGATTCATCAGTCCAACAAGTACCGACTTGCACCCACATGGGTGATCCACTAAAGAACTACAAGTACCAGAGTCCCGAGGGGCGATCCAGAGGAGGGGCTAGCGGTGTGCGCTCCATTGATGACTAAACACAATATGGCTCCCTTGAGCTTTGGGCCGACGGGCTCTTGGACGACGCACCTGCGTGCCAGTTCTGGCATCGAGGCCTTTGACTGTTGTGTGGCGGCCTTCTCTTCCACCCCTAACTATATTTCTCTACTGATGAGGGAAGTTATCCCGAAACCCGAGACATGTCTCGGGCGATATCCCAAAACCCGGGACATGTATCGGGTCTAGAGATTCATCAGTCCAACAAGTACCGACTTGCACCCACATGGGTGATCCACTAAAGAACTACAAGTACCAGAGTCCCGAGGGGCGATCCGGAGGAGGGGCTAGCGGTGTGCGCTCCATTGATGACTAAACACAATATGGCTCCCTTGAGCTTTGGGCCGACGGGCTCTTGGACGACGCACCTGCGTGCCGGTTCTGGCATCGAGGCCTTTGACTGTTGTGTGGCGGCCTTCTCTTCCACCCCTAACTATCTTTCTCTACTGATGAGGGAAGTTATCCCGAAACCCGAGATATGTCTCGGGCGATATCCTAAAACCCGGGACATGTATCGGGTCTAGAGATTCATCAGTCCAACAAGTACCGACTTGCACCCACATGGGTGATCCACTAAAGAACTACAAGTACCAGAGTCCCGAGGGGCGATCCGGAGGAGGGGCTAGCGGTGTGCGCTCCATTGATGACTAAACACAATATGGCTCCCTTGAGCTTTGGGCCGACGGGCTCTTGGACGACGCACCTGCGTGCCGGTTCTGGCATCGAGGCCTTTGACTGTTGTGTGGCGGCCTTCTCTTCCACCCCTAACTATCTTTCTCTACTGATGAGGGAAGTTATCCCGAAACCCGAGACATGTCTCGGGCGATATCCTAAAACCCGGGACATGTATCGGGTCTAGAGAATCATCAGTCCAACAAGTACCGACTTGCACCCACATGGGTGATCCACTAAAGAACTACAAGTACCAGAGTTCTGAAGGGCGATCCGGAGGAGGGGCTAGCAGTGTGCGCTCCATTGATGACTAAACACAATATGGCTCCCTTGAACTTTGGGCCGACGGGCTCTTGGACGACGCACCTGCGTGCCGGTTCTGGCATCGAGGCCTTTGACTGTTGTGTGGCGGCCTTCTCTTCCACCCCTAACCATCTTTCTCTACTGATGAGGGAAGTTATCCCGAAACCCGAGACATGTCTCGGGCGATATCCTAAAACCCGGGACATGTATCGGGTCTAGAGATTCATCAGCCCAACAAGTACCGACTTGCACCCACATGGGTGATCCACTAAAGAACTACAAGTACCAGAGTCCCAAGGGGCGATCTGGAGGAGGGGCTAGCGGTGTGCGCTCCATTGATGACTAAACACAATATGACTCCCTTGAGCTTTGGGCCGACGGGCTCTTGGACGACGCACCTGCGTGCCGGTTCTGGCATCGAGGCCTTTGACTGTTGTGTGGCGGCCTTCTCTTCCACCCCTAACTATCTTTCTCTACTGATGAGTGAAGTTATCCCGAAACTCGAGACATGTCTCGGGCGATATCCTAAAACCCGGGACATGTATCGGGTCTAGAGATTCATCAGTCCAACAAGTACCGACTTGCACCCACATGGGTGATCCACTAAAGAACTACAAGTACCAGAGTCCCGAGGGGCGATCCGGAGGAGGGGCTAGCCGTGTGCGCTCCATTGATGACTAAACACAATATGGCTCCCTTGAGCTTTGGGCAGACGGGCTCTTGGACAACGCACCTGCGTGCCGGTTCTGGCATCGAGGCCTTTGACTGTTGTGTGGCGGCCTTCTCTTCCACCCCTAACTATATTTCTCTACTGATGAGGGAAGTTATCCCGAAACCCGAGACATGTCTCGGGCGATATCCTAAAACCCGGGACATGTATCGGGTCTAGAGATTCATCAGTCCAACAAGTACCGACTTGCACCCACATGGGTGATCCACTAAAGAACTACAAGTACCAGAGTCCCGAGGGGCGATCCGGAGGAGGGGCTAGCGGTGTGCGCTCCATTGATGACTAAACACAATATGGCTCCCTTGAGCTTTGGGCCGACGGGCTCTTGGACGACGCACCTGCGTGCCGGTTCTGGCATCGCGCACTTTGACTGTTGTGTGGCGGCCTTCTCTTCCACCCCTAACTATCTTTCTCTACTGATGAGGGAAGTTATCCCGAAACCCGAGACATGTCTCGGGCGATATCCTAAAACCCGAGACATGTATCGGGTCTAGAGATTCATCAGTCCAACAAGTACCGACTTGCACCCACATGGGTGATCCACTAAAGAACTACAAGTACCAGAGTCCCGAGGGGTGATCCGGAGGAGGGGCTAGTGGTGTGCGCTCCATTGATGACTAAACACAATAAGGCTCCCTTGAGCTTTGGGCCGACGGGCTCTTGGACGACGCACCTGCGTGCCGGTTCTGGCATCGAGGCCTTTGACTGTTGTGTGGTGGCCTTCTCTTCCACCCCTAACTATCTTTCTCTACTGATGAGGGAAGTTATCCCGAAACCTGAGACATGTCTCGGGCGATATCCTAAAACCCGGGACATGTATCGGGTCTAGAGATTCATCAGTCCAACAAGTACCGACTTGCACCCACATGGGTGATCCACTAAAGAAATAAAAGTACCAGAGTCCCAAGGGGCGATCCGGAGGAGGGGCTAGCGGTGTGCGCTCCATTGATGACTAAACACAATATGGCTCCCTTGAGCTTTGGGCCGATAGGCTCTTGGACGACGCACCTGCGTGCCGGTTCTGGCATCGAGGCCTTTCACTGTTGTGTGGCGGCCTTCTCTTCCACCCCTAACTATCTTTCTCTACTGATGAGTGAAGTTATCCCGAAACTCGAGACATGTCTCGGGCGATATCCTAAAACCCGGGACATGTATCGGGTCTAGAGATTCATCAGTCCAACAAGTACCGACTTGCACCCACATGGGTGATCCACTAAAGAACTACAAGTACCAGAGTCCCGAGGGGCGATCCGGAGGAGGGGCTAGCCGTGTGCGCTCCATTGATGACTAAACACAATATGGCTCCCTTGAGCTTTGGGCCGACGGGCTCTTGGACGACGCACCTGCGTGCCGGTTCTGGCATCGAGGCCTTTGACTGTTGTGTGGTGGCCTTCTCTTCCACCCCTAACTATATTTCTCTACTGATGAGGGAAGTTATCCCGAAACCTGAGACATGTCTCGGGCGATATCCTAAAACCCGGGACATGTATCGGGTCTAGAGATTCATCAGTCCAACAAGTACTGACTTGCACCCACATGGGTGATCCACTAAAGAACTACAAGTACCAGAGTCCCGAGGGGCGATCCGGAGGAGGGGCTAGCGGTGTGCGCTCCATTGATGACTAAACACAATATGGCTCCCTTGAGCTTTGGGCCGACGGGCTCTTGGACGACGCACCTGCGTGCCGGTTCTGGCATCGAGGCCTTTGACTGTTGTGTGGCGGCCTTCTCTTCCACCCCTAACTATCTTTCTCTACTGATGAAGGAAGTTATCCCGAAACCCGAGACATGTCTCGGGCGATATCCTAAAACCCGGGACATGTATCGGGTCTAGAGATTCATCAGTCCAACAAGTACCGACTTGCACCCACATGGGTGATCCACTAAAGAACTACAAGTACCAGAGTCCCGAGGGGCGATCCGGAGGAGGGGCTAGCGGTGTGCGCTCCATTGATGACTAAACACAATATGGCTCCCTTGAGCTTTGGGCCGACGGGCTCTTGGACGACGCACCTGCGTGCCAGTTCTGGCATCGAGGCCTTTGACTGTTGTGTGGCGGCCTTCTCTTCCACCCCTAACTATATTTCTCTACTGATGAGGGAAGTTATCCCGAAACCCGAGACATGTCTCGGGCGATATCCTAAAACCCGGGACATGTATCGGGTCTAGAGATTCATCAGTCCAACAAGTACCGACTTGCACCCACATGGGTGATCCACTAAAGAACTACAAGTACCAGAGTCCCGAGGGGCGATCCGGAGGAGGGGCTAGCGGTGTGCGCTCCATTGATGACTAAACACAATATGGCTCCCTTGAGCTTTGGGCCGACGGGCTCTTGGACGACGCACCTGCGTGCAGGTTCTGGCATCGAGGCCTTTGACTGTTGTGTGGCGGCCTTCTCTTCCACCCCTAACTATCTTTCTCTACTGAGGAGGGAAGTTATCCCGAAACCCGAGACATGTCTCGGGCGATATCCTAAAACCCGGGACATGTATCGGGTCTAGAGATTCATCAGTCCAACAAGTACCGACTTGCACCCACATGGGTGATCCACTAAAGAACTACAAGTACCAGAGTCCCGAGGGGCGATCCGGAGGAGGGGCTAGCGGTGTGCGCTCCATTGATGACTAAACACAATATGGCTCCCTTGAGCTTTGGGCCGACGGGCTCTTGGACGACGCACCTGCGTGCCAGTTCTGGCATCGAGGCCTTTGACTGTTGTGTGGCGGCCTTCTCTTCCACTCCTAACTATATTTCTCTACTGATGAGGGAAGTTATCCCGAAACCCGAGACATGTCTCGGGCGATATCCTAAAACCCGGGATATGTATCGGGTCTAGAGATTCATCAGTCCAACAAGTACCGACTTGCACCCACATGGGTGATCCTGTGGTATATAAATAAATAATACCGGATCTATTTTTTGAATGAATGAATGAATAACAGATAGCTCAATAAAATAAGAGTCAAGATTCGAGGTAGTAGGAGTTTCTGCAGGTTTATTACAGCATAAGGACAGGATCAGGACAACCTGCATAGAATGACCCAGCAGCTGCTGGGGCTTGGTCTGGGATGAGCGCGCTAACTTTTAATAACAATACATCAACTTATATACATAGCGCAAACACATAGCATTACATTGCAGTAGGCGTAACAGTGGGTGGAGCAGAAGGCGTGACGCGTAGCAGTCGCGAGAGATAACAGTAAAGGTAGGTGTAACTGGGAGTATACACAGACATGTGGTGCAAACGTAACAGAATATGTCATGAATGGGCGGAAACATAGGAGGGGGCTACCTAAGGAGCCGGGACCTCTAACCTAATGGTGCGCGAAAACTGGCAATGACGTATTACTAGGAGAAGCTGGGGGCTACGAACTCTGTGCTAGGAGCAGAGACTAGAGTCTGGAGGGTCGGAGCGACATGTACCTAAACCCTATCTGGTATCTGATGTTTAGGGAACATGTTGCTATAAACTAAAAGTCATGAGGGGAAAAGCTAACTTGACTCTAAGACTGGACCATGCATTATTCTACATGTAGTGCGTGATGAAGAATATTAAGAATGAAGAATATTAAATGACCATTAATACAGTATTTCTCTAACGTGGAGCCGAATAGGCTAGACAATGACGGAAACTATTGATGCAGTTCAGTAGCTTAGGAATGCAAAGAAGGAGGACTGAACTGATAACTGGAACTATAACATACTCTTGGCAGACTCAGAGGCAGAGCCAAGCTGCACCGGGCACTGCGAGGCAGGAAGTAAGTGAAGGGTCGAGGATACAGGTGGGGGCTGTATCGCTCCTTAGCGAGGTTTTTCAGGAGACAGGAGCTGAATCTGATGTCCGGGCCCTTTTGAGGCCTGGAAACGGGGACTTTATTATGGAATAACGTGCACACTGGGAAACGTGGCAACATAACTTTACCTAGGCCTGATATTCGTAGTATTCACGAGGACTGGAAACTAGCATACTAGAGGTGGACACAACTGGAATTGCGTCATTAATCGGACATGGGGAATAACATATGCATATTGGTCATGCACACATAACATATGATGGATGAGGCGTAGGGACACAGAACATGGCAAAATTTACTTTTCCACATTCCCTCCTTGTCACTACGTTTCCATCAGGAAACATCAATTTTCATGATACCATCTATCATTTCATACAGTACCATTTGCTCGTCTCGAATTGTCTTGGAACGGGATTTAGAACGGGGCTTGGGACTAGGAATACAAGAGGTAGCACACATGCTGCAAATCGCAGGGCCACATTGTATACAGAGGCAGCAGCTAAATATAATCGCTACTGCAATACGGAGAAAGGACAGGACTTTCCATCCCCAGGCGGAAATTATATTCCAGAACCAACCGGACCATGTCCAGGTGCCTGGATCTTGGTGTAACAGATGGGCAATTTTATGGAGTCTGGTTATAGCTGAATAAACAGACGGCGCGTTATTTGGAATGAAAATACAGCAACTAGATCCGATGACTCTACAGGCCCCGCCCCTATCGGCCAGTATGACGTCAAGGACGAGACGATTTTGCAAAACGACAAATCTCATAGCAGATTGTTCTTCGGTTAAGTTACCTAGAGCAGAGGCAGTCTCATTAACTACTGCTTCAAGGGTTCTTGTTAACCTACGGATCAGTTTACTATTCTGGACAGGTCCTACAAAGAAGAAGAAACCTTTATTGAAATCTGTATACTGTTCTAGAGTAGTTTCAGTATAATCGACAATTGGGGACTCCCTTCTATGTCTAATGTGTACTAGATGTGTGTTTCTGTGATAATCAGATGGGGCTAGGAAAACAGGTGGCAGTAGGAAAGCAATGTAACAGGTTCCTTCCCAATCGAGGGGCAGACGGACATATGCAGTTTGACCACAAATAAAATAGGAATGACGTGAAGCTTTGAAAACAGATTTCCCACTGTCACTATACTGGATAACAGTAGTACAATCACTATGTCCTACGTGTACGGAACCATAACTACGGACACATAATTCGCCTTTGACAGGTAGTACTGAAATAGCAGGTAAGTCTGGAGTAGTATCAGACTGAACATTCAGGACCATGAAATTCGACGAATAATTACCTAAATTATACACTTCATTTTCTAGATCTAAACCTGTTCTGTGGGGGAAACCTTTCTTGTCTGGAAAACATGTACTGTTAAGAAAAGACATATCTGTTGAGGATGACGTTAACGTGGACCATGCTCCACACGAACCATTGTGTGAGAATGGATAGGGAAAGAGTGGCAGAACTCCCTTCGGTGTCTGAAAAGGGGGGAGTCGACCACACACCCAACAATTAGTGGCATTGCTGGTCTGGTGTGAGTAATGTAACATACGGATAAATGTGTTGTTGCGCATAGCAAGGCGGTATGAATATTCGTGAGGAGGCAGATCACTAAACGTGTGCTCTACTGTAGCATTAGCAGACATATTTACATGAGGAACTGGAAAATACAGATAGAACGCATAGCTGGTGCAGGAAATCAAAATGCTGATGAATAATACGAAACTCAGAAAACGATACATTGAATTGAGTTATTACTGACTCTCTCACTATGGGGGTCTATTTTATACATGTCAGAAACAGTCTAACCGTTTCACCTAGGGGAGGACTTATACAATCAAACTGACTGACTTATTTTACTAGACCTGAGCTTTAACTTATACTCCTGCTGCGGAGTTTTCTCTAACCAGGGAGGGGTTGTAATAATGTCTTTTGCGGGACAGTCCTTAAGAGCAATATTTTGGCAGTTTTTAAAATCCTGGGAATCCTGGGAAATGTTCTTGGAGACGGGTTTCAATCCATTGAAAAGTTTTACATGAGAAAGATGGACCCACCCCTTCCTGCCTTCCAACTTGACGGCAGTACGGGTGGTCAAGAGGACCTGACGTGGCTCCTTCCAACGTGGTTCCAGCGGACTTGATCTGTCAAAATTTCTGATCATCACCAAGGAGCCTGGAACGATCTCGTGCGGTGCCACCTCGGTATTGTCTGGAAATGCGGCGGCAACCTGTGAACGACATGAGTTGAGGGCAGACATCAAGGAAGCTAGGTAATCTGTCAGCATATTACATGAAACATCGGTAATACTTCGGGGTCTAGGAGTACCCCACATGTTAGGGGGGCGGCCGAATACGACCTCATACGGGGACAGACCTGATCTAGAATGTGCGACCATGCGCATATAAAACAAAGCGACTGGCAGAGCTACTAACCAGTCCACACCCTTGTCTTTACATATTTTAGCAATTCGGATTTTCAGGGTCTGATTATGTCTCTCGACTAGACCGGCTGCTTCAGGATGGCGTACACAATGGAACTTCCACTGGTACCCTAACAAAAGGGAAACGTGCTTCATCAGTTCAGATGAGAATGGCTGACCGTTATCAGAATATACGACTCTAGGGAGTCCGTATCTAGGGAAGAATTCACGAACCAACTGCTTGGCAGTGGTCGCGGCTGTGTAATCTGGGACTGGATATGCTTCTGTCCATCTGGACAAAGCGCATACAACTACAAGGACATACTTGAAACCTCGACATCGCTCCATCTGAATATAATCCATCTGGAGGACCTCAAAAGGGTGGTCAGGGGGCTGGAAACCACCTTGTTCCACCGGGACACTTTTACCTGGATTGAACTGACAACATATCATACAGGTACGGACTTTCTGCTTGGCTGCAGCTCGTAAATGCTTGTTGAACCAAATATTCTGGATACTGTCTAACATAGCTTTTTCTCCTAAATGTGCTGGACTATGTGCGGTATTGATAATGACTTGAACCATAGAATCGGGGAGAAACCATGTGGCTCTACCCTTCGTTAACCATCCTTGATCTGTCTGGACCCCTCCTTGTTCAGACCATTTCTTGATTTCATCGGGGGTAGCATGTAACTGTATATCTATGACATCTTGTGTAGGGTCCTTAACTGTCATGCATGTAATCGGATCTGGAGTATGTGTCTGATTAACTGGAATGTCTGGAGTCTGTGCTGTAAGCTTGGCTGTGCGGTCGGCTAGATCATTACCTTGGGAAATAATGTCAGTAACTTTCGTATGTGCTTTGCACTTCATGATAGCAATAGATGTCGGTAAATGTATGGCATCTAACAGGGCTTGAATAAGGAGACCATGCTGAATCTTGGTTCCATGAGAAGTCATGAAACCTCTCTCCTGCCAGAGCACTCCGAAGTCGTGTACAACTCCGAATGCGTAACGTGAATCTGTGTAAACATTAACTTTCAGGTTCTTGGCGTGTATACAGGCTTGTGTCAGAGCAACTAGCTCTGCTGCTTGAGCAGACAGGGTATCAATACGGTGTGTTTCAATAACGTCGGTGTCAGTAGTCACTGCATATGCGGCGACTAGTTCTCCTGTACTAGTTCTCATACATGAACCATCCACATAAAGTGTCAGGTCGGGATCTGGTAACGGAATGTCTGTCAGGTCTTGTCTTGGCTTTGTCGTAATGTTAACTACTTCCACACAGTCATGTGGGTCAGGATTTGAACTAACTGATGGTAACAGTGTAGCAGGATTCAGAACGTTGCAGCGTCTAATTTCTATGTGTGGCTGGAACAGTGTCAATTCATAACCTGTTAAACGTGCAATTGTCAAATGCTGAGTTTGTGTTCGGTTTAAAAGAACTTCTACTGAATGTGGGACTTGTACGGTCAGGGAATGTCCTAAAACTATGGAATCACTTTGTCTGATAGCTAGTGCTGTGGCTGCAACTGACTTGAGGCACGCAGGCAACGCCTGGGCGACTGGATCTAATGTGCTCGAAAAATAAGCACAGGGCTTGTATTGTCCTGCTTGATCTTGTGTGAGAACAGATAATGCTGTACCTTCCCGTTCTGTAACGAAAAGTGTAAAAGGTTTACTGTAGTTCGGTGTAGCTAGAACTGGAGCTTGACATAAAGCTTTCTTTAACTCGTTGAAACTAAGTGTATGTTCAGATGTCCAAGGGAGAACAGTCGATACGGCTGCCTCCTGTGTCGTTAACTGTATCAGTGGCTTGGCTAGAAATGCATACTGGGGAATCCATTGTCTACAATAAGAAGTAAGGCCGATAAAGGCACGTACCTCCTTCTGGGTTCTGGGCTGGGGAAGACTCGCTATTAACTGGATACGGTCGGGTGTCAACTGCCTACCCCTCTTGGACAGCAAGTGTCCTAAGTATACCACTTGCTGGACACAGAATTGAAGCTTCGAAGGTGACACCTTGTGCCCCATCTCGGCTAGGAAATACAGAACTGTAAGGGATGCTCGTTCGCAGTCACGTTCAGAACGGGCTGTGATCAGTAGATCATCGACATACTGGAGCAGGGCAGTGTCAGTTGGCATGTGAATGTTGTCTAGTTGTCTCTTGAGTGCTTGACTGTAAATACTAGGACTTTCTGTGAAACCTTGAGGAGCGCGTGTGAACATATAGCTCCTTCCATTTAAACAAAATCCGAAAAGAAACTGGCTGTCTGGATGAATTGGAACACTAAAAAATGCATTCTTGAGGTCTATGACAGTGAAGAACGTGGCTTCGGAATCAATGGCTGTTAACAGGGAAGAGATGTCTGGGACAACTGGGTACTGAGGAATAATACATTTATTAAGCTCTCGTAAATCAATCACTAATCGATATACTGGGGGTGCATTTGGATCAGTACGTTTCATGACTGGAATGATCGGAGAATTACATACATTGGAGTCAGTTTCTACAACTACTCCTTGAGCCTTGAGCTCGTCAATAATTTTGGATAAGGCTGCTACAGCCTCGGGTGGCAATCTGTACTGTCTGATTCGTGGTAACACTACACCTGGTTTGAGAGTCACACGATGGGGTGTGATTTGCATGTAACCTACATCAGTTGGACCTTGCGCCCATAAGTGCTGTGGAACATTAGACAATCTTGAATCAAAATCTCGTAATACATAGTGACCCTTAAAGTCACGTAGGAACAGACGTATTCCCTCTGGGGAACAGCAAATAACTGCACCAAATTCTTTCAGTGTCTTAATGCCTAATAGGTTTTCTGGACATGACTTAGTAAGTAACAGATCAGTAGTGCGGGACAATGGACCTACTTCTAGAGTGACTGGCTTTGATATCTCGTTAACGATGGGTTTTCCTGAAAATCCAAGGGAAACATTTCTTGAGCCTGAGAGCGGAGCCCCTGGAACTTCGGCGTGACTAATTGTGGTCCTACTTGCCCCTGTGTCGATCAAAAACTTTCTGTCTTTCCCTAATACTTGACTGTGAACATAGGGACCTTCTTGATCTACAGGTATCTCGATGAGAGGCAAGCCTACCTCCCTCTCTAGGCTGTTTCATGAATATGGCTGGTACTCTGGATACTCTGTCTGAGCATACTGGTACATCTGCGATGTAACGTGCTGTGTTGCAGCAATAGGCTGCGGTGCGGAAACTGTCTGTTGTGCATTCTGTGACTGAGGAATCTGTGAAACTTGTTCTTGTCTAGGCGGACGTGGTCTTTCTTTAGTCTTACCAGTAGCTATGTTATGTTTCAGAACTGCACACTCGTTTATAAAATGACCTGGCTGTTTACAATAATTGCAGTTCCCTTTAACGGGAGCTGCAGGATGACTGGCTTGATTCGGACCCCTCTTCTGACTGTCTTGAGGAACGGATTGTGCAACTAGCACTTTCATTTTCGTGTCTTTCATACGTTTTCTCTCGTGTTCTTGCTCTTCCCTGATTCTATTCTGGTGATACTGGAGCATCTGGAGCATCTGGGACGGAGTATTTGCTTGCCAGGTGCTTTCGACTTTCAAAACTCGGTTTTTAATTTGTGGACTTGAATTCTCGACTAATTTAGTAACGAAAAGGTGAGGGTATGACTCACTACTGGTCTTGAGACCACTGTTGATACTGAAACATTTTTCAAATCTAGAATAAAAATCACTAATATCTTCATCTTGTTTCTGTTTACAGGCTGAGATTGCATCCCAGTCTTCTTTTCTCGTTGTCAATAATCTGGGTAAAACTTGAATCAGTAATTCTGGTAATTCTTTACATTTATCTCCAAGACCGGTACCTGGTACTCGTGCCTTGTCTTCAGCTTCTAGAACTGCCCAATCGATCTTTTTCTCTCCCACCTCCCATTCTTTTTCCTTTAGCTTTTCATACACCCCTGCGGGTAACAGGACCTTTAACATTTTAATAATGTCTGGGTAAGTGTATTCTCCCATACGGAGCATGTCTTTTAATTCTCTATGGAACCCTGCTGGATCTTTGTCATGACAGGGAATTAATTTTTTCATTTCAAGAAGTTCCATCTTTGAAATCGGAGTGTATACAAACACTCGTTGCATTACGCCACCCGCCCCTTGGACTGGGTGGACTTCTCGTAACGGATTCTGTCTGTCTATGTAGAATGATTTACTTTCTGGGGGTGAGACATGAACAAAATGCGGGTTCAGGAACGTTCTATATTTGTGGCGCTGTTCTAGAATGACACTAATTAAATCGGTACCTAGACCTCTCCATCTATACTGGAGTAACTCGTTCAGGACATCGTGTAACGGGCCTGGATCAGAATGTTGACCCTCATACAGAGTAATAAGGTGTTGGATCATATACATACCCACCAGTCGTTGCTCGGCTGGGGGCAATTTCAGAAACATTTGTGCCACTATTTCGTCTGGAAAAGTGGTAGAATCAGTAATCCATCGGACTGCTGATCGGGCTAGTTCTTGTTCATGCATGGTACTTAACTCACTATAACCGATTCGTGATTTCAGGATGTGATCGGTAGCTTGAAATACATGTTCTAGAGAACCTTGTTCTGGTGCTGGATGATGAAAAATAGACTTGTGTTCTAGACGTAAATGGCGATCTGGAAATCTAGATTTTCCTACATACGCTATTCTGGCGGGATTCTCGTCTTCCTCTTCTTCGGGATCAGAGATACTTTCTTTCTCGCTTACTTGTGCTGCTTTACGCTGGTCGTGTAACCTTATTATTTCTTTACGAATTTTCTTGTACATACTCTCCATGGCACCGACGGTCTTGTGCTTACCCTCGGCTATATTATCACTCCACCTTGTCAGGATTCTCATTTCGGCAGAATCTTTAGACGGGTAATCTTGTTCTCGTATTAGACAATTGATCAGGAATTTTAATATCATGAGCTGGATCTCGGCTTTCCTTTGAGACATAATCTCGCCAATACTTTCTGGATCATCCCCTGTACGGATGAAACGATATATTCTGTCTAGATCTTCTTTCATATTCGGCAAGGTGACTAGATACTCGGTCACTCTCCTTACACGTAAGGAATATAAAACCATATTATATTCGCCTGGGACTGGATCATAGACACATTCGTTAAGGGTTTGCCTGATTTCTGTAACAGACTGATGTTTAGGCGTGCGCTGTAACGCTTGAGCATGTAATTCGAGTAATGTTAAACGCTTGTGTGGCGGCGGGGTTTGAGGAAGACCTCCTCCTGCGGCCCCTAGACTAGAATCGTCGACTGACATTCTTCGTCCTGGCAGGGTCGGTAATTGTAACGTGGGCTGGACTTGTATGGCGGGCTGACCCGGGGGGGCTGTTAAGGGCACCCCGGTGTCTGGAGGAGCAGGAATTACCTGATTTACAGGGACTGGCGGAGCGCGAACAGGATTTGCATATTCGGGGACTGTGTCGTCCAGATAGGACGAAATAAAAATATCAGCTGCGGTCGGTTTGTGCGGAACCAATGGTGGCGGGAAATTACTGGATGCCTCTGGGGTCGCTCCTGGCAAACCTTCGGCAAGAAGAGGATACATACCCTTAATGAGGGCATGCCTCTGTCTGTCTGACTGTTCGGCTTTGACTCGTTCACCTATCTCGATTAATTCTCTTTCTTGGACTCGTTCTTGGGATTCTCTACTTAACTCTGACTTTCTGACTTCCTTTTCCGTTCTTTTATGAGCTTCTTTACGCCATAACTCGATGGCATCCTTCTGTGACTGTCTGGCTTTCTTTTTCCATAATGCTTCTTCTACTCGCATGATACATTCGGCATCCCATGTACCCGATACGGGCCATCTATACTTTTCTTCTAACTGTTTGGTATACTCTACCCATAAATCTAGATACAATATGGCGCTTATGCCATGTTTCTGATACATAAAGTGACCTGGACTGTCCCTAGGCGGAACAGGAACTGCTTCTTCTAATAAACCCTTTCTAGTTTTTAACTGTCGTAACTTGGAAAAGAGCGGCATTGTAAACTTGAATCGGAACACAATACAATACACAAAGAACAATAACAATTGGGAAAACAATTCAGGCATACCACGATATTGGAAATACATTGAACAACATCATAACATAACAGTTCGGACAGAATACTACCTGAAAATACTGAGAACAGAAACAGAACAGATTTTCTCGAGAACGGAACAGACTAGAGTTACTGGATGCACTGCTGTAACAGTACGGAACATACCGGTCCCATAAAGGGACGCATCAAGACCCGTATCCACCTAGGTGAACACTTCGTTTGTGAGTCTGGGCACCACCAACCCACGGACCAGGAGTCAATTTAGATTGGTCCTGTCTAGATACTACCCCAGCAATGGTACTCACCGGGCAGCACGGAACGGAAGGCCTCGGACGGGACTGGACTGCTACGACGACGAACTTCGGACTTCGGACTTCAGTTACGGGTGGGCCTCCGGATACCTCGGACCTTGGACTCTCGGCTTGGGCTCTGGTCGGGACTCGCCGCGTTCCTCCACCGTCTCGTTTGGATGCTGGACCGCCTCCTCCGTCTCCTCCGTGGGCCTGAGGGATACTTGAACAGAAATATCTGCCACTGCGCAGAAGAGTTCCGTCACGACTGCAGAGGGTCAGGGGGTCGGCGTGGCTTCACCGACGCGTGGGGAAAGGGCAAGTCCCTATTCGGGCGCCATTATGTGGTATATAAATAAATAATACCGGATCTATTTTTTGAATGAATGAATGAATAACAGATAGCTCAATAAAATAAGAGTCAAGATTCGAGGTAGTAGGAGTTTCTGCAGGTTTATTACAGCATAAGGACAGGATCAGGACAACCTGCATAGAATGACCCAGCAGCTGCTGGGGCTTGGTCTGGGATGAGCGCGCTAACTTTTAATAACAATACATCAACTTATATACATAGCGCAAACACATAGCATTACATTGCAGTAGGCGTAACAGTGGGTGGAGCAGAAGGCGTGACGCGTAGCAGTCGCGAGAGATAACAGTAAAGGTAGGTGTAACTGGGAGTATACACAGACATGTGGTGCAAACGTAACAGAATATGTCATGAATGGGCGGAAACATAGGAGGGGGCTACCTAAGGAGCCGGGACCTCTAACCTAATGGTGCGCGAAAACTGGCAATGACGTATTACTAGGAGAAGCTGGGGGCTACGAACTCTGTGCTAGGAGCAGAGACTAGAGTCTGGAGGGTCGGAGCGACATGTACCTAAACCCTATCTGGTATCTGATGTTTAGGGAACATGTTGCTATAAACTAAAAGTCATGAGGGGAAAAGCTAACTTGACTCTAAGACTGGACCATGCATTATTCTACATGTAGTGCGTGATGAAGAATATTAAGAATGAAGAATATTAAATGACCATTAATACAGTATTTCTCTAACGTGGAGCCGAATAGGCTAGACAATGACGGAAACTATTGATGCAGTTCAGTAGCTTAGGAATGCAAAGGAGGACTGAACTGATAACTGGAACTATAACATACTCTTGGCAGACTCAGAGGCAGAGCCAAGCTGTACCGGGCACTGCGAGGCAGGAAGTAAGTGAAGGGTCGAGGATACAGGTGGGGGCTGTATCGCTCCTTAGCGAGGTTTTTCAGGAGACAGGAGCTGAATCTGATGTCCGGGCCCTTTTGAGGCCTGGAAACGGGGACTTTATTATGGAATAACGTGCACACTGGGAAACGTGGCAACATAACTTTACCTAGGCCTGATATTCGTAGTATTCACGAGGACTGGAAACTAGCATACTAGAGGTGGACACAACTGGAATTGCGTCATTAATCGGACATGGGGAATAACATATGCATATTGGTCATGCACACATAACATATGATGGATGAGGCGTAGGGACACAGAACATGGCAAAATTTACTTTTCCACAATCCACTAAAGAACTACAAGTACCAGAGTCCCGAGGGGCGATCCGGAGGAGGGGCTAGCGGTGTGCGCTCCATTGATGACTAAACACAATATGGCTCCCTTGAGCTTTGGGCCGACGGGCTCTTGGACGACGCACCTGCGTGCCGGTTCTGGCATCGAGGCCTTTGACTGTTGTGTGGCGGCCTTCTCTTCCACCCCTAACTATCTTTCTCTACTGAGGAGGGAAGTTATCCCGAAACCCGAGACATGTCTCGGGCGATATCCTAAAACCCGGGACATGTATCGGGTCTAGAGATTCATCAGTCCAACAAGTACCGACTTGCACCCACATGGGTGATCCACTAAAGAACTACAAGTACCAGAGTCCCGAGGGGCGATCCGGAGGAGGGGCTAGCGGTGTGCGCTCCATTGATGACTAAACACAATATGGCTCCCTTGAGCTTTGGGCCGACGGGCTCTTGGACGACGCACCTGCGTGCCAGTTCTGGCATCGAGGCCTTTGACTGTTGTGTGGCGGCCTTCTCTTCCACTCCTAACTATATTTCTCTACTGATGAGGGAAGTTATCCCGAAACCCGAGACATGTCTCGGGCGATATCCTAAAACCCGGGATATGTATCGGGTCTAGAGATTCATCAGTCCAACAAGTACCGACTTGCACCCACATGGGTGATCCACTAAAGAACTACAAGTACCAGAGTCCCGAGGGGCGATCCGGAGGAGGGGCTAGCGGTGTACGCTCCATTGATGACTAAACACAATATGGCTCCCTTGAGCTTTGGGCCGACGGGCTCTTGGACGACGCACCTGCGTGCCAGTTCTGGCATCGAGGCCTTTGACTGTTGTGTGGCGGCCTTCTCTTCCACCCCTAACTATATTTCTCTACTGATGAGGGAAGTTATCCCAAAACCCGAGACATGTCTCGGGCGATATCCTAAAACCCGGGACATGTATCGGGTCTAGAGATTCATCAGCCCAACAAGTACCGACTTGCACCCACATGGGTGATCCACTAAAGAACTGCAAGTACCAGAGTCCCGAGGGGCGATCCGGAGGAGGGGCTAGCGGTGTGCGCTCCATTGATGAGTAAACACAATATGGCTCCTTTGAGCTTTGGGCCGACGGGCTCTTGGACGACGCACCTGCTTGCCGGTTCTGGCATCGAGGCCTTTGACTGTTGTGTGGCGGCCTTCTCTTCCACCCCTAACTATCTTTCTCTACTGATGAGGGAAGTTATCCCGAAACCCGAGACATGTCTCGGGCGATATCCTAAAACCCGGGACATGTATCGGGTCTAGAGATTCATCAGTCCAACAAGTACCGACTTGCACCCACATGGGTGATCCACTAAAGAACTACAAGTACCAGAGTCCCGAGGGGCGATCCGGAGGAGGGGCTAGCGGTGTGCGCTCCATTGATGACTAAACACAATATGGCTCCCTTGAGCTTTGGGCCGACGGGCTCTTGGACGACGCACCTGCGTGCCGGTTCTGGCATCGAGGCCTTTGACTGTTGTGTGGCGGCCTTCTCTTCCACCCCTAACTATCTTTCTCTACTGATGAGGGAAGTTATCCCGAAACCCGAGACATGTCTCGGGCGATATCCTAAAACCCGGGACATGTATCGGGTCTAGAGATTCATCAGTCCAACAAGTACCGACTTGCACCCACATGGGTGATCCACTAAAGAACTACAAGTACCAGAGTCCCGAGGGGCGATCCGGAGGAGGGGCTAGTGGTGTGCGCTCCATTGATGACTAAACACAATATGGCTCCCTTGAGCTTTGGGCCGACGGGCTCTTGGACGACGCACCTGCGTGCCGGTTCTGGCATCGAGGCCTTTGACTGTTGTGTGGCGGCCTTCTCTTCCACCCCTAACTATCTTTCTCTACTGATGAGGGAAGTTATCCCGAAACCCGAGACATGTCTCGGGCGATATCCTAAAACCCGGGACATGTATCGGGTCTAGAGATTCATCAGTCCAACAAGTACTGACTTGCACCCACATGGGTGATCCACTAAAGAACTACAAGTACCAGAGTCCCGAGGGGCGATCCGGAGGAGGGGCTAGCGGTGTGCGCTCCATTGATGACTAAACACAATATGGCTCCCTTGAGCTTTGGGCCGACGGGCTCTTGGACGACGCACCTGCGTGCCGGTTCTGGCATCGGGGCCTTTGACTGTTGTGTGGCGGCCTTCTCTTCCACCCCTAACTATCTTTCTCTACTGATGAGGGAAGTTATCCCGAAACCCAAGACATGTCTCGGGCGATATCCTAAAACCCGGGACATGTATCGGGTCTAGAGATTCATCAGTCCAACAAGTACCGACTTGCACCCACATGGGTGATCCACTAAAGAACTACAAGTACCAGAGTCCCGAGGGGCGATCCGGAGGAGGGGCTAGCGGTGTGCGCTCCATTGATGACTAAACACAATATGGCTCCCTTGAGCTTTGGGCCGACAGGCTCTTGGACGACGCACCTGCGTGCCGGTTCTGGCATCGAGGCCTTTGACTGTTGTGTGGCGGCCTTCTCTTCCACCCCTAACTATCTTTCTCTAATGATGAGGGAAGTTATCCCGAAACCCGAGACATGTCTCGGGCGATATCCTAAAACCCGGGACATGTATCGGGTCTAGAGATTCATCAGTCCAACAAGTACCGACTTGCACCCACATGGGTGATCCACTAAAGAACTACAAGTACCAGAGTCCCGAGGGGCGATCCGGAGGAGGGGCTAGCGGTGTGCGCTCCATTGATGACTAAACACAATATGGCTCCCTTGAGCTTTGGGCCGACGGGCTCTTGGACGACGTACCTGCGTGCCGGTTCTGGCATTGAGGCCTTTGACTGTTGTGTGGTGGCCTTCTCTTCCACCCCTAACTATCTTTCTCTACTGATGAGGGAAGTTATCCCGAAACCCGAGACATGTCTCGGGCGATATCCTAAAACCCGGGACATGTATCGGGTCTAGAGATTCATCAGTCCAACAAGTACCGACTTGCACCCACATGGGTGATCCACTAAAGAACTACAAGTACCAGAGTCCCGAGGGGCGATCCGGAGGAGGGGCTAGTGGTGTGCGCTCTATTGATGACTAAACACAATATGGCTCCCTTGAGCTTTGGGCCGACGGGCTCTTGGACGACGCACCTGCGTGCCGGTTCTGGCATCGAGGCCTTTGACTGTTGTGTGGCGGCCTTCTCTTCCACCCCTAACTATCTTTCTCCACTGATGAGGGAAGTTATCCCGAAACCCGAGACATGTCTCGGGCGATATCCTAAAACCCGGGACATGTATCGGGTCTAGAGATTCATCAGTCCAACAAGTACCGACTTGCACCCACATGGGTGATCCACTAAAGAACTACAAGTACCAGAGTCCCGAGGGGCGATCCGGAGGAGGGGCTAGCGGTGTGCGCTCCATTGATGACTAAACACAATATGGCTCCCTTGAGCTTTGGGCCGACGGGCTCTTGGACGACGCACCTGCGTGCCGGTTCTGGCATCGAGGCCTTTGACTGTTGTGTGGCGGCCTTCTCTTCCACCCCTAACTATCTTTCTCTACTGATGAGGGAAGTTATCCCGAAACCCGAGACATGTCTTGGGCGATATCCTAAAACCCGGGACATGTATCGGGTCTAGAGATTCATCAGTCCAACAAGTACCGACTTGCACCCACATGGGTGATCCACTAAAGAACTACAAGTACCAGAGTCCCGAGGGGCGATCCGGAGGAGGGGCTAGCGGTGTGCGCTCCATTGATGACTAAACACAATATGGCTCCCTTGAGCTTTGGGCCGACGGGCTCTTGGACGACGCACCTGCGTGCCGGTTCTGGCATCGAGGCCTTTGACTGTTGTGTGGCGGCCTTCTCTTCCACCCCTAACTATCTTTCTCTACTGATGAGGGAAGTTATCTCGAAACCCAAGACATGTCTCGGGCGATATCCTAAAACCCGGGACATGTATCGGGTCTAGAGATTCATCAGTCCAACAAGTACCGACTTGCACCCACATGGGTGATCCACTAAAGAACTACAAGTACCAGAGTTCCGAGGGGCGATCCGGAGGAGGGGCTAGTGGTGTGCGCTCTATTGATGACTAAACACAATATGGCTCCCTTGAGCTTGGGCCGACGGGCTCTTGGACGACGCACCTGCGTGGAGGTTCTGGCATCGAGGCCTTTGACTGTTGTGTGGCGGCCTTCTCTTCCACCCCTAACTATCTTTCTCTACTGATGAGGGAAGTTATCCCGAAACCCGAGACATGTCTCGGGCGATATCCTAAAACCCGGGACATGTATCGGGTCTAGAGATTCATCAGTCCAACAAGTACCGACTTGCACCCACATGGGAGATCCACTAAAGAACTACAAGTACCAGAGTCCCGAGGGGCGATCCGGAGGAGGGGCTAGCGGTGTGCGCTCCATTGATGACTAAACACAATATGGCTCCCTTGAGCTTTGGGCCGACGGGCTCTTGGACGACGCACCTGCGTGCCGGTTCTGGCATCGAGGCCTTTGACTGTTGTGTGGCGGCCTTCTCTTCCACCCCTAACTATCTTTCTCTACTGATGAGGGAAGTTATCCCGAAACCCGAGACATGTCTCGGGCGATATCCTAAAACCCGGGACATGTATCGGGTCTAGAGATTCATCAGTCCAACAAGTACCGACTTGCACCCACATGGGTGATCCACTAAAGAACTACAAGTACCAGAGTCCCGAGGGGCGATCCGGAGGAGGGGCTAGCGGTGTGCGCTCCATTGATGACTAAACACAATATGGCTCCCTTGAGCTTTGGGCCGACGGGCTCTTGGACGACGCACCTGCGTGCCGGTTCTGGCATCGAGGCCTTTGACTGTTGTGTGGCGGCCTTCTCTTCCACCCCTAACTATCTTTCTCTACTGATGAGGGAAGTTATCCCGAAACCCGAGACATGTCTCGGGCGATATCCTAAAACCAGGGACATGTATCGGGTCTAGAGATTCATCAGTCCAACAAGTACCGACTTGCACCCACATGGGTGATCCACTAAAGAACTACAAGTACCAGAGTCTCGAGGGGCGATCCGGAGGAGGGGCTAGCGGTGTGCGCTCCATTGATGACTAAACTCCGAATCAGCACTCACCACAAAGATTACAGACATACCATCGTCTGGTACTCCAAACTGCGTCTGATGACGCCGGAGCGCTGCCCAACTATGCTGAGCTATGTCAATATCACCCATGAGGACATAGAGAAGAAAAACAATTTATATAAATTGCAGTACAACAAAGGGTAGTAATTCAAAATGTGAACCTTTTCATAAATCTCATGCTTGAATTAACCTATAACACATTCGTATAGGTAGGTTAATCCGTCACGCCTGTTAACCGGAAAAGGTGTTGAGGGTATTGGGGACAGATACGAGCACTAATCAAGACTTTGGGCGCCATGTTACGGGAATTCAGCTCATGCACAGAACTATGCGCAGGAAACCAGGACCTCAGTGAATTGTGGTGTACCAAAAATCCACCTCAGTGCCCAGAACCCCTATCCGACTAGCAACAGTGTCTCATTCATTCTCCGTACTAAAGCGAAGCTACCAATGAACAAGCGACTTTGGGACCTCTCAGGAATAGTGGGAATCAAGAACACTCTTTTGTTTTTATTCTCATAAATGTCCACAACGTGAGCAATCAGAGACACTGTATAGTTTAAATGTTTATTTCAACTACGTGCTCTAAGATGCAGTATCTTTGCTAACATAAGTAAAAAGATGCATAAAATCAATACAATCAACATTGTTACAATTCCATAAAATACAAAGGAAGAAATCATATTATAATGAGAGTGGAACCAGGTCTATAGCGCCTTGTGTACCACCCTCCCCTTAATAGGAGCTAGGTATTATAATAATAGAAGATCTCTAGGTGAAAACCGGGAACCCCATACCCCCAAAGTCAGGTGAAGTGAATCCCAACCCGGTTTTTTCCAAGTGCTAGACTCATGCATGCAGTTCAATATTAAAAGCACCTGAGTTTCAGAAATGAGCAGCTGTGTTTGTGTTGTGTCTAGAGCGTGGGCCGATCAACCTGCATCAACAGCATACATTGTTATTTTAACCTTGAACACTTTGTGCAGACTTGAGATCGCAGTATGAGTCTAGAGATATGAAAAACAGACCGTTCTCATGTGAAGGAAAAGCAAGCAGTTTGTCTTTATAAAAACAGAGACATGTAGTGTCATGTGCAAAAGCAGCAAAATGGTGTTTTTGCAACTAACTCACTTATGCTAATATAGCAATGTGTGCAGGCAGAATCGTATTTATCCCTACACTTCTACAGGTAGCATGAACAGGAACACTTGGATGTTTTTCTTTGTAACTCTTCATCGCCAAATAAAAACCACCAGTGTTTCTTTTCTTTTATTCCACATTGAGCTAGTCTCCCAGTGGATTTCCTGTTATATCACGTTGTTTTTTCTATGTGTGCCGAAGTGAACAATCACTGGGAACAGACACTTTTAATATTCTACAAATCATTGGTTTTCTTCTTTTCTTCTAGTCGAGTCTTCATTCATCTGGTATTTGAATATCCCACATAATTATATACTTGTTCCTGTAATTCCTTCATCTCACATTAACTGCACTGTTCTGCTCCTGTCTATGTCCTCAGATGAGTCAATATTATTGTTAATGTTCTTAAGTTCTTTTTGAATTCACTGCATCTCTAGGATTAATTCTAAGTGAGTTAAATGAAGGTGTGTGTTCGCTGAGGCTATGTAGGATCAGAAATTGACAAAATCTTGGCACACTTTTAGTGCAATTGTAAGGTTTACCCCAGGTGTGTCGCAATTGACAAAATCACTTCTAACATTCATTGCAATGCTCATTTTTACTCTGTGTGTGTTAGTTGATGTATCCGTAGGTTTAATAACTGACTGAAGATATTCACACATTCACTGCACCTGAAAGGATTTTTCTCTGTGTGCATTAACTGATGAATCCGTAATGCGAAAGATTTCCTAAAGGTACTTCTACACTCACTACAGTTGTATGGTATTTACAGAGTGAGTGCAAGCTGATGTCTGCATAGGCTTGATAATTGACTACATTTCTTCAGACATTCATTGCACTTGAAGGCTTTTCTTCTGCGTGTGTTCGCTGATGCCTGTTTAGGATTGATAATGGACTACAGCTTTTCAAACATTCATGGCATTTAAAAGATTTGTTTCCCCTTTGTGAGCTCGCTGATGATTTCTTAATGCTGAAGAGTAAGTAAAACTACTTCCACATTCACTGCAATTGTATGGTTTTTCCCCAGTGTGTATTCGCTGATGTCTGCGGAGGTTTGATTGTACCCTAAAACTACTTCCACATTCACTGCAATTGTATGGTTTTTCCCCAGTGTGTTTTCGCTGATGTCTGCGGAGGTTTGTTAACTGACTGAAGCTCTTAACACATTCACTGCACTGGTATGGTTTTTCCCCTGTGTGTGTTCGCTGATGTGTTTGGAGTTCTGCTAACGTACTGAAACTCTTCACACATTCATTGCAATGGTAGTGTTTTTCCCCTGTGTGTGTTCTCTGATGTGTGTGGAGGCTTGATTGTACCCTAAAACTACTTCCACATTCACTGCAATTGTATGGTTTTTCCCCAGTGTGTATTCGCTGATGTCTCTGGAGGTCTGTTAACTGACTAAAGCTCTTTACACATTCACTGCACTGGTATAGTTTTTCCCCTGTGTGTGTTTTCTGATGTGTGTGGAGGTGTGATAGTACCCTAAAACTACTTCCACATTCACTGCAATTGTATGGTTTTTCCCCAGTGTGTATTCGCTGATGTCTCTGGAGGCCTGTTAACTGACTGAAGCTCTTTACACATTCACTGCACTGGTATGGTTTTTCCCCTGTGTGTATTCTCTGATGTGTGTGGAGGTGTGCAATTTGATTGAAGCTCTTTACACATTCCTTGCAATGATATGGTTTTTCCCCTGTGTGTATTCGCTGATGTGTTTGGAGATGTGATAACCGACTGAAGCTCTTCACACATTCAGTGCAATGGTATGGTTTTTCCCCTGTTTGTATTTGCTGATGCTCTTTTATGGTTTCTAATTGGCTAAAGTTCTTGACATATTCAGTGGAATTGCACGATTTTTCTCCTGACCGTGTTTCCTGAAGGGTCAGCATAGTTAATAAACTACTTGCATTATTTTCACATTCCCTGTATGTGTGTTATATTTTGGACGCGTGTTTTCCGATTTAACAATAAAATACAAGACTCACTAAATACCTGCCACATTCATAATATCAGTAAGGCTTCCTTGTGGGTGATTGCATCTTTAGATTGGATAATGGCTTTGCCTGCTTGCGGGTAAAGCTTAATCTTCCTTCCGGTAGGTGCAAATTGGGACAATACTCTGTACTTCAGAGAGCAGATCTCCGCTTTCCTTTAGCCTTCAGTTGTTAGGCTCCACTTCATTGTGCTTTTCCCTGGTGCCTGCGGTTTGGCTAGAAAGTGTTTGCAATACACCTAGAGCACTGAATGCTGGTCTGTTGCCAGTTTAGATAGCGAAGCACTGCTCTAGCCATATCATGATGGTGAAGCGACTCGTAATGTGTACAGCTACTCCAAAGAGTGTCCCAGGGCAAAGCACAGGTCAGAAAAGAAAGCAAATCTGTTTGTTTTCAACATGGACAAAAAGCCAAGTTTTCAACCTTTTTTAAACATTTTCATGTTGCTAACAGCTCAAAGCTGAAGAGGGAGTTTTTTCCAAGCTATGGACCCCAAATAGACACGAGACCTTCCTCCAACTCTCATACCGGCCTCATGATCAAAGCTGGTGTTGGACGCTTGTTTATACAGCAGGTGGTTTGTCAGTTTTGTTGCCTTAATTTTGTTGAGGTCATTTCTTCGTCTTGGGGTATCGAGGTGCAGATCTCAGACTCGGACACTCACTGAATTGCCTTTGACTGCTTCTTCCTGGATCTGTCCTCTGCCTCTGATTGCACTGATGTTTTTGGAGCTCCTTATTTTTGATAATTTTTGCAGGTTTGATGTGTTATCTTCATTATTCCTAATCAATCCGTGCATTTAAGGCTTATTCTCTGTTGGATGTAAAGAAATGCAATATTACTAAATGCAAATGTAATAGAATGTGAATACACACTATTTAACCAGCTGTAGAAGACATCTCTTCTCTACCATATTTGAAATTTAGTAAGGAACATTTTACCATACATGGATATTTTATTAAAACTGTGGTTGAACATGTCACATCTTATTTACTTCTGAAAAGGCAGTGATTTACCATTATTCACAGAGTAACTTACTAAAGAAAGGGCAGCCACAGAGCACTCGTGCTACAGGTACAGTTTTGGGTAGATACACATGGACAAGATTTCATTTAAACAGAACAGATTGTGGAAAAAGAGAGGAATCAGGAAGCGCTGCCGTTAATTTAGTTTCAGGAAGTATCTACCAAAGGTAGCTCTTCAGGAAGTGTATAACAAAGGTAACTCTTCAGGAAGTATTTACCCAAGGTAACTCTTCAGGAAGTATTTAACCAAGGTAACTCTTCAGGAAGTGTATAACAAAGGTAACTCTTCAGGAAGTATTTAACCAAGGTAACTCTTCAGGAAGTGTACAACAAAGGTAACTCTTCAGGAAGTATTCAACCAAGGAAACTCTTCAGGAAGTGTACAACAAAGGTAACTCTTCAGGAAGTATTTAACCAAGGTAACTCTTCAGGAAGTGTATAACAAAGATAACTCTTCAGGAAGTATTTAACCAAGGTAACTCTTCAGGAAGTGTACAACAAAGGTAACTCTTCAGGAAGTATTCGACCAAGGAAACTCTTCAGGAAGTACACATGAAAAAGGTAATTCTTTAGGAAGTATAGATGACAAAGGTAACTCCAGACACCTTCTTCCACAATTCTTTCATGTTCACACTGGATCAGCTCAAATGCCAACTCCCGCCTTTACCTTGCAGCTCATTAAGGGCCTTACTACGAGTGCGGCGGCCCTCATGATCGCCATACTCACATGGCGGTCCAACTGCCACCATCCTGGCGGTCTGACCGCCGTATTATGAGTGTGGTGGTGAGACCTCCACAAGACCACCACCCCCCCAGGATCAAGGATCCCGCTGTGGAGGCGGTCTGCAAACACCCTGAATATGTTGGCAGTGCCAATGCCGACATCGCCGAGCATATTACGGTCTGCATATCCACCGTCCTTTTCATGGTGGGGATCCCACCATGAAAAGGATAAAGGACATGCAGGTAAGGGGGCCCTAACAGGGCCCGGCCGATTCTGCTCCTGGGGTTGCATGCGGGGGGCACGTGTTGTGCCACCCCATGGAATTGAACCTTGTTCCTGCACAGTGTGGCATGCATGACATGGTAAAGGAACGTGCTGCAGGCACTCTTAAGGTGGTGGTATGATGTTTAGGCTCTCTAATGAGCCTAATACAGCCGCCGCGAGACCGCTGCTGCACCGCCCACCCACCCTGGATTTAGGTCATAATCCGGCGGCGGGCTCTCAATGGGCTTGGGAGTCTGCCTGGTACCTTCGCAGTGGTAGTCTCATTGGAAGACCGCCACACTCGTAATAAAGCCCTAAGTCACCTTCAACACATTTTACAGCGCTCCTAGTTCAAGCATTTCTAGATCCTTCTAACCTGGAAGACTGGAGCATTATCCTGAGTTGAGGTGGATTTTCTATCAGCGTAATATATATCCATCTCCCTTGAACTATTGACTGATTCTGCCCTGAAAGACAACTTAAAAAGTGAGTCTTTAGTTCTTCCAAAAGTAGGTAAAGTTAAGATCCTGTTGTATTTCTCACAGAAAGCTCCTTCCAGAGCTTTCTGTGAAACAGAATGGGGGGCTGATTGCAAAGGCCCGTCTTTATATTGCGCACACAGATATGGCAAACAAACATTAAATCATGACATTTATTATTCAACGATATCATTCATTTATTCCTTATAGAGGATCCATCACAACCAATAATTTAACTGAAATATCCCTACATCCAACAGATGTGTGCATATTAATAATTGTTTTTGTTTTTCAACATTTACAAGATATTTGGCTTATTGTGGTCTGTCTGAAGGCCACGATGCTAGTTTGTGACTCAACAGGGCTTTGGTAGAGCGGGAGGAGGTTTCTGCTGTCCACAGGTGAAGTCTCATTTCTCCCATCCTATATTTCTTTTATCCAGGTTTAACTCATTTCATGTCCTTCAGCTCCCGACTCCCCTCTGAGATTGTGCAGGAATAGACTAATTATAATGTCATACATTCCAACAAATGCCTTTACCACGCAAGTCTTTACCATGTATATGCCTTGACCACGTAACATCTTTCTTTCTTTCTCTCTCTCTCTTTCTTTCTCTCTCTCTCTCTCTCTCTCTATATATATATATATATATTCGCCTTTTACACATTTTGTGATATCTTACTCTAATTCCTCATTTCTCTCACATTTTCACACAGAAATGTTGGCAGTTTTCAGCGTTAAAGTGAATAGATTCTCTGTGTTTCTGGATTTCATATTTCCCATAAAAACCAAAGAGGCTTCTTGTACTGAGGGCATGAGGGTACACGGGGGATAACCTCCAGACTGTCCTGCGGCTTGTCTTTATGGCTGCTCCCCCTTCGAGTCTCTATGGTTCGCAAGTAACCTTACCCAAGGAACAGGGCTCTTAACACCTTAATATGGTGTACTTGCAGCACATACAGGAGATCACCATATCTACCTAAATTTACCAAAAGTTATGAAAAGGCCTTGAATACAGGCACCTGTAATGCACCGAGCAGCCTCCTGTACATAGCTGTGTTCACATTCAGTCCTGTTAGGCACTGCCATGCTCCCCGATGGAACTTCCCACCACTGACGGGGCTGATAATCATTTCCAACTCTAAAGCAGATGTATTTCACAAGTAGAACAATATCCAACGAGTCTTTACTCTTCCATACAGCATCCCTCTCGCAAATAAACATTTCTCCTCCAGCAAGGCTAGGTGACAGTAGGAGCCAGTGTGTCAGGGGCTCTAGTCCAAGAAAGAAATGCCCTTTTTGGTCCCTGTTTAAACTGTGAAATAGAGCAATCATTAGAGTTAAGTGGGCCCTGGTGACACTGCACCTGCTGCACTAATGGAAGCTATGCCTCTAGTTTACGCGTTGTGTTTGAAAGTAGGAGTGGAAGATAGCCAATTTGTATTGAGATAAAAATAATCATTTATAAGTACTGTTTTTACACTGAAAATCTTATCCTAATAATTGATTGTGAATACATAGAAAATTAAGTGTGCTAATGTAATTTAATGTTTGTTTTAATGTATAGGGCAGGCATGGGGAATACCTCATTAAAAGAGGATTTCTATCTTCTAAGGAAGAGGTTAAGCACATTTGATAAAGACAGAAAAGAGGGCTCCCACAAAGAAATACACATACAAAGAGATGCATAGACCCACAAACACACACCAAACATGAACATACAGACACCTAACTACCCACAATGGTGCACACAAACACATAAATACAAATAGAAAAAACAAACACCCACAAACAGATATTCAAATAGACGCACACAAACATGCACACATAAACAAACACACAGGCTAAAAGACACTCACATGTAAACCAGCACACACCTCATTGACACTGAAGTAAATAGGTAATAATGAGGCACTGGCAGGCAGGAGCGTAGCTTGGGCAATAAGATTGGAGGGGGCGAGCTGTAGATTTTCCATGAATGGAGCTGGTATATAATGTTAATACACATTATATGACAAGCAGGGCGCATGCAAGGGGCAATGAAAAAGAGACAGATGCGGAGTTAGAGAAAACACGTTATTTTGTAATACGACCAACATTGTTGAAGACTTTCAAAACAGAAAGGGAAAAGTGTGTGCGTGCGTCTGTGTCGGCGTGTAGATACAAATTCCTGTTGAAATGCGACAGACATCTCACCATACCCGACTGAAAGCACCTGTGCCCAACTATTTAGCTGAAAATACATTTACTAGTGAGATGTAACGCCCCAAATACCACCCCCGGTAGCTGCGCCCCTGCTGGAATGGCAGAGAATGACACCGGTTAGGGAAATTAAGTAGAATTTCAAGTACTAGGGTCTCTACAGATGGGGGCCTAACTTGGCCTGGTGCTTTAGGGGGGCCGTTCCCACTAAATCTGCAGCCCGATTTTTCTTGGACAGGGATTAGGGATGGCGACGCAATTACTTACGACACCCAGTGGCTCGGTAACAGGAAGGAAGCTCTAATACCAGCTATTATTAGCCCACTGCAGACAAGATGACTATGTTCCAAAAGGGGCTACTGCCCACTAAATTAGTATTCAAGGATCATAGACATGATCACATCCGTCCACAACAGCCCCTCAGAGATCACTGAACAGTGCAGGGGGGTGAAACTTTTAAATGTGTATTTAAAGGAAATGGGTAAAACTCAGTGGAGATCGCAATAGACTGTCACAAAGACAGGAACTCCTAAATCTCCATTTTAAACGAAATTTTAAATAATTGATGTATAGATATATGTTGTAGCCCAACCGTGTAAAAATTCTACTAATGATTTTACATGTTTATATAAGTATGCAGTAGTCCTATTATAAATGTCATAGGCTTAATGGTTTTTGTTTTTAAAAGACTGATCACTTAAATAAACAAATCTATACACAAAGACAGAGTACAGGGGTCGCCGTCACCTGCCATGGTTCCTCCTGAAGCCCTCGTGGTCCGTATTCAATGGGCGGGAAGCGCAGTGGGGGTGACAAGACGGAAATGAGGAACATCAGTACAGATACGAGAGAGCAGAAAAAACCAGGAAGAAGAAGTGCGAGGGAAGGAAGAAAAAGGGCGCCTGGAGAAGGAGAGATCCTTACATTTCCCTCCCGGCACGTAAGCAAGTGGCCGGGGCACTGATCTCATCCCGGTTAGACTACTGCAATGCGCTCCACTTGGCTATCAACAAGACTGTAAGAGCCAAACTGCAGCTGGTCCAAAATGCGGCGGCAAGATTGATTTTTGGTATTCCTAAATCTCAATCAGTTTTGGCAGAGATTCTGAAGCTCAATTGGCTACCTGTGACAAACCTATTACCTTCAAACTTTATGCATCGTTCACAAGGCACTGCATAACATGGGGCATGGAGATATTAAAGACATGTTTCAATGATATATTCCCTCCAGAAAGCTTCAATCCTCAAGTCAAAATCATGTAATTGTTCCTAAATACCAAAAGGCAAGTTGGGGAGTCCAGAGCCTTTTCCGTGGCCGTATTGAAGCTATGGAACTCTCTTCTCCGTTCCATCTCCAGTCTTCAGGCTCACACCCCATGTCGTAAGGCCTTAACCCGTTTGTTGCGTGAGTCGGCCAATGGCCATCGCGAGCACTACCTCCGTAGTGCTGTGCATGTCCGTTGGCCGATACAGCCCCGCCCGCGCATGGAAACATCCGCACCGCGTCGGATTCTACGGCGTGCTAAGGGGGTTAAAAACCTGACTTTTTATTCTGTCAGGGATGCTTTCGGGGCTTGAGACCATGGAATTTCTATTTCCATCTTCTTTTCCTTCTTTAGGGATAATTGCTGTCAGCGCCTTAACGCCTTTGGGCATTTGTTTGCGCTCTATAAATCCTTTTCATTTTCTATAACGTTAGAGAGACGTCAAGACGAACAGGAACATGTAAAGTGAAGGGGGTGAACGAGGAACACCAGGAGAAAGCCAGCTGTAAACAATAGCTTGTTTTCTGGTCCCATTATCTTTTCTTCCTGCCCTTCAATAGAAGGGCAAGAAGAAAAGATAATGGGACTAGAAATGGGGGCAGTGACAAAAATGCCAGTCTTATTAGCTGCAATAAAGAACTTAAAAAGCATTGTGTGTTCAGAATGGGAGGATATGTAAACTGAGCTCTCTTTGTGTTGTTGTTGCAGTAATTAAAATAATTTCAGAAGTTGTTATTATTATTGTTAATGTATAATTAATATTGCGTACACTAGGTCTCGAAGGAAGAATCAAAGCGCTAAGTTGTTCTCTCCTCCTGGAAACCACTGAAGGCTTCCAGGAGCACACAACCAACCATGCTCAGTCTCATGCCCCGTTGTGAGCAGCACTCTTGGATAAACTGCAACAAAAGCAATGCAAGCACCATCCAAGCTAAGAGGCGATTGTAGCACCGTTGTGAGTGGATGAATGTCTTTGTCAAATCAGTACACGCGCCGCCGCCACCCTTGGCCCAGATTGCACCCGTTGTGTGAAAGCACTGGATAATGCTTGAGCGATACAGTATCTTGCAGGGACTAAAGAATGCATGGCTCAGCAGTCTGTCTGCAAAAACCCTGAAGATGCATGCATGACGCAGCAATCAGAGCACAAATATATCTGAAGGATGCATGGCTCAGCAGTCTGTCTGCAACAACCCTAAAGTGGCATTCATGACTCAGCAATCAGAGCACAAATATATCTGAAGGATGCATGGCTCAGTAGTATGTCTGCAAAAACCCTTAAGAGGCATGCATGACTGCAATCAGAGCACAAATATATCTGAAGGATGCATGGCTCAGCAGTCTGTCTACAACAACCCTAAAGAGGCATTCATGACTCAGCAATCAGAGCACAAATATATCTGAAGGATGCATGGCTCAGTAGTCTGTCTGCAAAAACCCCTAAGAGGCATTCATGACTCAGCAATCAGAGCACAAATATATCTGAATGGATCCATACAAGATGTATGTGGGGGTGTGGTGTGTGTGTGTGTGACTAGCACACGGGTTGAAAGCAGGATGGCGCAACAGTGTGCACAATTGTACTGTATTGTAGTGCACAACTGCACTGTACAGCAAACCAAGTAGGAGTTAATAGTGTGCAGAACTGCACCATACAGAAAGCATGCAAGGCGTAACTGTTCATACTCCGCTGCACAGCACACTAAATAAAGCATGTATGGTATTAAAGTGTGCGTACAATTGTACTGTGTAAAAAGAAAGCATGGCTCAGCAGTATACAAAAATTATTTTCACACTAAGCATTTAAGACTTAGCACTATGCACAACTGCACCTTAAACGAAGCTTGCAAGGCAAGAGAGATTGCTGCACGGTTGGCTACAGGATGCATTGAGGGCACAGCTTAGCAGTGTGCACAACTGCACAGCATCATAAGAATACCTGGTTAAGAAAGGCGCAGCAGAGGGTGTGCACAATTGTGCCATATATAAATTATTTGTGGCTCATCAGTGTGGGCACAACCGAACTGAAGATGAAGCACGCGTGGTTCAGCAGTGTGCACAACTACCCAATATACGAAGCATGTTTGGCTCAGCAGTGATTGCCCCATTACAGTGCATAGAAGTATGCAAGGCGCAGCCGTGAGCGTCTGACTGGAAGCATGCAATGCTCAGCAGAGGGGTTACAATAGTGGTGTTTAGGGATGCATGGCTCACCACGGCGCTAAATTGCACTCAAGGAACCATGTATTGATCAGCAGTGTGTACTATAGCACAGTACAGTGAGCATGCAAGGTACTGCAGTGTGCAGAAGGGTACAGTAAATGAAATGAGCTTGACTTTTATAACAAATAATCAAACAAATATGGAGAGAACACACAGTTTAGTAATGCATGCATGATTATGTAGCTACTGCTGGTTATAGCAGAAATGTCACAGCCAACCGTGTGTGTGATGACCCAGATCCTTCTTCCTGGTAGAGTGGGCTCATGCCCCCTCTGCTAGTTCTTGGCCTGCCTGTTTGTGGCAGAATTGTATAATTTCTGCGATCCATCGTGCGATGGTTACCTTTGTTACTGGTCTACCCAGGAAACTGCTTGCGAAGGACACAAATAACTGGTTTGTTTTCCTGTGCTCCTTAGTTCTTTCCATGTAATGCATTACTGCTCTTCTAGCATCCAGAGTGTGCAGTGCCCTCTCTGCGCTTGTGGACGGTTTCTGAAAGAAGCTTGGTATTTGTACTGTCTGGTTCATGTGGAACCTTGACACCACCTTTGGCATAAAGTGTGGGTCAGTTCTCATTACCACCCTAATATTGTGTATTTGAATGTAGGATTCCTGCAGTGTCAACGCTTGCAGTTCGCTTACCCTGCGCAGCGAGGTGATAGCCACCAGAAAGGCTGTCTTCATTGCCAGCATTTGTAGGGAGGCCTTATGGATGAGTTCAAAGGGCACTTTCACAAGCTCTTTTAGGACTAAATTAAGGTTCCATGCCGGTGGTGGCATCCTCTTAGGTGGTGCAATCCTTTTTGTCCCTTCCAGGAATCTCTTTACTACTTGTGATGTAAAGAAGCTCTTTCTTGTCTCTCCTCTTGTGTAGGCTACTATCGCTGCTAGGTGTACTCTTAGCGAGGATTAACTTAGTTTTGCTTTCAGCAGGTGCGTGAGGTATCTTAGCACTGTTGATTCCCTTATCTTCTTGTGTAGTTTCTTCTTGCTGCACCATTGTGTGAACCTCTTCCATTTTTCCACATAGCACTTTCGTGTGGTAGGCCTCCTTGCCTCTCGTAGCACCCGCAGGGTGCTCTCAGGTAACCTTAGGTGTGCAAACTCTATGTCTTCAGGAGCCATGCCGCTAGGCTGAGGCTCTCTGGTTCTGGGTGTAGTACTTCTCCGTTTTGCATGGAGAGTAAGTCTTTTCTTTTCCCGAACTTGTGGCGTGGTCCCTGTGCCATTTCCATTATTTGTGAGTACCAGGTCTGCCTTGGCCACTGTGGTGCCACCAGGATCAGTGTCATTTTGCTGGTTCTGCACTTGTTGAGTACCCTGTGTATCAGTGGTATCGGGGTAAAAGCGTAGGCAAATGTTTTCGACCAGCTTATCCATATGGCAGTCCCCTGGGATCATTCCCCTGGTTACCTGGATGCGAAGTGTCGGTATTTTGCATTCTGGTGTGTTGCAAATAGGTCTATTGTCGGTGGTCCCCATCTCCTGAATAGCCATTGCGTTTCCTGTGCATTGAGCTTCCACTCGTGGGATGCTGAAGTCTGTCTGCTGAGCCAGTCTGCTTCCACATTTTCCTCCCTGGTAGGTGTCTGGCTAGCAGGTCTACTTTGAGTGGGATGGCCCATCTCTATATTTCCTGCCCTAGGTTGGATAGTGCGACTGATTGTGTTCCTCCCTGTTTGTTGATGTAGAACATCGCTGTTGTGTTGTCTGTTTGTATCAACACTCTCTGTTTGTACTGTTGTTTCTGGAATGCCTTCAGGGCGAGGAACACAGTCTTCAGTTCCAGGTAGTTAATGTGTTTGACCGCATCTGGTGGAGTCCACAGACCCCTCACTTTGAGTTTGTTCATGTGTGCTCCCCATCCCATCTGGGATGCGTCTGTGGTGATGGTCACCATTGGGGTTGGTGGTGTTAAAGGCTTCCCTTTTGTTATGGTCTCCCTGTTCCACCACATAATCTCCTCCTGCACTGCATGCATTACAACCACTAGATCTTCCCAACTTCCTGTAGCTTGTGACCATTGTTGTTGCAGCCATTCCTGGAAAGGTCTCATGTGGAGCCGTATATTGGGGACCAGGTGTTTGCAGGACGCCATTATCCCCATGATCTTGCTCGCTGTCCTCACTGTCAGAGCTCGCCCCTTCTGGTAGAGGCGTGTGTCCTTCAGCAGGGCCAGTGTTCCCTTGTCGCTGGGGAATACCTTGCGCTGTATGGTGTTGATCTGTGCCCCCAGGAAGATCTTCACTTGCTCTGGTTCCATTGAGGATTTCCCCCAGTGTATGGAGAAACCCAGGTCTGTCAGTGTTTCTGTGACCCGCTGTGCGTGTTCCTTGCATGTCCTGTGTGAACTTGCTTTTATTAGCCAGTCGTCGAGGTAAGGGTATACATGAACCCCTGCCCTGCGCAGGTACGCTGGCACGGCTGCGAGACATTTGGTGAACATCTTTGGTGTGGACTTTAGTCCGGAGGCTAGGGCTGTGAACTGGTAGTGTTCTTTGTTGATGGTAAATCTTAGTAGATGTTTGTGCTGCCTGTTCATGGGAATGTGCAGGTAGGCATCTTTGAGGTCTATGGTGGATATGAATTCTCCGTACCTTATCTGAGGAATGACCCCTTGTAGGGATGTCATTTTGAATTTTTGTGTCTTTATGTATTTGTTTAGGTGAAGGATGGGTCTTAGCGTTTCGTCCATCTTTGGAACTAGGAAATAGTTTGAGTACACTCCCTTGTTCCTTTCTCTGAATGGAACTGGTTCGTTAGCCTCCTTTCGGAGGAGTTCTTGTGATTCCTCTAGGAGTAACGCTAGTTCTTTTCCTGAATGTGCCTTCCTCTTTGGTTTTCTGTTTGGTAGTTTCTTTTCCAGTTCTATGCAGTATCCAAACTGTATGATGTTGAGTATCCATTTGTCTGTAGTTATCTTCTTCCACTCCTGGAAGAAGTGTCTTAGCCCGCCTCCTATTGGTGTTACATGTTCGTCGATGTTTGGTCTGTGTAACTCCCTCTTGTTGACCTTGTTGTACCTCACCCTCGGAGGAGTCGTGTGGGTGGGCACGCCTTGCGTGATGGAGTCACTTTGTGGTGGGTTGTTGGCCCACTCTTCTTGTTTACCCTCGTCCATTCGCCCTCCCACGAAAGGACTGGCCCCGAGGTTGGTACTGCCAGGCTTGCTTTTGCTGTCCCTGCTGGGATTGATTGCCGCCCTGGTGTGCCTGCTGGAATGTCTGGTGAGACGACCTTGGCTTTTCGCCGGTCTTCGCTGCCTGGGAGTCCTTTTCGAAGGATCCACTGGGCTGTTTGTCCTTGGATGCTGCTGCAGCCGTCGAGATTTTCAGCGCCAGTGCTACCTTCGAGGACTTAGACTCTGTTTTTCGAGAGTCTGACTCGGGCTTTCGAGAGCCTGTCGGGGGTTTAGGGGTCGATGTCTCTCCTACCTCTTTAGATGCCTTCTTAATGGTCTCTACAACTGTATAGTCATCTGGTCCCTCGGCGATGTTGTCCTCTTCATCGCTGGAGAGGCCCAGGTCCCGAAGCGACAGAGGTTGGCCTTTGCCTTGCATGGTGTAGTTGGCTTTCCTCTGTCTCTCTCTAACCCTCAGTGTCTTCGGGGTGAAGGCGGAGCAGGCATTGCAATCCTTGCTCTTGTGGTCAACTGGTAAGCAAAGGTTGCAGACCTGGTGCTGGTCCTTCTGCGCATATTTGTGGTGGCAGTTACGGCAGAATTTAAAAGGTGTTTTGTCCATTCCTGCGCTCAGGGGGCACCCTGTGTGCCCATTCTCCGTTGGACGTCGAAGATCTCAAAGTTCTCCTCCTTCTTCGTCGTCCCGGTTTGGTGATATTGTTCCTCTGTATCTTCTCCAATCTTTTCTGTGAAAAATTTGTCTTTTTCCTCTTCTTTTCTCCAAAAACTCTGGAGCCTCTCGGTGACGATCCAGGCCCAACGGCGGAAAAAAGAATCTGAAAATGGCGCCCAAAGGTGGGAGCTTATGACCGTGTAGTCATCTGGTCCCTCGGTGATGTTGTCCTCTTCGTCGCTGGAGAGGCCCAGGTCCCGAAGCGACAGAGGTTGGCCTTTGCCTTGTATGGTGTAGTTGCCTCTTCTCTGTCTCTCTCTAACCCTGAGTGTTTTCGGGGTGAAGGCGGAGCAAACATTGCAATCCTTGCTCTCGTGGTCGACCGGTAAGCAGAGGTTGCAGACCAGGTGCTGGTCCTTCTGCGCGTATTTGTGGTGGCAGTTACGGCAGAATTTAAAAGGTGTTTTGTCCATTCCTGCGTTCAGGGGGCCCGCTGTGTGCCCATTCTCCGTTGGACGTCGAAGATCTCAAAGTTCTCCTCCTTCTTCGTCGTCCCGGGTTGGTGATCTCGTTCCTCGGTATCTTCTCCAATCTTTTCTGTGTAAAATTCGTCTTTTTCCTCTTCTTTTCTCCAAAAACTCTGGAGCCGCTCGGTGACAATCCAGACCCAAAGGCGGAAAAAACGAATCTGAAGATGGCTCCCAAAGGTGGGAGCTTCCGCAGGAAGCGTGCCGACGTCACAGGAAGTACACCAAAAGGTGGGACGTCGACGCCCACCTGGGCTATGAAAAAAAAAGAAAGAAAAGACTACGATTCCGGACCCAACCATTAGACCGCGGAATAATGCAGAGCATAGTGAATCCAGAAAGATTCACGCTGCAAAAGTATCAGAATCAGGCACAGGCCAGAGCAATGAACTCGGATCGTTGGAAGACCTGAGAAACAAGATGGCGCCAAAGTTGTTTTTTTTCTGAGGAACTTCGGATGCTCCAAAAAGAAAACGAACACTCATTTCTGTCAAAACAAAGAGGCAGAGGAAGGGGCATAAAAGTGAAAGCCAGAGAAGAAGGCAGCGAAGGAAAACGAACAGCGGAACGGGAATACGGGGCCAGCAAAGAAAGAACAAGTAATGGCAGTACAATCGAAGGAAGTAACAGTAATAAACCACTCTAAAACACAAGCCTCACATGAGGACATTGAGACTCTTAAACTTGGACTATCCTTTTGTCCTACATCACAAGTAAATTATGTACAATTAAGTATTGATTTATTTAAGTTTGTTAGGAAGGTGAAATTGTACAAAATACATGCATTACGTCCAAACAGGGAAACAATTGATGTGACAACAATTACAAATTCTCCTCAGACTGCCCTTACAATAAGAGACCTTGAGATATTACAAACACTACACAGTTTAGAAGGAATGGAAGAGACCACAATCATATCTAGTAATTCCAATGACTCGCTAGATCCCACTAATATTGAATATATTAACAACATCCTTGGTATCGACACAGGGGGTACTGAGGCGACGAATTTTAGAATGCCATCTAGATCCATACCCCAAATACCCAAAGACAATATTGACGTATTCTCAGACACAGTTGAAGAGGACATTTTGAAACTAAGTAGAGAACACTTGAAACAGAGTAACTTGAACAAGAGACAATGGAACACATTAACTGAGTAAAAGAAAGATCAGACAATAGTCATCAAACCCTCCGACAAGGGGGGGCAACATAGTGATAATGTGTAGAGAGAACTATGTAAAAGAGGGACTCAGACAGGAGAGGAATAGCACCTGTTACGTTAGAACTGAAAGGGAATATTTACAAAAAGTAATTACACACTATAAAGAAAGACTACTGGAGTGGCATGAACACCAACTACTCAGTTGGGATGAACTACAGTTCCTAAAAATGAAACACCTACCAGCCCCACACTCTACCTGTTACCAAAGGTACTTAAGGATGCACTAAACCCACCAGGTCGTCCCATTGTTTCCTAAAAAAATAGTATATTTGAAAATACCTCAATCTATGTAGATCTTTTTCTGGCGCCATATGCACAGAATTTTGATTACTAGATTAGAGATACGCAAGACTTCATCCAAAAATCCAGTAATCTGTGTTGGGACAAGGAATGTTGGCTAGAGTGCTTAGACGTGGAAAGTCTGTACACTAGCATTAGGCATCAAGATGGAATGAATGCCTGTAAATACTTTCTCAGAATGAGAGATGCTAAGGTACTACAACACACACAGATGATCATGTAAATGATCGAAACTTGTCTAAAGGAGAACATTTTCCTCTTTGAAAATACATTCTATAAGCAAATACAAGGAACAGCCATGGGGACATACTTCGCCCCCAACTATTCCAATCTTTTGGTGGGCTGGTGGGAGTAGCACGTCCTATGGAATCAAGATCTGAATAGATTCATTGGTCAAATCAGTGTGGGTTCAGGTATATTGATGACGTCTTCCTCGTTTGGGAGGGGAGTGAAGAAGACCTTAAAATCTTTTCATCTGTCATCAATAACAACAACATCAATCTGAGATTCTACATGAATTACAGCCAGGAAACAGTGGATTTCATTTATATCAAAGTTTCACTCAAAATGGCACACTCAGGACTGATCTCTATAGGGAGTACACTGCTGGCAACTCGATCCTCCTTGCGAATCTATCATCCACCAAGCTACTGCTGGAGTATCCCCTATAGCAAGTTTCTCAGAGCCAAAAGAAACAGTAGCACCAATGAAGGCTGTAGGAGAACCAAACAGCACATGCTAGATCGCATTATTACCAGAAAGTATCCTAAGAAAAGCTTTATAAAAGCTAGCATAAGGGCTGATGAAAAATTGAGAGATTAACTTTTACAAGGAAAACCACATATATCAAGGGAACCTGACAAAGAACCGATACGATTTATCACCAAGTTTACAAGTCAGACAAACAACTTACGCAAGATCTTAAAGAGTAGATGGGCAATACTAACACATGATACCACCTTGAGTCCGAAGAGAGGCTAATACACCCAACATCACTTTTAAGAGAAATCTCTCCATAAAAGACATGTTAGTACACAGCCATCTCACAAGTAACAGACAAACTTGGTTGCAATAGAGTTGAGGTTTCAGAAAATGTAGTCACTGCAAGGCGTGCAAATTCAGCACTAGCGTCTATGAGATTACCCTAGACAGGATTAGGAAGAAACACTGTATCATAAAACCAATCACATGCGAAACAAACTATGTACTATATGTAATCATCTGCCCATGTGACAGATGGTATACAGGGTTGACTACCTTTCCCATACAAAAGAGTATACTCGAACATTGGCATGCCAACACAAATGCAGACATGAGCTACAGCACAGCACGACACTTCAGGGAACACCGTGATGGAGACTGGACCAAAGCCAGATTGTTTGGCATTGATACTGTTGTGAAACACCCTAGGGGTGGCAACTGAGCTACTGTATTACGCATAATGGAATCTAGGTACATATTAGAAGCAGGAAGTCTCACTCCACATGATATGAACCAGGATGAAGAGCTTTACACACACTGGTAAATTAGATGCTCCTATGTGTAACTCATTTTTCTTTTCTTTTGATGATATTTCTAATGGTCACAAATGTATATAGTTCTTTCTGTAGACATATCACATTCATCATCGATATTATTTTCTCCTCTTATAATGGTTTCCCAAGATGCAACACAAAGAAGGCTGTACTAAGGTTGTACTTACGTTACGCTGGTATACTAAATCATTCTTTTTCTCCCTTATAGATATTTGGAAGCTTCCATGCACATCTGCCTGTAGTGTTAAGGAGACTATAGAAGGCGACCCCATGTGGCAACACCTTTTTTTATTAACTGAGGTGGAAGTACGATTTAGTTTCATTTGGGTACTATACCCTTAAGCACAGCAGCATTTGTTTGTCAGTTTTGAGTTAGGACACTAGACCCTAACAAGAAATTATTTATCAAAATAAAAATATAATTCAGAAATAAGCCAAACATAGCTGAACTGTCATAGAAACAGTACTATACCTAATATATGGTGGCTAAAGTCAATATTATTGGTAAAACTTAGTTTACTAAATAACAACTTTTGTCCGTCATTGATAAAGTTTTTGTTGACAAAGAGTCGAGGAAGAATTACAGAATGTGAAGTATTTTGTTTATGTCTACTTGAACGTGTTATTGCATGTTGTATAAATGCAATGAACATAGAGAAAAACGAGTTATGTGAAAAAGTTTGTCAGATCGAAACGCGCCACTTTCATTTGCCAAATCAAAAACAGTGATAAAATACTACTGCTTTGGTGTGGCTATTTTCTCAGGAGTAACAGGCAATGAGGAATACATGTGGAATATACATATATATTCACTGAAAAAACTACAGGTTACATGGACATCAGAATTAGGTCAGATTTCACTGGTGCAAAACATAGAAATTCAGCTGGAACAGTTACCTGAGCTAACTATAACTTATGCCTCTGCAATGCACTGCTTACGACCTCACATATTGCATCATTCATGACATGGTCAGTGACATCGCTAATGTCAACATCCACAGAACCCCTCACACACCCTCTCCTACCCCATAGAACCTCTCATAGACCCAATCCCAACCCCACATAACCCCTCACATACCCATTCACAGACCCATACCAGCACTCACACAACCAATGACTCATCCAAAGAGCCACTCACAAATCCACTCACTCACACAGCCACTTACACACCCACTAAGTCACCCATACAGCCACTCATGCACCCACTCACTCACCAATACAACCACCCGCATATACATACAGACAGACACACACCCACTCCTACCCCATAGAACATATCATAGACCCAATCCCAACCCCACATAACCCCTCACATACCCATTCACAGACCCATACCAGCACTCACACAACCAGACTCATCCAAAGAGCCACTCACAAATCCACTCACACACACAGCCACTTACACACCCACTAAGTCACCCATACAGCCACTCATGCACCCACTCACTCACCAATACAACCACTCACATATACATACATACAGACACACACCCACTCCTACCCCATAGAACCTCTCATACACCCAATCCCAACCCCACATAACCCCTCACATACCCATTCACAGACCCTTACCAGCACTCACACAACCAATGACTCATCCAAAGAGCCACTCACAAATCCACTCACTCACACAGCCACTAACACACCCACTGAGTCACCCATACAGCCACTCATGCACCCACTCACTCACCAATACAACCACCCGCATATACATACAGACAGACACACACCCACTCCTACCCCATAGAACATATCATAGACCCAATCCCAACCCCACATAACCCCTCACATACCCATTCACAGACCCATACCAGCACTCACACAACCAGACTCATCCAAAGAGCCACTCACAAATCCACTCACTCACACAGCCACTTACACACCCACTGAGTCACCCATACAGCCACTCATGCACCCACTCACTCACCAATACAACCACCCACATATACATACAGACAGACACACACCCACTCCTACCCCATAGAACATATCATAGACCCAATCCCAACCCCACATAACCCCTCACATACCCATTCACAGACCCATACCAGCACTCACACAACCAGTGACTCATCCAAAGAGCCACTCACAAATCCACTCACTCACACAGCCACTTACATACCCACTAAGTCACCCATACAGCCACTCATACACCCACTCACTCACCAATACAACCACTCGCATATACATACAGACAGACACACACCCACTCCTACCCCATAGAACCTCTCATAGACCCAATCCCAACCCCACATAACCCCTCACATACCCATTCACAGACCCATACCAGCACTCACACAACCAGTGACTCATCCAAAGAGCCACTCACAAATCCACTCACGCAGATAGATACAGCACATTCCTGCCCTTTCACTATCACGCAGCGCAGCTAGGTGACTTGCTGAGCTGCGCTGCGTGCCCCTAAGTGTAGTTAAGGACGTGCAGTATGGACAGATTTATCACACTGAAGAGTAAAGAGCGGTGCTGCGCGCTCAGATTTTCTCTTTTTTAATCGCCCCTCGGACTGTAGTAAAAAGTAATTCTATTTGCAGACCACAGATGGGCTCTAAACACCCTGCACAGAATAGTCAAAGGCAGAGGAGTCTGCACAGATTTCCTCTTGTATATTAAATACCCTCACAGTGTAATAAAAAGCAGTATAGTGTGTGCATATTAACTTTCTTGTCAACAGCCCTCACAGAGCAAGGAAAAGCAATGCAATATACAGATTTTCTCGGTTCTCAGAGATTATTAGTAAGCAAATTAGAGCACAAATTTCTCACAAAGTAGCAAAAAGCAGTGACGTTTTCACAGACATCTTCAAAGTGCAGTAAAAAGCAGAGCAATGTGCACCGATTTCTCACAGTGCAGGGTGCACAGACTACTCATAGTGCAGTACAATGCATGGCCGCATGCACAGATCGCTCATAGTGCAAATAGCCATGCAGCATGCACTGATTCCACACAGTGCAGTAAGATGCAGTGCAGTGTGAAAGGTTTCTTATAGTGCAGTACAAGGCATGGCAGCATGCACAGATCGCTCATAGTGCAAATAGCCGTGCAGCATGCACTGATTCCACACAGTGCAGTACGATGCAGGGCAGTGTGCACAGATCGCTCATAGTGCAAATAGCCGTGCAGCATGCACTGATTCCACACAGTGCAGTATGATGCAGTGCAGTGTGCACAGATTTCTCATAGTGCAGTAAAAAGTAGTACAGTGTGACAGGTTTCTCATAGTGCAGTAAGATGCAGTGCACTGCACAGACTCCTCATAATGCAATCAGATGGAGTGCAGTTTGCACAGATTTCTCACAGAGCAGTAAATAGACTTGCAGTACTCCAAATTCCTCATAGTGCTGTTAGGTGCACTGTGGTGTGCACAGATTTCTCAGTGCAGTAAGATGCAGTTCACTGTGACAGGTTTCTCATAGTGCAGTAAGATGCAGTGCAGTGTGACAGGTTTCTTATAGTGCAGTAAAATGCAGTGCAGTGTGCACAGATTTCTCATAGTGCAGTAAGATGCAGTTAAGTGTGACAGGTTTCTCATAGTGCAGTAAGATGCAGTGCAGTGTGACAGGTTTCTCATAGTGCAGTAAGATGCAGTGCAGTGTGCATAAATTCACCCTTAAACACACACATAATGACCACAAAAGTCCCCAGGGCCGGAAGGAAAGCCCCTTCACCCTCCCAGAGGTCCCCAGGTAGAAGAACCCAGCTCAGTCCACCCCATTCAGTGATTTCTCGTAGTGGGGTAAGACGAAGTGCAGTGACACCGATTCCTTATAATGCAGCAAGGTGCAGTGCAGTGTGCACAGATTTCACACAGTGGAGTTAGATACAGTGCAGTGCACTGACATAGATGGTCATAGTGCAATAAGATGCAGTGCACTGCACAGACTCCTCATAATGCAGTCAGATGCAGTGCAGTGTGCATAGATTTCACACAGTGCAGTTAGATACAGTACAGTGCACTGACATAGACTTGTCATAGTGCAATAAGATGCAGTGCACTGCACAGACTCCTCATAATGCAATCAAATGCAGTGCAGTTTGCACAGATTTCTCACAGAGCAGTAAATAGCATTGCAGTACTCCAAATTCCTCATAGTGCTGTAAGGTGCACTGTGGTGTGCACAGATTCCTCATAGTGCAGTAAGAGGCGGTGAAGCGTTCACAGGTTTCTCAGAGTGTACTACGTTACAGTGCAGTGTGAACAGACTTCTCACAGTGGAATAAGACGCAGCACAGTGTGCACAGATTTCCCATAGAACACTAAACTGCAGTGCAGTGTGCATAGATTACTCATTGCAGTACAATGCAGTGCAGTGTGCACAGATGTCTCACAGTGCAGTGGCACAGACTTCTCGTAGTGCTGTAAGATGCAGTACAGTGTGCACAATTTCCTCATAGTGCTGTAAGATGCAGTGAAGTGTGCACAGATTTCATATAGTAGTAAGATGCAGTGTGCACATATTTCTCACTGTAGTAAGGTGCAGTGTGCATATAATCCTCACAGTACAGTAAGAAACAATGCAGTGTGCATAGATTATTCATAGTGCAGTAAGATGCAGTGCAGCATGTACAGACTGCTCATAGTGCAGTGTATACAGTGCAGCGTGCAGAGATTTCTTACAGTGTTGTATGATGCAGGGCTGTGTGGACAGATTTCTCACATTACAGTAAGATGCAGTGTAGAGTGCAAAGATTCTTCACAGTGTTGTAAAGATGCAGTGCATTAGCACATATTCCTCATGCAGTACAATGCTGTGCAGCATGCAGTGATTTCCATTGTGCAGAGGGAGGTTGTGCAGAGATTACTCATAGTGCCGTCAGATGCAGTGCAGCGTGCACAGATTCCTCACAGTGCAGTACGATGCAGGGCAGTGTGCACAGATTTCTCATAGTGCAGTAAGATTCAGTGCAGTGACAGATTCCTCACAGTGCAGTATGATACAGTGCACATATCCCCTCTTCAACAAAAAATGATGCCCACAAACACCCCCAGGGCAGGAATGAAAGCCCCCCAGGGCCCCCGGATAGAAGAGCCCAGCTGAGCCCCCGAGGCCCCCGGATATAAGAGCCCAGCTCAGCCCCAGGGGCCCCAGATAAAAGGGCCCAGCTCAGCCCCAGGGGCCCTGGATAGAAGAGCCCAGTTCGACCCCAGGGGCCCCCGAATAGAAGAGCTCAGCTCAGCCCCAGGGCCCCCGGATAGAAGAGCCCAGCTCAGCCCCTGCGGCCCCAGATAGAAGAGCCCAGCTCAGCCTCAGGGCCCCCGGATAGAAGAGCCCAGCTCAGCCCCAGGGGCCCCGGATAGAAGAGCCCAGCTCAGCCCCAGGGGCCCACGGATAGAAGAGCCCAGCTCAACCCAAGGGGCCCCAGATAAAAGAGCCTTGATCAACCCCAGAGGCCAAAGGATAGAAGAGCCCAGCTAAGCCCCAGGGGCCCCTCGATAGAAGAGCCCAGCTCAACCCCAGGGGCCCCGGATAGAAGAGCCCAGCTCAGGCCCAGGGGCCCCGGATAGAAGCAGCCCCAGGGGCTCCGGACAGAAGACCCCATCTCAGCCCCAGGGGCCCCCGGATAGAAGAGACCAGCTCATCCCCAGGGGCCCCCAGATAGAAGAGCCCAGCTCTGCCCCAGGGGCCCCCAGATAGAAGAACCCAGCTCAGCCACAGGACCCCCTTATAGAAGAGCACAGCTTAGCACCAGGGGCCCCCGGATAGAAGAGCCCAGCTCAGCTACAGGGCCCCCAGATAGAAGAGCCCAGCTCAGCCCATGCCCCCAGATTGAAAAGCCTAGCTCAGCCCCAGAGGCCCCCGGATAGAGGAGACCAGCTCAGCACCAAGGCCCCCAGATAGAAGAGCCCAGCTCAGCCTCAAGTGCCCCGGATAGAAGAGTATAGCAAAGCCCCAGGGGCCCCAGATAGAAGAGCTCAGCCCCCACAGAGGCCCGCGGATAGAAGAGCCCAGCACAACCCCCAGGGCCCCCGGATAGAAGAGCCCAGCTCAGCCCCAGGGGCCCCGGATAGAAGAGCCCAGCTCAGCCCCAGGGGCCCTGGATAGAAGAGCCCAGCTCAGCCCCAGGGCCCCGGATAGAAGAGCCCAGCTCAGCCCCAGAGGCCCCCAGATAGAAGAGCCCAGCTCAGCCCCAGGGGCCCCCGGATAGAAGAGCCCAGCTCAGCCACAGGGGCTCCCCTAGAAGGGCCCAGCTCAGCATGGCTCTTGCAGAGATTCCCTTCAGGATTATTCAGTCTATTTCTACAAACACAGCAGATGGTGCTGACAATCTCCTACCTGAGCAGAGACCTGTGTAGACATGTCCAGGCTCTCTCCTCCCCCTGGGGTCTGGGGGTGGGAGGGGCAGATCTGGGGTCTGAGGGGGGGTCTGCAGATGGAGGTAACTGCACAGACAGACAATGGTTCCTTCCTCCTCTGCTGCAGGCTGCAAACACCAGGAGAGGCCGGAAGTGATGTCACCGCAGCTGCTGGTGCTGTCTCTGCCGCCGCTGACCCGGAAGAGGAAACCCTTATCCCTTTCATCCAATGTGCAGCTCAGTGGGTTTCATCAGCAGGCGAGGAGCGCCCTCTGGTGGCCGCTGACGGAACCGCCGCCTCCAGTCTTTAGAAGTGAATTGGAAATAGCCTGAATTTCATTAATTATATGTAAGAAACTGCTAGAATTAAACTGGACAATGTTTTCTATTTTTCCTGTTTCTGTGGGCAATTTTTTATATTTGGTAGGACTGTGTGTATTCAAACAACTTTCCGACTCACCAAATTAAGTGTTACATTTGTCTCCTTTGTTTACCCGCTTACTCCCTTCAAAGGTTCACTTATAAAATAAACAAACAAGTAGATTACAGTCTCAATAACTGCATAAGACAGAACAATCAGATTTGACTGTCACAGATTTCTCCCTCAGTGGATGGTGTCATGACAGTGGGTGAACAGTGCACAGATCCCTCACAGTGCAGCAAAATGCACCACAGTGCACAGATCCCTCACAGTGCAGCAAGAATGCACCGCAGTGCACATATTCCTAACAGTGCATTAAGATGCAGCACACAGATCCCCTCTTTAACATACATGATGCCCACAAACACCCCCAGGGCCCGAAGGAAATCCCCCCAGGGCCCCCGGATAGACGAGCCCAGCTCAGTCCCAGGGGCCCCCGGATAGAAGAGCCCAGCTCAGCCCGAGATGCCCCCAGAGAAAAGAGCCCAGCTCAGCCCCAGGGGCCCCCAGATAGAAGAGCCCAGCTCATCCCCAGGGCCTCAGATAGAAGGGCCCAGCTCATCCCCAGGGCCCCCTGGATAGAGGAGCCCAGCTCAGCCCCAGGGGCCCCGGATAGAAGAGCCCAGATCAGCCCCAGGGCCCCCAGATAGAAAGGCCCAACTCAACCCCAGAGGCCCACGGAAAGAAGGGCCCAGCTCAGCCCGAGGTGCCCCCAGAGAAAAGAGCCCAGCTCAGCCCCAGGGGCCCCCGGATAGAAGAGCCCAGCTCATCCCCAGGGCCTCAGATAGAAGGGCCCAGCTCATCCCCAGGGGCCCCTGGATAGAGGAGCCCAGCTCAGCCCCAGGGGCCCCGGATAGAAGAGCCCAGATCAGCCCCAGGGCCCCCCAGATAGAAAGGCCCAGCTCAACCCCAGAGGCCCACGGAAAGAAGGGCCCAGCTCAGCCCTAGGGCCCCCGGATAGAAGAGCCCAGCTCAGACCCAGGGGCCCCCAATAGAAGAGCCCAGCTCAGCCCAAGAGGCCCCCAGATAGAAGAGCCCAGCTCAGCCCCAGGTGCCCCTGAATAGAAGAGCCCAGCTCAGCCCCAAGGGCCCCCGGATAGAAGAGTATAGCTCAGCCCCAGGGCCCCCCGGTTAGAAGAGCCCAAGGGTCCTGGATAGAAGAGCCCAGCCCAGCACCGGATAGAAGAGTCCAGCCCTCCCCAGGTGCCCCCGGAGAGAATAGACCAGCTCAGCCCCAGGGGCCCTGGATAGAAGAGCCCAGCACAGCCCCCCCTGGGGCCCACGGATAGAAGAGTCCAGCTCAGCCCCAGTGGCCCCATATAGAAGAGCCCAGCTCAGCCTCGGGCCCCTGAATAGAAGAGCCCAGCACAGCCCCAAGGCCCCGGGATAGAAGAGCCCAGCTCAGCCCCAGGGCCCCCAGATAGAAGAGCCCAGCTCGGCCCCAGAGGACCCCGGATAGAGGAGCCCAGCTCAGCCCCTGGGGCCCCGGATAGAAGAGCCCAGCTCAGCCCCAGGGCCATGGATGGAAGAGCCCAGCTCAGTCCCAGGGACCCTGGATAGAAGCGGCCAGCTCAGCCCCAGGGCCTAGGATGGAAGAGCCCAGCTCAGCCCCAGAGGCCCCCGAATAGAAGAGCCCAGCTCAGCCCCAGGGGCCCCCAGACATAAGAGCCCAGCTCAGCCCCAGGGGCCCCCGGATAGAAGAGCCCAGCTCAGCCCCAGGGCCTCGGATGGAAGAGCCCAGCTCAGCCCCAGGGGCCCCGGATAGAAGCGCCCAGCTCAGCCCCAGGGGCCCCGGATAGAAGAGCCCAGCTCAGCCCCAGTGGGCCCCGGATAGAAAATCCCAGCTCAGCCCCAGGGCCCCGGAAAGAAGAGCCCAGCTCAGCCCCAGGGGCCACAGGATAGAAGAGCCCAGTTCAGCCCCAAGGGCCCCCGGATAAAAGAGCCCAGCTCAGCCCCAGGGCCCCCTATAGAAAAGCCCAGCTCAGCCCCAGGGGCCTCAGAAAGAAGAGCCCAGCTTGTTGTATTATAACATCGATTGAGTTGAGCGTTAGCAAAAGACATCGAGTTTTGGTCATTAGCTTGACATTTGTGGCATCCATTTTGAATTCACGGCAGCCATTTTGTCTGCCACACGCTGCTTCGTGTTGACCATGTGCGTTGTCCTATCTTTCTGCACATGGCCTTTGAATCTTCCCAGCAACAGTCTAATAATAGCATCTTTGTGTTTTGCCGCTGACCGTTAGGGTCCGCATCTGTTAATGGTTAGCCCTAGATTGGAATGTGTTAGCCGCGACCCCAAGACTGTTGGCTCCTCCCACTGATCGATTTTGCTTCTCGTTATTACCTTGTATGGACATAAAATGTGCTCTTGTGCCTTGTACCGCCTTCTTTTGAGCCCCTGTGTGGGTATAAATAAACCATGTGTCCAGTAGCCCTTTGTGCTACTTCTCATAGTGCCGAAGGGTACTGTGTGAACTTTAGCACCACTTCATGAAGTGTAATAAATTCTATGTTTTGCAATTCCAGTTTCCGTGCCAACTTTTTCCTTTGGGTCTGAGGACTTCGTGCGCAGAAGGGCGAACCCCTTGTACTAGCGGGCCAGGCTGAGGCCTGCACAACAAATTGGCGCCCGGCACGTGGGGCTCATCTGCGACTCGGATGCCCGAAGATTGGTCGTGACGAAGGTTCGGAACTTCGCTGAGGTCGCGATCGCTACCAGATAAGACCCGTGTCTTGGTATCCGAGGCGTTCCTTCCTTACTTTCCGATCCGACCATCCAGGTGGCGCCGGTCCTCGACTGAGATCTCTTCTGCTGGTCTGCCGTGCAGTGACCGTTTGGTCGAAGTTAGAACTTGGCAGTTGGAATCTGGACAGCCTACGATTGGTAAGAGTCGCTTTGCGGCGCTTGTTGTAGGTTTTGGCATTTGGAAGCTCTTGTATTGGTAAGGCAGTTTTAGGAACGCTTGCCAGAGCACTTTGTATTTGGATAGACTTGTCTACTTTGGTTTTGTTTGGGTCCTTTGTTTCGCAATATATGTGTTCAATCAATCAATCAATCATGGCATTTATATAGCGCGCTACTCACCCGGGAGGGTCTCAAGGCGCTGGGGGAGAGGGGTATGTTACTGCTCGAACAGCCAGGTCTTGAGTTGCTTCTTGAAGGAGAGATGGTCTTGGGTTCGCCGTAGGTGGGTGGGGAGGGAGTTCCAAGTCTTGGCTGCCAGGTAGGAGAAGGATCTTCCTCCGGCGGTGGCTTTGCGGATGCGTGGTACGGTGGCGAGTGCGAGGCTGGTATATCGTAACTGGCGGGTGGGCGTGTAGAGGGTCATGCGGTCGTTGAGGTACTTGGGGCCCAAGTCGTGGAGGGCCTTGTGTGCGTGGGTGAGGAGTCGGAACGTGATCCTCTTGCTGACGGGGAGCCAGTGCAGGTCTCTCAGGTGTCCGGTGATGTGGCTGTGTCGGGGGATGTCCAGGATGAGTCGTGCGGAGGCGTTCTGGATGCGTTGGAGTCTTCTCTGGAGTGTGGCTGTGGTTCCGGCGTAGAGGGCGTTCCCGTAGTCCAGTCGGCTGGTGATGAGTGCCTGGGTGACGGTCTTCCTGGTTTCAGTGGGGATCCATCTGAAGATCTTGCGGAGCATGCGCAGGGTGTTGAAGCACGAGGAAGAAATGGCGTTGACTTGTCTGGTCATTGACAGGGAGGAGTCCAGGATGAAGCCCAGGTTGCGTGCGTGGTCCGTTGGTTTGGGAGCGGTGCCCAGGGCCGGGGGCCACCAGGAGTCGTCCCAGGCGGAGGGTGATGATCCCAGGATGAGAACTTCTGTCTTGTCTGAGTTCAGTTTAAGGCGGCTGTTCCTCATCCAGTCGGCGACGTCTTTCATCCCTTCGTGTAGTTTGGCTTTGGCGCTGGTGGGGTCGTTGGTGAGGGAGAGGATCAGCTGGGTGTCGTCAGCGTAGGAGATGATGTTGAGGTTGTGTTGGCGTGCGATGGCTGCGAGGGGGCTCATGTAGGCGTTGAAGAGGGTCGGGCTGAGAGAAGATCCTTGTGGAACGCCGCAGATGACTTCGGTGGCCTCGGATCTGAATGGAGGGAGGCGGACTCTCTGGGTTCTTCTGGTGAGGAACGAGATGATCCATTCCAGCGCTTTCTCTCGGATTCCGATGTTGCTGAGGGGCTTCACTAGGGTTCGGTGGCAGACCGTGTCGAACGCTGCGGAGAGGTCCAGGAGGATGAGGGCCACTGTTTCCCCATTGTCGATCAGGGTTCTGATGTCGTCGGTGGCTGCGATCAGTGCGGTTTCGGTGCTGTGGTTGGCCCGAAAACCGGACTGCGAGGGGTCGAGGGATCCGTTTGTCTCGAGGAAGGCGGCAAGCTGTTTGTTGACAGTCTTCTCGATGACTTTGGCCGGCAACGGAAGGAGCGAGATGGGACGGTAGTTCTTGAGGTCGGTGGGGTCTGCCGTTGGTTTCTTCAGGAGGGCGGTCAGCTCGGCATGCTTCCAGCTCTCCGGGAAGGTGGCGGTGTGGAAGGAGGAGTTGATGGTGTCTCGGAGATGGGGTGCGATGGTGGCGTCGGCCTTGTTGAAGATGTGGTGTGGGCACGGGTCGGTTGGTGATCCTGAGTGGATGGAGTTCATCGTGCGGGTGGTGTCTTTGGTGGTGATCGGGGTCCAGATGCAGAGGGTGGTGGTGGCGGGCGTTGGCTCGGTGGTAAGGGTGCGTGGTCTGTGCGTTGAAGCTGTTGTGTATGTCGGCGATCTTGCGGTGGAAGAACGAGGCGAGTGAGTCGCAGAGGCTTTGCGAGGGGGTGATGTAGTTGATTCCGGCGCTGGGGTTGGAGAACTCTTTGACGATGCTGAAGAGTTCCTTGCTGTCGTGGGCGTTGTTGTACAGTCGTTCTTTGAGTGCTGTCTTCTTGGTGGCGCGGATCAGCTGATGGTGTTTGCGGGTGGCGTGTTTGAGGGCGGTCCAGTTGTCTGTGGTGTGGTCGAGCTGCCAGGCTTTCTCGAGGGTGCGGCAGTTCTTCTTGGATTCTTTGAGTTCGTCGGTGAACCAGGGGGTTTTCTTGCTGCCGGGTCTGCTGGGAGGGTTCTTTAGTGGAGCGAGGTCATCGGCGCAGGCAGTCAGCCACTTGGTGAGGTTGCTGGCTGCTTCGTTGGGGTCCGTTGTGCTGGTGGGAGTGTTCTGGCTGAGGGAGGAGGTGAGCTGCTCGGCGGTGATCTTGCTCCAGCTGCGGCGGGGGACCCGTTGCGGTTGGTGGTGGGTCGTAGTCCTATTGAAGCTGAAGTGGACGCAGCTGTGATCTGTCCAGTGGAGTCCGGTGGCATGGCTGAAGGAGACGTGCTTGCTGGAAGAGAAGACGGGGTCAAGCGTGTGTCCGGCGTAGTGGGTGGGGAGTTCACCAGTTGCTTGAGTCCGAGGTTGGCGAGGTTGTCCAGCAGGGCGGTGGTGTTTCTGTCGTTGTTGTTCTCCAGGTGGAAGTTGAGGTCCCCCAGGAGGATGTAGTCGGCGGAGGGGAGGGCGTGCGGGCTGATGAAGTCTGCGATGTCTTCGCTGAACTGTGTGCATGGTCCCGGTGGTCTGTAGACGAGGGTGCCTCGGAGGGTGGTCTTGGGGTCGGTGTGTATCTGGAAGTGCATGTGCTCGGCGGCGGAGAAAGTTTCGTCAGAGTTGGTTGAGATGCGGATGGCGTTCTTGTGTACGATGGCGATGCCTCCTCCCGTCTGGTTGACGCGGTCCTTCCGGGTGATCTTGTATCCGTCCGGGATGGCTGTGGCGATGTCGGGTGCTGAGGAGGCGTTCACCCAGGTCTCGGTGAGGAAGGCGACGTCCGGTGTTGTCGCGTCGAGCAGGTCCCAGAGTTCCACGGCATGCCTGTGGACGGAGCGGGTGTTCAGCAGGATGCACTTCAGGTGGTTGCTGTTTGTGTTGGACTCGGCGGGAGCGGTGCAGGTCTGGTAGCAGGTGAAGCGGCAGGCTTTGCAGGCGAAGGGTCCGTGGGTGCGTGCAACCCATATAGGCAGGCGATGCACGGAGCTTTCTCCACCTTTGATATGTATAGCGCAACGTACTAAGAAAGTACCTTAAGCGCTCTTTACCTATAGTAGTGTATATCTTGCACTATTTTTGAGCATGCCTGTTTGCCGCGCACTTCGAAAGATGTGCTGCTTGTTTGGTGGTACCAGTTTACGACTTGAGGAATCGCAGCCGGCTCCCCCTGAGGGGACTCCTAATCGAGATATGTATAGGAAGTTTGGTCTTTCTGCCATAATGTACAGCACATTGTGGCACAAATACACCAAAAAGGATCCTGAGTTACGTTGGCCATTGCATGGGTCGTTTGATGCGCGAAAGGTTGAATATGTGGAGCGATGTCTGTTTGAGCGAAAATCTAGGCGTGATATGTTTGAGAGTTTGCGAATGTGGGAGAAAGAAGTACGACAGCAGGAGAAGCGTGAGCAAGCGTTGATTGAGAAGGAACAGCGAAAGACTGTGTATGAGAAACCGCTGGAGTTGAGAAAGAAAGAAACCAAAGAAATACAGGAACGAGAGGAAAAAGAACGAAGGTTACAGATGTCTGGCCAATATCCTGTCCGTCAGCCTCTCTATCCTGTCCTTAATAAACCACAAGATGATTTTTTTGTTTTTAGATCGACCTCCACCTCCGTATATCGTTCCGTCTGCTCCGTTCGGGGATGATGAGGATTCCGATACGGAACAACAGAAAACGCGGGATTCCCGATCTTTGCTGTCTGCAGAACGAGCGGCTGAAATCAGACAAGCTGCCCGTAAAGCATTGCATAGCGCACATCCTGCTGCCGATCTTTTGGCTAGTGTACGGAATTGGACAGAAAAAGAGCAGATGTATTTCACTGCATCATTTGCCAATGAAGTTGTTGAGATGTTTCGGAAATATTCCGATGTTTTAGAACCTGCTGATATTGCAACTGATCATAAACAAATACGTGATGGTCTTCTTGTCTTTTCTCAGGCACCCGATTTCTTTAGATGGCTGGTTAAAATACGAGACGAGGCGCAACATCTGAAGGAGCAGAAAAAGGCTGCGGGCGCCGTTCCACAGACTAATCCGCCCGGAGAAACGCACCGCCCTATCTTCGTGACAGATAAGATGATACCAATTGTCATGAAACCCATGCGGGAAGCCGCGCCTTTGTATGTTCCTCCTAAAGGAACGGGTGATAATGATGATAACAATTCTGTTGATGCGAAGGGCTACTTTATTTATAATTGGGTTTACACTCCTTGGAATAGAGCAGATGTAATGGCACTTAAAAATGCGTTACCTGACCCGCGTAAAAATCCAGCTGCCTTTTATGAGGAAGTCGAGGGTGCTTTAAATTCTTGTGTTATGACCTTATGTGATATAGATTTGTTTTTTGGTCTTATTTTACCCCCAGATATGTGGAGGACCGTTCGTAAAATTGATGATCGCGCTGTTCTTTGCGCCGAATAGAAGGATTTAGAGCGCATAGATGCGGATAGAGAGCCCGCCCAAAAACCGCATAAGCTGATATTAGATCTTCCTGCAGCCATTTTAACTAAACTTAAAACGGTTATTCCCCCTAAAAAGATTGATTGGACTGTTTTAGCGTCCTGTAAACAAAAAGCAGACGAATCGGTTTCTGATTTCTTTACTCGCTTAAGGAAGCCTTTCATGATTTTAGTGGTCAGTCTCTTACTGACGATACCGGCAGACATATGTTTGTCGATAAATATGTTTCAAATTTATTACCCAGTATAGCGAGTCGGTTAAAATCTAGTGAAAGTTCTTGGACTACGTCCTCTCCGGCCTCTGTGTTGACGATGGCTCAGTATTATGAGCGACAGGAAGCGGAGGCGAAGGAGACTGAGGACAAGAAGTCGAAAGAGTTAAAAACAAAAGTTTTGTTGGCCCAGGTGTATGGTCCACCTTCTAGAGGCTATGATAAGGGCCCTGACAGAAATTATGATAGAGGTAGCCGAACGTCTTCCAATACTTCTTCTGGCCGTTCAGATTTAGCTTTGAATCAATGTGTATATTGTAAACAGTACGGCCATTGGGCGCAAAACTGCCCGGTGCTTTATTCTCAACGGGAAGCTAGGGAGCGGGGCCAAGGGAGACCTGGCTCAGGTTACTCGGCGCCTCGTGGTAATACGAATGATCGAGCCAGATCTGATACGAATATGCGTCCACAACAAAGACAGAACACATTTGATAAGCGAAACCAATGTCAAGTATCTGATTATGTCCCTTCTGCCTCGTACGATTCGGCTCATGCATAGGATTGCCTAGGATGGGGTAAGGAATCAGTTGAAGTTCCAGTAGATCAGACGGGTCTTTATGTTACAGCACATCTTTTGGGCTCTACTGATCGGTTTCTGGTCGATACAGGAGCTACACGTAGCGCTTTGTCTAAACAATTGGTTCCGAGGGCTCCCCTGTCTGGCACAACTATTACTTCGATAGGTTTCGATGGAACACCTTCCCTTAGCCCATTGTCCCAGCCACTTTTATTTTCTGTTGATAAATTTGATGCTCCATGTCTATTTTTGCTTTCCCCGAAAACTCCAAATAATATTTTTGGCCTTGATATGTTAAAACATTTTAGAGCTACGATACGATGTTTTCCTGAAGGGGTGCGTGTCATTTTAAATGATAATTACATTGAATCTGATAGAATTTGCTTGATTAAAAAAGATGCTGCATTAGCTTAACTTCCTGCATCTTTATGGGCTACCTCAGATACCGATGTGGGTCAGATGGTTATTCCTCCGATCCAGATTAGTGTCAAGGAGGGAGCTGTGTTACCTCGTTTGCCACAATATCGCATTTCACAGGAGGGAGAGGAAGCACTCATACGAATTGTACATGATTTAATACGAGCTGGGGTTGTTGAGGAAGTCCCATACAATGTTTGCAACAGCCCGATTCTTCCAATTTTGAAAAGAGATTCAGATACACGAATTTACAGGTTCATCATTGATTTGAGGGAAGTGAATAAGATAGTGATACCACAATACCCTGTGGTTTCAGACATTACGACACTTCTTACTTTGGTCCCTCCGACTGCTACCACATTTACTGTAATCGATTTGAAGAACGCTTTCTTCTCGATCCCTATTCATTCTGATAGTCGATATTTGTTCGGCTTCACTTTGAATAATCGATCGTATCGATTCTGTAGAGTTCCTCAAGGTTACACTGAAAGTCCGAGTATCTACAGCCATGCATTAAAAAGGGAACTCGATGCTTTGTATTGACTGACGGTGTGGCCCTCATACAATATGTCGACGACATCTTGTTGGCGACCGACACCCAAGAACAGTGTGAAACATGTACTTTATCTTTGCTTTCTTTTCTTGCTTCACACCATCACAAAGTCTCTCGAAAGAAGCTGCAATATTGTAGACCAAAGGTAACCTACTTAGGTCACCTTTTATCTAAGGAGGGACGTGCATTGACATCAGATCGCATACAAGCAATTTTAGACACGCCAGTTCCTACCACACAGAAGGGAGTACGTGCATTTCTGGGTCTCACTTCCTTTTGTAGACAGTGGATTTTGGGATTTTCACACATTGTTAAGCCCTTGTTAGCACTTTTGACGAAAGATACCCCTGTACCCCTTCCATGGACAGATGAATGTGAAAATGCTTTTCGACAGTTACAACAAGCTCTTTGATCAGCACCAGTGTTAGGCACAGCAGATTATACAAAGATTTTCACACTTTACGTGCACGAGAAAGATGGATGTGCATTATCAGTGTTGGTTCAGTTACACGGCGATAAGCAACGCCCGTGTGCGTACTTTTCTGCAGTTCTTGACCCTGTTGCTAGAGCATTACCTGGATACTTTCGTTTAGTTGCAGCAACAGTGGTATCTATTCGACAGAGTGAGGGAATAGTTTTGTCACATAAATTGTTAGTGTTAGTACCACATGCTGTTGATGCCCTTTTGAATCAGACAAAGACGCAGCACTTGACTAGCGCTCGTCTTACAGGATATGAATTAACACTGTTAGCCCCCCACATTACATTGAAGAGATGTGCAACTTTGAACCCAGCTACTTTGTTGCCATACCCAGTAACTCAGCCTCAGTCACAAGAAACGCATGATTGTATTTTTCTGACTGAAGAACAGACAAAGGGTCATATTGATCTACAGGATACGCCCCTTCCAGATGTAGATGGTGAATTGTGGGTTGATGGGTCTTGTTTGAAATTACCGGATGGTACGACCTCAGCCGCATATGCAATCACTACACTCGAGACAGTAGTGGAGACAGCTCGTATCCCACAGAAATCGGCTCAAGAAGCTGAGTTGATAGCACTGACGCGAGCGTGTGAACTCAGCGCTGGTTTGTGTGTGAACATTTATACAGATAGCCGCTATGCTTTTGGAGTAGCGCACTATTTTGGCCTACTCTGGAAGGAAAGAGGCTTTCTTACGTCTCATGGAATGCAGATAATGCATGGAGATTTAGTGCACAATCTCCTGACTGCATTGACATTACCGAAGAAAATTGCTATAGTGAAGTGCAGTGCACGTAAGAAAGTTACGGACAAGATTGGTCAAGGAAATGCTTTTGTAGATCGTATAGCCCGTGAGACTGCCATGCAGAGAAATACCACTTCTATGTATGTGGTGAAGTCGCAAGCTGAAAGATGGTATGATGCTAGGCAGGAAGTGCGAGAGATACAGAAAGACAGCTTCTGACAAAGAACGTGAACAATGGTCTAAAGAAGGAGAGTTAGATGATGAAGGTTGCTGGAGAAACAAGCAAATGGATCGATGGAAGCTGCCTATAGCTTTCGTGCAACCCATGGTTCAGATGGCACATGGCGTGGCACATGTTGGAGCTCTTGCAATGACGAAAATGCTTACACAAGTTTGGGAGCATCCTGAGATTGCCAACACAGCTAAGAGAGTAGTACAATCTTGCTTGATTTGCTTGCAATATAATCCTGGAAAGGGGACGCGAGTTCTATCTGGAGGGTTTGTTACACCAACTGCACCTTTTGAAGTCTTGCAAATGGACTACATTCAACTTGAGCGGTGTAATAATTTGAAGTATGTCCTAGTGGTGGTTTGTGCTTTCAGTAAATGGATTGAGGCATACCCCACGAAAGATAATACTGCTATTAATACTGCTAAGGTGCTACTGAAGGAGTTCTTCCAGAGGTTTGGTGTTTGCAGACTTTTATGGAATGATAACGGACCTCATTTTGTTGGGGAAGTTATTAAGTATGTCCTGAAGGGATTAGGCATCAAGCAAAAGTTCCATGCTGTGTTCCATCCACAATCTGCAGGATTGGTGGAAAGGTATAATGGCACTCTTAAGCTCAAAATTGCAAAGATTCAAGCCTCCACGAAGTTGACATGGACAGATGCGTCCATTAGATCAGTGCCGCATTCTCGAATGGGTCTTACCCCGTACGAGGTGGTGTTTGGACGGCCGATGAACATCTGGGGAGTTCCGAAGCCAAGATCTGTGTATGATGTACCTTGTGTTTTAATGAATGACTATTTGGCACAATTAACTGACAGCTTGGTTTCTATTCACCAACAGGTTCGAGAAGCGCTCCCGGATAAATCCCAAGGTGAGGGCCATGGACTCCGACCCAGCGATTTCATCATGATTAAGATATTCGTGAGGTCGAACAGCTTGGAGCCAAGGTGGCGTGGACCAGTGCAAGTTCTCCTTGCCACGAGGACGGCAGTCCGAATAACCAACAAACACAACTGGGTCCATAGCACCCACTGCCGCAAGGTATTATCGACCTTGGTGGAACCTGCTGTTTTGACTGATCATCAAGATATTCTAGCTACAGAGAAAGGCCCTGCTGTATCACCTGACAGATCTGCGGAGTTCTTCCCGGACCAGACGACTTCTGGAGCAGCACGTTATAACTTGAGATCGAAGAGAAAGATTTGAAGGTTTTTTTTGTTGCGAGACTGGTTGAGCAACCGCTCTGGGTAGTGGAAACGGATAGCCGATATGACAAGGGAGGGGAACAGCCCTGCGTAGTGTAGTGACACCTGTCTTGGTCTGTGGTGAAGAAACCAACATCTGCCCAGGGTAAAGAACTCATTGACTATTTTTATTTTTTCTGTTTTTTAGTTTGAAGAAGACTTTTGAGACTATGAATACTACTAAGAAAAGGATTTTGGGAGTATTGAGTGTTTTTGTTGTTTTAATAATTATTGCAGTAATCACCTGGTCAATCGAGATAGCGAGCCCTGCTCGAAAATTTCTTATGGTTCCTACTACTCCGATTCCGGAAGAGCATCAGCATTTTACTCTTCCCTATCATGAGCATAAGCATCGAGAATCTTATTTGAATAATACCTTTGTTCAAATGCTCTACCATACTCATGATGCTACAAATACTACAAACTGCTGGATTTGTGGTATGCTTCCAGCTCATCAGAAGAAAGGTGGAATGCCATTTATTCCACTTCCTTTTTCGCATAGTGGTTCTTGTCGAGCTTGGTACACTCTTCTCTTTTCGAACAGAAAACCTACTGTAGGTGGACTTCTTTTCCGCTTGAATAAAGAGTGTTATCAGGATGAACATGGTTATCCTCAGGCGAATGGAACTATGTGGGAGTGGGAAGAATATCGACCGGAAAATGCCTCTACACCTTATGTTTGTACACATACGAGAGACTCTACTACGAACAATGAATCTGTGATTACTGTAACACGTACAAAAGCAAACCTTTGCGTACAAAGTACTGGGCGAATTCCAGTAGGGATAAGTGAATGCGTTGTTGTGTTAAATTTAGATGGAATAAACAATAGTACATTTTTGGCTTCACATAACACATATTTAGTATGTGGAAATCATGGATATCATAGATTACCTAAAGGGTGGTCTGGCATTTGTTATGTATCTTTCCTATTGCCAAATGTTTTCCTTGCACCTGCTTCTTATTGCCGAGATTTTAAACTGTTTCAAAATATTTCCATGAACCGGTATAAACGAACGATTCGGATTGATGACATTGATCAAACAGATACTAGTCTGCAGCAATATGTTGATTTTAATTTAGGTCTGTTTCCATTTGTAGGTGCTGCCTTAAACAGTAGGAAAATACGACGATTAACTAGAGTAGTGGAAGCTGTCACCAATTAAACTGCCGTAGCACTCAGTAATATTACCGAGGAATTGCAAATTGCTAGAATTGTAACTCTTCAGAACCGCATGGTTCTAGATGTTATGTTAGCCGATAGAGGAGGAGCATGTAAAGTCATCGGAATTAGTTGTTGTGTGTACATACCTGATAATTCTCCTTCTGTCTATGAAGCAATTCTTAAACTGCATAAAATAGCTTCTGATATTCATGAGAAGAATGGTACCTGGACATTTGTTGGATGGTTTTGGGCTCTGATTTCTGCTTGGGGTTGGAAACTATTGACTATCCTGTGTGTTGCAATTGCATTGATTTTCACCTGTTGCATATGTATACACTGTGGTCCGATGTTATGTTCCATGTGCATAACTGCCTGCATCCCGTCCAAACGAAATGCCGTAAAAGCGCAACAATTAGTGTACAAAGAAGTAGCCAATATAATGTGCATAGATATACGAGATGAATGTACAGATTATCCTAGAAGAGCCTATGTCTTTAGCTAACGCTAAAAGGGTCGTCTGTTGTATTATAACATCGATTGAGTTGAGCGTTAGCAAAAGACATCGAGTTTTGGTCATTATCTTGACATTTAGTGGCATCCATTTTGAATTCACGGCAGCCATTTTGTCTGCCACACGCTGCCTCGTGTTGACCATGTGCGTTGTCCTATCTTTCTGCTCATGGCCTTTGAATCTGCCCGGCAACCGTCTAATTATTATTATTATTATTATTTAGCGATTTGTATAGCGCCTGGTGACCCAAGGGCATCCCCGCGCTGTAAAAAGGTTGATATCCATTTAGGGAAGGGAAGGGAGGAGGGACATTTATTTCGGGAATAGGTGCGTTTTCAGTTTTTTGCGAAAAACCAGGTAACTGGATTCCAGTCTGAGGGTGCGTGGGAGGGAGTTCCATCCCATGGCCGCTTGAACCGAGAATCGTCGTCCTCCTGTGCGTGTCCTTTTGAATTAGGGGATGTTGGCTAAGTGCTCATTCTCCGAACGGAGGGATCTGGATGCTTTGTAGGGGGTGACCAAGCTGCTGAGGATCGCAGGGCCAGATCCGTTGATTAGTTTGTGTGTCGTGCACATGGCTTTGAATTCCACCCTTTGGCGCACAGGGAGCCAGTGCAGGGCCTTGAGGGCTGGTTTTGCTGACACTCTCGAGGGAAGGTTCATGAGCAGACGTGCCGCAGCGTTCTGTGTCCGCTGCAGTCTCGTCAATGTGGCCTCTGGGGCTCCCAGGTAAACCATATTGCTATAATCCAGACGGGACAATACTCGTCCCTGGATAAGGAGTTTCCTGGAAGCAGGTGGTAATAAGGGGAGAATCTTACGGGTAGTACGCATGAGCCCAAAACAGGTACCCGCAGTTTTGGCCGCTTGCGTCTTCATGGTGAGCTCAGGTTCGAGCCACACTCCAAGGGTTTTGATTTCACGCTTCGGAGAAGGGATTTCTCCGTACACGTCAGGCCAGACTGTTGGGGGGATGGTCGCCCATTGTTTTCCCAGGAGCATCACTTCCGTCTTAGACCCATTTAATTTTAATGATGAATCACTCATCCAGCTGTGGATTTGTGTGAGACAGTTGGCCAAGTTCTCTGGGTGGTCGACTAGTTGGGATAAGGAGACGACCAGTTGAGTGTCATCAGCGTAGCTTACCATTTTTATGTCAAATGGTGTCACCACGTCTTCAAGAGGGGCCATATATGCATTAAAAAGCGTCGGGCTCAGGGAAGATCCCTGAGGGACCCCGCTTGTGAGGGGGAGGGTGGATGAGTGGTAATTGCCGTCCCATACCTGGAACGTGCGTCCGGTGAGGAAGGATTCTATCCAGCTGAGTGCCGTCCCGGTGATCCCTGCTGCCGCGAGTCGGTGGAGAATAATAGTATATATATATAATAATAATAGCATCTTTGTGTTTTGCCGCAGACCGTTAGGGTCCGCATCTGTTAATGGTTAGCCCTAGATTGGAATGTGTTAGCCGAGACCCCAAGACTGTTGGCTCCTCCCACTGATCGATTTTGCTTCTCATTATTACCTTGTATGGACATAAAATGTGCTCTTGTGCCTTGTACCGCCTTCTTTTGAGCCCCTGTGTGGGTATAAATAAACCATGTGTCCAGTAGCACTTTGTGCTACTTCTGATAGTGCCAAAGGGTACTGTCTGAACTTTAGCACCACTTCATGAAGTGTAATAAATTCTATGTTTTGCAATTCCAGTTTCCGTGCCAACTTTTTCCTTTGGGTCTGAGGACTTCGTGCGCAGAAGGGCGAACCCCTTGCACTAGCGGGCCAGGCTGAGGCCTGCACGACAAGCTCAGCCCCAGGGGCCCCCGGATAGAAGAGCCCAGCTCAGCCCCAGAGGCCCCCGGATAGAAGAGCCCAGCTCAGCACCAGGGCCCCCAGATATAAGAGCCCAGCTCAGCCCCAGGGGCCCGCGGATAGAAGAGCCCAGCTCAGCCCCAATGGCACCCGGATAAAAGAGCCCCGCTCAGCCCCAGGGGCCCCAGATAGAAAAGCCCTGCTCAGCCCCTGAGGCCCCCGGATAGAAGGGCCCAGCTCAGCTCCAGGGCCCCCAGATAGAATAGACTAGCTCAGCACAAGGGGCCCCGGATAGAAGAGCCCAGCCCTCCCCAGGAGCCACCGGATAGAATAGATCAACTCAGTCCCAGGGGCCCCGGATAGAAGAGCACATCTCAACCCCAGGGGCCCCAGATAGAAGAGCCCAGCTCAGCCCCAGGGCCCTCAGATAGAAGAGCCCAGCTCAGCCCCAGGGGCCCCCAGATAGAAGAGCTCAGCTCAGCCCCAGAGGCCCCTGGATAGAAGAGCCCAGCTCAGCACCAGGGCCCAAGATAGAAGAGCCCAGCACAGCCCCAGGGGCCCCCGGATAGAAGAGCCCAGCTCAGCCCCAAGGGCCCCCGCATAGAAGAGTATAGCTCAGCCCCCAGGGCCCCTGGATAGAAGAGCCCAACCCAGCCCCGGGGGCCCCCAATGAAAGAGCCCAGCTCATCCCCAGGGGCCCCCAGATAGAAGAGCCCAGCTCAACCCCAGGGGCCCCCAGATAGAAGATCCCAGCTCAGCCCCAAGGGCCCCCGGATAGAGAGTATAGCTCAGCCCCAGGGGCCCCCGGATAGAAGAGCCAAGCTCAGCCCCAAGGGCCCCCTGGATAGAAGAGTATAGCTCAGCCCCAGGGCCCCCCGGATAGAAGAGCCCTGGAGTCCTGGATAGAAGAGCCCTCCGCAGGGGCCCCGTAGAGAATAGACCAGCTCAGCCCCGGGGGCCCTGGATAGAAGAGCCCAGCTCAGCCCCTCAGGGGCCCCCAGATAGAAGATCCCAGCTCAGCCCCCCTGGAGCCTGAGGATAGAAGAGTCCAGCTCAGCCCCAGGGGCCCGTGGATAGAAGAGCCGAGCTCAGCCCAAGGGGCCCCGGATAGAAGAGCCCAGCTCAGCCCGAGGATAGAAGAGCCCAGGTCAGCCCCCAAGGGGCCCCCGCTAGAAGAGCCCAGCTCAGCCCCAGGGGCCCGGGATAGAAGAGCCCAGCTCAGCCCCAGGGGCCCGGGATAGAAGAGCCCAGCTCAGCCCCAGGGGCCGCCGGATAGAAGAGGCCAGCTCAGCCCAAGGGGCCCCGGATAGAAGCACCCAGCTCAGCCACAGGGCCCCCGGATAGAAGAACCCAGCACAACCCCCAGGGATCCCGGATAAATGAGCCCAGCTCAGCCCCAGGGCCCCCGGATAGAAGAGCCCAGCTCAGCCCCAGATGCCCTGGATAGAAGAGCCCTGCTCAGCCCCAGGACCCCCAGATAGAAGAGCCCAGCTCAGCCCAGGGCCCCCGGATAGAAGAGCCCAGCTCAGCCCCAGAGGCCCCCGGATAGAAGAGCCCAGCTCAGCCACAGGGGCTCCCCTAGAAGGGCCCAGCTCAGCATGGCTCTTGCAGAGATTCTCTTCAGGATTATTCAGTCTATTTCTACAAACACAGCAGATGGTGCTGACAATCTCCTACCTGAGCAGAGACCTGTGTTGACATGTCCAGGCTCTCTCCTCCCCCTGGGGTCTGGGGGTGGGAGGGGCAGATCTGGGGTCTGAGGGGGGGTCTGCAGATGGAGGTAACTGCACAGACAGACAATGGTTCCTTCCTCCTCAGCTGCAGGCTGCAAACACTAGGAGAGGCCGGAAGTGATGTCACCGCAGCTGCTGGTGCTGTCTCTGCCGCCGCTGACCCGGAAGAGGAAACCCTTATCCCTTTCGTCCAACGTGCAGCTTAGTGGGTTTCATCAGCAGGCGAGGATCGCCCTCTGGTGGCCGCTGACGGAACCGCCGCCTCCAGTCTTTAGGAGTGAATTGGAAATAGCCTGAATTTCATTAATTATATGTAAGAAACTGCTAGAATTACACTGGACAATGTTTTCTGTTTTTCCTGTTTCTGTGGGTAATTTTTTATATTTGGTAGGACTGTGTGTATTCAAACAACTTTCCGACTGCACCAAATTAAGTTTTACATGTGTCTGCTTTGTTTACCCGCTCACTCCCTTCAAAGGTTCACTTATAAAATAAACAAACAAGTAGATTACAGTCTCAATAACTTCATAAGACAGAACAATCAGATTTGACGGTCACAGATTTCTCCCTTAGTGGATGGTGTCATGACAGTGGGTGAACAGTCCACAGAATTCCTCACAGTGAAGCAAGATGCACCGCAGTGCACAGATCCCTCACAGTGCAGCAAGATGCACCACAGTGCACAGATTCCTCACAATGCAGTAAGATGCACTACAGTGCACAGATTCCTCACAGTGCAGCAAGATGCACCACAGTCCACAGTTCCCTCACAGTGCAGCAAGATGCAACACAGTCCACAGATCCCTCACAGTGCAGCAAGATGCACAACAGTGCACAGATTCCTCACAGTGCAGCAAGATGCACCACAGTGCACAGATCCCTCACAGTGCAGCAAGATGCACCACAATGCACAGATCCCTCATAGTGCAGCAAGATGCACCACAGTGCACAGATCCCTCACAATGCAGTAAGATGCACCACAGTGCACAGATCCCTCACAGAGCAGAAAGATGCTCCACAGTGCACAGATCCCTCACAGTGCAGCAAGATGCACCACAGTGCACAGATCCCTCACAGTGCAGTAAGAATGCACTACAGTGCACAGATCCCTCAGAGTGCAGCAAGATGCACCACAGTGCACAGATCCCTCATAGTGCAGCAAGATGCACCACAGTGCACAGATCCCTCACAGTGCAGCAAGATGCACCACAGTGCACAGATCCCTCACAGTGCAGCAAGATGCACCACAGTGAACAGATCCCTCACAGTGCAGTAAGATGCACCACAGTGCACAGATCCCTCACAGTGCAATAGGAATGCACTGCAGTGCACAGATCCCTCACAGTGCAGCAAGATGCACCACAGTGCACAGATCCCTCACAGTGCAGTAAGATGCACAACAGTGCACAGATCCCTCGCAGTGTAGCAAGATGCACCACAGTGCACAGATCCCTCACAGTGCATCAAGATGCACCACAGTGCACAGATCCCTCACAGTGCAGTAAGATGCACCACAGCGCACAGATCCCTCGCAGTGCAGCAAGATCACCACAGTGCACAGATGCCTCACAGTGCAGCAAGGTGCACCACAGTGCACAGATCCCTCGCAGTGCAGCAAGATGCACCACAGTGCACAGATCCCTCACAGAGCAGCAAGATGCACCACAGTGCACAGATCCCTCACAGTGTAGCAAGATGCACTCAAGTGCACAGATCCCTCACAGTGCAGCAAGATGCACCACAGTGCACAGATCCCTCACAGTGCAGCAAGATGCGCCACAGTGCACAGATCCCTCACAGTGCATTAAGAATGTACCGCAGTGCACATATCCCTCACAGTGCAGCAAGATGCACCACAGTGCACAGATCCCTCACAGTGCAGCAAGATGCACCACAGTGCACAGATGCCTCACAGTGCAGCAAGATGCACCACAGTGCACAGATCCTTCACAGTGCAGCAAGATGCACCACAGTGCACAGATCCCTCACAGTGCACCAAGATGCACCACAGTGCACAGATCCCTCACAGTGCAGCAAGATGCACCACAGTGCACAGATCCCTCACAGTGCAGCAAGATGCGCCACAGTGCACAGATCCCTCACAGTGCAGTAAGAATGCACCGCAGTGCACATATCCCTCACAGTGCAGCAAGATGCACCAAAGTGCACAGATCCCTCACAGTGCAGCAAGATGCACCACAGTGCACAGATCCCTCGCAGTGCAGCAAGATGCACCACAGTGCACAGATCCCTCACAGTGCAGCAAGATGCACCACAGTGCACATATCCCTCACAGTGCAGCAAGATGCAGTGCAGTGCACAGATTTCCCACAGTGCAGCAAGATGCAACACAGTGCACAGACCCCTCACAGTGCAGCAAGATGCACCACAGTGCACATATTTCCCACAGTGCACCAAGATGCACCACAGTGCACAGATCCCTCAAAGTGCAGTAAGAATGCACCGCAGTGCACATATTTCTAACAGTGCATTAAGATGCAGTGCACAGACCTCTAATAGTGCAATAAGATGCAGTGCACAGATCCCCTCTTTAACACACATGATTCCCACAAACACCCCCAGGGCCAGAAGGAAAGCCCCCCAGGGCCCCCAGATAGAAGAGCCCAGCTCAGCCCCAGGGGGCCCCGGATAGAAGAGCCCAGCTCAGCCCTAGGAGCCACAGATAGAAGAGCCCAGCTCAGCCCCAGGGGCCCCAGATATAAGAGCCCAGCTCAGCCCCAGGGGCCCCGGATAGAAGAGCCCAGCTCAGCCCTAGGGGCCACAGATAGAAGAGCCAAGCTCAGCCCCAGGGACCCCGGTAAGAAGAGCCTAGCTCAGCCCCCCAGAAGCCCCCGGGTAGAAGAGCTCAGCTCAGCCCCAGGGGCCCCAGATAGAAGAGCCCAGCTCAGCCCCAGGGGCCCCGGATAGAAGAGCCCAGCTCAGCCCCTGGGGCCCCTGGATAGAAAGGCCCAGCTCAGCCCCGGGGGCCCCCGGATAGAAGAGCCAACTTAGCCCCAGGGGCCCCGGATAGAAGAGCCCAGCTCAGCCCCAGGGCCTCGGATAGAGGAGTCCAGCTCAGCCCTAGGGGCCCCCGGATAGAAGGGCCCAGCTCAGTCCCAGGAGCCCCCGGATAGAAGAACCCAGCTCAGCCCAAGGGGTCCCCGGATAGAAGAGCCCAGCTCAGCCCCCCCCTGGGGCCGGTGGATAGAAGTGCCCAGCTCAGCCCCAGGGACCCCCGGATAGAAGAGCCCTGCTCAGCCCCAGGATCCCCGGATAGAAGAGCCCAGCTCAGCCCCAGGGCCCCTGGAAAGAAGAGCCCAGCTCAGCCCCAGGGGCCCTGGATAGAAGAGCCCAGCTCCGACCCAGAGCCCCCAGATAGAAGAGCCCAGCTCAGCTCCAGGGGCCCCGGATAGAAGAGCCCAGCTCAGCCCCAGGGCCCCCCAGATAGAAGAGCATAGCACAGCCCCAGGGGCCTCGGATATAAGAGCCCAGCCCCCCAGAAGCCCCCGGATAGAAGAGCCCAGCTCAGCCCCAGGGGCCCTGGATAGAAGGGCCCAGCTCAGCCCCAGGATCCCCGGATAGAAGAGCCCAGCTCAGCCCCAGGGGACGCAGATAGAAGGGCCCAGCTCAGCCCCAGGGGCCTGCAGATAGTAGAGCCCAACTCAGTCCCAAGGGCCCCCGGATAGAAGAGCCCAGCTCAGCCCTAGGGGCCCCGGATAGAAGAGCCCAGCTCAGCCCCAGGGCCCCCCGGATAGAAGAGCAGAGCACAGTCCCAGAAGCCCCCGTATAGAAGAGCCCAGCTCAGCCCCAGAGGCCTCAGGATAGAAGAGCCCAGCTCAGCCCCAGGGGATGCAGATAGAAGGGCCCAGCTCAGCCCCAGGGGCCCCCTGGTTCACCGACGACCTCAAGGACTCCAAGAAGACCTGCTGCACCCTCGAGAAAGCCTGGCTCCTCGACCGGACCACCGACAACATGACCGCCCTCAAACACGCTACCCGCAAGCAGCACCAGCTCACCCGCACCACCAAGAAGAAATCCCTGAAGGAACGACTGGACAACAACGCCCACGACAGCAAAGAGCTCTTCACTATCATCAAGGAGTTCTCCAACCCCGGCACCAACGACATCACTCCGTCACAAGACCTCTGCCACTCCCTCGCCTCGTTCTTCGACCGCAAGATCGCCGACATCCACAACAGCTTCGGCGCCCCACCCACGCACCCAACTGTCGAACCAACGCCCCCCACCGCCACCCTTCGCACCTGGACCACGGTGACCACCGAAGACACAGCCCGCACGATGAACACCATCCACTCCGGATCACCGACCGACCCCTGCCCACACCACGTCTTCAACAAGGCCGACTCCACCATCGCACCCCAACTCCGGAACATCATCAACGCCTCCTTCAACACCGCCACCTTCCCGGAGAGCTGGAAGCACGCCGAGATCAGCGCCCTCCTGAAGAAACCTACAGCGGACCCCACCGATCTCAAAAACTTCCGCCCCATCTCGCTCCTCCCTTTTCCTGCTAAAGTCATCGAGAAGATCGTCAACAGACAGCTGACCGCCTTCCTCGAGACGAACGGATCCCTCGACCCCTCGCAGTCCGGCCTCAGAGCCAACCACAGCACCGAGACCGCCCTCATCGCAGCCACCGACGACATCCGGACCCTGCTCGACAAGGGGGAAACAGTGGCCCTCATCCTCCTGGACCTCTCCGCTGCGTTCGACACGGTCTGCCACCGCACCCTAGTCCAGCGCCTCAACAACATCGGTATCCAAGAGAAGGCACTGGAGTGGATCATCTCGTTCCTCGCCGGAAGAACACAAAGAGTCCGCCTTCCCCCGTTTCGCTCCGAGGCCACCGAAGTCATCTGCGGCGTCCCGCAAGGATCTTCACTCAGCCCCACCCTCTTCAACATCTACATGAAACCTCTCGCAGCCATCGCACGCCAGCACAACCTCAACATCATCTCTTACGCCGACGACACCCAGCTGATCCTCTCCCTCACCAGAGACCCCGACACCGCCAGAACCTGCCTACACGAAGGGATGAAAGACGTCGCCGAGTGGATGAAGGACAGCCGCCTGAAACTGAAATCGGACAAGACGGAAGTCCTCATCCTGGGATCTTCGCCCTCCGCCTGGGACGACTCCTGGTGGCCCCCAGCCCTGGGCACCGCACCCAAGCCAACCGACCACGCACGCAACCTGGGCTTCATCCTGGACCCCTCCCTATCGATGACCAGACAAGTCAACGCCGACTCCTCATCGTGCTTCAACACCCTGCGTATGCTTTGCAAGATCTTCCGCTGGATCCCGACCGAGACCAGGAAGACTGTCACCCAGGCACTCGTCACCAGCCGACTGGACTACGGAAACGCCCTCTACGCCGGAACCACAGCCAAGCTACAGAAAAGACTCCAGCGCATCCAGAACGCCTCCGCCCGACTCATCCTGGATGTGCCCCGACGCAGCCACATCTCCAGCCACCTGAGGAACCTGCACTGGCTCCCCGTCGACAAGAGGATCACGTTCCGGCTCCTCACCCACGCACACAAGTCTCTCCACGACCTGGGCCCCAAGTACCTCAACGACCGCCTGACCTTCTACACGCCCACCCGCCAGCTACGGTCCACCAGCCTCGCCCTCGCAGCCGTACCACGCATCCGAAGAGCCACCGCCAGAGGAAGATCCTTCTCTTACCTGGCTGCCAAAACTTGGAACTCCCTCCCCATCCACCTTCGGCTGACCCAGGACCATCTCGCCTTCAGGAAACAACTCAAGACCTGGCTGTTCGAGCAGTAGCAGCACCCTCCTCCCCCCAAGCGCCTTGAGACCCTCCCGGGTGAGTAGTGCGCTATATAAATGGCATGATTGATTGATTATAGCTCAGCCCCAGGGGCCCCCGAGTAGAAGAGCCCCGTTCAGCCCCAAGGGCCCCGGATAGAAGAATATAGCTCAGCCCCACGGGCCCCCGGATAGAAGAGCCCAGAGGTCCTGGATAGAAGAGCCCAGCTCAGCACTGGATAGAAGAGTCCAGCCCTCCCCAGGGGCCTCCGGAGGGAATAGACCAGCTCAGCCCCAGGGGCCCTGGATAGAAGATCCCAGCACAGCCCCCCTGGTACCCACGGATAGAAGAGCCCAGCTCAGCCCCACGGGCCCCTGGTTAGAAGAGCCCAGCTCAGCACAAGGGGCCCCGGATAGAAGAGCCCAGCTCAGCCCCAGGATAAAAGAGCCCAGCTCAGCCCCCAAGGGGCCCCCGGATAGCAGAGCCCAGCTCAGCCCCAGGGGCCCCGGACAGAGGAGCCCAGCTCTGCCACAGGGGCCGCTGTATAGAAGAGCCCAGCTCAGCCCAAGGGCTCGCAGATAGAGGAGCCCAGCTCAGCCCCAGGGGCCCCGGATAGAAGAGCCCAGCTCAGCCCCAGGGGCCCCGGACAGAAGAGCCCAGCTCAGTCCCAGGGCCCCCGGATAGAGGAGCCCAGCTTAGCCCCAGGAGCCCCCGGATAGAAGAGCCCAGCTCAGCCCTAGGGGCCCCCGGATAGAAGAGCCCCGCTCAGCCCCAGGGGCCCCTCATAGCAGGGTCCAGCTTAGCCCCAGGGGCCCTGGAGAAGAGCCCAGCTCAGCCCTAGGGCCCCCGGATAGAAGAGCCCAGCTCAGCCCCAGGGGCCCCAGATAGAAGATTCCAGCTCAGCCCCAGGGGCTCCTGGATAGAAGAGCCCAGCTCAGCCCCAGGGGCCCCCGGACAGAAGAGCCCAGCTCAGCCCCAGGGGCACAGGATAGAAGAGCCTAGCTCAGCCCCAGAGAACCCCGGGATAGAAGAGCCCAGCTCAGCCCCAGGGGCCCCGGATAGAAGAGCCCAGCTCCGCCACAGGACCACCGGATAGAAGAGCCCAGCTCAGCTGCACAGGCCTCCAGATAGAAGAACCCAGCTCAGCTCCAGGGCCCCCGGATAGAAAAGCCCAACTCAGCCCCAGGGGCTCCAGATAGAAGAGCCCAGCTCAGCCCCAGGGGCCCCCGGATAGAAGAGCCCAGCTCAGCCCCAGAGGCCCCCAAATAGAAGAGCGCAGTTCAGCCCAGAGGCCCCTAGACAGAAGAGCCCAGCTCAGCCCCCAAGGGCCCCCGGATAGAAGAACCCAGCTTAGTCCCAGGGGCCCATGGATAGAGGAGCCCATCTCCACCCCAGGGGCCCCTAGATAGAAGAGCCCAGCTCAGCCACAGAGGCCACCAGATAGAAGAGCCCAGCTCAGCCCCTAGGGCCCCCGGATAGAAGAGCCCAGCTCAGCCCCAAAGGGCCCCCGGATAGAAGAGCCCAGTTCATCCCCAGGGGCTCCTGGATAGAGGAGCCCAGCTCAGCCCCCGGGGGCCACGGATAGAAGAGCACAGCTCAGCCCCAGGGGCCCCTGGATAAAGGAGCCCAGCTCAGCCCTAGGGCCCACGGATAGAAGAGCCCAGCTCAGCCCCAGGGGCCCCATGATAGAAGAGCCCAGCTCAGCCCCAGGGCCCCCGGATAGAAGAGCCCAGCTCAGCCCCAGGGGCCCCAGATAGAAGATTCCAGCTCAGCCCCAGAGAACCCGGGGATAGAAGAGCCCAGCTCAGCCTCAGGGACCCCCGGATAGAAGAGCCGAGCTCAGCCCCAGGGCCCCGGATAGAAGAGCCCAGCTCAGCCCTAAGACCACCGGATAGAAGAGCCCAGCTCAGCCCCAGGGCCCCCAGATAGAAGAGCCCAGCTCAGCCCCAGGGCCCCCAGATAGAAGAGCCCAGCTCAGCCGCACAGGCCTCCGGATAGAAGAACCCAGCTCAGCTCCAGGGCCCCCGGATAGAAAAGCCCAACTCAGCCCCAGGGGCTCCAGATAGAAGAGCCCAGCTCAGCCCCAGAGACCCCCGGATAGAAGAGCCCAGCTCAGCCCCAGAGACCCCCGGATAGAAGAGCCCAGCTCAGCCCCAGGGGCCCCGGATAGAAGAGCCCAGTAAGAGTTTCTTACATCAGCCTCAGGGCCCCGGGATAGAAGAGCCCAGCTCAGCCCCAGGACCCCCAGATAGAAGAGCCCAGCTCAGCCCCAGGGGCCCCAGATAGAAGAGCCCAGCTCAGCCCCAGGGGCCACGGGATAGAAGAGCCCAGCTCAGCCCCAAGGGCCCCCAGATAGAAGAGTATAGCTCAGCCCCAGGGGCCCCGGATAGAAGAGCCCAGCTAAGCCCGGCTCCTGCAGAGATTCCCTCCAAGATTATTCAGTCTATTTCTACAAACACAGCAGAAGGTGCTGACAATCTCCTACCTGAGCGGAGACCTGTGCAGACGTTTCCAGGCTCTCTCCTCCTCCTTGGGCTGGGGGGAGGGGGGGCGGCAGGTCTGGCGTCTGGGGGTGGTTAATCTGGGGTTTGAGGGGGGTCTGCAGATGAAGGTAACTGCACAGACAGACAGGGCTCCTTCCTCCTCTGCTGCAGGCTGCAAACACCAGGAGAGGCCGGAAGTGATGTCACCGCAGCTGCTGGTGCTGTCTCTGCCACCGCTGACCCGGAAAAGGAAACCCTTCTGCCTTTCATCCAATGTGGAGCTCAGTGGGTTTCATCAGCAGGCGATGAGCGCCCTCTGGTGGCCTCTGACGGAACCGCCGCCTCCAGTCTTCAAAAGTGAATTGGAAATGACAGCCTGAATTTCATTAAATACATAAAAATTTAAGAAAACTGCTAGAATTAAACTTATCAACATTTTTCTGTTTTTCTATTTTTCCTGTTTCTGTGGGTAATTCTTTATATTTGATAGGGCTGTGTGTATTCAAACAACTTTCCAACGATTTGCCCCAAACTAAGTTTTGCATTTCTCTGCATTTTTTACCCACTCACTCCCCCCAAAGTTTCACTTATAAAACAAAATAAAGTAAATTGCAGTCTCAATACATTCATGAGACAGAACAATCGGTTTTGACTCTCACGGATTTCTCCCTCAGTGGATGGTGTCATGGCACTGAGTGACCGGTGCCGGCTCTGAGGATGAGATGGTATTCCATCACTAACTAATGTCAGACTCCTTCATACAGGCTCTTATTAGAGTTACCACCTGCCTTTCGGTCATGTTTTAAGATTTTGCATAGGCCCGGATTTTATTCTTCAATAAGACTTTGAATACAAGTGTTTGATTCATTTTTAACATGGCTTTGTTGTCTTTATTTACTTTAACTCTCAGTCAGGATTCATTGAGGCAGCTCTAGAACACATTTTAAAGTGATTTCTGCTTATATTTGATAATATAAGTTTGCACTGATTAGAGGAAAAATGCCAGCTTTAAGTAATCTTCCTACTTTTGTACTGGCCGGGACAAGAAAATACTGACCATGCCATTCCTATAAAAGACTGGTCAGGTGGTAACCCTCTCTCCTAGCATGAGTCACTCCTCGTCCACACACCATCAATGTGCGGTTGAAGGAGGACTTCGTAGCACCGTCAGGCAAGTTGCATTTGTTGCTGGGCAGTGACGTCAGATGCGACATGCACACATCAGAGCCTTCAAGTCTCACTCATCATGAGTGACACTCACACATTTAGAGGTCTGTGCTGAAGTTTCACTCACACCTAGCTGAATCTTATCACTGGGAGACGGGAGAGGGTCCAAGTACTCCATATGTGACTTTGCTCGCACTTCTACTGTGTGCAGAGTAGCCGCTTACAACTAAAGAGGGAGACACTATTCACTTCATAGAGTTCAGCAAACCCACTGTCAGACATTTTGATATCACTACATTTTCAATATTTCACCTTGCGGCTGCACAGATTATACTTTTGGTGTAATATCAATTTAGATGTCTTTATTAATGATTTGATTGTTACCTGTGTACTCATCATTCCTATAATTTCACTAATGTCTCTTCCTCTGACATTATCAAAGTCAAATGTTATGTGAAATCACTTCCTGTGAGGCCATCAATAGGATAGTTTGTTTTGGCTCCTAAGAATCTCAAAACCTTGAGCTATGTGAAGCCCATACATGAGCGCTCATCTGGACTAAGGGGGCGGAGCATGCTCTTAGCTCAGAGATGAAAGCGTCTGGAAGCAGTGCAGGTGCTATACTATCAGCATTCAGACCAGAGGAGTGCTGATCTCTGCAAAAAGAAATGAAATGTTTGTTTCAGTTTAATTGCACTTCATGTCAGTGTTGTTCAACTCTACAATGGTCACAAAGTGGTTCCTCGCTTGAGTTCCTATGGGTACCTTCAGTCTCCTGATTTTCACACTGTGCTGTTTCTCCGATTAAATTGCCCTCGAAAGGGCATACAGTCTTTTCTGAGAGAGAAGTCAAACTTATGTTTCCTGGAGAAAGTGGTTAAAGCCTTTGTCTGTTTCTGCTGATTCTTGGATTTGACTAAAGTGAGTCAAATTCTGTGCCGAGGTGGGTTCACTAAGAGAAGCCCTTCAAAATGTACATTGACGCTGTATGAATCTGGCTTTGTATATGGTATGCTTACTAGGTGGTCATTCCATGCACAGAGATCAGGGGTTCCCCAAAAGTGTACAGGGCTCAATGTAAAACCCAAAGTGTAACAGAAGAAAAGGGTTTTTAAGGGTAAGGGTATAGGGCGCTCTGCAAAATTAACGCTAGGTTGTTTCAAGTTTCTGCAGTATCAAGTGTTGGTGCGATTGAGCGAGGGGATAATCCCTATAACCCCTCGTGGTGAGTCTGTTCACTGAACAAACTGTACGAACATCAAACAAGTGCCCATTACACACAACCAGAGAGTAAATATTATTCAATATCACTAAAACATATCAAACATGAGCAGGAAGTAAGCAAATAATTGTAAAATAAGCTGTCAGAGAAAACATAGTAATAAAGACAATCTTCTTTAATTTCTTGTGTATCCAGCCGACACGTGTTTCGTCGCATAGCAATGCGACTCATCAGGGCTGGGGAAGATACAAAATAGAACATAGTGGAGCATTTGTGTTTTCGTAGTTGAATTCACAGCGTATTAATCAAATAACGTGACTTGGTAATAGTGAGAACAACCAATTTTCAGCGTACAGAGTGAAGCATTGTGTATTCATACAAATTAGTTCAAGTTAAGACGTGACACAAGTGTCTAGTTCTATCAGTATTATTCCGCTGATCATTAGAGAAGATTGAGAACCGTGGAAACCAACGTATGTCGTCCTACAAGTGAGAGTATGACTATCGTGATTTCAAGAATTCGAGTGAGCGAGGGACGTATTGCAATGTGGAAATCAAAAAGCCAATGATAGTGATGGTGCCGAAACGGTTTGTTCTAAGATGAACAGATGAGATAGTATGAAGTGGTCTTGAGAAACCAGTCTGGCTAATAGCCACTGTATCTTTGTGACGAATATTTATGTAAGTGACTCTTCACTCCATGCCGCTAATTTCAAGTGATAGCTAGTGCGTGATTTTTAAAAAAATATTTCAATCATACCTGTAACCTTCGAGTGAGTGAAAGGAAGGTCTAAAATAGAAATAGAAAAGAAAAGGACAAAGAACAGGAAAACAAGATGTAATGTGCTATAACTACGGTAAGGTGAGTAAATGAGCATCGTATGTCTAGGTGAAAGACAGCGGGCTATAAAAAATATATATAAAGAGAGAGAGGCTCACCGCTTAGCCGGTGATATTTCCAACCCGGCCGGGCTCAGGACCAAGGAAGTGTAGATAAACTTTGATTCTGGTGTGAAGCTAAGTGATACAAGGGGAGGGGTAAGAGGGATAGTTAGCGTCTGAAAAAAGAGCTGTGAGAATAGAGTGGAGTGTCGAAACCTACTAAAAAGCCAGCTCACCACGTAGCAAAAAGCCTGGGTAGGTAGTTGCAGATCTGATCCGGACTGTGGGTATGACCGGATAATGTTGTTAAAAGCTGGCTTGGGAAGGAGCTCAGATAAAGCTGAGGGTATAAAGGGAAGATAAGGAAACAAAGGCATCAGAGAGAGGTTGGCTTGGAGGAAATCCAGAGGGCTGTGTGAAAACAAAATGTCAGGCACCAGTTACCCGGCATGCCTGACACAGTGTAAGGAAAGGGTTTACCTCGTGTTAAGAATGTAAAGCCAGAGGGATCCGCCGTAGGTCAGTGTGAGGGTGGGTACAGCGGGTATGCTCTCATCAGAGATTTGTTCCTGAAAAGGATTTAAAAAGAGAATTTCTGTTCATGCTAAGCAGGTGTCTTCAAATATAACAATCACCATAAAGATCGGGGCGTAATGGATCTAATGCCCGTACGAGCTCTTACCAGCCGTTTAGCGTAGAGAAGCGTAGGAGTAGAACCGCTTCCGAGTAAGGCGAAAACCTGTGTTCCTGGAAGGACACGTGATCTCAACCCGGAAACATATTTCAGGAGTATGTGACCGGGGACCCGTATGTAAAGGGCTAGAACGTGACACCCTCTAGCACGGGTGCGTTCCAGGGCAGAACCCATGGTTGCAAGAGCCAGCCTACTGTGCCGTCAAAGCAAAGAACAGCTAGAGAGTACGAAATAACCCATGTGCATAATTGGAAAGCCCGTAAGCGGCATTGTGAGTGGATGCTCATAAAAGGAATTTAATTGTGTGGAAAGAAAGTGAAAGTATATATGAGTAATAAAAGTGGGCTAGAAGAGAGGGAAATAAAGGGAGAAGAGAGGTGAGTGATATGGGTATTGCCAAATAAGGAACGGAACGTGAGATAAGAAGACGAGTTGCTTGCTGTGTACCATATCCAATGGTATGATTGTGTAGTGGCATGCCGAGAGACCCATGCAATCGAAATCGTTAAATATACTCATATGACTGGTACATATTATTTAGTGCCTTTTACATAGTAGGTAAAAAGAAATCACTTCTGTAATTGAAGCTAGCCACAGAGTATAGCAACATTAACAATAATTGAATAAAATGCATCAAAGAGATATACATGCCTGATTCAATGTGTCTACAGATTAAACAGCGAGGTATAATACAGCGTTGAAGAATAATGAAAATGCAATAAGTGACCATTCAGAATACGGAATGGCGAACTTAATGGATAAACACTAATTAGTGTTTGTGTGTCATGCATGGATCATGAGATATGCTCTGCTTAATGATTATGGTATTGGGCAGAGCTGACGACATACCTCTTTACCTTATCTTAATTACGTAAGTAGAGATATTATTGACCATTGGTGTGACTGTTGTGTCAATGCAGTCAGTTAGTTCTAGTTTAAAACGTAGGTCGGATACAACCATTACAAAAACATATGTGTCATATATGTAAACATTGTCAGCATGAAAAGATAAAAGGGAAATGGGGCAACACATGTGCCTGGTAGTTGACAACGATACTAGACGAAGGTTAAGGCACTGGCAGAACATTGTAAAACCAAAACAATTCACATATTCAGATGGATGGCTTATTACAAGTGAATCTATTGAATACGATCTAGTCTCCTAGAAAGTATTGTAACTCCTGATCAAAATTGAGACCGTGTTCTACTGTACAAAGATGTAGAATCCATGTGGCGTCTAAACGTCTCAACCTGAGTTCTGCTATGTGGTGAGCTGGCTTTTTAGTAGGTTTCGACACTCCACTCTATTCTCACAGCTCTTTTTTCAGACGCTAACTACCCCTCTTACCCCTCCCATTGTATCATTTAGCTTCACACCAGAATCAAAGTTTATCTACACTTCCTTGGTCCTGAGCCCGGCCGGGTTGGAAATATCACCGGCTAAGCGGTGAGCCTCTCTCTCTTTATATATATTTTTTATAGCCCGCTGTCTTTCACCTAGACATACGATGCTCGTTTACTCACCTTACCGTAGTTATAGCACTTTACATCTTGTTTTTATGTCCTTTTTCATTTTCTTTTCTATTTCTATTTTAGACCTTCCTTTCACTCACTCGAAGGTTACAGGTATGATTGAAATATTTTTTTAAAAATCACGCAATAGCTATCACTCGAAATTAGCAGCATGGAGTGAAGAGTCACTTACATAAATATTTGTCACTAAGATACAGTGGCTATTAACCAGACTGGTTTCTCAAGACCACTTCGTACTATCACATCTGTTCATCTTAGAACAAACAGTCTTGACACCATCACTATCATTGGCTTTTTAATTTCTACATTGCAATACGTCCCTCGCTCTTGAAATCATGATACTCACACTCTCACTTGTAGGACGACATACGTTGGTTTCCACGGTTCTCAATCTTCTCTAATGGTCAGCGGAATAATACTGATAGAACTAGACACTTGTGTCACGTCTTAAATCGAACTAATTTGTATGAATACACAATGCTTCACTCTGTACGCTGAAAATTGATGGTTCTCACTATTACCAAGTCACGTTATTTGATTAATACGCTGTGAATTCAACTACGAAAACACAAATGCTCCACTATGTTCTATTTTGTATCTTCCCCAGCCCTGATGAGTCGCATTGCTATGCGAGGAAACACGTGTCGGCTGGATACACAAGAAATTAAAGAAGATTGTCTTTAATACTATGTTTTCTCTGACAGCTTATGTTACAATTATTTGCTTACTTCCTACTCATGTTTGATATGTTTTAGAGATATTGAATAATATTTACTCTCTGGTTGTGTGCAATGGGCACTTGTTTGATGTAAAACCCAAAGTGCTCTATTAGTGGGAGCGCGGGCGAGCAGCCTTAGGCCTCACACAGAGAGTGGAAGGCATTTATTGCACAACATTGACCAATAATGGACACACGGCTCAATAAGGAGATCCACACCACTTTTGGAAAAATATACATTGTTTGTATTTTATTTTAAGACCAAGATCTTCGCAAAAAGGTAAGTACATTTTTAAATGAAAATACTTTTAGCTTTTAAAAGTTGGCATTTAGAATATGTTTGAAGCAGTTCAATGTTCCCTATGGTGAAAACAATAATGCAGTTTAACAGGTAAGTTCCACACTTACAAATCCAGTATTCAGGCCCAAAGGTCAGCAAGGAGCACGGGTTAGGTGAGTACCAAACCTGCACCACTAGCAGCACAGGGGCGGCTGAGTGCAGAGGTCAGAGTCAGAGTTCGGCCCAATGCTTTTCAGTAGAGACAGGGGGTGCCTGGAGCCACGCTGCTTGCAGGTAAATGATCAGTTGCAGAGGCTAAGCTTTGGGGGTTAGCACAAGCACAGGGGGGGACCCCAAGCAGCACCAATCATACACTACCAGGGGCAGAGGGGCAGCTGGATGCTAAATCAGCGCTGGGTGCCCAATGCTTTTGAATGGAGTTTGGAGCTTTTGACAAACAGGATGCAGGCATCCCACCGGAGGTTGCAAGAGGGAGACCAACTACAGGAGAGGTAAGTAGAGAGGCAGGGTGTCGTAGGGGCACAATTGGTTCAGCTCACCAAGGCCCAGGGGCTTCGGGTGCAGGGGTGCCTTTCAACTTCCAAGTCTTCTTACCTGAGCCAGTCACAGACAGGCAGAGCTTCTGGATTCAGTCTGCAGGCACCGTCATGGAGGTCAGGAGGGAGCGGTCAGCGAAAACTGGATTCGAGGTCTGTACCACTGGGGAGACTTCACTGGGCAGGTGGGCCACTCAGACGCGGGCCGTGGGCGTCGGGTGCAGGGATAGCGGTTCCAGCTGGATCCGGAGCCCTTGGAGTTGTATTCCTCTGGACAGGTCCACTCTCCACGGGAGATTGGAGTAATTTTTAAAGGCAGCAGTCCTCCCAGGGTTTTCAGAGGTCACTGGCTGCAAGACAGGTTGCAGGTTCGCAGAAGCTGAAGACAGGCTAGTAGGGATGGGGCCAAGACAGTCGTTGTATTCAGTCTTCTCTGCAGGGACGTCTTCTTTCTTCTTAAGTCATCGCAAATCCAATTTTCAGGATTGGTAGACGCACCTAAATACCCAATTTAGAGGAATTTTAGGGGAGTAGCAGGTAGGGCCAATTGGCACTTTACCTGGCTTGACTACACCATCTATTATGCCACCCTCCTGTGGGAGTGTGCACAGGCCTAGCCCTGATTGGCGGGTTTACCCATCTTCAAGAGGGTGAGGACTGAAAGATGTGCTTCACCTTGCCTCCCCCACCTGAGGGGTGGATTGTCAGAGGTGGGCACATCTCTTATTCTCCTAAGTTTTCCCACCGGTTTTCCCATATGAAGTGGGGGTGTAAACCGGAGGCTGCCATCTTCTGTTAGCAGCAGAGGCACAGGATTGCATATTACAAAGGCGGCAGGCCTTTAAAGCTCCCCTTTGAGCACCGGCCCATCCTGGGGGAGGAGGTGTGACACCTTGGCCCAGGATGTGCATTGTTTCTGGTCCAAGAGAGAAGGGGCTCTCCACCCAGGGGTCCAGAAACATGTCTGGTGGTGGCTAAATGCCTACAGCCGGTCAGAAACCACACCAGGATTGGTAGGTTTTCAGGGGGCACATCTGAGGTGCCCTCTGAGTACATGGTATAATAAAGCTCACAGTGGCATTGGTGTGGATATATTGAAAGGAGTAGTTTGGTACCAAACACCCCTATGTTCAGGGAAACAATCATGGTGCTGTGGAAATTGAGCTGTCGAGTTTCCAGCCCATGTACTCTGTTTGGCTTCACTGGCACTTACAATATTAAAGAATGGACCCTAATATTGTTGGGGCGTATCTGCTCATGCAGATATGTCCTCACCTGTGGTATAGGTCACCCTGCATTGGGGCTGTTAGATCGGCTAGAGCGGTGACTGACCTATACCTTCAGGCAGTGTTGTCTGGCATGGCACCCAGGTAGAGTGCCATGTCAACCTTGTTGTTTTCTCTCTCACAGGGGCATGCAAGCTGCAAGGGCAGTGGCATGGTCACACTGAGGAGGGTACGAGGGGACCCTCTTCAGCTCCCAGGCCCTGGGTACCCAGGGTACCATTTACTAGTGACTTACAGGGGGCAGACATAGCAATTGTGGATATGTTTTGGGAAAAAGCACTGGCACGGGAGACCCTTTGCACTACAATTGAAACCCCATCAAAACCAGGCAGCACAAAACAGGGGATAACCATGTCAAACGAGGCTTTCGAGGTTTTCAGCTGACACATCCGGGGGATTGAAAGGGCGTCCGATGAAATATCTTCATCCCGCAAAGAACACGACATAAACCGAGGTGGCATCAAAGAATCTAGCACACCATAAGTCATTGGGGGTAGAGGTTACTCCTGCTGCAGACCGTCTTCACCATACCCAGGGGTTCAGGGGAAATAACACGCCTGTGGCAACAGAAACCATTATGAAAGGACTGACTTCATGTTCAGCTTTTCTGCACAATACAAAACCCCTGAAAGAGAAAAGAATAGCGACTCTTCATTCAGAGTGCATCAATCCTTTTGCTTGCTTGTTTCTATTTTCACTTTTTGCCATTGAGTTTCACATGTGATTATTACATATTATTTTGGGTGACTGATATTTCTAGGATAGAAATATAGGGTGGGGGTGTTAGGGGGACGGATTTTAGTTAAGAACACACCCCTGATATACTGCTACTTCAAGGGACTCATTTACTAGGTACAAAGTGTGTGTTCTTGGGTAGGACTGTGCTTCTTTTGTTTAAAAAAAAATAATTGTTAATGATGTTTTTAATAAAATGTATGTGATAATGTGCTTTTTAACAAAATGTTAATGAATGTAAAAAATCATTTTCTGCTATAACAAATACAATAAATGTCATAATTTTAATCAACAGAACCTCTAGTATTTGATCACTTTACCTCTTGTTTTACTACTTAGTTAACTCTGGAACCTTGATATTCGTCCTACAAGTTTGTGAAATTATATTACTTAAATTCACTAGTTCATATGTGTAAATTTGTTACTGTGTGGGGTGCCTCATACCTGATCATACTCCCAGCTGTATCATAAATTAAGTCTTGATAGTAGGACTGCCCACAACAGTCTGACCTATCACCTACAACCAGGAAAAGGGAAACCTTATTTTTTATTGATTCTTGGGTAGGATGTATACACCCATGTCAGTCATGCAGGATTTACTTAGTGGTCCACAGGGGTCGCCATTCTCCATTTGCCTCTGTAGGTCCTTTCCATTTTCAGTACAGATAGTTCATGTAGACGACAAAGGTAAACATGTCATTCTCTACAGTGGGTTCTCCGATCATTCACCGGTCCGATACACCTCCTGACATTGACAATGCGAGTTGAAGGGTAAATGGTGTTTGAATGTTAGATGATACTCTTGTGAAACACCTGCGGAATGAGATCATAGTTTATTTTTACATTATTGCGGGTTCAGTCTCCGCAGCAGTTACAGCTTGGGAAGCATTCAAGGTAGTGACTAGAGGAAATACCATGGCTCAGGTTAGACGTAAGCTCGAAAATTGGGAGAGGGAGATTACTGACCTAGAAGACCAAATTATTCAGGTAGAAAAGAGGGAGGTGAATGCAAACCATACCAAAGCAGCTCAACTCCTTTAACATCCGAGAACCACACTAAAGCAGAAGATTCATATTACTGGATGGACAGGTTAGTTGTATTCACAAAGTATGAAGTGGGTGACCAGGATGGGAAATTTTGTACTGGCTTCCAAACAAAGGCCATATGTCAAGAATTGTCCCTTCGATTGTATCCACTGAGGGTCAAGTAGAGATATTACAGAGGCATTCACCCATTACTACGAAATATTATATTTTTGTGTACATCCCCCTCCTGCTAAACTTCAAAATCCCATCATAAGAGATCTTTCAGTGTGGGCACTGTCAAGGGAGGGCCCAGGTCCCAAGGGGTCTACTATTACATTCTTCAAGAAATGTGCCTTTCTGGTTCTTCAGCATTTAAAGTTGATGTTTCAAGGGGCCTTTGTGAATTGCATGCATTCTGACTTCTTGTGAGGGGGGGTTATTTCAGTTACTCTGAAGCCGCATAACTCCCCACAACTCGGTGCCTTCTATAATTCTATTTCAGTAATTATTAATATCGAAGCTAAAGCCTGTACAAACGTAATAGCCTTGAGATTACATGATGTCATCCGAATACTACTGCATGATGATCAAAATGGCTTTATGCCTAATAAGAGCACTCATAATGGTCTCCGGCAGCTCCACATTATACCCTCACATGTGCACGATTTCCACAGCCCAACTGCCCTACTTTTGCTTTATATATAGAAGACTTTTGACATGGTACATTGGCCTTTTATGCTAATTGCACTATAAAATGGATTTTGGGCCTCGTTTCATTTGTTTTGTCTATACCCTGTATACCTCCCCTTGGGCACAAGTGGGATTAAATAACCCATTATTGGCCCCACTCTCGACATCGAAAGACACCAGACTTGGTTACCCTCCCACACCCCTATTGCTCTCCCTTGTTATTGAGCCTCCGGTTGAGCGGTTCCACTTAGATGCACAGGTCAGGAATCTGGCCTGGGGAGACAATCATAAGGGTAGAATTATGCTTTATGCGGATGACACACTTTACGCAGATGACATACTTCTATACATTCCAGGCTGAGTGTGAGAAGTTGGGCTGGTATATGCTGTCCACTAGTTAAGGTGGGCACCTTGCACCAGTCCAAACAACCCTTATGATGTATGAGGTCAAAGATAGATAACCTTTATGAAAGCTATCCTAGTGGTAGCTATGGAGAGCAGCCTTAAGGCTGAGTCTTAAAGGAGTGCACAGCAGCTTGTTTTACCAGATCTCAACCTCCTGAGTAATCAAATGAAAGGAGAACCACACAAGTGTTATTTATTACTAAACACTCTCTACTAACCCCTATACGAGATTAGAGCAGAAAACACACACTACTTAATCAATAGAACAACAGTAAATAGCACAATACACAATAGGCTCCAGGGGGAGTACTAAAAAAATGGTATAACAACAACGACTTCATGAGACACAGTGCCTAGAGCACATAGAATCACGGGGACCCCAAGGAACCAGCCAAAGGAGTGACACAGGGAGCCCACGGAGGGCGGGGGCAGTGTGGGAACACAGACGCAGGCTCCGTACAAGTCGCGGTTGGAAAATTACAGTTCAAGGACACTTCGGAGAGGACTTCAAGCAAACCCTTTGGAATATACAAGGTTCAAAGGCCAGCACTCTTGTGAGTACTGAGGTACCCGTGTTTCCTATCCCAGAGGAGCCGGGTGCAAAGGGGTCAAGTGGTGTTGGAAACCCTCATCGTTTTCAATTGTGTGGTGCTGCCGGGAATATGAAAACTGTCTGGTGGAGTCCAAGCCTAGATCTGAGGTGAGAAGAACCTGAAAGCAGAGGGGACAGAATCTGGGTCACTTCAGGGTGACCAGGGGCTCGATAGACGAATGCCCACCGATGCCGGGAGCTTCAAGTGTGAAGATAGGATGCTTGACTCTGCAGCCATGGGGAACAAGAGACGTTGACGATGACCAAAGTCTGGAGGTGAGCTGTTGAGTGCTGAGGGGTCAGTGTCCGGATTGAGCATCAACAAGCCTTGGCAAAGGCAACCCATGCCGGCAGAGGAAACAGGTTACGGTGAGGACCAGCAAGGTCCTGGGGACTCTCCAAACTATGGGGAGTAAGGGCACATCTGGAGCAACCAGGGAAGCCCAAGGCAAATCAAAGTGTCCCTCGCTAGGACCCACAGGCCAACAGACCAGGGATCGCAAAGGGAATCACAAAGCACCAGCCCACAGAGCACTCGTGGAGTGGAGGCTGGAGATCGTCAATGGAAAAACTGCTCAGGGTTGGGACTATAAGTAGTCCAATGCACAACCTAAGGGATTGCCAAAAAGCATATGCTGCTGAAAAAGTACTCAGTGCACAGGGGTTCAGGTTGCATGGTCCCCACAAGGGATACGGGACTCAGGATTGCTCAGAGAGCAGATCGACCTCAGAGATGCTCGGGAACTCGCCTCCTGTGTTGCAGAAATCTTCAGAGTCCTCAGGAGCTCGGGAGATGCAAACCAGTCAGATGCTTTTAGGTGCCTGTTGTTGCAGGGGAGTAACTCTTTACTGTAAGGGAGATTCTTCTATCGTCCAGCGAAGTGTAGACCATTGAAGTACTTGGTTTCTGCTTGCAGAGTTTATTCCAGGTAAAATCCAAAGTCCTGTAGTTTCCCACTTTATACCCAGGGAAGGCATTCGACTAACCCTAGGGACCCTCCATGGGGAGGGTTAGGACAGAGGGGACGCTACACCCATGTCCTTTGTCCAGTTTCACACCAGAGCAGGAGCAAATGGCTGCTGCAACCGGTTTGAGCTGGACTATGCATGGGAACACCAAATGTGCCCCCAGTGCAGACTTTCTGGTGCTCTAAGAGTGCATCCACCCAGCCCCAATACACTAAGGCCTAGTTGGGAGGTGGTCACACCGCCCATAACAGGAAACCTATTGTCAGGCTTGGAGGGCAGATTCGTGTCTGTGGCTGGTATCATCCATTTTGCCCGAGACTGTTGCCTCCCTGAAATCCTCCCTGGAATCCTGAAATCAGCTTTGCTGTTTGTTAACCCCATTTTGAACAAACTGCTGAACGCCTCACGGAAGTCTGCTGTTGTTCTGAAGGGGCGAAAACAGTCCCTCCTGTTACCACTGTTAACAAAACTAATGCTGACCCCAAAACTCTAAGCAAATTCAGACCACTTTCAATTCATCCCACAGTAGCCAAAACGCTGGAAAAGATGGCTAATAGACAGCTTTCCCTTTTTCTGGAATCAAACTCCCTTTTCCATGAAACGCAGTGTACAGGGTACAGTACAGAGTTGGCCCTACAGGAGGTCTCAGAATTTATCAAGTCTAATCTGGTTCAGGGTGCATCAGCTACGGTTGTAGAATTGGATTTGTCTTCAGCGTTTGACACGGTCTCGCATTCTATCCTACGGCAAAGGCTGTTGAAGATTAGAACTCAAGGGAAAGCTCTGTCTTGGCTTAAATCATATCTTGAGGACAGATCTAAGGCTGTTTTCCTTGCTCCTTTTACTTCGGGTCCAAAGACCCTTAAATATGGATTCCCCCAGGGCTGTCCCTCACTCTTTTCAATGTGTATTTGGGGCCCTGGCTAACTTTGTCGAAGCCTGGGGCTTGAGAGTGATTTCCTGTGCTTATGACGCTCAGCACCTTCTGTCCCTCCAGGATGAGGCTTCTGATGCCTTCAGTTCTTCTAAGAATTGCCTGAAAGCAGTGGGCAATTGGATGGGTGAGAGCTGCCCTAAACTGAAATACCAAAAAAAAAAAATTCTTCTCTTTAGCTCTATAAAGCCCCCCGATTAGCTCAATTGGTGGCCCCTCTTGTGTGAGAAACCAGGGTTCAAACCCTTCTTTTTTCTAAAAGTTTTTTTAACAAAGTTTTTTAACCACTCACGTGAATTGTATTGTTTATCTATTGTGTTTTTAATTTGTATTTATTACGTAATACATTTTGATACCATTTTGATAATTTTGGAGTCACATTTGCAATGGGTGTGTCTGTGGAATGAGGAAAGAGTTTTTACTTTAACTTTGATGTGGCTGTATAAGGGTGCGAACTTAGATGAGTGTTTGAGATAGTAAGCCCAAGGGATGGATTATTTTACACTGTTGTGTTGGTACCCAGTCCCTTGGATAGTTGGGCCACTCCCTTCAAAATATAAGGTCAAATTTGACCCCACCTTCTCTTTTGAACTGCAGGTCAAAGCCGTCTCGGCTAGCTGCTTTGCTACCTTGGACTCCCTCAGGAGGATATTGCATCTGGTTCTGGTGGGGCCACAGAACACCATTGTTCTTGCCCTGGTTACCTCAAATTTGGACTATGTGAATATTCTGAATCTGGGCTCACCAACCTACTTACTGCAAACGCTGCAGATCACTCAAAATGCAGCAGCGCCTTATTCTTAAGGTGCCCATGCATCAGTCCGTTTCTGGTCATCTTTGTTGCTGCACTGGTTACCGGTCATTGGCCATATCACATTCAATTATATCACAAGTAAATAACACCTTGCACTGCGAACGTCTGAACAGCAACCCAGTGAAATAGATCAGTGAAGACATTCTCCGGATCATTGTTGTAGTACTTTATTCGATAAAAACATTTATCATAAAAGTAAAAACCAATTTCGAGTACAACAACCCGTAAAAGTTCATACGCAACAATATACAAATCTTCAAAGCAATAAAAAACATATATACAGTAAAAATAGAACAAACCAGGAGGGCCATTAAAAAAAACAGAATAGCAGCAGAGTCAGACACAGTTAGCCCAAGTTATCTTTTAGTACCCTCGTTTGAAATCATCTTTATCTGGTTTGATCGTATCTGCCAGGCTCTTCCCAAATATTTTACAACCCCACACACCAAAGCCAAAGATGTTACATCTGTTGTAAGAATGCGTAGGGCATTAAGATGCCGTCTGAAGCCCAACTCCCCACAGATCGGCCTAAGCCATCGTCTTCTTGCCCCCTTATAGGCTCTACAAGCGAACATGAAATGGGCTAAAGACTCTTTGGGGCATGGGCAACATGGGCATCAGGTATGGTTGGGCAGGGAAGATATCCGGATTCTCCGGATCACCCAAGAGGGTCTGTAAAATAGATTCATTAGTAAAAATGGATTCCTGTTCCTCAATAACAAGGAGCCAAACACCCCGGTATTGTATACTCTACCCAAAGTGCATAAAGATGCAGAGGAACCCCCAGGAAGGCCCATCCTGTCAGGCTGTGGCTCCATTCTGGAACCCCTATGGAAATATGTTGATTTTTTCGTAAAGGACCTTGTTGGTGACACTATGACCTATGTCAAAGACACCACCCACCTTATCAATCTGATTGAATCACAAGCCTTCAATCCAAACACAGAACTCCTTGTCACTCTTGACATAGAGTCCCTGTATCCAAACATTCCCCAACAAAAGGGTATAGACGTAATCAAGAAACATCTAAATAACCGTCCAGCGCCCCATCACATACCCACTGAATTTAAAAGTAGTCTGCTTGAGATTGCACTCAGTAGGAACTACTTCCTGTTTAAAGACACATACTTCCGACAGTGCAAAGGCACTTCAATGGGGGCAATTTTTGCTGCAAACTTTGCTATTCTGTTCGTGGATGACTTGGAATCCAACATCATTCTCAATGACACGAATCCACACGTTGACAAGATCCGTCGTTGGCGCAGGTACATAGACGATGTCCTCATGATTTGGGGCGGTGACCAGAATGCATTAAAAGAGTTCTGTGCTTGGCTCAACATAAGCCAGCCGGACCTAAAATTCACATTTAGCTATAATGGATGCACACCAGGTAGACTACCTGGATGTAACTATCAAGTGCATGGATGGCCAGTTATACACTACTTTATTCAGAAAGCCCACCGAACGGAACACCCTGCTTGAATACCACAGAGCGCACCCCAGGGCACTCAGAGATGGCCTTCCATGTGGGCAATTTCTGAGGATCAGGCATAACTGCAAATTCAAGGAAGACTTTTTTCATGAGGCAGAGATCATCTTTCAGTAATTAACATCCAGGGGCTACCCCAGGAAACTAGTGAAACGCGATATGAAAAGAGTGTGGTATGCCCACCGGGAACACCTACTCCAACTACGTGATAAGAAATCACTAACTAGGATCACCTGTGTCACCACTTTCAGCACAGTGAGCAATAAACTGACGAAACTAGTGAGAAAACATTGGTCTGCACTGGACCCACTCGAACTAAGTACAGGAACCCCCTTTTTCTCTTTTAACCTCTTCCATACTAATGACAAGGTCAGCTCGTCATGCAGGTCCACTGGAGCTGTGCTTATGACGAGCTGACCTTGTCATGAACAATGGGAAAAAAGAAGGTCCAGCGCAGCAGAAAAATACCCTGTAGCATTGAAGGTGTTAAAAGAGGGCACAACCTTAAAGATCACTTGGTTAGGGCGTCCACACCAGTCAGAAAAAATAACACTATTGAGGCTTGTTTCAATCTGCCACCAATCGTTGGACACTACAAATGTAATCTCTGCATGGCATGCGACTCCACATTTTTGAATATGATAATTGTAAGCATGCTCTTAAGTAATTTACCAACTACAATTCCAAAAATGTAATCTACTGCATCAAGTGTCCGTGCCAACTATACTACATCGGTCGGACTACACAGCAGATCAAGACCCGGATCTCACAACACAGAAGCCCGATCCATTGTAAAGTACTCACGGCGGTAACAAAGAATCCATACTCAATCGTCTAGAATGCAAATGGATCTATAACTGCAAGACAATTGAAAAAGGACTGAACACTCTTGATGAGTGGAATTCCTGTGTTTGATACCATGCCACCAAGGTCCCTTGAACCAGTTGTCCTCCTCATAGGTCTAACCTGATAAGCCTTTTGTCACCCACTATGCTAACCTTGTACAGAATTAACTAATGTTACTTTTTGTGTTAACCATATCTACATATCAAGATATCTCATAACCTACAAAGCGGTGCTGGAATTCGCTACGCATCCCTTATGTGTTTGTACTATTCCTAGGCTGAATGCGCACTGTAATCAATGTATCCTTACAGCTAGGATGCTAGTTCTGTATATCTAAACTTGCCTTACCTATGGAACCCTTAGGGTCATCATACACATTGTAAATATCAGCACATACATTGGACTAAGCACAACTGAGTGTTAAAGGGCTACTCTCAAGCCCTGTAGTTGAAAATATGCACATTATAATTATTAGCACATATACCCTGCTGTAACTTGTAATTTTTAATAACCAACAAGGTGTTGCAGCTAATACTAGCTAGCTATTACCTACTGATCGCAAAAGATGTATTGCCAGATTAAATACCTTATTGAATAGGGGCTCATTTTAAGTCCGCAATTTAATTTAAATGTCAACACTAAAGTAGAATTACGGCACGTAATAAGGGCTATTCCCAAGCCCAAAATTTAAGTATGTATACTGAACTCATAGCATTAATGATTAGACACGTCATCCTGGAAACGAGGGAACCATTAGCCATGCGCAAATGGGTAGAGTCTCTCCTGCATCTTACGTATGCGGCTCAAACACACAGGCGCGTGTTAGCAGTCACTACAGCGACGTGATCACGACTTCTTGTGCAGGCGCGTAGGATCAAACACCCGGAAGCCATTATTACCTTGGCGCCCTCTGCCACGCCCTCTGATGGAGCAACAGCATTCAGCGCGACCGCCGCGTGGAGCAGGAAAACTATCCCCGGCTCAGAACACGGCGATTTAGTAAGTGTCCCTGCCTGCCCCGCGGACCCTGCTGCTTGTACATGACCTCTCATTTCAACCTTGTAATTCCCGCCACTTTAATTACAGATCCAGATCTCAGACATGAATCAGAGACTGTATTGGTAATTATGCTTATGCCCTATTTGAGCCCACGCTTTCACTAATGGTCAGCCCCGCAAGGTGTCTAGAGTTTTATGTAACCAAAAAAATTTTAGTGGACCTAAACAAGGGTGTACCAACGAGGATATCTTAATTGAAAATATCTATACCTTGTTTTTAGGACTCGACTCGAACAATTCTCCAAAACCCTCTTTAAATATGTATATCCTCCACACAGTATACTCAAGTAAGCATGGCTCATGATTTTAACTGTAATTTACACCCTCTCATAAATTAGTACCATGTTCCACATTGTTTGATTAATCTCTTGTAGACTATGACCTCTAAATACTCACCTGGAACCATTAATTGATGTAGAGGAACCTCTACTCCAACTGAGTTGCAGTAAGAAGTCACTATGTACCGTTAAGACCCAGACTAGAATCCCTATTTACGGACACTTGGGTTTGATTTTTGATTTTTTGCCTTACTCGCCCCAGATCCTTCCATACTCGAGTGCTACATTAACCAGGCTTCGAAGAGACTGAACCTACATAGAGTGCCCCAGACACTCCTCCTCTTCATTTACCTGCTCCCTTAATTAGTAAGTGTAGGTATGAGACACAGCGCGTAATGTAAAGGTCACCCTGGTATCATTACCCCAAATACTTAAACACGCATTAGCTCTAATCCCTTCCCACACCTTGGGATGTTTTATGCAAAAAACTGTGAACTAAACTAAAAGCATGCCAACTGTTATTACTCTGGCACTGGGAGCACAAAGGTACTGTATCAATTAAATGTCCAGTAGGGCACAGTGCTAACATAAGCTAATTTGTTACTCCTGTTTCATACTGCTCACCCTGTCCTGATGATGATCTTGACTACGTAAAGATCGAAACGCCGTCGACCCCCCCCAATGAAAATCCCCCCATTGTATATATCGTTGTGGATTTCTTGTTGTTGTGTTGGTGATATTGCGTGTATCTTCACTCTCACTTAGTCACGTTACACACTTTTTTCACTCATGTGAGCACCTGAACGTACCTGTGTAATGCCAACTGGCAATCATAATGATTAAAAGTACACATGTTGCCCTACATACTTTGCTCCCTAATTTATTCAATATCTTGATAAAATAACTTTTTCTTTGTATCTTTGGACCTAATTAGGCCATCCCTGAACCATTGTTCCTTTTATATGCATTACAACCCCAGGTTCGCTTAACAGGGTACCCTTGTTTTGCCTAACAAATTCAAGGCATTAATCTTCGCCTACAGAGCCCTGGAGCAGAAAGGTCCGCAGTATCTGAGACGAAGACTCAGGATCTATTGTCAGGGCAGATCCTGAGGTCCAATTCACTAAAGCCCTTGAATACCCTCAGCGTTCGTAGTTCCAGGAGTGGTGGGTGACCCTTTGCCTCACTAACAGCGAAACTATGGAACTTTAACTGCGTCCTGGCTTTCACCATCAGAAATGGTCTAAAAGAACTGACGTCAGCGTGCAGGTGGGGCATCTTAAGTAGACACTGCGATGTCATCCCGGTGCCTACGACACAGGACACGGAGTCGACCGACGCCACCTACTGAAGCGCAGGGGTACTGCTAAGAAAAAAATTCTCTGGATCCAGTCTGAAACCTGGGGGTAATTTTAAGGTAAGGAATCTATAACTAATAGTCTCTTCCAGATACAAGCATCCTGGTACCAGTTTCAGGGTAACACCCCGCATCAACCAGACTCGCTTGAATCCAGTGGCAAAGTAAGCAAGGGGCCCCATGTCTCGGCGTACCCTGCCAACTTACGGCAAACAAAGCAAACACAAGGAGATGATGGACTTGTGGTAAATAAATAAATATTACCGGTACTATTTTTCTATGCATTAACTGAAAAGGATAGCTCAAAAAATAAGAGGCAGAATCCGTGGTATCTGAGTCATACGGGCTTTAATCAGATGGCTTGAGCCAATGGACCATCGGGTTCCATCACCTGCAAAGGTTCAGGAAGGGACAGACATAGGACAAAGAGGGACAGCTAAAAACTCATTAACATCATACAGTATATATAGTAAAACAGTATAATTGCATTGAATATAGTAGGCGTAACAAGTGGCAAACGAAAGATAAGAACATATGGGCGTGAAAAGAAGGCGTGCACAGGGCGTGCACGGAGACATGTGATGTAAACGTCACAGAAGTGTCATAAGTGGGTGGATACATGGAGGGGGCTACCTGGTGGAGTTCTGGACTTTTTGGTTCTGTCCAGAGGTGTCAGGGATAACACCCGAAGACCCCGGAGTTCTACCTGTCTCGGTGCACAAATAAACAGAAACACGGGCTTCTCGATGGTGGCGTCAAAGACCAAAGGTTTATTACTGCAGGGACACAGAAGTCACAGAAACTGCACACGGGCAGCGTCTAGGAGCCTGTTCAATTTGTACAAAGAGGGTTGCTCCTTATATACTGAATATTGGGCTTCAGGCAAATTCTTTACATGTTAGCACATTCCAAAATCTTTGTGTCTTGTACAATAAATATTTGGCGTTGCACAGGAATCGTCAACAATATCTGATGTTAAAACATTACGAACGAGGGGTTCCCACTATTTCATCATAATCCCATGTCAATTTCTCATTCAAGACCCGGACCGCCTCATCGTAAATTTCGTTACCTCCCCCTAATAAAGGCCCAGAAGGAAAGGAGCAGAGCCAGGTGCAGAAGATAGAAAGACAGGATAAGAGATGTTTGTGGGTCGTAAATGGGCACGGTTACCAGCTTCGGCCACCTAATCATGATCAGGCTAACGAACACAAGAACCAGTATAGCAGGACTGGCCTCAGGCTGGGGAGGCAGTTCTTGCCGAGTCATGCTGCCACAGCGTTGCTGGCCTAAGGCGCACGTGTCCCTCGCAAGGTGAATCGCCGGCTAAAGCCTACGTGTCCTTAAATGAAAAGAGGTCATTGCGTGTCCATTGACTATGTGAGGGCAAGGAATACAAAATGGCTTCCGTGTTCTAAGATGGATGCCACGGGTAGATCAGAAATGTGTTCATAACAGGAGTGCTCTTGCTCGTAGCATAGCGAAAACACCAGGATATACTAAATGGATCATTTGCGGTTCACTGATACCAAAATCATGTGTTTACGACAATGATGAAAACACGGGTTAAAATCGTCACGGAACCTCAGACCCTCCTTTTGCCCTTACATAGGCAATTACTCAGTCTATGTCAGAGTCTAACTCTATGCTCATTAGGTCAGTGACATGTTGTTGCACCATCATCCTGTCCCGTGCCTTTTCTCCTAATGCAGGTGGTTTTCTGAAACAGGTTGCAGCACAGAGACTACACAGAGCGGGACCACATTGGATAATAAGGCAGCACGAGAACAGAAATACTAGGATGGCGCCAATGACCATCAGGACCTTCCATCCCCACGCTGATACCAGAGTCCAAAACCACTCCATGAAGGACCAGTTTCCCTTGTCTACGTGTATAGAGTCGGAAATCTTGTGTAGCTTAGAGATCGCTTCATAGACAGTCGGTGCATTATTAGGAATAAAAACACAGCAGCTCGATTGGATCATTCTGCATACCCCACCTCGATCTGCAAGTATTACGTCTAGAACCATTCGGTTCTGCAACGTCATGAGACGATCCGCCTGAAGCTCAGCTGTTAAGTTACTAAGGGCACCAGCCGTTTCTGTGATAGTAGATTCAACTACCCGTGTTAGTTGACGTAGATTTCTACTATTGGCCATAGGCCCCCAAAACGGAAGGAAACCTTTGAAGAAGTCTCCAGCTTCCTGACCAGCGGTATCTTCCTTGCTGAAGACACCTCTTGCTACTCTGGTCTTGTGATAATCTGAAGAAGCAGTGTATGTCGGAGGTAACAATCGAGCAATATAACATGAACCTGAAAAGTCAGCAGGCAGCCATGTATATGCTCTGTCCTGACAGATGAAGTAGGTACCTCTAGCAGTAAGGAAGGCAGGGGAGGAGTTAGATGGAAATACTTAAGTCTCAACGCACTCACTCCTCCCTAGCTGAGCTCTCAGATTTCTCCCATTTCCTTGCAAACAGACCTGACCTCGGTGAGGCACGACCCAAACTGAAGTGGAGCTTTTACGCTTGCTTTCTCCCAAACTAAGGCGATACTCTGTAGAGTTCCAACTTAAATACACCCGTAATTCATCTCTAGGGTAAGATGGAGTATTATTGACGTCTTTAATCATGTCAATAATTCCCTGGACTAAAGCTTTGTTGGCTGAGTTGTATTTAGTGGACCGTGGTGGACGCGGAGGATAGGTCTCAAGGGCATATGAAAAAATGGTCTGAAAGGCCTGAAATGATCCATTATAGCTAAAAGGCAAGACTAGATAGGGAATGCCTTTATCCATAGTGTGAGGTATCAAGCCACACACCCAGCAGTCTGTAGTATTAACTACCAGTTGGTGTTGATGCAAGAGCTGTACAAATGTATTGTTAATAAATTCTGAGCGTCGAGCTTGTTCGTGTTCAGGAAATGAGTGAAAAGAATGCATAGAAGAAACCGTAGAAGTAGTAGGATCAAGGGGAGGTACTGTAGTTACTGGCATAAAAATCAAATGCACACCAAAGATGATTCCACCCACCAACGTTATCAAAACAATTAAAAATGTAACTGCACATTGCATTAGAAAGCATTTGCTGTGAAGTATTCTGTACAGTCTATTTCTGCGAACATAAATTACATTCTTTCTTTGCAGCTCAGGAAGCTCCATCTTCTACGACCGTTCGCGACCACTGATGATGTGTACGTAGATGAAAATGCCTCTATCAGTCCTGGGAGTTCCCAGAACTAACAGAAAGATCGACCTTATGTCTGACCCCCGCAGATTCAACTAGGCACACAGCCACGACCCTACGGCTACCCAGACGGCAAGGCAAAATTTTAAAACAACAAAAATAATAGTAAACTTCCTGGCTGGAGGCAATGTATCAGAAAATTCAAATGTGAAAATTGGCAGTTGCCTGCTTTATTTGTCCATATTGCGAGGTCGCAAGTTGTATCTCAGTTTTGCAGGAACTGTCTGATCTGGAAACAATGTATTTTCAGCTGACGTTACAATGTTCACGTTCGCAGATGGCAAATGTTCAGGGTTCAAAAGAGCAGTTTCAGGAGGAGAGTCAGAGTTTGATGTATCCGTGATCAGTTCTGCATCGCTGAAAGGTATGAACCTGGGGACTTGTTCTGTTTCAGAGGTACCGATTCCTTTCTTTACCCAGTTGTCGTAAGGAAGTGGCAGAGGCACACGTTTGACATGTGTCGTATGGATCCAGTTCTTCCTTCCGGCCACTCGAATAGCAGTCCTCGTTGCCAACAAGACCTGGAATGGTCCGACAAATCTGGGTTGGAGATTCCTTGTCCGACCAAAATTCCTAATGACCACCTGGTCACCTGGTTTCAGCTGATGACCTGGACTCTCCGGTGGCTTTGGCAATGCATCGAAAACCTGTTGGTGAATAAGGCTCAATTTAGCAGTCAAGTCGAAAAGATAATCAATTAACATTGGGTATTCCAGCTGCTTAAATTCTTTCGGTCTAGGTACCCCCCAAACATTTGCAGGACGACCAAAAATTATTTCATATGGACTAAGCCCTACTCTAGAATGTACAGTTGCTCTTGTTGATAACAAAGCCAAAGGCAGTGCATCTGGCCAGGACAAATTCGTGGATGCTTGTATCTTAGCAAGTTTCAGTTTAAGGGTGCCATTGTAACCCTCAACTAAACCCGCGGACTGGGGATGATTCGCACTATGAAACTTCTGTCTAATCCCTAGGCCGGCACACACACTCTGCATAACTTTCCCTACGAACTCACTTCCGTTATCTGACCATACAATCCGTGGCATTCCGTATCTGGGGAAGTATTCTTTAAGAAGAATTTTGGCAGTGGATAAGGCAGTATTGTCCTTTAGTGGGTATGCTTCAATCCATCTGGAGAAAGCACAAACTACCACTAGGACGTATTTCAGATTATTGCAACGATCCATGTGAATGAAGTCTAACTGAATTACTTCAAAGGGGCAGGAAGGAGGAGCGAAGTGACCTGTAGGTGTGGGGATTCCCTTGCCAGGATTATGCATCAAGCATACCATACAATTTCTCACCACTCTCTCTGCACACTTACTAATCCCATCATTCTTCCAGACCGGAGCCAACATCTTACAAATCCCTTTAGAACTGATGTGCGCTGTTCCATGTGCCATCGTTACTACTGCAAGCACATACGCATCAGGCAACATCCAACGCTGTTGTTCCGACAAGTCAATCCAACACCCACTCGAGTCCAATTTACCCGTGCTCTCTTTCCATGCACGCTTTTCCTCCTCAGTCGCCTCTTTCTGAATTTCTTTCACGCTTTCCACTGTGTCTTCACACATTCCAGACTCAGAAATCCATCTTGCAGACGTTGAAACATACATTCTACTCATCATGTTTCTAGCTGTCTGTTTTGCAGTCTCATCGGCAAAAGCATTCCCACGACCAACATCATCCGTGATTGCTTTATGAGCACTGCATTTCACAATCGCAACTTCAGTCGGCAAGGTTAGAGATTCCAACAAGTCATTAACTAGCTGACCATGTTGAATCTTAGTCCCATGGGACGTAATGAAACCTCTCTCTTTCCACAAACGGCCAAAACTATGGGCCACGCCGAACGCGTACTGACTATCTGTGAACACATTCACTCTCTTTCCCTTAGCTAAAACGCACGCTCTTGTTAGCGCAATCAATTCTGCAGCCTGGGCAGAATTCTGACTCACTCTTGCAGTCTCCACAATCGTACTCAAAGTCGTTACTGCATAAGCAGCAGTCACATCACCATTCTCCAATTTAAAGCAAGACCCATCAACATACAGCGTGCCATCTGGATCTGATAACGGAGTGTCTTTTAGATCAATTAGTCCTTTTGTTTCTTCCTCAGTTTTGAAACAACAGTCGTGTGGTTCGGAATCACTCGACTCTTGGCTAGTCGGCAACAATGTTGCTGGATTCAATATATTGCATCTCTTGATCTGAATGTGACTAGCTAACAGTGTCAGTTCATAACCTGATAATCTAGCACTGGTAAGGTGCTGCGTCTTGGTTCGGTTCATGAGTGTATCCACAGCATGAGGAACCATGACCACTAGCATGTTGTTCATTACTACACCAGCAGATTGTCGAATGGAAGCTGCAGCTGCGGCTGTAGCTCTCAAACAACTAGGCAATGCTCTGGCTACCGGATCTAACGTTGATGAAAAATACGCACAAGGGCGTTGTTTATCACCAAATTTCTGCGTCAAAACACTCAATGCACAACCTTCTCCCTCGTGGACATAGAGCGTGAATGGCTTACTGTAGTCGGGTGTACCCAATACAGGTGCTGAACACAGTGCATTTCGCAATTCAGAAAAACTCTGCTGACATTCAGCAGACCATGGTACCGGACTCGGAACACCTTTCCCAGTCAAGGCTACCAATGGTTTTGCTAAAAGAGAAAAATTTGGGATCCATTGCCTACAATATGAGGTAATACCTAAAAAGGCACGTACTTCTCTCTGCGTGCTAGGAACATTCATCTGTGTAATTGCTTTTATTCTCTCTGGGGTCAACTTCCTTCCCTCCTTTGACAAGAGATGACCTAGGTAGGTCACTTCTTGGCAGCAGTATTGCATTTTTGAAGGTGACACCTTGTGATTCAAATCTGACAAGTGATGCAATAAAGAAATTGTAGCTGTTTTGCAAGTTTCCTTGTCATCGGCAGCCACTAGAAGATCATCAACATATTGTATTAAAGCAGAACCAGGAGGAAGTACGAAGGAATCTAACTGGCTTTTTAATGTTTGACTGTAAATGGATGGGCTTTCACAATAGCCTTGTGGAGCGCGTTTAAACCTGAAGCTTCGTCCTCCTAGAGAGAAACCGAAGATATCTCTGCTTTCCTCGGCTATCGGAATGCTGAAAAAGGCATTTTTCAAGTCGACAACCGAAAACCATGCTGCTGTAGCAGGAATCAATGTTAACAATGCAGTAATGTCTGGAACCACAGGAAACTGTGGAATCACAATTTTATTAACCTCTCTAAGATCAATTACAAACCTATATACTGGAGGTTTTGTTGGGTCAGTTCGTTTTAAAATAGGCAGTACAGGACTATTACAGACATTACCTCTAGTTTCTTCTATAACGTTCTTCTTGATCAGATCTTGTACTATCAGTAGGAGCGCACGCTCACCTTCACTAGAGATTCTGTATTGTGGAATTCGTGGAAGTTTGACATTTGCTTTCAAAGTTACTACATAGGGTGGAATTTCCAATAGACCTACATCATTAGGACCAGTCGCCCAAAGAGTATCAGGGAGTGAACGCAGCTCTGGTGGGAGCGCATTCATCGACAAGTACATCGGAGAGATTATTCTTTTACCCAACGTAAGCTGTACTCCTGCTGGAGAACAGTACAATGTCGCGTACAGGCGTTTTAACAAGTCTAAACCAAGCAGATTTTCGTTACAACCTGTCGTCAAAATCAGGGGTGCTTTCAAGTGGCAGGGTCCAACAGAAATAGACAAAGGACCAGAAACAGGGTTGTGAACAGGGGCGCCAGAAAAACCTACTGAAACGTTTGTTGAGCCAGACAAAGGTGCGCCAGGGAGTTTCGCATGTATGATAGAGCTTTTTGCTGCACCAGTATCCAACAGAAACGGTTCGACTATACCTGATGTTGCTACTGCGACATAAGGCCCACTCTGATCTACTGGAACTGATACTACTCCCTCTCTTTGTCCATGGCTGTCCTAGTACTCACTTTGCTGAACTTCCTCACTAGCTTCATAATAGTCTTCAACATGATACTGTGGAGACCTATTCTGTTGGGCAGATTGTCCATTTCGCTGGTCGAAATAATTAGAAGGGCGATCACTCGTCTGCGGAGGCATAGCACCTCGTCCTCGACCTCTAGAGTTTTGCATAGAACTACCACGACCTCTCTGAGCAGCCGCAGTATTATTTTGCGTTCGAACTGGACACTCATTTTTGTAATGACCTTCCATTTTGCAATAAGCACATTGATTCCATTGGTATTGTGGCCTTTGAAAATTATAATCCGTTCTTTGATATGACCCTTGCTGCATGTTAGTCTGATTCGTGCGAGGCGGATATGCTTGCTGTAAAAGTACTTTAGTTTTTAAATCTTTCGTCTTTTTATCTGATTTTTCCTTCTCTTCTTTATCCCTATTTTCATAGTACTGGGCAGTCGCAAGTATTTGCGCAGTCGTAGAGACAGCCCACGCACTTTCAGAATTCTTTAATTTACCACTAAGTTCCGGCAACAGATTGTGCACAAATTTATCAACAAATAATCTCTGGCCTCCTTCTGTGCTCATATCCTGACCACTATGATCCACGAAAGTCTCTTCGAATCTTGTGAAAAAGTCGGAGACGCTTTCGTCTTTCTTCTGTTTGCACGCGGACAATTTGTCCCAGTTAACGCGCAATGCTGGCATCAAGGTTTTCATTAAGTCGATTATTCTACCGGGCAAATTAGCAATTAAGGCTTCAGGTTTAGAACCACCTATTTGTTGACCATCCGCTGCAATTATAGCTGCCCAATCACCACCTAGGGCAACCGGATGATTCTCTTTACGAATTTTAGCCCAAATTGGTTGTGGTACTACATTACCAAATAGCAGATCTATGTCAGCAAGATTCAATACACAAGCGTCAACTGTTTGAGCCAACTCTTTGTAGTACCCTGCAGGATTTTTACGTGGATCTGGCAAGGCCTGTTTCACTGCTAATACTTCAGCTCGCTTCCATGGAATATGTATCCATACTCTCTGGAATTGTGCCGGAGCGGCTGCAATACCAAGCGGTGCATTAGCTTGCACAGCTTCACGCCAAATTGGTGGAACCTCTCTCATTGGATATTGACGATTTTGTTTCGTACTACGTTTTCCTAACTCTCTTGGTGAACGAAGGGATGGGTCATTCCTATAACTTAAAATTAGTTCCATCACTTCTTTTATATTTTGACCAACTATCATACCTGCAGCAAACTCTTTCTGAACATTAATTAATTCTCCTAGATTTGATTCAGGGTCATCCTCTTCCAATTCCTCACGTAGAAGGAAACACATTTCATCGAACACATATCGTTGTGTTGGTTCATTCCATTGCATAAATGTATCTAATACATCTTGTACATTATATCTTCCAACTTTTGAAACCCATCTAAGAGCAGTGGAATCTAATATTCCTCTTTCTTCAGTACTGGGTAGCTGACTACGTCTCTGCACAGAGTCAGAGGTAGGAGTCTTAATCAGAGTTTTATAGAAGGGAGATAGAATATTAGAGACAGAATCAGTGATTCTCCGACGAACAGAAAGTGGAGTCATAATATTAGCAGAAGCAGTAAATAGAGTAGCAGTTGGAACAGATAGATCAGGAACAGTCGGAGTAATAGGCAAAATAGCTTGTGAACTAGCAGGTGTGAGCGACACAGGCATAGGCAAAGAAGCCGGCAACCCTGGAAGAGGGGTTGTCAAAGGAACATTAACATTGACCACAGGAGGTACAGGAACTTGATTCAGGGGAGCGGGAACAGGGACACCAGGTTGTCCAGCAACCGGTAATTGAACATTCGGTATAGGTGGAGCCGTAGCACCCTGTGCATACGGTGGGGGTGATCGTAACAAGTAAGACAACAGGGGATCCTTTTCAGGGTCCTCTACTATCTTAGCCGTACTCGATGGCAAAGCAGGATAGCACTTGTCTATCGCTAAATTACGTTCTCTATTGGCCACCTCCATTGCCTTCTCAGACTCGTTGAGTTGCAGCTGCTTAGCAGACTGTTCTAAAGTCAACTCTTGCTCTTTCTGTTCTTTCTTCAACTTTTTAATTTCTCTTTGTTTAGATTCTTTTCGCCAATAACGGAAAGAATCAAACATTGCCGGCCGGGCTTTCTTCTTAAACAACCTTCTTTCTAGATTATCGAGAACTTCAGGTTCAAAACTACCATGTAGTGGCCAACTAAGGACACCATCTTTCTCTGTATAGTGGATCCATACCTCGTTATAAGAGATAGGGCCCACACCAAACTTGCAATATAGATCATAAAGGGGAGTTCCAATCGGAGGAACCAAACACGAGTCCTCCAACTGGGAATCACTGTTGCAACTAAAACAAGACAACATACAATTTTTCCGACTTACCATTTTATAATCCGGAACACAGAACAGACAAAATACAAACAAAAAAGGTGCGCACTCGAACCAAGAACTTAGGCCTACCAGAACTGACAAATGTATCGATACCTGAACTGAACAGAATGATTATCGTAACCAGAATAACCAGTGATAATCTTACAGAACTGAACTGAACTGAGAACTAAAAGGATTATCCAAACAGGAGCAACCCTCACAAAATACTTAACTGAGGCACTGAAGACGTCACCAAGGAGAAACCCGTCACGTCTCGCCGTACTGAGGACTGCACCTCGGGTCCAAGACAGGGCGACGGTCAAGGCAACGGACCACTGCAGCCGTCTGAACGGGAACCCTCGTGGAAGAGAACGTCGGGCCACTTTTGCGATATGCCGGGATCGATGAAGTGGGGCGCCTCCCTCTCAAATCTTCACACGAAGCTTCTCGAACTCTTCAGGCTTTTGGACCGGTACCGAATGACGTCGCCCCACGTTGGGCGCCAATTGGAGTTCTGGACTTTTTGGTTCTGTCCAGAGGTGTCAGGGATAACACCCGAAGACCCCGGAGTTCTACCTGTCTCGGTGCACAAATAAACAGAAACACGGGCTTCTCGATGGTGGCGTCAAAGACCAAAGGTTTATTACTGCAGGGACACAGAAGTCACAGAAACTGCACACGGGCAGCGTCTAGGAGCCTGTTCAATTTGTACAAAGAGGGTTGCTCCTTATATACTGAATATTGGGCTTCAGGCAAATTCTTTACATGTTAGCACATTCCAAAATCTTTGTGTCTTGTACAATAAATATTTGGCGTTGCACAGGAATCGTCAACAATATCTGATGTTAAAACATTACGAACGAGGGGTTCCCACTATTTCATCATAATCCCATGTCAATTTCTCATTCAAGACCCGGACCGCCTCATCGTAAATTTCGTTACCTCCCCCTAATAAAGGCCCAGAAGGAAAGGAGCAGAGCCAGGTGCAGAAGATAGAAAGACAGGATAAGAGATGTTTGTGGGTCGTAAATGGGCACGGTTACCAGCTTCGGCCACCTAATCATGATCAGGCTAACGAACACAAGAACCAGTATAGCAGGACTGGCCTCAGGCTGGGGAGGCAGTTCTTGCCGAGTCATGCTGCCACAGCGTTGCTGGCCTAAGGTGCACGTGTCCCTCGCAAGGTGAATCGCCGGCTAAAGCCTACGTGTCCTTAAATGAAAAGAGGTCATTGCGTGTCCATTGACTATGTGAGGGCAAGGAATACAAAATGGCTTCCGTGTTCTAAGATGGATGCCACGGGTAGATCAGAAATGTGTTCATAACAGGAGTGCTCTTGCTCGTAGCATAGCGAAAACACCAGGATATACTAAATGGATCATTTGCGGTTCACTGATACCAAAATCATGTGTTTGCGACAATGATGAAAACACGGGTTAAAATCGTCACGGAACCTCACTGGGCAGCTGGAACCTTTAACCTAGTGGTGCGCGCAAACAGGCCATGACGTGTAACTGGGGAGAGCTGGGGGCTCTGACTTCTGGCACTAGAAGAAGAGACTAAAGTCTGGGATGTCAGAACGACCTGTACCTATAGCATATCTGATATCTGGTGTTTGGAGTACATGTTGCTTGAATCTAAAAGTCATCAGGGCAAAGGCTACTTGTCACTAAGGCTAGTGCATGCATATATTTCTTCATGTATAGCGTGTACTATGAATCTTCTATGGATACTAATTCAGGAAATCACTTGCATGGAGACAGAAAGACTAGACTATAGATGGATATGTTTATGCAGTTCGTTAGCTAGGAATGTGAAGCCGGGGAGCTGAACAGATAACTGTAGGCATAACATATTCTTGGCAGGCAGGCCAGGCTGAGCCGGGCACCGCGTTGCTGAGCAGGAAGTAAGGGAAGGGTCAGGGATGCGGGCGGGGCTGCATCGCTCCTCGGAGTGCTTCAGGAGACTTGAGGCTTGAATCTGGTGTCCGGGCCCTGTGAGGCCTAGAAACGGGGACAACTTGATGATTTAACGTGCACAATGTAAAGACGTTGGCAACATAGGCCTAAAAGCCTAATTCACGTTGCTTTCAGGAGGACTGGATAACTGGCATACTAACGTTGGACACAACTATAATTGCGTCTTGATTCGGTCAAAGGGGTAAATATGCATATTGATCATGCACATATAACATATGATGGGGAACACGTAGGGACACATGACAGGGCAAAATTCAATTTTCCTCATTCCCTCCTTGTTCCCTACGTTTCCTTCAGGAAACATCAATATTCATAAGACCATCAATCTGTTCATACAGCATCATTTGCTCGTCTTTTATCTTTTGGGAATGGGACTTTGGGCGTGGAATACAAGATGTAGCGCACAAGCCGCAAATCGCAGGGCCACATTGTAAACAGAGACAACAACTGAATATGATCATTACTACTACACCTAGGAATGACAATACTTTCCATCCCCAGGCAGATATTATACTCCAGAGCCAACCGGACCAAGTCCAGGTGCCTGGATTCTGGTGTAGCTGATGAGCTATTTTATGAAGTCTAGTTATTGCTGAATATACAGACGGTGCGTTATTAGGAATGAAAACGCAACAACTAGATCCGATGACTCTACAGGCTCCGCCCCTATCGGCCAGTATGACATCAAGAACAAGGCGGTTCTGAAGAACGACAAATCTCATAGCAGATTGCTCTTCTGTTAAGTTACCTAGAGCGGAAGTAGTCTCATTCACTACTGCTTCAAGGGTTCTGGTTAATCTGCGTATTAACTTACTATTCTGGACAGGACCTATGAAGAAAAAGAAACCTCTATTGAAATCCGTATACTGTTCTAATGCAGTTTCAGTCTGATCGACAATTGGGGACTCGATCTCCCTCCTATGTCTGACGTGTACTAGATGTGTATTTCTGTGATAATCGGATGGGGCTAGGAAAACTGGTGGCAGTAGGAATGCAATGTAACATGTTCCATCCCAATCTAGAGGCAAACGTACATATGCGGTCTGACCACATATAAAATAGGAATGACGTGAAGCTTTGAAAGTAGATTTCCCACTGTCACTATACTCGACCACAGTAGTACAATCACTGTGTCCTAGGTGTACTGAACCATTCTTTCTAACACATAACTCGCCTTTCACTGGTAGAACGGTTATAGAAGGCAAGTCTAGAGTGGTCTCGGACTGTACATTCAAAACCATGAGGTTGGAGGAAAAATTACCTAGATCATATACTTCATTTTCTAGATCTAACCCTGTCCTGTGGGAAAGACCTTCCTTGTCTGGAAAACATGTTCTATTCAAAAGGGACTTATCGTCTAAGGATGATGTTAACGTAAACCATGCTCCACACGAACCATTATGTGAAAACGGATAGGGAAAGAGTGGCAGAGCTCCCTTCACGGTCTGGAAAGGGGGAAGTCGACCACATACCCAGCAATTAGTGGCATTACTGGTCTGATGCGAATAGTGTAACATACAGATAAAAGTATTGTTGCGCATTGCAAGTCGATAAGATAATTCGTGCGGGGGTAGTTCACTAAATGTGTGCTCTACAGTATCATTAGAGGAAAAGTGTACATGTGTACCAAGAGGAGGAAAGAATACATGTAACATATAACTTATACATGTGATCGTAAGACTCAGAAATAACATAAACAATAACGTAACAACACATCTGCTTCGGAGACTTTTACAGTAACGTATTTTCTTGAGATTTCGTCTATCTCTCTCACTATGTGGGTCTATCTCATACATGTCAGGAACCTGTCTAACCGCTTCACCCGAGGGGGACTTAAACAATTAAACGCTGTCTGACTTACTAGACCTCAACTTGAGTTTATACTCCTGCTGCGGAGTTTTCTCTAACAGGGGAAGTTTAGAGTCAGTATCGGGGCAGTCCTTGAAAAAAGTCTTTGGACGCAGTCCATGGAAACGCTTGATGTGGCTGGAATGTAGCCAGCCCTTCCTGCCTTCCAACTTTACGGCGGTCCTTGTGGTCATCAGAACGAGTTTCGGCTCCTTCCAGCGGGGCTCCAGCGGGCTTGAACGATCAAAATTCCTAACGAGGACGAGATCACCTGGAACGACCTCGTGTGGTTTCACCTGGGTGTTGTCTGGAAAGGCAGCCGCGACCTGTGAACGACAAGAGAGTAGTGCAGACATCAAGGAAGCTAGGTAATCTGTCAGCATGTTACTGTCAACATCGGTCATTTTACGTGGCATAGGTGTACCCCACATGTTTGGGGGACGACCAAAAATAACTTCATATGGTGACAAACCAGATCTGGAGTGAGCGACCATTCTCATATAAAAGAGGGCAACCGGCAGGGCTACCATCCAATCTACACCTTTCTCGGCACAGACCTTCGCTATTCGTATTTTCAGAGTTTGATTATGTCTCTCGACGAGGCCAGCTGCCTCGGGATGTCGTACGCAGTGGAACTTCCACTGGTACCCTAACAGAAGAGATACTTGTTTCATGAGTTCAGATGAGAATGGCTGTCCGTTGTCTGAATACACGACCCTGGGCAAACCATAGTGAGGGAAAAACTCACGAACCAACTGCTTGGCAGTGGTCGCGGCAGTATAATCTGGGACCGGATATGCTTCTGTCCATCTGGACAACGCGCACACAACTACGAGGACATACTTGAAACCTCGACATCGGTCCATCTGGATATAATCCATCTGGAGGACTTCAAAAGGGTGGTCAGGAGGATGGAATCCACCTTGTTCCACGGGGACACCTTTACCTGGATTGAACTGACAACAGATCATGCAGGTACGCACTTTCTGCTTCGCTGCTGCTCGTAAATGCTTATTAAACCAGAGGTTCTGAATGCTATCTAACATGGCTTTTTCTCCTAAGTGTGCTGGACTGTGTGCTGTATTAATAATGACTTGGACCATAGAGTCGGGGAGAAACCATGTGGCTCTTCCCTTCGTCAACCATCCCTGATCTGTCAGGACCCCTCCTTGTTCAGTCCATTTCTTGATTTCATCTGGAGTAGCATGTGTCTGTATGTCTAGTACATCTTGTGTAGGGTCCTTAACTGTCATACAAGTTGTCTGGACTGGAACGTCTGTCTTTGTCGTGTCAGCTGGAATGTCTGGAGTCTGAGCTGTAAGCTTGGCTGTTCGATCTGCCAGGTCGTTACCCTGGGAAATGGTGTCAGTGGCTTTCGTATGTGCTTTGCACTTCATAATAGCAATGGCTTTCGGTAAATGTATTGCTTCTAACAGGGCTTGAATGAGGGGGCCATGCTGAATCTTGGCTCCATGAGAGGTCATGAAACCTCTTTCCTGCCAGAGGACTCCAAAGTCGTGAACGACTCCGAATGCATAACGTTAATCTGTATATATGTTTACTTTCAGGTTCTTGGCTCGTATACAGGCTTGGGTCAGAGCGATAAGCTCTGCTGCTTGAGCAGACAGGGTGTCAATACGATGTGTTTCTATGACTTCAGTTTCAGTAGTTACTGCATACGCAGCTACTAACTCTCCTGTACTTGTTCTCATACATGAACCATCCACATAAAGTGTCAGGTCTGGAACAGGTAATGCAATGTCCGTCAAGTCTTGTCTTGGCTTCGTCATGGTGTTAATAACTTCCACACAATCATGTGTTGCAGGATCTGATGTAATCGAGGGTAACAGTGTAGCAGGATTTAATACGTTGCAGCGTCTGATTTCTATGTGTGGCTGAAACAGTGTCAGTTCATATCCTGTTAGACGTGCGATTGTCAAGTGCTGAGTCTGTGTTCGGTTTAAAAGAACTTCCACGGAGTGTGGAACTTGTACTGTCAGGGAGTGACCTAACACTATGGAATCACTTTGTCTGATAGCTAGAGCTGTGGCTGCAACTGATTTGAGGCACGCAGGCAGAGCCTGGGCTACTGGATCTAATGTGCTAGAAAAATAAGCACAAGGCTTGTGTTGTCCTGCTTGATCTTGTGTGAGAACAGATAATGCTGTACCATCGCGTTCAGTAACAAAAAGCGTAAAAGGCTTACTGTAGTTTGGTGTCGCTAAAACAGGAGCTTGACATAAAGCTTTCTTTAATTCATTGAAAACAAGTGTATGTTCCTGGGTCCAAGGGAGGACAGTCGATGTCGCTGCCTCCTGTGTTGTCAATTGTATCAGTGGCTTGGCTAGATATGCGTACTGAGGGATCCATTGTCTGCAGTAAGAAGTGAGGCCGATAAAAGCTCGTACCTCCTTCTGTGTCTTGGGCTGCGGAAGATGTGCAATTAACTGGATACGGTCAGGTGTCAACTGTCTACCCCTCTTGGACAGCAAGTGTCCAAGGTATACCACTTGCTGGACACAAAATTGCAATTTCGAAGGGGACACCTTGTGTCCCATTTCTGCCAGGAAATACAAGACTGTCAGTGACGCACGTTCGCAGTCACGTTCTGTACGGGCTGTGATCAATAGATCATCGACATACTGGAGCAGGGCAGTGTTAGTTGGCATGTGAAGACTGTCTAGTTGTCGTTTCAGTGCTTGACTGTAAATACTAGGACTTTCTGTGAACCCTTGAGGTGCACGTGTGAATTTGTAGCTTCTTCCATTTAAACAGAATCCGAAAAGGAACTGACTGTCCGGATGGATGGGTACACTAAAGAAGGCGTTCTTGAGATCAATAACAGTGAAGAACGCTGCTTCGGAATCAATGGTAGTTAATAGGGAAGAGATATCTGGAACCACTGGGTACTGGGGTATAATACATTTATTAAGTTCTCGGAGGTCAATTACTAATCGATAAACTGGAGGTGCATTTGGGTCAGTACGTTTAAGAATCGGAATGATAGGAGAATTACATACATTGGAGTCAGTTTCTACAACCACTCCTTGAGCAATGAGCTCGTCAATAATTTTCGATAAGGCTGCTACAGCCTCTGGTGGCAACTTGTATTGTCGGATTCGGGGTAATACAACTCCTTGTTTCAGGGTGACACGATTTGGTGTAATGTGCATACAACCTACATCAGTTGGACCTTGCGCCCATAAATGCTGTGGTACGTTCATTAATCTTGGATCAAAATCTCTTAACACATAATGTCCTTTAAAATCACGTAAAAACAATCTCACTCCTTCCGGAGAACAGCAAATTACAGCTCCTAATTCTTTCAATGTTTTAATACCAAGTACATTTTCAGGACATGATTTCGTAAGTAACAAGTCTGTAGTTCGGGACAATGGACCAACTTCTAGGGAAACTGGTTTCGATATTTCGTTAACAATAGGCTTTCCTGAAAATCCCAGGGAAACGTTTCTTGAGCCTGAGAGAGGAGCCCCTGGAACCTCGTCATGACTGATCGTAGTCCTACTTGCCCCTGTATCAATCAGAAATTTTGTCTTTCCCTAATACTTGGCTGTGTACATAGGGACCCTCTTGATCTACAGGAACCTCGATGAGAGGCAAGCCAACCTCCTTTTCTAGGCTGTTTCATGAATACTGCTGATATTCTGGATAATCTGACTGTGCGTACTGGTACATCTGCTGTGTAACGTGTTGTGTGGCAGCTATAGGCTGCGGTACTGTTACTGTCTGTTGTAGGTTCTGTGGTGGTTGCGAATTTTGCGGAACATGTTCCTGTCTAGGAGGACGCGGTCTCTCTTTCGTCTTACCAGTGGCTATGTTGTGTTTCAGAACTGCACATTCGTTTATATAGTGACCTGGCTGTTTACAGTAATTGCATGTCCCTTTAACGGGAGTTGCAGAATGACTAGTTTGATTCGTACCCCTCTTCTGACTATCTGCTGGAACAGACTGTGCCACTAGTACTTTCATTTTCGTGTCTTTCATACGTCTCCTTTCGTGTTCTTGCTCTTCCCTGATTCGGTTCTGGTGATACTGTAACATCTGTAACATTTGGGACGGGGTATTTGCTTGCCAGGTACTCTCAACTTTCAGTACTCGATTTTTAACTTGTGGTAAAGAATTCTCTACTAATTTGGTAACGAAAAGATGGGGATACGACTCACTACTTGTCTTCAAACCGCTATTTATAATGAAACATTTTTCAAATCTAGAATAAAAATCACTAGTGTCTTCATCTTGCTTCTGTTTACAGGCTGAGATGGCATCCCAGTCTTCCTTTTTCGTGGCTAGTAATCTTGGCAAGACTTGTATTAACAACTCGGGCAATTCCTTGGCTTTATCCCCAAGACCAGTACCTGGAACTCGTGTTTTATCTTCGTTCTCTAATGCTGTCCAGTCAATCTTTTTCTCTCCCACCTCCCATTCTTTTTCTTTGAGTTTTTCATATATGCCCGCAGGCAACAGGACCTTTAACATTTTAATGATATCAGGATACGTGTATTCTCCCATACGGAGCATGTCTTTTAACTCTCGGTGGAACCCTGCTGGATCTTTATCATGACAGGGCACTAACTTCTTCATTTCGAGTAGTTCTATTTTCGTTATAGGGGTGTAAACAAATACTCGTTCGAGCTCACCCCCCCGTTCCCTTAACAGGATGCACTTCTCGCAACGGATTCTGTCTATCTATGTAGAATGGGGGTGAAACAGGAACAAAATGCGGAGTCAGGAACGTTCTGTATTTATGGCGCTGTCCTAAAATGACATTAATCAAATCGGTACCTAGACCTTTCCATCTGTTTAGTAGTAACTCGTTCAATACATTATATAATGAACCTGGATCAGAATGCTGACTTTCGTACAGTGTAATGAGGTGTTGGATCATGTACATACCCACCAGTCGCTGCTCGGCTGGGGGCAGCTTCAGAAACATTTGGGCCACCATTTCGTCTGGAAATGTGGTAGAATCACTAGTCCATCGAACTGCTGATCGGGCTAGTTCTTGTTCATGCATGGTACCAAGCTCACTATAACCTATTCGTAGTTTCAGAACTTTATCGGTGGCCTGGAATAATTGTTCAAGAGAACACTGTTCTGGTGCGGGAGGAGGAAAAGCTTTCTTGTAGTCTAGGCGTGTGTGTCTATCAAAAGGTCTCGTCCTACCTACATACGCTATTCTGGCGGGATTCTCGTTGTCTACATCTTCGTCTGAAGAGTCATTCTCTTTTTCTGCTATTATTCTTGCTTTCTCCCTCTCGTGTATGCCTATGATTTCTTTACGAATCTTTCTGTACATCGTTTCTATACTATTCTGTGTCTTGTGTTTTCCGTCTGCTATATTGTCGCTCCATCTTATCAGGACTTTCATCTCATCTTTGTTTTTATCAGGATGATCTTGTTCTCTTATTAAACAATTTATCAAAAACTGCAAAAGCATACTTTGAATCTCCACTTTCCTGTGTGCCATAGCCTCGTGAATACTTTCTGGTTTCTCCCCGGTTCGGATGAAATGATATATTCGGTCTAAATGTTCCTTCATATCTGGCATGGTAGTCAAAAAGTTTGCAACTCGTCGTAAACGTACGGAATATAATATCATGTGATCCTCGCCTGGCACTGGATCATATCTACAATCAGTGAGGTACTTCTTGAGGGCTTCGTATGTAGCCACTTTTGGCGTACGCTGTAATGCTGCGTCTCTCAGCGTCAGGCGCTTTGTTTGAGGCGGGGTGATAGGAATACCTCCCCCTGCTCCTCCTGAACTAGAATCATCGATTAATACTGGATGCGCAGCTGCTGGTAATGTGACTGGTAAAATAGGCATACGTAATGTGGGTTGGCCCTGGGGTACTGGCGGATTCCCGGGACCAATGACTGGAGGAACAGTAATTACGTTATTAACAGGGTGATGAGGTTGAACAGGCGGAGTAGGGTTCGGATTTGCATATTCTGGGACAGTGTCGTCTAAATAGGAAGAAAGGAAGATTTCAGCTGCGGTCGGTTTATGACGTAGCTTAGTCGGGACCAATGGTGGCGGTAAATTACAGGGTGCTTCCGGGGTCGCCTTCGGCAGGCCCTCGGCGAGAAGGGGATACATACCGTTAATAAGGGCATTTCTTTGTCTGTCTGATTGTTCTGCTCTAACTCGTTCACCTTCTTCTAGTAATTCCCTTTCCTGGGCTTTTTCTGATGATTCCCTACTTAGTTCTGCTTTTCTGAATTCTTTTTCAGTTCTTTTATGCGATTCTTTACGCCACAATTCTATGGCATCTTTCTGGGATTGTCTGGCTTTCTTTTTCCATAATGCTTCCTCTACTCTCATGATGCACTCGGCATCCCATGTTCCTGAAACAGGCCATCTATATTTCTCTTCGAGATCTTTGGTGTAGTCCACCCATAAATCTAGATACAGTATGGCATCTAAGCCATGCTTATGATACATGAAATGTCCAGGACTGTCCCTAGGAGGGACAGGAACTGATTCTTCGAGTAACCCTTTTCTGGTTTTTATCTGACGTAACTTGGAAAACAGCGGCATATTTGAACCGTACTTGAACTTGAACACAATACACAATGAACACAGTAATGAATAGCAAAACAATCATTCATACCACGACATCAAGAACACATTAATAACAGTTCGAACAGATACTACCTAATACATTGAAAACATAACACTTGAATTTCTCGAGAACAGACTTACTAGAATTACTGGATGCACTGCTAAAACAGTACAGAACATACCGGTCTCCTAAAGAGACACGTCATACCGTATCCACCTAAGTGAACACGTCGGACCGGATCTGTGTACCCAAACCCGTCGGACCGGGCACAAATTAATGAACCCGTCTAGATACTTCCCCAGCAACGGTACTCACCGGGAAGCAGAACTGAAGGCCTCGGACTGGACTGGACTGCTACGACGACAAGCATCCTGGGATTCAAGCTAGCCTGGCTGATATGGGGTGTTACCCCGAAACCGGTCCCAGTTGCTTGTTTCCGGTCCAGGGAACACCTGGCTTGGCGAGCGTTGGATCAATGCAAGGACGAGGTTGCATTCACTGGCATTTTTATGAAAAGTGCAGGCTTGTTATCAAACTGGCGATTTTTTTCACACATAGCTAAATCCTGAAGGGTCTGAATGTCAATGCTCCCAAATATAATCATGCCCTGCGGGAAACAGTGGCCCAAACTCTGTCGGCGAACACAAGCTATTCAGGATAGATGTGTTGCAGCAGTCAGTACTATGTTGTGACTTGGACATAGCCTATTGCTTTGGTCAGGCGATTGGCATGAGTGTGAAACTTCGGTGCATTGCCTGGATTAGGTCTATATGCTTTATTTATTTATTTTATTTATTTGTTGGGTTTATAGAGCGCGACAGCTACCCGATAAGGGTTTCCCGGCGCTAAGAGAATACTAAACCACAAAAGCAGGAGCGAGAGACTCAGGGAAGAGGCATGAGCAAATTACTGGTTGAAAAGCCAGGTCTTGATGGCTTTGCGGAAGTGGGTATAGTGGGTTTCCAGGCTTTGGTGTTGAGGAAGGGAATTCCAGAGCTTTGGGGCCCAGAAGGGAGAAAGATCCATCCCCCATGCTCACTAGGCGTATTCTGGGAACTGAAAAAAGGCCTTGAGATGAGGAACGCAGGCAGCGAGCCGGCGTGTAGGCTTGAACGAGGGCTTGCAGGTATCTAGGTGCATTGCCCCATTTGATTCTGTGCATTAGGCTGAGGGTTTTGAATGTAACCCTATTTTCAATTCGTAGCCAGTGGAGCAATTTAAGGTGACCGGACATATGTCCCTCCTGTGGCACTTGCAAAGCAGTCTAGCTGCGGCGTTCTGCACCAGTTGAAGGCGTCGAATGACTGCTTTAGAAGCCCCTAGGTAGAGGACGTTACCGTAGTCCAAGCGGGAAGTGATTAATGCGTTGACCACTGATTGTTGAGTGTCATCTGGTAACATCCATATAATTTTCCTGAGCCACCTCAGGATGGTGAAGCAGGTGGATGTCAGATTGGTGACTTGGCCGTTGTCGATGATGATGCCTAGGTTTCGTACTTTTTGTGACGGGATGGGTAGGTAGCCCATTTCAGTTGGCCAATGTCTTGGGTTCCAGAGGTTTTGATTAGGGCCCAGTATTAAGACCTCCGTTTTGCTGCCGTTAAGTTGGAGCATGTTTTCTCTCATCCAGGTGGCAATGCTCCTAAGGCCAGACTGCAGGAGGGAGGAGGAGTCGTGGTCTCCGTTGGAGAGTGAAAATACGATTTGAGAATCGTCGGCGTAAGTGAACATGTTGAGGCCTTCTGCTTCGGCGATCTGAGCTAGCGGGATAACGTATAAGTTAAAAAGCAGGGGGCTCAGTACCGATCCCTGAGGGACACCATAGGGGAATTGGTGGACATTTAAGGCCGCGGTACTAGAGGTGACTTGAAACGTCCTGAGCGTCAGAAAAGATGATATCCAGTCCAGTGCTTTGCCCCTAATTCCCATGGTGGAGAGCGATTTTAACAAACTGTGGTGAGAGATGGTGTTGAACGCTGCGCTGAGGTCGAGTAAAATCAGCGCAGCCGAATCACCTCTATCGACTAGGAGGCGGAGATTTTCCATGACCCCGAGCAGTGTCGTCTCAGTGGAAAAGCCGGGGCGGAAACCCGATTGGGAGGGGTGAAGTATGTTGTTTACCTCCGTGAAACTGGCAAGGTGTCCGTGGACGTGTTTTTCCAAGATTTTGGAGAATGCAGGTAGGAGGGATATAGGACGGAAATTGGCTAGCACTTTCGGATCCGCCGATGGTTTCTTGAGAAGTGGTGACACCTTGGCATGTTTCCACATGGCTGGGACCTTTGCTGTGGAGAGGGACAAATTAAAAGTTTGGCAAATGACAGAGAGTTGTGGGGGGTCCAGGAGTCTCAGTACAGAGATTGGGAGGGGGTCGATAGGAGAGCCAGATTTTACTTTACCTAAGATGACTTGAAGACCCTGAACATTTATCTCTGGCCAGAATGTTAATGGCACATAGGGCGGGTTTTGCGCAGGGGAAATGGCCTCCCCCTTTGGATCGAGGTCCAGGACAGTTTCTGCTTGTATCTGGTGCTGTTTTACAATGTCCTGGTAGATGGTCTCAATCTTTTTAGTAAAGAACTGCGCCAATTCTTCACATTGGACATTAATCAATGGAGGGGGTTTGGCTGATGTATTTGAGCTCGCTAATTCTTTTACGAGATTAAAAAGAGTTTTGGATTTGTTTGTGGCTTCTGAGATTACTTTCGCCACGTAGTTGGTTCTTGCCGTGGAGCAAGCTTTATGATAGAGCTTGAGTTCGTTTCAGTAAGTCAGGCAGGCTGTAGGAGAGTAGTCTGTCCTCCAGAGTCGTTCCAGGCGTTTACACTTGGATTTCGCTGCCTTCAGTTCCACGTTGTACCATAATGCAGGAGGGTTATGGTTTGTGATTTTTTTACGAGTCAAGGGAAGGCAGGTGTCTAAGGCTCCTAATAGCCATTTGTTAATTTTAGTAGCTACAATGTCTATGTCCTTGGTGTCAAATAAATCATCCAGGGGTGCAGAGTCTAGGACGGACATAAGGTGGTTTATGTCCAGTTTCTTCCAGTTTCTGTTGCCGGACTGTCCTGTCCTGCCGGAGGGACAGGAGTTTATGTGGTCAGACACGCTGAAATTTATAAGGAAATGATCAGACCAGTGTAGGGGCAAGGCTGGGTGGCAAAGTGACAGTGGAAGACTGGAAAAAATAGGGTCCAAAAGGTGTCCTCTTTTGTGTGTGGCCCCGAGTTCTACAAAGTGAGATTCATGGCAGCAATATCGTGGATTAGGTTTGACCCTGGTTTATTTAGCTGGTCGTCAAAATGTATATTTAGGTCGCCTAAGATGGACATATTGCTGTAGTTTATCCGGACCGAGGCGACCCAGTCCACTAGTTGGGTTGCCCAGGGTTGAGGAGGGCCGGGTGGTCGGTAAATCAGGAGACCCGTGAAGGTAAAGTTCGGGTGGAGTTGAAGTTTAAATAGGGCCATCTCACAGGCATTCGAGGAGACTGGTTCCAGGGTACATTGCACCGATTTTTTGAAGATAACAGCTATGCCACCCCCAACACCAATGGTTCGGTCTATTCTGGCTATGGCATAAGTAGACGGGAGGGCTTCCGCTATGTCTGGGCCTGAGCTGGCGTGTAGCCACGTCTCCGTGAGAAATAGGGCATCCAGAGAGTTGTCGGACAAGAGGTCCAATATGTTTCTTTTATTTTTGCTGAGGGATCTACAGTTCAGGCTTCCTAGAAGCCACGTGTGTGCCGGCTTACGGTTTGCGACAGTGGGCCGACAGAGCTGAGGAACATCAAGTTGGAATTTGCAGGACGTACACGAGATGGAATTGTGCCTATCATTTGGTAGGAGCTCACATTTTTGTTTGATAGGGTGTCGCATGGAGAGTAGTAGTTCAGGCGTATAAACCCTAGGTATTGTGGTGTAGCCTCCAGGGGTTTTGGGCCCTGGGCCCGGCCTGGTGCAGACGGGCGCAGACGGGCTTTCCTTTGGCGTGCCTTCGGCGCGCTGACGGCCCGCCCGCTGCGCTCGTCCGCTGCGCGTCCGGTAAATGCACAGTGATATAGGGAGGAGAGAGGCGTGGCCTCAGGAAGTGGGCGTGGCCCAGGGGTTCAGCGCGCGATTGCGGCGATGTTGTTCCCTACCTGCAACAGCGCTAAGATCCGCTGTGCGAGGGACTTTGTATCAGCTTTCTGGGGGAAAGTGCTCAAGGGTGAGTGAAACGTGGTTTTAAAAACACAGAAAATGCAAATATAATTTTAAACACAAGCAGCAAGCAGACTCTCCCGGCTTCCGCCTCAGGAGTAGTTCGGTAATTTTGGCGCGCTAGTGAGTCAGCGCGACTTATGAAGGCTAGGATTGAGTGGGCGTGGCCTCAGGTAGTGGGCGTGGCCCGGGGGTTGAGCACGCGACTGCGGCGATGTTGTTCCCTACCTGCAACAGCACTAAGATCCGCTGTGCGAGGGACTTTGGATCAGCTTTCTGGGGGAAAGTGCTCAAGGGTGAGTGAAAAGTGGTTTTAAAAACACAGAAAATGCAAATATAATTTTAAACACAAACAGCGAGCAGACTCTCCCGGCTTCCGCCTCAGGAGTGGTTCGGTAATTTTGGCGCGCTAGTGAGTCAGCGCGACTTATGAAGGCTAGGATTGAGTGGGCGAGGCCTCAGGAAGTGGGCGTGGCCCGGGTGTTTAGCACGCGATTGCGGCGATGTTCCCAACCTACAACAGCGCTAAGATCCGCTGTGCGAGGGACTTTGTATCAGCTTTCTGGGGGAAAGTGCTCAAGGGTGAGTGAAACGTGGTTTTAAAAACACAGAAAATGCAAATATAATTTTAAACACAAACAGCGAGTAGACTCTCCCGGCTTCCGTCTCAGGAGTGGTTCGGTAATTTTGGCGCGCTAGTGAGTCAGCGAGACTTATGAAGGCTAGGATTGAGTGGGCGTGGCCTCAGGAAGTGGGCGTGGCCCGGGGGTTGAGCACGCGATTGCGGCGATGTTGTTCCCTACCTGCAACAGCGCTAAGATCCGCTGTGCGAGGGACTTTGTATCAGCTTTCTGGGGGAAAGTGCTCAAGGGTGAGTGAAACGTGGTTTTAAAAACACAGAAAATGCAAATATAATTTTAAACACAAACAGCGAGCAGACTCTCCCGGCTTCCGCCTCAGGAGTGGTTCGGTAATTTTGGCGCGCTAGTGAGTCAACACGACTTATGCCGCCTAGGATTGAGTGGGCGTGGCCTCAGGAAGTGGGCCTGGCCCGGGGGTTGAGCACGCGATTGCGGCGATGTTGTTCCCTACCTGCAACAGCGCTAGGATCCGCTGTGCGAGGGACTTTGTATCAGCTTTCTGGGGGAAAGTGCTCACGGGTGAGTGAAACGTGGTTTTAAAAACACAGAAAATGCAAATATAATTTTAAACACAAACAGCGAGCAGACTCTCCCGGCTACCGCCTCAGGAGTGGTTCGGTAATTTTGGCGCGCTAGGGAATCAGCGCGACTTATGAAGGCTAGGATTGAGTGGGCGTGGCCTCAGGAAGTGGGCGTGGCCCGGGGGTTGAGCGCGCGATTGCGGCGATGTTGTTCCCTACCTGCAACAGCGCTAGGATCCGCTGTGCGAGGGACTTTGTATCAGCTTTCTGGGGGAAAGTGCTCAAGGGTGAGTGAAACGTGGTTTTAAAAACACAGAAAATGCAAATATAATTTTAAACACAAACAGCGAGCAGACTCTCCCAGCTTCCGCCTCAGGAGTGGTTCGGTAATTTATGCTTCTCTAAAGATACCCAAGCATCGTTAATGGACAAGCTATTCGATGGCTCTCGTCTTTTAAGCAAGAAAGCAGACTAGGCCCCAGACAGATTCCTTGGGTCTGTCTGCCTCCGCCACGCAATTTCATCACAAATCTCGTCCCCTTTTGGCTACAGTAGGGTTTTTCAACACTGCCAGCGCCAGACCCTGCTGCAAACCCAGCAGGTCTGCCAGTTCTTTCATGGCCATGGCACACAAAGGCAACGTCCAGGACATCATGCCACTGAGTGACCTGCCTCTACAACTGGTGCAGCCTCAAAACCTCTTTGTGTCCTTCCAGACACTGACTCACCCATTTGTAGGCAGTATCCAGCATATTCTCCAGTGAATTATATTATGCCAGTGGCAGACCCATCTCCCTATTCCACCCAGACTTAACAGTGGCGACAGATGTATCACGTCTGGGATGGGAAGGCCATATGGGAGACAGAGATTAGGGAACACTCATCACCAGCAGAGACCCAACTCCACATCAAGCTGTTGGAGTTGCGAGCATTTCACTTGGCGGTGAAGGTCTTCCTGCCCACCATCACAGGAGGGCGGGTGCAGCTTCTCACAGACAAGGCAGCCAATGACAGTGGTCTCATCAGGAAATGTCACACAAACGTGTTTGACAGCGAACCGAGGATTCACTGGCTCCCAGGTACGCTGCCCCGAGATACAGAAGAATCCTTACTGGGTTGTATTGAATATAGTGTGAGAAGCATATGGGAGAGACGGTGATCTACCACCCTGATGAGTCCATGGTAATTAACTGGAATGGTTGAAACATTGACTAAACAGAGACTATTTCATATAAATTATGTCTTCTAAGAATCGCCTTTGCTTAACTTGTATTGTACGAAAGTATTTACAGCCCTGTTTTTGTGAACAAAATGTGGATCGGACTGTTTTATCATCGTATCACTTTCATCTTGAGCACTGCACAGTCATCACTCAACGATTTATATATACCCTTGCTGTTGAGAATACAATTAGAATTTTTGGAAATGAAAAGACTTCATCTGAATTCTAATCTTGATAAAAATGGTGAATTAATACCTGCCCAGGGCCTGCATATGTGATACAAACCTGTGAGATAATGAACTCATAGACCTTTGTAGTTGTTCCTAGTGCGCATGGGAGGTGCTTCTATGCATCTACGCTTGTCACTTGTGGAGCAGAATGATGTCGACACTGAGCTGCATGATATCTCCTACTGCGTGCAGCAGGACTGCTTTAAAGTTTGAGGATTCAGTCTGGCGTGTGGGAAATATTCACAAGGTGAGGAATCTGCAGGTAAAGGAGTATCCACCATAAAGTTATCGAAGGCAAGTAACTGGTTTGTTATGTTTTCCTGCTGTCGTATATTATCTCATTCTGGGTGGTGAACCCTGCCCGCGGAGTTTTCTGTACTCCGCGGAGCTCGCATAGTTCCTAAAAACTCCGCTTCTTGGAGCGTAGTGAGGTTTTTTTCTACGCTCGCGCTCTTCAACGTCATATGCCGGAGCGGGGAAAATCCACCTCCTAATGAGATTTTTCCTTGCTCGCGCTCGCCATGGTCTAGTCGGCGAGCACAATCAACCTCCTGGGGCGATTTCTCAAAGCGGGTCGTCGGATTTCTCAATGCGAGTGGTCGCGGCAGGTCACAACCACTTGCGTTGAGAAAACTTCCTTCGCATTGACAAAGCTGCCGCTCGAGTAGAAGCAGCTGCACCCTCTTGCGCTGCACTTGGTGCCATTCACGATTATTTTTCAGGGCGGGACAAACACCAGGAGATCAAAATCACCACAAACGGCATGACCCTTACGTACTCCGCAACTTGCGGAACTCCGCGTAGACTGCCAGAGTTTTTTTTTCACTGTCCGGAGTTCTTCATTGAGGAACTCCGCATATGCTTAATTTTATCATGAAAATATAGATATCAGTCATATGTTAAGAAACAAGGGTGAATAGAAACCTTTTGGGTGGAGTAAAATGTAAGACATTATTATTGTGATTTTTTTGGCAATTATTTGATTTTTGCAAGCACTAACACGTCTCTGTGTAAAGTAAAGACCTGGAGAGTTTTGTAACTTTCAGATACTCAAATTGTGGATTCTGTTGCAATTAAAAATATTTCCAGGGCTTAAATTTCTTTGCAGGTTGAATGCGGGCAGCCTAAGTTATCCTGCAAGAGTTTCTTGATGAATCCTATTGCAACTACAATATGTGCTCTCTCATGTAAAGTCAGGTTGTTAGAAGCATTTCTGCATCTCAAGATACACCTTACTTTTCACCTCATGTGGATGCATTTCTCAAGTTTAGTGAGATCTCCTTTCTGAGTATAATGTTTCTGGCTTTCCCCTCCTGTATAAGGCTTTAGTCCAGTGTGAATTCTCTCATGTGAAGTGACATTGTATTCGTGATTAAACCTTATCTGGCATTCAGAACACACATAAGGCTTTTTTCCCGCGTATGAGTTCGCTCATGTCAAGTGAGAAGTGATTTGTAACCAAAACTTTGCTTGCATTTCTAGCACTCATAAGGTTTTTCCCCAGAGTGGGATCTCTCATGAAGCATAACACTGTCTTTCAGATTCAAGCTTTTATGGCATAAGGATTTTCTCCAGTGTGGAGTTTCTCATGGTGAGATAGTGTTTTTCTCTGCAGCTTTTCTGGCATTCAGAGCACTCATAAGGTTTTCATCAGTATGGAGTCGCTTATGGTTAGTGAGGCTGTGCCTTTCAAATAGGAATTCCTGGCATTCACAGCGTTGGTAATGTTTTTTCCCTGTGTACGTCTGCTCATGTAGAGTGAGATTGAGTTTAAAATTGATGCTTTTCTGCCATTCTGAGAACTTAATTATTTTGATGGCGTGTTTTCTTATGGCGCTTGTAACCATCTTTACCACTGAATCTTTTCTGACATTTAGAGCACTGATAATTTTTTTTCTCCAGTGTGGATTCTCACATGTTCAGTGAGATGAGATTTATAGCTGAAACATTTTTGGCATTCGGAGCACTGATAAGGTTTTTTCCCAATGTGGATTCTTATATGCTTAGTGAGACTGCTTTTTTCACTGAAAGATTTCTGGCATTCAGAGCACTGATATGGTTTTTCCCCAGTGTGGGTTCTAATATGATGAGTGAGCCTTTTTTTGTCAATGAAATATTTCTGGCATTCAGAGCACTGATAAGGTTTTTCCCCAGTGTGGGTTCTTATATGCTTAGTGAGACTACTTTTTTGAATGAAACATATCTGGCATTCAGAGCACTGATAAGGTTTTTCCCCAGTGTGGGTTCTTATATGATGAGTGAGACTTTTTTTGTCAATGAAAGATTTCTGGCATTCAGAGCACTGGTAAGGTTTATCCCCAGTGTGGGTTCTTCTATGCAGAGTGAGATTGCTTTTGTAAATGAAACATTTCTGGCATTCAGAGCATTGATAAGGTTTTTCCCCAGTGTGGGTTCTTATATGCTGAGTGAGACTACTTTTTTGAATGAAACATATCTGGCATTCAGAGCACTGATAAGGTTTTTCCCCAGTGTGTGTTCTTATATGACGAGTGAGACTTTTTTTGTCAATGAAAGATTTCTGGCATTCAGAGCACTGGTAAGGTTTATCACCAGTGTGGGTTCTTCTATGCAGAGTGAGATTGTTTTTGTAAGTGAAACATTTCTGGCATTCAGAGCATTGATAAGGTTTTTCCCCAGTGTGGGTTATTGTATGTCGAGAAAGACTTCTTTTGTCACAGAAACATTTCTGGCATTCAGAGCACTGATAAGGTGTTTCCCCAGTGTGGGTTCTTCTATGCTGAGTGAGACTGGATTTTTGACTGAAACATTTCTGGCATTCAGAGCACTGATAAGGTTTTTCCCCAGTGTGGGTTAATGCATGTCGATATAGACTCGGTTTGATACTATACCTTTTCTGGCATTCAGAGCACTGATAAGGTTTTTCCCCAGAGTGGATTCTCATATGCTCAGTGAGATAAGATTTACGCCTGAAACTTTTTTGGCATACATTACACTGAGAGTGGATTCCCCCAGTGTGCATTCTGTCAAATTCTGTGAGATAATATGTATGGCTGTATCTTATTTCGCACAGGTAACTTCTTTCCCCAACTTCGGTTATTTTGCCTTGATTGAGGCGGGTTTGAACACTGAATTTGTTCTCACAGTCCGTGTTTTTATAAGGTGTATACCTAGAGTTAATATCTCTACGTTTAGTTTTCTCTTACTTATATGCCACGGTAAGAGTGAACCGGATTTTAGAGTCTGGATTGTTTAGATAATGTTCAGCATTTATCTCTAAAAGAAATTGTGTGTAATCTTCTTAACACTTCAATTGAGCAAAATATGTCTGGAAGAAACCCTGTAACACCTGTTGAAATTGTTCTAGCAGATAATAGTCTTTAGGTTATAGCCTCTCCCGCAGCAAATTATTTTGTGACTGAAGTGTTTCTCCAATCTATTTGTATAGGTTCTTAGCAATACAGTAATAAGGTGTTGCTCTGATATTGAATGATTAAACTGATAAGTATCTTTTTGCACTGACGTAAAGGCAGTAACTGAGGGCGTTAGAATGTTTGGTGTAAGGTTAAGGTTTGTAGTTCTGAAGACGAGGATTTATTTAAATTACCTATAGCGCAACGGTGCTCCTTTAATCCATTTTTAAATTTAACAGTTTTACATATCACTCACGCACAGCCGATAATGTTGAGGCGATTTACATAGAATTACAGAACAGTACACAATAAAAAAGAAACAATCTGAGATGGTCATGAACACAATAAAGTGGTGAATTTTTAAGGTTGTCCAAAGAGTGAGCAGAGTGGGTCTTGGTGTTCTATCCAGAGGAAGATAGTCTCAAACCTGCGTAACTGGTTAAAAATGGTTGTTGAACAAAGGTGTTTTTTCAATCTTTAGCTTGTTAACGTGTCAGCTTCAGAGTCTTCTTTCAGCGTCTTTTCTTTGATGGTATGCAGAAGATACCTTTTGTTATAACTTTCTTTTATGCAGTGTGTGCTTCCTCTCTGGAATTACATAATGCTTTAGATGGACGTTATTCTGTCATGCTGAGGCAATTTGTCTTTCTGATAATATTTTAGATGAGGATGCTGAAGTGGTGTTCCTACATTATTTCTGATCCCGTGTGCACAGATATGGCTTTGCTCTGGGTTAATGAAATGCAAAATTAGAGACTTCACTTACAGGTATTGTACTTTCCTCACCACACCTAGATTTTGGGAAATTGTTTAAACGGAGAATGCTGGATGTCCTTCAGTTTTTCAAAATAATCCTTGTTATGGCACTGACATTCAGTTGCTTAGTGCTAAATCTTGCTTTCTTCGTCGGTAATTTCAATCACCTATAGCATTAAAATTAAGTAGTTAATACATGTACATTTCCAAAAATATTATTTACAAGCCAAATCAATGCAGACTTTTGAAAATGTTGAGCTGTTTTTCAGACAGAGCAGAGTGTAGAATTGTAGCCTGAGAGTACTTGGATGTAGGAGTGAGGATTTGTAGAATTTTCAACATTTTATTAAGTTCACCAAGGATACATGTACCCTATGGAGTTGTAACATAGATTCCCAAAGGCAGATATTAAAGTCATATGGACTGGCACCAAACAGATATTAAAAAAATATATACTATTAATTAATTTGTAATGTAGATTTCTGGGACGGGAATTACTCGTTCACGGACAACAGGTGTTTTCCCCTGCCCTGAAATACCACCTACTTGTATCTGGTATCCTGACTTTAGATTTGGCCTCTGCCTCAAGCAAATCTATTGTGTGCTGCGAGGACTATGCCTAGACCTATCCCTCAACTATGGTCCAGAGTATGAATCAAGGGCAATGAAATTAAGGCGTACTTTCATGTGTTCATTTTATTCCACCTGATTATCAGTTGTTAGGTTTTTCTGCACCTGGACCAGGACCCAATTTTTTTCCAGACAGAAAAAGTAGACTGCAAAGACGCATAAGACTCTGGGTGCAGTAGAAGCAGCCAAGACTTAGGCTGTTTTTTTTTTAACTGGGAGAAATACACAATTCTTCCCTCTGTTGGTGTTCACAGTCGTTGTCGGCCTGTGATTCGGCATTGAGTGCAGAGCGTGCCGGGTAGAGCTGAGGGGCCGAGCCAAGGAGGAGTTGACGAGCAAGCGGAGCAGAGCCTGGGACGACTGCCCAGGTTTGTTTTGTGACCAGTTCCCACTCCCGAAGGTTTCTCCCGCTTCACCCGCGTCCTGTTATACGGGGGCTTTGAGTTCTACAGATCTGCTGTGGGGGCAGGAACGGCCGCTGCCAGCACCACGGTGCTAAGGCGCTGCTAGTGCTGCTCATGCGGCGGCCGCTGCAGGGGTCAAAGGAGCCTTGGCCTGCTGTGCTGCTGGTGCAGCGGCTGCAGCAGGGCACAGAGGCACAGAGGAGAACAGAGGAGCACAGAGGGCACAGAGGAGCCTTGGCCTGCTGCCTTATTTTACGTATTTACTAAGCATTGAGCAGAGCAGAGCAGAGCGGGGCCGAGGAGTGGAGGGAAGTGCCTACATCTGCCGTCTGTAGTGGGACTGGCTCTGGATCCCGCTCTTGCTCCTGAACGATTGGCAGCATTCTCCCTTGTACTCTTGTCAGCGATGAATAGCAACGATCAAGTAATGAACAGTGAGTGGTAAGTGACAGGTGGCAAGAGGTGTGTGGTGGGTAGCTAAGGTTGATCGGTCCGTAAGTCGCTGAGCCTTTGGAGTCTGTAATAAGTCTGTAATACAAAATCTGAGAAATTATGCAAAGGGGAAAGTGACAATAGACTTTGACCCTGTTGAAGCACCCCTCGACCCCTGAATTACTCTTCATGCCTAGACTACAGGCCTAGACTATAGCCCTACCCGGAGCCCGGATATTAATCATTCGATTAATTAAATAATTAATTAAGTAACCAGCAGTACCGGCGGATTCTGTACCATGGTGTGCTTTGCGGGTGTTTTCCCTTGGAGGTATTTGGTGGTGTTTTTGTCCTATCAAAGCACCCTTTGGCCCGTTTGATTCTCTGAAAGAAGCAAGACTTCTTCACCTTAGAGGGTGTATTATGAGGTCAGTAAAGGAGCGGCCACCTTTCCCTCCTATCAAAAGGAAAAGAAAAATACAACACACACTAAAACTAGATACGTTTAAAATAAAACAGGCAGGTGACATACAGTCCTTTAAATCATCTAAGGTCCATACATTTGGGAAACTGGGAAAGTCGCCGTCAAAGTTTGATTTTATGAAAGATCCAAATGGTGCTAGGCTAACATTGCTAACTAACCCATGTGATCTTCAAACCCCAATTAAACCACTGAGTTGAACAAATATTATATCCCCTAAGCAAGGAGTAAGTGAACCAGGCCACCCTGAGTCTGAAGCTGAAGTCGAACGAATGTCAAATTCAACTAAGGACCAAGTCAACCACTGGGTGGAATAATGGACCTAGAGATGTTAACTATTCCACTTACTGGTCGTTCACAACAAGAGGACGCAAAATGCACAAATCTAACAATGGAAGATACTCAGCAATTACTACCAACTAGGCAGCCAATGCCAATAGAAGTGCAAGTAAAAATCAGAAATGCTAACGGTATAGGGGAACCATCTAATTTGGGCCAAATAAATCAACCAGAGCAAGAAGCTCCAAATGAGCTAAATGGTGGGGTGAAAATCATAAGGGAAGCCAATACCCCACTGCAATCGGATCTTACTCCGTCTAAAATAAATTCAGTTAAAAAACAGGACCAGCCGAAATGTAATCAAAATAACGGATCTCAAATTAATAAGGACGAATGCAACAGCAACCCAGAAACTCTGCAGCGTTGGAGTACTCCGTATCAAAAAGACGTTTTGAATAGTAGTCCACAATTCATTCATTCTTGTGACGAGGGACATGATTTTCAAGGACCACAAAAAGAGGAGTATAAGGATCTATCATTCATAAATGGGTAACACCATAGCTGAGGTACTCAGGCACCAGGAAGTGGGAACGCGGGAGCAATTTGGGATTTATTCTTCAAAACCTTGCAATTAACTCTGGAAGCTTTAACATATCAGTCCAACAAAAAGGAGGTCGAAATAGATCTCGAGCGCTATGGCATCCTCTGTTACCGGAATTGAGCAGAAGATAACAACGCAAAATAATCTAATAGTAAGGACACAATCTCAGCCAATATCTACGTATGCAGAGTGTAGTTGTGCCCCACTAATTAACAAACTAGCTACCATTCCCGATATTTAAAAAACAATAATTGACGATGTAAAAGTGAATTTTCCTAATGTGGGAATTCAAACCATCAAGACCGACTGCCCCTCTAAAGATACAATAAAATGTAAAGACAATACTGTTGTTCTTAAAGAAAAAATAGATGATAAAACAAAAGATCAAGAAGTGATAAACCTATGCACGACACAATCAACAATGACAGACGCATCTCCGGAAGTTCATCTATCAAAAAGACAGAGGAAAAAACAACGGAAAGCAAGAAATAAAGCTTCTAAAAGTATCAAAAATACAAATGCATCAGATATAGTGAGATTGAACACTGGAAATAACCATGACCAAATATCATATTGTGAAGGTGAGGGTAAACAAATGTCTCCAACAAAACCCTTTTACCCTCTATTTAATAAAGATCTATCGGAGGTACAAGCAGTTATAAAAAATAAATGCTTAACAATCAAGCTGATAGTATAAAAATGATAGAGAATGGGAAAATTCAGTCCTTAGAAATGCTGCAAGTGGAGGAATGTAATAAACAGGTGGAAAATAAGCCATCACAATTGGAAACAAATAGAGCAAAGAGGGAGAGTATCAGAGGGGATGAAACGAATAGAGATGTTTTAAGTGGTGCAGGTAATTTTTACGCCGGAATATAAATCTAGGGGTAATAATGAAACAACTTGCAAACATCCGGGCCCAACACAAGATGGCAGGAGTATGCAAAGCATGTGCATCTACAGCACACATGCCTCGAACAGAGGATTAATGGCCCCAAATCCCTGGCGTGGTATCTTGTCATGTTGTGGCTGAGTGTGCCATGTGATGGTGCAGGCTATAGTGCTTGTTGTGATTTGGTCATTTTTGAACAGTGCTGAACGGTTAGACAAATTTCGATTTTCTTTGTTTTTGGAATCGTGTGATATAGTGCGGTACCTACCGTATGATGTACATAAATTACATTGCTAATATACCAAAAGGATGTGGGGTGAGTGTTATTAGGGCCGAAGCCTTGCTGATTATATGCAGAATAACAGGTCTGGGAGGTCACTGCTGACTAGAGCAGGTTAGCAGCTGCACAGGCCTTGGGCATTGATCCTATTGAGGATAATATGTGACGGGCCACTGGTGACTGGAGCTGGCTAGAAACAACGCTGGCCTCTGTTATTCATTCCAAGCAGGGTAGCAATGCATGTCAATATTGACTGGAACTGGTTGGCGGTAGAGTTGACCTCTGGTTTTGAATATTTGCAGGATTTAAGGTACAGGGGTCACTACTGACTGGAGTTACTTAGCAGGATAATAGGTCTCAGGGGGGCAATACTGACTGAAGCTGGTTAGTATGATCACTAGTCCCAAGGTGCTACTAATGACTCAAGTTGGCTAGAATGATAACAGGTCCCAGAGGCCAGTACTAACAGGAGCTGGCTAGTAGGCTTACATACAGGCCCAAGGGGCCACTACTGACTGGAGCTGGCAAAACGAATAACAGGCCCAAGGGTGGTGGGGTGCGAGTGGCACCAGTGACCGGGGTTGGCTAGAAGCATTGACGACCTTTGGTATTGATTAAATACAGGATTCCAGGTCACAGGAGGCACTGCTGAATACGGCTGGCTAGCAGCAGTGGTGGCCTCTAGGAAGAAGGAATTGAGAAAGCATAACTGGATATACTGGTTTCTTTAACACCGATAATTGGTTACACATGAATGCCACAACATGCATTGATATATTACATTACCAAATTACAATGTTCTTATATTAATTTGACGTGTCTGTTCGCCTTAATATGCCTGCAAAGTTACATGATTCTATTAGGGCCCAGAAACATTTTATTTAGTGATGTCCATCTGCATACTTTCCTGCATCTTGTAGTAAATTGAACATTGACAAACAGAAGTGTTATTTCCAGAAACATTGACTTCTGCAGCTTGTCTGTGTATCTTTTATCTGCACCTCACAGACTCCTCACATTCCTCTCGAGAGAAGATCCTGCCTCCTAATCATTAGTGTCGTTTCAGTAACTGTTTCTATCACGTGTTCATTTTTCATTGACTTGTATTAGGAGAAAAGTGTATAAAAATACATGGGGAGCATTAGGATTATATACTCCAACTTGCTTTAGGGTGGATGCTCTCGTCCATTGCAAAGACAATTGTCACTTGGTAGTTTGCTTGGCCTTTTGCTATTTTTGCATTAAATGTATGATAGATTTGTTGGCCTCCCAGTGTGTTGTGTTTTATTTTACATATCATAAGAGATGAAGAGGAAAATGACAGTCCAGTATACACATTCTTCATACAAATCAACTCACAGTATACTGTTATGGAGGTTCAGTCCCACAGACATTACCTCTAACTGAACGCAGGCACCCTAGGAAGCATGTGCTTTTCAAACCAGTTGCCCTCTGATGCGGCGTCCTCGCTATTGGATAAGTCAGTTTGTTCTGAATTTTATGAGGGTTACCGTATCTAGTGCACCCTGTTAGGCAGTGCTCACCTGTGGTAGTAAGATGTTAATAGGCACCTTATCACCTATGCACGGTGCAGGGCTTTGAGTTCCAGAGCTCCTCACGCTGTGGAGAAGGTTAGGTCACATTTACCTGTTTTCCCATATTTGGTCCTGATGAAATGCCAACAGATTGCTCCATGACTGCACAAGGCATGAAAAAGGTTGACCTGAAGTATAGACCCCAGCTTACCAGCAGGTCCATAGGTGATCGACATTTTCACACAGATATACGGGCCATTAGCTCCTCAATTTCTCTGCCACTGTTTTTAATCTCAACATGGACCAGGATGATCACATTAACTATATTGTGGCAACTGGTCGATAGTTGATTTAATATTCAGACTTCACCAATCTCACATCTCATGACACAACATCCTCTGTCCTACTATGCTCATCCGGCGTATTTCTTAAAAGCTCTCCAACAAAATGCCCTCTTGTGGTACCCGCCAGGCATTGTAGTGCCGGCCTGGTGAGGAGTATAGCCCAATGATGAAGCATGTCACCTTCAGGTGAGTGACCGCAACTTGTCTTAAAAGCACATGTTTCCTAGGGTGTCTGCGTTCAGTTACAGATAATGTCTCTGGGACTGAACCTCCGGAACAGTATAACTGTGTTTTATTTTAACAAATGTACATAGCAGATATTGGCCCTTCCTTGTTTCACAAAAATTATCGGATACCTGCCTCGGAGCGCACTTCTTACAGACGACTACAGGGTTATCATGTTACTGCTACAAGCTCCTTACCTGTGTGAGTTATCGGGAATGATGCAGGGGCAGACCGAAACCAGCCACTCATGGAGATCAATGACAAACACTGAAGAATGAACAGAGCTTCCAAGCTGGTGACCATTACTTAATTGACCTTAAAAAAAAAAGACACGTTTTTAGTATTCTGATGACTCGTGACCATAAAAAACAAAGGGTATAAATTCAATATTGTCTCAAATACTTAAAAAATGGAACTGGATGGGGATCGCCGTGCAAGCCGCAACACAACACGTTCTGTCCCTCTGGGGTTCCAACACCAGGCCAACTCACACGGGATGGTTGCATAAAATATGATTCACCTTAGGAATGGAACGTATCCATGCCACACTCACACACTCTACGGCTGCTTATCGGAAGGTATGGCTCCCGTTGCTTTCCCTCCTGTCCAAAGAATTCAACAAGATCACGTGCCCCAAATACCTTCGCTTGCTACGACTCACAGAGACCACACATGACTCCTCGTGATCCCATGGGTAACTGCGATAGTTATTACACAATTGCATCTGTGTTTGTTTCACATGTTTGGCACACTGGGTTGGGGGGGATGGGGAAGGGGGAAGGGGGATTGGGTAGGTGTTTTGGTTATGGTTTTTGCTCCTACAACATCGTCGCCTCACTACACGTGACATTTGCAACCCAGGCACTGTACCTTTGCTATGTCAACTACACCTAGCCATCTATTCGATTGGTAGAGACTGTGTACTTATCTGTCTTGATTGCCTTTCATGCCTGATGCATTTCCTTCACAATGTAGTGTCTACTGTTGCTCTTAAAATCAAGAAAACAAATTTAAAACAAAAAAAATGGAACTGGATGTGCTGAATCGTATGTTGTCCCAGGTCATGCGTGACACCTTCCACCACTATTGCTTAAGGGACTTGTAGTTTTACTGTTCTCATTAAAAGGATGGTCTCTAAAGTCCCAGTGTTCTAAGCGATGTTGGTCAAAATCAGCGGCCTGACGGAGGATGAAGCATCACACTGCGCAGCTTAGCAGTGAGATGAATGACAGTTCCCCAGTCCTTCCATTCTTTGACCTACAGAGGCTCGTCGGCCATTCATATTTTTTTGCAACGACAAAGAAACTTTTATTGCAGCTTGTGTCACTGAAGAGATAAAACCCCTGGGCGTGTTTAATTAACTACTGACAAACATGAACAATCAAGAACATGAGTTTCTGGAAAACTATCACGCACCCAATCAGAATCCGCCGCCCTTCACACCCAGGAATTCTTGAGGCTTTGGAGAGGGTGAATTGCACGTGGTATAAGAGGAACACTACATCAACTCAAAGCTCACTTCTCAGGGATGTACTGAACTGCCAGCCTCATGGCACACTTAGCCAGCTCTTCGCCTCCTCCTCCTCAAACTGTTGACCAGCTATCAGGGCAAATGAGCCTGCAGCAAAGCATCGCTGGCTTGGTTCCACACCGGACCAGGCAATGCGGTCAACTCCATACTCCTCCAAGTCAGCAAGCACTCTGGTCGAGCCAGTCCTAACCCCACATGAATGTTCTCCATCAAAACTATTTTAATGGTACAAAGTTATGTTTCTGCTAAATGATTAACTCAAAAATTGAAAGGTTTTACTAGGAAGTGCTGAAAGAGAAATCAAGTTTTTCAATATTTCTGAGTCTGCCACAGTACACAGGAGCATTATTTCTCTACAGCAGCAAATCGTGTATGTGCCCTGTAGAAAGCACGTTTGAATGAAACATGGAATGCATTGCAGCCAAAAATCCATGCAACAAAATAGAGTGCAAGATAACTTGTGTTATTATTCCAGCAGAACAAAATGCCATTCCGAATGTGTACATCATTTTAAAGACAAACCCAGAAAAATGTATGGTCAGTGTTGTTCTTCTGCCTGTTAAAAGACAATCTCCATTAATGTCTCAGGAAATAAAATACTATGAGAAATCCTACTCTACGGCAGGGTGCTGCCTGCCATTATATTGCAGGTTACTTCCAACATAATCTGATTTATACATACATACTCCAGGGTGCTGCCAGCTATCGGGTCTGCACACAGCAGTCTGGAGCCACTCAGGAAGGAGGTAAACTCTACATTTCATCTTAACCCCATAGGTTACATTCACAGCCTGATGGGTCCGGAGAACTTTATCTTCGCTCTAAGTGCGCAGAGCAGATGGACTTAACCCAACATACTCTATGTTGTGTGCAGGGTGATGCCTGGCATCTTATTATCGTTGGCGGAAGGATGAAGCTCTGATAGGAGCTGCTACAAGAGAGTAGAGAAACAGGGCCACAGATCGCCACAGAGCGACAACTGCCCAGAAGCTGAAGAATTAACTCTGGAACAACAAACCTCCTACACCCTGGAGATTTTCCAGGATAAGCAAATGATGGTAATGAAATGCAAACTGCAGCATTAAGGTCACATACTACAACATCTTTCCCTTTAAACCGATGATAAGAGCCTACAATAAAAAACTAAACAAAAAGCAACAAAACTAGAAAATGCTTTTCCAAATGCTGCAAAAGAGAAACAGTTAATACAAATGAACAATATTAAACTTTGTTGGTACCTTAGTAATGTGCTTACTTCTTGGCTTCACTCCATCTGCAGCAATAACGCTCTAAAAGGAGAAATTACTGCTGTGAGTCTCAGAGTCTTCAGTGTTACTGGTCTCTGTCACAAAGACTGTGGTGTCGGAAGATAACTTTCTCTTATTTGGCTTTATTGTTCCACCAGTCACGCCATCGCTTTTAGCAGACACGCTACTGTCGGCAGCATCATAACTTCAGGCAGATCAGCAAAGCGGATATCACCACTCACATTGGGTGAACAGACTCGTCTCTGCTACATACATCCACTCTGTTCTCAAATTTGCTTGGGGCTGTCAAAATGCAAAGAGCTGCAATATATCCGCCACACTTTCCTGACTACTTTGTTTTAAAAAGTTGTGACATTCAAGCGTGATTCTTGGTTCTTCTGCAAGCTGAAGTTTTTTTAGTGGTTCTATTGCTACACAATACTATTCCCATATTCCAATTTGTCCACAGGGTGTTTCAACCCTGGTAGGTTCTCTCCTGCCTGTTTTGCAGATAATTTCAGATAGTTTCGGTAAGAAACTGAATTATTATTTGCGGTAGATGAGGAACAATCACAACCGTTGTCAGAATGAACTTTCAAAGCCATTCAATTAACCTAGGATCAACCCCCCGGTACCTAAGCACCAAACAGGCAGGCTTAACTTAAGGTAATATGTAAAATATTTATGAAGAAACCAAAAAAGTTAAAGTCAAAATGCAAAACAATAAAAAATCAAAACCGAAATAGAAATAAAAAATAAAGTAAAGTGTATTAAACAAAATGACACTAAAATGACAAAATCCAATAAGGGGAATGAGATATGAACTGTAACGCTGTAAGAATCACAAGGTGCCAATGGATGAGGGGCCCGGGCTGGATTAGTCTCTCTGGGGCTGACTGCCAAGTCAGAGGAAACCGGAGGCCACGGTCTGCAAGCACATAGTGCAGGAATTAGCCGCAGTGGTCCTAGAAGACATCTAGTGCTCCAGGCTCATATAGGCCTGCTGGCCTACAGGGGAATTCACGGCAGGTTTGGGCGCAAAGTGCTTAGAGTATTGAGAACAAGCAGCAGAAGCCCACCAGGGCAATAGCAGACAGTCGAAGGCAGCAAGGCCCGGACGAGACTGAAAGGGAGTGACACCTCCGGCCCTCACAATCATGCAACAGCGTAGTGGAGCTCAGCGAGAGGACAACCCGGTGACAGCCACCCACTGGGGCTGGGTAAGAGATATAGCTGCCATGTCCTCAGCGAGAAGCAAGAAGGATCAGAATCTAAAAACGATGCTGACCAAGCTCCCGATGACCTGCAGCGGAAAAGGGAGGCTCTCCCCAACCACACAAATCAGCCAAGATGCGGACACCTCTGAAGCCCCAGTTACCCACGCCTTTTTTAGTGGCTATTCGGTGCATTACAAGGCAACTTGCAGACGCTGAAAAGGGAAATAGCGGGGGAGAGGAAGGAGATAACCGATGGAGGCCACACGTTCCCAAACGGCATCAACGTCCCGCCTTATGATAAGGCGGGACGTTGATGACGTTGGGGACCGTGTGGCCTCCATCGAGGATCAGGAGGAAGCCCGGGAAGAGGAGGTGGAGTATCTACCGCAAGAGATACTCCGGCTCAAGGCTCAACAGAGCGATCTCCAGGCACACACTGAAGACCTGGAGAATCGGTCTTGGCGAAACAAAATCCGCGTTAAGGGATTTCCACCTAAAGAGGAAGGGCCAGACATCACACAATACCTGCAGGGTCTCTTCAGGAGCATACTGGGCGCCCCCAACGGATATTTTGGCTTACATTCCAGACTTTCACCTAAAAGACTGAATACTACGTGTTGCCAGGGACAAGCAACCACTAAGATATCAGGACCACTCCATAGCCTTGTAACAGGACCTGGCTCTAAAACCCCTTCAAAAGTGTTGGGTGTTCCGAGTGGCAACCACGCGCTTTCGAAATCAAGGAATACCGTATTCTTTGGGTCACCCTTTCCGGCTGATTTCCATATGTCAGGGCAAACTCATCTAGCTCAGATCCATGCAGGACACTTGCCAGGTGCTGGGCATCGAGAATCCAATCCAGGAGGAGACAGAGGGCCCACAGACCAAAACTCCTCGAGAAAGATGGCATAAGGTCAACGGGAGCACAGCACAGAGCGAGCGACGAGACCGGACCCCAAGACTATGGCACAAAAAAGACTGGCAGTGCTGGAGACATTGTCGAAGGAGACATTCCCTCATGATGACACCATGAACGACTGATGGACAGATAAGTGACATTTGCAAGGCTGGGTGGGCAGCGAAGAAGTCTGCGTGGAGCGTAGAGACACGGGGAGGGCAGACACACGGGGAGTGTAGAGACACGGGTAACTGGCCACACACGTTCCCAACTATTCCGACTTCCAAGGACGCGCGCGTATGAATGGCGGGCCCTGGGCAATTTGAGGTTAATGGGTTTCTAAGTTGGGGTTAGGGAGGGGAGGGTGGAGAACTGGTATGCAGGTTAATGGCGTTGAAGAGAGGATCAAAGGACAATGGAGGCCGGGCAGACGTTAAGAGCTCAGGGGGAAGAGGGATCACAGGGACCCAAATACAGGCCAAAGCTGGTGCACTCACTATGGCACGCTATTTCCCAGCCCACACTGAAAATTCTCACTCTCAATGCGAGAGGTCTCAACAATCCCAATAAAAGGAGGACCATCCATGGATAACATGGAGGCAGATGTGTGCCTCCTCCAGGAGACACAGCTCCTCTCCAAAGATTGGCATAGAATGAGGTCACGACTCTTTCCCCAGCTGTTCTTTTCATCTCCCCTGGATAAGAAGGCGGGTGGCTATTTTAGTAGCCAAACATTTTAAGGGGACAGTGGGGTAAAAGGTGGCCGAAATCAAAGAGGTTGATGGGAGCAGGGCCATCGATAGTGTAGGTGTTGGTATGAGTATTTTTGATGCCGAAATTGTGTTGCAAACCGCCAGAGTTACTGCTCCCGCAATCACCCTTCACCCAATATACGATCAATCCAGAGGCTGCCTCAATTGCCTATAGATAGGAAAGGGTCCCCCATACCCCTATACCAATAAGCATTTCAAATACCAACCCCACCAGGGATGTTGCTAATAGGTTAAACTGGCCCAGGAGCTCGAATCAGAACAGGTTGTCTAGTACCTTGTGCATTAATGTTCCTGCCGCCCCAAGTATGAATGGCTAATCAGGATGTCCTGAGTCTGCCGCCCGCTGCTTGCCCTTATGTGTTGGTACTGGCAGGAGTACCTACTTTAAAGAGGGATCAGTATGAGTCATGGGACCAGCTACGCGATAAATGTGCGGCCGGGCTATCAAGGCATAGTAGCTTCGAATTTTCCGAAATATAGGATATTATTATGGCACGCAGGGTTGGGTGAGTCAGTGCATCTACAAAAAATATCGAAGGGTAAAGTATTCTAATTAACTTTCGCAGACCTTCTTTGGCGAGACACCTACTAAGGTGTTGCGAATTCATAACACCTAATAGCACTAACATAAGTGCACTACCCCTTGGTTATTTCTACAAACCAAGTCATGCTCCTTTCACCAACAATTACTCTTGAATTACTACCTCTAATAGGTTCCAGGCCTTATCTGGATTAGAGACCCAAGACTGACTATCAACTTTTGGGGAAAATACTGATCCTGATATTAGGTTACCTCATGCCCTGCCAGTAACTGAGTGTATTATTCCCACAACCCACGTATCCCCCTATGCAAACGAAGGCCTCAGCAAGTTCAGACCTCCTCATCTTAAGCTGGAATGTTGCAAGGTTGTACTCTAAACTGGTTAGTGGAAACATGAATCTTATTAACATCTGTTTAGAGGCCCTGTTGCACACCCAGTGGCTATCAGCGCCTTTACCAAACTCAGTGGAGCCATTAAATCCTCGCTGTCTAAACCCTTTTGTACAGTACTGCGCGAACCTAGATCGTTCAATCAGGAGTGCTCAATTGTCAACAGGAAGCTCTGCAAGGCCCTATCTCAAAGGCCTAGGTGACATGATTTGGTCAAGTCCTTACGGTTGACATATAAGCAGGCTATTGCTAATAGGAAGGAACAGTTATTAGGTGAGCACTGGTATGCGCTCATTAATGTTGCCAGCTTAAATAATGGGAATATATTTTGGACTACCATTAAAGAGTTAAGATCAATGGGACAACCGTTAACTCCCATCAGCTGCAACATAATGAGCACTTCCTGGGAAAGTCACTTTTCCACTATTTACCAAGAGCCTGCTTTTTAATCCGACCCTTTTATTAACAGGGTGCCACCTTGAGTCTCATTATCAATAAACGAGGTTGAGGAGGTTATCTGTCAGAGTGTGGGCAATAAAACTCCAGGCCCTGATGGGTTGCCCATCGATCTTATTAAATATAAACCAGATTTTTGGGCCCCACTGTTGTTAAATATTTTTAATATTCTAACCAATGCCCCACTGCCTAAGACATGATCTACTAGCACGATCGTTCCCATTTTTAAAAAGGGCGATTGCACACAACCTTGTTGCTGTAGACCGATCTCCTTGTGTGGTCTCATGACAATCCTTTCGCCATTTTTCTAATAAAAAATCTTCATGACTTTTATTTGGTTTCAAACATCATTTCTTTTTATTCCTTTAATCTTTCGGAGTCAATTGAATTAATCCATTCATTTATGACGATTCGTTACTTTGACATTCAACGTCTACCCAATGCATTTCGGGTCGAAGTTGACCCTTCCTCGGGGGTCTGTGTAGGGAAACAAGGGATACAATGAGCTATACAGCTAATGTTTCAACTTAATTAATAATACAGTTAGTTGCTGTTAGATCTACATTAGACAAATTCATCAATTGCAAAAGCCATTTCATTACGTTCTGAATCTTACTGAACTGCGTGCTAACAAAAATGAACCTAGGTTTGTGATTTACCAAACTCGACATATCCGAATTTCTCAACCCTTATTCATAAATTATTGACTCTCTACATTTCAAGGTGTGACCATTACATATCCAATATCTTGAATGCTATGCGCTGTTCAAAAGAAGAACACACTAAACTAAAATATTAACGTGCCGAAGCCAAACAAACATTCAAACTTCACTTACTGCCAAATGTCAAGTATCGCGCGCCGTGTCTCTTCTGCCAATCAGAATACCGGTGACATACTCTGATGCATTCTCACCACTTTTAAACCATGCGATAGGCTCAAAACCGCGATCACGTGATTGCTACTCGGTTAAGTTGTTTATATTGTTCGAACGTGAATTAAATCTAAATCCTCTCTATATCCGGATGGTTAAAAGAACCCGAATGATATAAACAAAATGTTTAAATGCAAAACACTTTTACGCGCAGTTAATGTTGACATACAGGATTTAAACTTCACTATCAAAGAACAAGCCAGAATGCAATTCCTGTCTTTTTCATACAGTAGCATACAAAAAACAATGATGGAAATGAAGAAAAAAGTCAATAATCAAAAACGTAAAGAGTCAGGTAGTTCATTTATATGTCAGCCATCTTAGATTGGGACCATAGTTCGATGTTCATAACAAAGGTAGCAGGAACCCGGTCAAAGCTTTCCTAAGTTGTTCATAAAAAACAGGATAATTCTATCCTATCATTTAATCCATGCGGGTATAAACTTCCCATTCTGTGAATCCAAAAATATTCAGATCTTAATCTCTGTTTGTGAGTATCCAAATCCAGTCTTGGTTTCATCACCTCCAGTATAGTGAAACGCATCTGAGCTATGTTGTGTCCTGATTCAGCCCAATGTGTTGCCAGTGTCGATTTTACATTTTTCATACGGATATTACTTTTATGTTCCGTGATTCTTATCTTAATTTTACGCTCAGTTTGGCCAATATATAGTTTCCCACATGGGCATTTGATACCATAAATTACTCCTTTGGTGTCACATAGCATTCAAGATATTCGATATGTAATGGTCACAACTTGAAATGTAGAGAGTCAATAATTTATGAATAACAGTTGAGAAATTCGGATATGTCGAGTTTGGTAAATCACGAACCTAGGTTCATTTTTGTTAGCACGCAGTTCAGTAAGATTCAGAACGTAATGAAACGGCTTTTGCAATTGATGTATTTGTCTTATGTAGATCTAACAGCAACTAACTGTATTATTAATTAAGTTGAAACATTAGCTGTATAGCTCATTGTATCCCTTGTTTCCCTACACAGACCCCCGAGGAAGGGTCAACTTCGAGACCCGAAATGCATTGGGTAGACGTTGAATGTTAAAGTAACGAATCGTCATAAATTAATGGATTAATTCAATTGACTCCGAAAGATTAAAGGAATAAAAAGAAATGATGTTTGAAACCAAATAAAAGTCATGAAGATTTTTTATTAGAAAAATGGCAAAAGGATTGTCATGAGACCACACAAGGTCATGTTAATGATGTGCACACCTCCTCCTGCAAGTGGAATTCCCGCTTTCTCAATTTATCTCTTTGAATAAATGTGTTTCTGGACAAAACACTTAAAAGGAGTGAGTAGCACATAAATAAAATTGTGAAAAAATTTGAAAAATAAGACGAGTGCCAGACGGGTCAAAGCTAAGATTTATGTAGACCGATCTCCCTCATAGATAACACCCTTAAAATTTAAGGCAGAGTTTTATACACAAACATTTTAACCTGGACAGAGGACAATCAGATTTTAGAACAATGTCAACTAGGTTTCAGGGGTAAAGTTGGCACAAACGAGCAAAGCCCTAATCCTAATTTGATCATAGGGAAGTACACTATTGCACATCACTCGCCACTTTACTTAGCTTTGATGGACCTGTCCTCAGCTTTTGATTTTGTCAATAGGTCCCGTCTATGGTCCATCCTTTTAGAATATGGACTGGATGAGACCCTTGTTAATTTTTTGGCCTATCTCCATATGGACCTGAAAGCGCGGGTCAGGACTGTTGGTGGGGGAGAAGTTTCCAATTACATCAGTGATGACAGAGTGGTCACACAGGGGTGTGTTCTGGCCCCTTTTCTATTTATCATATATATAAACAATTTACATAAATCACTGACCACACTAACTAATGATATTCCCAGAATTCAAGGCAAACCTCTCCCAGTGCTTTTATACACAGATGATGCGGTTTTATTGGTCGCACACCAAATGCACTGTACACTTTAGTTTGAGGTTTCACAGATTTTATGTCCGGCTTAGATTTATGCACAAATTTTAAGAAATCTTTTATAATGCCTTGTGGGCCAAGGAAATGTCCTTTAATTTTATCTCTGTGGGTGACCAAAAATTAACTTGCACTGCTACTTTACCTTATCTGGGAATGGTCTTTGTTGCGAACGGCACCTGGTGTGAACACTTGGCATATTGTAAAAGTAAGTTAGTCGAGGGATTTTAACTCAATCCTCAGTCTCCTCTGCCCTAAAAGATCGAGAACAATTCTAGCCTTTTTTAAGATTTTTAAGATCCAGAGTGTACCAATAGCTACCTATGGGGCAAAGGTATGGAGTGTTGCCAAATGCTCTTGCGTCCAATCAGAGGAAAATAGATTTTGTAGAAAACTCTTGGCCCTCCAATCTCCACCCCTCTGTACATATGTTAAGGCGAACTGAAATTAGGATACATTGAAGACATCATAAGGGCCCGCCCCACACTATTTTGGCTATCCATAATGAAGAATCCCGAGGCTTCTCTCACAAGGGACATAATAGATGATAGTCTTCGCTGTGAGAAAGGATTGGATATTCCATGGCTTCCTGGGGTAGTCAAGAGTCTGAAAAGCGTTAACCTTGGTAGACTGTTTGCCAATTCAAACACAGCTGTATCAATGGACAAAAAAGTTTTAAAGACAGCATTGTACGCACTTCATAGCGCGGAAAGACTAGAAAGGGAATTGAATAAACAAACTGTTGCAAAATGTATATCCATTGCGTACCCTGTGCATTGTCTACCAAGTTATATTGCACTACCCATGTCCCAATGGGAGAGAGGCCTCCTATTCCGTCTAAGAGCTGGGACAGTAAGATATTTTCTTTGTTTTCCCTATAGCTATGAAGCAAAACGTGACTCCCTGCCATGTCCATGTGATGGTCACAGCGGTCAAACACTTTTACACTTTTTATTCTTTAGTAGATACTATATGAAATATGCACTATGGTTTCTAATTCCGTATTTAAAAAAATTGTCACCTATTAATTTATCAGACGCTCTTGACTGCAAATTTAAATTGGACAATGTTTAATTTATGTTGACCATTGGCACCTTTTTGAGAGTAGCTACGGGTGCACGGAAATCTATGTGCGATCTATGAAGTCATTTGTATTGTACTATTCACAATATGCACTTTACCTAGGTTTACTGTATTTTGCACCATTATGATTGGATATTGCTATCTATTTCATTCAAAACATCTTTATTCGATTCGTGGAATCATAAAAGAAAAAACAATGCAATATTTATAAATACAACATTTCCGTCCAATGCCATAATCCTTGAGAAAGTAAATTTCAGATTTTTGGGTATCATTACATTTGTGCAAATACGCAATTCCAAAATAAACTGGAGTTAGTAGAATCAGTGCAAATAACATGGCCAATAGGTTCTCGGTGCAATAGACAATTAAAATAATAAAGTACAGTGCATATGTATCATAGTTGTATTCCCAAAGGTACTTGTGCCCCTTATATGTTTATCACAGTAACAATTAAAAAAGGAAATATTAAGAACTACTATAAACAAAATACATTATAAAATATTAAATACTATATACAATAAAACGTTTCGGCGATTCAGTCCTGCAATACTCAATTAATGTTCTTTTATCCTCTATTGCAGAATCCTAGTTAAAATTTCAAACCCTTCTTCATTCGCATATAGTTGATAGCCAATAAAAATCTAAAAACTCCAAATACAGTAAGCTGGGTGTTATCTGTTTTTAAAATGCGTAACATATCATTATATCTTCTGACACCCATATTCCTGCCCAACGGCACAATCCATTTTTGTCTAGCTCTCAGGTAAGTGGGGCAGAAGAACAAAACATGTGCTATATTTTCCTGCGTACCCAGCTGGCACATTTTACACTCACTATCTTCCCCCCCTTTTCGGCAATTTTCCCATTTGGTTGTAAAGGACTTAACACGGAGGGTCCCATACCTGAATTTCAAGTGCAATATTTTCGCCAATTGGGGTTCGATTTGGTCTAAAAATGCCTCAAAGCGGGGTGTTGGTTTAACCATCAGAATATTGTTTGTGAGTGAGCCAACTCACTGTGCACAAATTTTGTAAAACTTTGTGCACAGTGAAGTTCCAATAGACCCTTCTGAGTTCCCTTTTTGATTCTGCGGTCAACCTTTCTGGGTGGTGCCGGAACTCACTAAGCCCCAAGGTCAAAAGCCATCTACGTATATTAGCCAGCCATGGGAAAGTAACATGGGTATCTAGTGCGATAAGTTCACTTAGTGCCTGCCTGTAGATATGGAGTTCATCAGTGGCCCATAACCTAAACCAATATGACAAAGTCATCCACACAGCCCTTTGCTCGATGCGTTTTAACCCCAGATTGTACATGTAGGGGATCACCAGTGTATTTTGGGGGAGGGGGACCATGGCTCTTAAAACCCTGTTTTCTCCCGCGGTTAAGGTGGAGATTTGCTCTCCGCTCCACAGCTCTGAGCCATAGAGAGAAGCGGTTTGGGCCCTAGATTCATATACCTCCAATGCTGGGGTGATGGACTTGATACCAGTTGCATGGAGCTTTTTCAAGATGGGCACTGAATTTTGCATTAAAATGGTCCCAGATTTTCTGACATGCGGGCACCATGAGAGCTTAGAATCTAGGGTCACCCCTAAGTAAACAAAAGTGTGAACCCTCTCTATCACTATGCCATTCAGCATCATCTTTTTCTTTAAACTTTTGTGCGGCCTGATGGACATGTATTTTGTTTTTGATGGGTTTATTTCCAATCCTTTTTGTTTACAGTACACCACCAACTTATTCAGAAAATTTTGCAGTCCCATTGGGGTCTGTGAGAGGAGGATGGTATCATCCGCAAACGTCAGAGCACATACATGAGAGCCACCTAACTTTGGGGAATCGTGGTTTGTGTCCAATAGGAAATCCACCATATCATTAACATAGAGGAGAAACAGGGTAGGCGCCAGGACACAGCCCTGGCGGACCCTCTCCTCACCGGTATCTCCTCTGTCAACTCCCCGCCCATACCCCAGCGCACTTTTGCAAAATTATCTTCATGTAATTTTATGAGTTGCACCAGTAAGTTTTTGGGAACCCCTTGATTTAGCAGATTTATCCACAGCAGATCTCTTGGAATTGAATCGAAAGCGGCCTTTAGGTCAATAAAGGCCATATACAAGTTGCCGGATCTTAGTTTAGTATACTTCCAGGCAATGGTTAGCAGCCTAAACACCTGATCTATGGTGCTGATTCTTTTTCTGAACCCCGCCTGGCATGGGGATAATATGTTGTTGTCAACTAGCCAGTTGTTTAGCCTGTCCAGTATCTGCTTTGAATAGACCTTTTGGGTAATATCTATCAAGCTGATAGGTCTATAATTAGCGGGATCGTCCCTACTGCCCTTTTTGTATATAGGGACGATCTCTGCGCCCTTCCATGATATAGGGATAGGCTTCCCTCTGCTAATTGCATTGCACAGTAAGTTGATATACAGTGCCCATACCTCTGGGTCATGTCTAAAGAGGTCTCCCGGGATAATATCTGGGGCTGGCGCTTTGGACGGCTTAATGGCGGCTATAGCCTGCTTAGTATCTAAGATACTAAAATACAGTGGTTCAAACTCCTTGGACATTGTCAGCTCTTTAATTATGCATAAGTTCTCGCTTGAAGGGGGACCCGGACATGCATATAAATGTGCAAAGTGTTTGAACCATGGTTTAGGATCTAGATGGTAGTCCTGGGCTGGCCTGCTCGACTTATTGCCGTTTGCAACAATTGATCTCATGCCCTTGCTGCGGCTAGCAAGTCTTCCCAACCAGAGTCCTCCCAATGTCTACGTTCTTGTACAGTCTGAGCTTGCTGTGCTTGAGATTGTGTGCCTTTTGCCTGCATCGCTTTGATTCTATGGCTGCTATTTTTATTTGTCGCATCCTGTAACAGTTCTCTCATGTAACCTCACTGGTTCTATTGGTTCTATTGTACGGTGCTGTGACACCTTCGGGTAAGGTCCCCGCTTTATAAGAATGCATTAAATAAATGACCTCGCCTGGGGTTTCATGTGGGTGCTGTGCTCTCTGTTGTGGGTCGGGTTAAAAGAGGGCCTGTGGATAAACAACTGCGCATGTGCTGGGGACAGACACTGCTACCCACAGCGCGGGCTAAAGAGGCATTGGATTAGGTGCGCATGCGCGGAGGACAGACACTGCCTCCCGCTGCGGAACGAAGGTTAGAGGGCCTTGGAAGAACAACTGCGCATGCGCGGCGGACAGACGCCGATGTTACTACAATCCAACTCCAGAAGTCGGTGCAAGAAAGATTTCATTTAGTTCACAGCACGGAGCGCAGTGAAGGGCGACAGCTCAGAGCCAGCACAGGTGGGACTCAAAGAAGTACAAGAATTCCAGTGTCCGCGCGGGGACACAATGAATGAGATATAACTGCCTCACGCCGCAGAGCACGAGGGCGCCTCGCGCCACAGCACAGGGTGAGAGGTATGTAAATGCAAAGCTCCTTGGTCCGCTCCTCTGGGGGAAATTACTTTCCTCTGCGCAGGCGTATGAGCGGGAAGTGTCTCTCTGCGCATGCGCAGTGAGGCTGAGTGTTCTCCGTGCAGGGCAGTTCACAGTCCGTATCCCGTGCAGGTCCTAACTCGGCGATAGGACGTCGTGTCTTCGCTCCGCACATGCGCAGCTCTGACGCGCGGTCCTGCGCGTGCGCAGCAGTGAGACGCCTTGTTTTATTTTGTTGAGCTCGAGCGTCACTCCTGGGGGGAATAACACACCGGACCCCCTCCTCACAGGCAGCCGTGCCCCCGGGGCTCCAGCAGAGGTGAGGGAGGCCTCTGACCCCAGGGTGACTCTCGAGCGCGGGGGCATCTTCAGGACACTGAGAGGCAACACTCAGGACTGGGGCTGCAGAGCTCTCCAGACTCTGAACTGCGTCATACATGTGTGACTTAAGAAAAGAGAGTGCATTCAAATCAATAGTTCCACCATCTTTCTAAAACAATGTACATATGCCAGCACAGAACTGTAGGATGCGCTCTAGTCTATGAGCGTGAACGCGATGACGCGTCACGCCATAGACAGGAGCGCGAAGGGCGCGCATGCGCAGTAGGCGCCAGTTTGGAGGCGCGAAAGCGGGGATAACGGAGCTGGCGACCGGAGCAGTCGTGTTAGACGCTCGGCGCCCTCTTGCTTGAGATTTACCTATATATATATAATTGAAATAAAGACAAGTAACTCACCACCTGGACTCTGTGCATATGTGGGGAACAGGATAACATTACATTGGCGACGAGGCTGGGACCACGAACACCAGGCACTTCAGGGTCAGGAGCTGACCCCCCAGGACAGCCCCATATTTACAACAGCAGGACACAGCAACAGAAAATCCAGGAATAAATGAGCAGAGGGCGTGGCAGCAGCTGAAACAACCACGGAAATCCACCTGAGCCTGCTCCAACAACCAGGTCAGTGCTGGGCTAGGAAAAGGGAGCATAGCCAGCACCCTGGCAGCCAAGGGCATTGACCCCAAGTCAGAGGAAGGGGCGCAAACGGACGACCCCACACAGACCAGAAGGGATAGCACGCCGGGCAGTCCCAGAGGGCAAGGGAACACGGCAGAGAGTGCGGGAGCATCCGGTGGACTCAGTCAACACAGTGCCCAGGGGGTAGACCCCAGAGGTGAAGCCAGAATGGCAAATCAAGCGTCTGCTCTGATGGCCCCAGTCCCATTCCTGCCTAGACCGGGCGAACCGCAGTTAAAATGGGAGGACTGGAAGGATTATTTTCAAAACTATATAGAGGCACTCGAAGATGAGAATGAAGGGGAATTCACCTCGGAAAGGAAGAAGAGACTACTGCTCCACAACCTGGGCCCGGAAGGGGTGAGAGTGTTCAAGAATCTGGTGCCCAAGGAGAGGGGAGTGAATGAGACAGATGTCTTCAAAAACGCCCTGGATGACCTGGACAGCCACTACCGCCCAGCGGTTTGTGTCTCCATAGACAGGTATAATTTCCAGCAGCGGAAGCAGGAGGCTGGTGAGTCGATTGATGATTACGTGGCGGCGCTCCGACGCCTGGCCATCACGTGCCAGTATGGAGGGCTTCAGGAAGAATATATAAAAGACCAAATTGTTATGCACACCACGTGCAGGTCGGTCCAGGACAAACTGTGGGCGCAGAGCGAGACGTCCCTTAAAGAAGTGGTGGCGATGGTCAAAAAGGCTGAAATGTCACGACGCGGTGCGGAGGCAGCAAAACGGGAGAACGCGCCGAGGCAAATGGTGAACAAGATAGAAGATGCACCCCAGCCTGGGAGAGCCAAGGGAGGATATGGAGATCAGAGGAAGGACTTGAGATGGACAGGGAAGCAGGCAGGCCGCCCTAGTACAGACAACAAGTTTGCGTGTTATAGATGTGGCAGCACGGCACATTCGGCGCAGGATAAACGCTGTCCCGCGTTTCGCGCCAGATGCTCATTTTGCGGCCTGGTCGGCCATTTTGAGAAAGTCTGCCGCAAAAAGGGGAAGAAATCCACGGTCAAGTGCGTCGAAGCGGCAGCAGCCGACGTCAGCGAGGAGGACGATTTGGATGACGACGACTTGGTGTTGTGCATCGAGGACCAGGTACTTGAGGTGACGGGGAAGCGAAGAGACAAGCCTCGCACGGACATGCTGATAGGGGGAGTGAAGGTACACGTGGCCGTCGACTCAGGATCTCCTTGGACCATCGTGCAAAGGTCCATATGGGAGGAAGACTTTGTGCCTGTAGTGGGGCCAGACCTATGGCCACCGGACATCAGACCCATCTCGTACACGGAAAATGCCATTCCTTTGGTGGGGTGTCGAGACTTCAACTTCGAATTTAGAGGGAGGTCAGCCACGTGCACCCTGTATATAGCGGAGAGAGGACCTTCAGTGCTGGGGTGGAGAGATGCAGGCGATCTGGGGATCATACTCAACCCGGGAGGTAAGGAACAGATTCTCTTGACAGACGAGTGGCCCCTCACGAGAGAGGAAGATTGGAAGTCGGCATACCCCAAAGTTTTCGACGGATCAGTGGGAAAACTGGACAAGTTTGTTCACAAAATGGTCCTCAAGGAGGGTGCAGTACCGGTGGTGCATAAAGTCAGGAACATTCCCATATCCACCAGCGGAGCAGTACAACAGGAACTCCGGAGGCTAGAAGAGCAAGGTGTCATAGAGCCGGTGGATAGTGCAGAGTGGCTATCCCCCTTGGTCGTGGTCAAGAAGCCAAATGGGCAGGTACGGCTCTGCGTTGACCTCCGCGAGCTCAACAAAAGTCTCATCGTGGAAAAGTTTCCCCTTCCCAGAATCGAGGAGATGCTCGCCAAGACCAAAGGTGTGACGCACTTTTCCACCATCGATCTCACGTCTGCGTACTACCAGATAGAGCTGCATCCCTCGAGCAAGAAGTACACCGCTTTCATCACTCCATTTGGGTGCTACCAGTTCCGGAGGATGCCCTTTGGCCTGGCATCCGCAGCGGCTGTTTTTCAGAAGCTGATGCACCGCTTGTTCAAGGACATTCCTGGAGTACAATACTTTCAGGATGACATCTTGGTGATGGGCTCGTCAAAAGGTGATCACGACAGGAAGTTGCGGAGCGTGCTGGAAGTGTTGCAGAACAGAGGGCTAACGGCGGAATGGAGTAAGTGCAAGATAGGGACCCATTCGGTGACATACTTGGGGCATGAGATCAGCACGAGCGGAATTTCACCCAAGGAACGAAATGTGACGGCCATAAAGGAGGCGAAGGCACCCAGCTCCAAGGAGGAGGTGAGGTCGTTCCTGGGAATGGCCGAGTATTATAGTAAATTCGTGAGACACTTTGCCACCCGGACATACAGAATGCGACAACTCATCAGAGACAAGACCAAGTTTGAGTGGGACGCAGAGGCGCAAGAGGAGTTTGACACCATCAAGACCTGCATTAGTCAAGCTATTCCGTTGCAAGGGTTCGTTCCATCGGGCCAGACCGTGGTAACCACCGATGCCAGTGACAAGGGCTTGGGGGCGGTCTTGGCTCAAGTGAGAGATGATGGGGCCACTGAGACGATCTGCTTCGCGTCCCGTGCGCTGTCTCCGACGGAGCAACGATACAGCGTAATCGAGAAAGAGATGTTGGCAGTCACCTGGGCCTTAGGTAGATTCAGACAGTTCGTTTGGGGTACGAGATTCAAACTGCAAACGGACCATAAACCCCTCATCAAGGTCTTGACTTCCTCGGGGCATGAGACGGCGACCCCGAGAATAGCCAAAATGACTCTGAAGTTACTCGATTATACCTACGATGTCGAATATCTGCCGGGAACACAGAACAGGGTAGCGGATTATCTCAGCAGGGCTGCCGCGATGGAAGTGGCGCCAGAGGAAGCCCTGGATAAGGAAGAGATGGTGGCAAGCATGGAGGACTATGAGAGTTCGATAAGTGCCCAAGAATGGGAGTCCGCCTATGATGAGGACATGGAAAAAGGGGAGATTAAGAGATACTTAACATCGGGCTGGCCTGACAAAAGGAAGCTCACTGATGGAGTACGAAGGTTCTATGAAATTAGGGAAGAACTGTCCCTGAGTGACTCTGGGGTGTTTATCTATCGGGGCGAAAGAGTTGTGCCGCCGGATTCACTGATACCCAGATTACTAACTCTACTACATGAGGGCCACCTAGGTATTGTAAAGACCAAGGCACGAGTCAAGCAGATGTATTGGTGGCCAGGCATGGACGTTCACATTGAAAGGCAAGTGAGGGAGTGTGGCCAATGCCAGGGCGCTGACAAAGTGCTGAGGCCTCTCCGACCGGCCATGGGGAAGTTCGACACGCCACAGGGACCTTGGGAGAATGTGGCAATCGACATATTGGGACCGGTCCTGGACAGCAAAGGTGTGAACAAGTACTTGTGTGTGGTGATGGATAAGTACTCAAAATGGCCTGAGGTGGACATTCAAGAATCCATGGACACTGACACGATTTTGAGATTCCTGACTTCAGTTTTCTTAAGGGAAGGCATTCCCAAAACCATCCTTAGTGACAATGGCCCGCAGTTTGTCTCGGACAAATGGACTAGGTTCATGAGAAGGAATGGTATCGAATCCAGACACACGGCAGTGTATCATCCCGCATGCAATGGCCAGGTGGAGCGGTTCAACCGCGTGCTGATGGGCTCCATACAGGCGGCCATCATGCAGGGAAAGGATTGGGAGGTTGAAGTAATGAGCATGCTGTGGTCTTACAGGATCACCCCCACGGCTGTGGGGTACAGTCCATTTCAAGTGTTGAGAGGACGGCATCCGTTCACACGAGACAATGTTGTGTGGCGGGAAAAGACCATTACCAGTAAATGGTCCCCTGCGGTGGTCCAACACAACTTGGAAAAAGCCCAGAAGATTTATGCTGCGAATTTCGACAAACGTCGGAATGTGAAAGGAACAGAGCTGGAGGAAGGAGAGTGGGTTAGGGTCAAACTCCCTACCCTTCAAAAGAAAGGCGACAGCAAATATAGTCAGCCTCTACAAGTCAAGGAGGTGAGAGGTAGAGCAGCTCTCCTCAGCGATGGCAGAGTGTGGTCCCAAGACCGCATGGCTAGAGTAAACAGGATTGTTGTATGGCCCAAGCTGGAAGAGACAGAGGCACAGAAGGACTTCCACGAGAGCACGCCGCGACTGGAGCAAGCTGATGAAGTGTTGCCCGAGGAAACAGGAGACAACAGTGAGATGGACATTCCCGGCGCAGGGCGCGCAGTCAGAGAGGTCACTCCGGCTGGAGTAACTCAGAGTGGAGATTGGAGAGATGGTGCGAGACCAGGCGGAGACAGAGAGGTGGAAGAGAGCATGCCGGTAAGACACACCCGTAGTGGCCGGGCAGTTACAGTGCCCTCAAGATATAGAGACTATGAAATGGGTGGACATTAATGATAGTTGGCAACCTGGCCGCCAGCCAGAGAACATTGGGACACTTTGTGCTACTTTGTGGTGGTTGAATAGTTAAATGTGTTTACTGTTAAAAAGGGGAGATATGTAGGATGCGCTCTAGTCTATGAGCGTGAACGCGATGACGCGTCACGCCATAGACAGGAGCGCGAAGGGCGCGCATGCGCAGTAGGCGCCAGTTTGGAGGCGCGAAAGCGGGGATAACGGAGCTGGCGACCGGAGCAGTCGTGTTAGACGCTCGGCGCCCTCTTGCTTGAGATTTACCTATATATATATAATTGAAATAAAGACAAGTAACTCACCACCTGGACTCTGTGCATATGTGGGGAACAGGATAACATTACAAGAACAACTGTTCCTACTTTGCTTTCCCGTGTGTGTGTGTGTGTGTGTGTGTGTGTCTGTGTCTGTCTGCGTGTCTGTCTGTGTCTGTTGGTCTCTGTGTGTCAGTGTGTCTGTCTGTGTGTGTGTGTCTGTGTGTGTGTGTCTGTCTGCGTGTCTGTCTGTGTGTGTCTGTTGGTCTCTGTGTTTCTGTCTCCCATTCCCTGGAGGGAGAGTATGTAGCTCCCCGTTGTAGAAGAGTCGGTCAAGAGGGAGCACACTGCATTGAATAGTTTCTTGGTGTGCACTTTTTATTAGTATTACAGGAAATCACAGTGATTGATTGTCTCTTTTGTATTCTTCTTTCCCACAGAATCTTCCACTTCAGTCCCTTAGTTGAGCCTCGGCCACCGTCGTCCCTCGGACAGAAGGAAAAGGCTCAGGTAAGTGTTTTTTGCTTTATGATTTAATCAAAGGAGGATGTGAGAGATAAATAATAGCTATGCATAAATGTGAAGGGAGGGGGTTGGAGCAACCAAAACAAGAAGAGTAGCCAATGATTTCTGCTCTTGTCTTCCTATTCCATCTCACTTATTTCCTTTTCCCTGGGTCCCTTTCACCCCTCAGCCTCCCCTCCGGTCCGTCTCTGACTCAGCCCCTTTCCAAAAGCCCCATAGACGCCCACTCACCTGTAAGAGCCACGTCACTCCGGGGCCATGGCGTGGTGACTCCACGTCCTTCAGTGAGGTCTGGTCTCCTTCTGTTTCGACTTTCCCTCCTCGCCAACAAGCTGTGACCTCCCCAAGGCTCCAGTTCTCTCTCTCGGAAGGCTGTTCGGTGTTCTCCGTTTTTCCGGTCTTCCCTGCTGGTTTCTCCGCCTTAGGTTATGGCTCACTTGAGCTCGTGGAATGCCTTTCTGGCGGCTTGGGGAGGATTTACCAAGTCTTAGTTCCTTTTCTCTTTCTTCAGTAGGTCGGTTAGTGGTGCTGCTATTTCAGAATAATTGGGTTTAAACCAGCGGTAGTAGCCTTGTAAGCCCAAAAAGGATCTAATGCCTTTTTTGGTGGGAGGGAAGGGGGTGTCTAAGACTGCTCTCAATTTCTCTTGTTGCAGAGCGATAGCCCCATCTCCCAATAAATAGCCCAAATATTTGACTTTGGTGAAGTTTATCCTGGTCTTTTTGGAGTTCACGTGGAGCCCTGCAGTCCTAAGTGCTTGGAATATCTTCCCACAATGGACGAGATGTAGTTCCAAGTTAGGGCTACATATTATGATATCGCCTATGAAGGCTAAGGAGTACTCTTGATGTTGGGAGCAAACTTTGTTCATAAGTCTTTGGAACGTCGCTGGTGCTCTGTGTAACCCAAAAGGCAGTGCAGTAAACTCGTATAGCCCATTAGAGGTGCTAAAGGCGATTTTTTTTGGTCTTCCTGTTTAAGTGGTACCTGCTAATAGTCTTTTGTAAGATCGAATGTGGTTATATATTGGGCTAAGCCTAATTTCTCGATTCATCGACGGATATGAGTGAAATTTCGAGATGGTATTGACTGCTCGGACGTTTATACAAAAACGGATGGAACCATCAGGTTTCAGAACTATGACAATGGGGGAGACCAGTTACTGCTGGAAGGTTTGATGACTCCTAGTTGTAACATGCTCTGTATTTCGGCAGGAACTGCGTCCCGCCTAACGCCTGGTATTCTGTAGGGCCGTTGTTTTATTACTTTATTTGGTGTGGTAACAATGGCATGCTCGAGTATTGTTGATTTTCCCAGGAGGTCCGAAAAGATGGAGGAGAAGGACTCTAAGAGGGACACTTTTTGTTCCTCTGTTAGATGTTCGTTTATGGGCAATTTATTCAATGTTGAAGGAATGGGTTTTGAGTCAGACAAAACGTAATGGGTGTCTTTGGGGAGGGGTCCCAACCATTTCTTTAGTATATTTATGTGGTATATCTGGGTTTTGGTTGAGGAAAGGTGTAACCGGTAAGTAGTGAGGCCTATCCTTTCAGCACCTTCTTATGGTCCCTTCCATTCTGCCCGTTTTTGGCGTATAGAGGAAGGTAGGAATAGGAGCACCCAGTCATGGATCTGTAACTGTTGTCACCTCTTTCCTTTATTGTAAGCCATCTGCTGGCTTCTTTGAATTTTTCCTAGGTTTTTGGGAGCAAAATCTCGCAATTTCTGTATGCGGTTTCTTAAGCTTTGGCTGTATTCTAGATGGTGTTGTGTCTCTTCTTGTTTCTCTTGTTCCCACGCTCCTCTTGTCATTTCTAGCAAGGTTTGTGGCTGTCTCCCGTAAAGAGGTTCAAAGGGAGAACAACCCAAGCTTCTCTGAACCTGGCTTCAAATAACAAAGAGGGCGAGTGGCAACAACATGTCCCATTCTTTCCCTTCGGTAGTTAGCATTTTCTTCATGGTTAGCTTGAAGGTGGCGTTATATCGCTTTCACAGACCATCTGTCTGAGGGTAATAAGCAGATGTTTTTATTTGGGTAATTTTTAAGGTTTTACAGACTTGTTTCATTAAACGAGAAACAAAGGGGGTACCCTGGTCTGTCAAAATCTCTCTTGGAAATCCTACCCTCAAAAAAAATTCTAGTAACTTTTCACTGATTTGTTTTCGTGCTTGGTGTTTGTAGGGGAAATGCTTCTGGGTATCGAGTTGCGTAATCGACAATAACCAGTATATCGATATATCATCTTTTTGATTTTGGGAGAGGACCCACTAAATCCATACTTATCCTCTTATAAGTAAAGCACTGGGTGTACAAGCGAGTCCAAACATTAGGGTGAATACTATTTTATCATGTCCGTGCACCATCCATTGATTACACCCACCAACTATTAAAACGACGAATCCATGCCAGGACTGTCCAACATGCATGGAAATTAAGAGTGCCCTGACAATGTACGCGGTCTAAGAAAAACGCAAGTTAAATTGTCAAAGCAGACTTGATACTCTCGTCATAAGAAAAGTTACGTTGCCAAAAAACATTAAACGAGGAAGGATTGCTTTTAATGCGACACGGCTCCATTGCGTATTATATTGCACTGGGTAAACCGGTCAGTAGTAGGAATCTCGCTGGACACCAGCATGGTGAACAATGCCCTTCCAGGCTGCTCATTCCCCTGCGTGCTCGTCGTTCAGCACAGAGTCCACGTGGCCTTCACCTCTATCACACACACTCACAGCTCTTTCTGCTCCAGGCATTCTGAATGTAACCAAAAGTTGATTTCACTCACTGCCATGATGAGCTCGAAGGGATGGTTGTACACCCGCACCGGGGACTAGTACTTTAAAAGAACTAGTCCCCGTGGTGGGCCACTATGAACTCTAAGGCCGTGGCAGACAAAGTTAGGTAAATAGCAGGCCCACGGGTCACCGCCCTCTTTCTTTTGTTAACAAATCAAACCTCCCCTTCTGTTCTAGGCCTCTCCCCAGCCTTTACACCTGCAGCGGCGGGCAGTGCTGTGTGTTTAACCACACGGCAGGGTCACAACTTTACGCAGGCTGGGCACACCTTGAGTGACCCACACCCTTCTGTTCCCTTCAAATATTTATTTTCACTTATCCATGCAGCTTTCCCACACGGTGTTTGTGCATCGCCGTCTTTGGCATTCAGCGCCCGGTGGACCCGAGCTGCTTTTAATTATTAATTAAGTGGGCGCTAGGTGCCTCTCTGGGAATATTCTGCTCGCCCTGCTCATTAGCTGAATCCTGATCCTAGCAGCAGGGGCGAGAGAAGCCCAGGGGGTGGCAGGCAGGAAAGCACCGTCTACTGCCCTTCTACAGATATCAGTTGTCACATAATGCAGCTGTGACAGGTGAGCGCGGCATTCTATGCAGCTGGCCCAGTGCCTGGACTCTACCTTGGGGCCATGAAGGCACGTGGGGGGCCTGGCCTGGACGATGCACGGGTGTGGTGTCGGGTTCTATCAGGTCTACATACTTGCAGAAACACTCGCACACCATAAAACAGAAGTTGGCACGGAAACTGAAAATGCAAAGAGACAATTTTATTAGGACCCCATGGGGTGGTGGTAGATTCATACAGCACCCTTCGGCAATGCAAGAAGTATCACACCGAACATCGGTGTGCGACCTCTTTTATACATTTTAAAGGTAATAAAAAGGTAGGCGGTATACATTAGAACAGTTTTAGGTACATATAAGGGCATTTTTGGAACACAGCCAACATGAAGGAGGGGTTTAATACCACTGGTCAGTTGGGAGGAACATTCCTAAGGAGTGACCACTCTCTAGTCCAAAGATCAGACGTACGCACGCGCGAGACTGACCATTGCTAAAAATAGCCTGTTGCTGGGTAGGGTAAAGGTTCATTGGCATAAAGGAAGGACGAAAGGGCATGCTGACCACGAGGCCGCATGTTCATAGGCAATGGAAGCCACCGAATACAAAATGGCCCCCACACGTTTAGTCAAGTTAACAGAAATGTTCGTGTAGCTGAGCTTAACGCTAACTCAGGTATTGCCAAATTACGACAGACGACCCTTTTAGCGTTTAGCTGAAGCTACCTCATAATGGAAGTAATCTGAATGTTCATCATTAATGTCAATCATCATTATTTGCTTCACTACGTTATTACTCATCTGTACATTTTTAGCAATAGCTCGTTTGGATGAGATACAGGCCGTAATACATACAGTACATAAGGTAGGACCACATTGAATACATAGGCAACAGAAGAAAAATATCCCAATAATCACACATAGAACAGTTAACAGTTTCCAATCCCATGTACTAAGCAGAGTCCAAAACCAGCTAGAAAAAGTCCAAGTACCGTTGTCAGTGTGAATTTCAGAGGCAATTTTGGGCAACCTAGAGATAGCATCATACACAGATGGTGAATTATCTGGCACATAAACACAACAACTACTTCCAATGATGCGGCATGCACCCCCACGATCAGCTAACACTACGTCCAGAACCATCCGGTTCTGAAGCGTAACTATTCTTGTAATCTGAAGCTCTTCAGTTAAATTCCCTAAAGCAGAAGCAGTCTCATTAGCAACTGCCTCCACAACACGCGTTAACCGTCTAATTTTCCTGCTGTTTAGGGCAGCACCTACAAAAGAGAACAACCCTAAATTAAAATCCACATATTGTTGTAGTGAGGTGTCAGTTTGGTCGACTTCATCAATATCCAATGTTCTCTTAACTCTATTCAATAGAAAATCGTGATACAATACATAATCATTATGGTACATAGGTGGGGCAATAAACACAGGGGGTAATACAAAAGATATATAACATGTACCTAACCATCCAAGAGGAAGACGATGATAACCTTTATTTACGCAAATAAAGTAAGTGTTTTGTGAGGCCACACATGAAACACCATTTGATGCATCAAAGGCAAGAGTAACATTGCATTCACTTTTCCCCACCGGAATTGTTCCCTTATTCCTAATACAAAGGTCTGCTTTTGTATCAATAACGGTAATTACATGTAAACTGGTCATATTTGTAAGTCTCTGATTGGTGAAGATACGAGGCGTAGATACATTGTCCGGTCGATATTCTTCCCACTCGAATTTAGTTCCTTCTGCCTGTGGATAGCTATCTCGATCGTTATAGCAAACTTTGTTCAATCGAAAAAGTAGTCCACCTTTTGTTGGCCATCTCAATGTAAAGAGAAGAGTGTACCAAGCATTACATGACCCATTGTGAGAAAAAGGAAGAGGATTTAGTGGGGTTCCTCCCTTCTTCTGATGCCCAGGTAACATCCCACATACCCAACAATTGGACGTGTTGGTCATATTATGCGTGTGGTGCAATATCTGAATGAAACTATTATTCAAATAGGTCTGTCTATGTCTTTCTTCGTGATAGGGCAAAGTAAAATGGAAATGTTCAGATGGAATTGGAGTGGTAGGCAGTAAATAGTCCCGTGCAGTAAATAGTCTTTCTATAGTCCAAGCTATTACTGCTATTACCACTATTGTCGCAACAAAAAGAACCGCACCCAGAATTCTTCTGTTTTTCAATGTCATAGGTGCCATGGTACAATGAACAAAAGTCTCAAGAAACAAACTAGAAAATAAAAATATGGTGCTGAGAACCAAGGCTGCCGTTGAGTTTTTCTCAGAGATTCAAGACGGGTGTCGCTACACTAGACAGAACTGATCCCCCCCCCTTGATATTCCCGGCTTCCGTTTCACAAACCTCGGAACGGTTACCAACCAGTCATGAAAAATACAAAAAAAATTATTTCCTTGGCCGTAGATTGTACTTCACTCCGCCAGAAATAGTGTGGTCCGGGAAGGCTCCCTCCGACTCGTGAGGCGTAACAGCTGGGCTCTTCTCAGCATCCAAGATGTCTCTGTAATCGGACAGCACTTCAGGGTTCACCAGGTCTGGAGAAACATGTCGACAGTGCGTTGAATGTATCCACCGCTTCTTATTCGTGACTCGCACAGCCGTTCGCGTTGCCAGCAGCACTTGCTCAGGGCCACGCCACCTCGGCTCCAAACTGCTGGATCTCTCAAACACCCGGATCATAACATGGTCGCCAGGACGAAGATTGTGAGCCTCTCCAATGGAATTGTCGGGGAGCGCTTCTCGAACCTGTTGATGAATAGAAAGTAAATCATTTGTTAATCGTGCCAAATAATCGTTCATCATTATACAAGGCACATCATGTATCAAACGAGGCTTTGGAACTCCCCAGATATTCATTGGCCTTCCAAACACCACTTCATAGGGTGTGAGGCCAGTTCGGGAGTGTGGCACTGATCTAATAGACAATAATGCCAATGGCAAAGCATCCGGCCATTTCAAATACGTGGATGCCACGATCTTCGCTAGCTTCAGCTTCAGAGTCGCATTATACCTTTCTACTAGACCTGCTGACTGCGGGTGGAATACAGCGTGGAATTTTTGTCTGATTCCCAATCCTTTCAGGACATGCTCTACTATCTTCCCAACGAAATGAGGACCATTATTATTCCACAAAAATTTACAAACACCATAACGTGGGAAGTACTCTTTTAGTAGTACCGTAGCTGTTGTTAATGCTGTATTGTCCTTTGTGGGGTAGGCTTCAACCTATTTACTAAAGGCACACACCACCACTAGGACATATTTAAGGTTATTACAACGCTCCAGTTGGATATAATCCATTTGCAGTACTTCGAATGGTGCAGTAGGTGGAACGAACCCTCCTTTAGTAGTAGAGGTTCCTTTTGCAGGATTGTACTGTAGGCATATCAGACAGGTCTGTACTATTCTCCTAGCCGTGCTGGTAATCTCAGGATGCTCCCAAACTCGTGTAAGCGATTTAGTAATCGGAAGAGCTCCAATATGTGCCAACCCATGTGTCATTTGAACCATTGCCTGCAAGTAAGCAGCAGGTAATTTCCATCTCTTCATGTCTTTGCTTCTCCAGCAACCCTCATCATCCAACAACCCTCATCATCCAACACTCCCTCTATTGCCCATGCTGCAAGCTCCGCTTCAGACGCTGATTTCTGTATGTCTAAAACTTCCTCTCTAGCATCATGCCATCGCTCGGCTTGCGATCTCACCACATACATAGGGGAGTCATTTTGCCACATGGCAGTCTCTCTCGCTATGCGGTCTGCAAAAGCGTTTCCTTGCCCTATTTTGTCCGTCACCTTTTTATGTGCGCTACATTTTATTATCGCCACCTTCCTTGGGCATAATAGTGCATTCAGGAGGTCGCATACCAACTCTCCATACATGATGTGTGTTCCGTGTGAGGTCATAAACCCTCGTTCCCTCCAGAGTAGGCCAAAATCGTCCGCTACTCCAAAGGCGTAACGACTATCGGTGTAGATATTCACACATAATCCAGCACTTAGCTCACAAGCTTTCGTTAAGGCTATCAATTCAGCCGCTTGAGCAGATTTTTGTGGTATTCGTGCTGTTTCTACCACTGTCTTAAGTGTCGTGATCGCATAGGCTGCGGAAGCCGTACCATCTGGCAATCTCACACACGATCCATCAACCCACAGTTCCCCATCTACATCAGGAAGTGGCGTGTCCTGTAAATCGACACAACCCTTTGTTTGTTCGTCAGTCAGAAAAACACAATCATGTTGTTCTTCCTCCTGGGTCTCAGTAACAGGATATGGCAATAAAGTAGCGGGATTCAAAGTGGCGCACCTCTGCAATGTAATGTGTGGCGCCAGCAATGTTAACTCGTATCCTGTTAAACGGGCACTGGTTAGATGCTGCGTTTTCGTTTGGTTCTATAGCGCATCTACTGCATGGGGAACTAGCATCAACAATTTGTGTGACAGAACTATTCCCTCACTCTGCCGTATAGCTACTGCTGTTGCTGCAACTGCTCGAAGGCATCCAGGCAGTCCTCAAGCCACAGGATCGAGTACCGCTGAAAAGTATGCGCAAGGCCTCTGTTTATCTCCGTGTAACTGTACCAAGACTGACAATGCGCACCCATCCTTCTCATGTACATACAGTGTAAAGAGCTTTGTATAATCTGGTGTACCTAACACTGGCGCAGAACAAAGAGCTTGTCTCAGTTGTTCTAAAGCATTTTGACATTCGTCCGTCCATTCGAGGGGGAGTGATGCAGTTTTGGACAGCAATGCTAACAAGGGTTTTACAATGTACGAAAATCCTAGTATCCATTGCCTACAGAAGGACGTCAACCCTATGAAAGCACGAACATCATTCTGCTTGCAAGGGACTGATGTATCTAAGATTGCTTGGATTCGGTCTGATGTTAATGCACGTCCCTCCTTAGACAAAAGATGACCAATATATGTCACCTTTGGTCTACAATATTGTAGCTTCTTCCGCGAAACCTTGTGATTGTGTTTCGCAAGGAAAGAAAGCAGGGAGAGTGTACTCTCCTCGCATTGCTCCTGTGTGTCTGCTGCAAGCAGAATGTCATCAACATATTGTATGAGTGCCACCCCAGACTGCAAATCAAATGAATCAAGTTGTCTTTTCAAAGCCTGACTGTAAATGCTAGGACTTTCGGTGTAACCTTGAGGAACTCGACAAAATCTATACGATTTATTATTTAATATAAAGCCAAACAAATATCGGCTATCAGGATGGATAGGGATTGAAAAGAAAGCGTTTTTCAAATCAATCACTGTAAATGTAGTAGCCGTGGGTGGAACCAACGTAAGTAAAGTGGAAATGTCAGATACTACTGGATACTGCAGTACAACTATCTTATTAATTTCCCTCAAATCAATAATAAAACGATAGATCTTAGTATCTGTGTCTTTCTTTAGGATCTGAAGAATTGGACTGTTGCAAACATTATAGGGAACTTCCTCCACCACCCCTGCCGTTATCAAGTCATTCACAATATGTATCAAAACTATTTCGCCTTCTCTAGAGATCTTGTACTGAGGAACACGAGGTAAAACCGCTCCCTCCTTCACAGTAATGCACACAGGAGGAATAATCATTTGGCCCACATCAGTATCGGAAGTAGCCCATAACGTACTTGGAAGGGAAGCTAATGCGTCGGCCTCTTGCATGAGGAACGATCTCTCAATTTATGGGTAGTTTTCATTCAAAATGATCCGCACCCCTTCAGGGGCACAGCGTATTGTTGCACGAAAATGCTTTAGCATATCAAGTCCCATAATATTATCTGGTGTATTTGGAGATAATAGAAACGGACATGGGGCAGTGAATTTATCAACATGAAATGTAAGGGGTTGAGACAATGGGCTTAGTGAAGGTGTTCCATCAAACCCTATTGCTGTAATCGTTTCGCCAGACAGGGGAGCCCTTGGAACCAAGTGTTTAGACAGAGCACTTCGAGTAGCTCCTGTGTCGACCAGAAACTGATCAGTAGAACCCAAAACATGTGCTGATATATATGGACCCCTTTGATCGACTGGTACTTCAACCGATTCCACACCCCATCCTACGCAACCCTATGCATAATTTTTATCCTGAGACTCAGTATACTCTCCTTCTGCTATCTGATACTGATTCCGTCGATCAAAAGTATTATGTTCAACCTGACCACGACCCCTCTCTTCACCCCTACCGCGATCATTCGCTCCACCTCTTGGTCCTGAATAACTATTCCGTGACCTTCCACTTCCTCGACCCCTCTGACTACGCTGTTCACGAAGCACAGGACAATCTGCGAGCCAATGTCCAAACTGCTTACAGTATGCACACTGATCCTCAGAAATGTCGGAACGAGGGGGAGACGTAACGTACGATCCTCGTCTACCCCTATCGTTCCCTCTCGATTGCGTAGCACAAACCTGTGCCAACATCACTTTCGTCTTTAAGTCCTTCACTTTCTTATCACTACTCTCTTTAGCCTCTAGTTCCTGACGTTCATAATACTGAGCCATAGTTAATAAGGAGGCAGGCGTTGCCGTGGTCCATGAACTTTCACTAGCCTTCAATCGCTTAGCAATCTCCGGTAGGAGATTAGCCACATACTAATCTACGAATAAGTGCCTGCCCGTGTCCTCTGTTAATGATTGACCACTGTAATCATGGAATGCTTCCTCAAAACGTGAAAAGAAATCAGAAACCGATTCGTCTGGCTTCTGCTTACACGACGCTAACACTGTCCAATCTATTTTCTTAGGAGGGACAAGTGTTTTTAATTTATTCAAGATAGCTGTTGGCAAATCTAAAATCAACTGACACGGTTTACATGCAGGTTCCCTATCTGAATCAGCTCTCACTATGTCCTTCCAATCTGCGCCTAATATCGTTCGATCGTCAAACTTACGAATCACCCTCCACATATCAGGAGGCAATATCAGCCCAAAGAAAAGATCAATATCAACTAACGTCATAATGCACGAAGAAATAGCACCCTCCACACCTTCATAGAAAGCTGCTGGATTTTTACGGGGGTCAGGCAAAGCATTCTTAAGTGCCATAACATCTGCTCTATTCCATGGCGTATAAACCCAATTATACACAAAATAGCCCTTTGAATCTTTAGACGTCTTATCATCATCCGTACCGTCCCCTTTAGGAGGGACATACAAAGGTGCAGCTTCCCGCATAGGCAAAACATTAATTGCAACACTCTTATCTGATCCATAAATAGGGCACACTCGGGAATTTTCCGTCGATCCAGACGCTGATTGCTCTGATGTTTTGTTTGCCGCTCGCAATCGCGTCGCCTCATCTCGTAACTGAACCAACCGCCGGAAGAATTCGTCCGTATCTGAAAGAGCAAAAATACCTTTACGAAAATTCTCACGACCAACTGATATATCTTTAGGTTCCAACTCAGGAGAGTGTTTTCTAAACCACTCAACAACTTCACCTGCAAGATGATCTAAAAAATACAATCGTTCTTTGTCGGACCACTTGCTCATAAAATCATCAACCTCTGAAACAGTTATAGAATTTACATTAAGTTTACGGGCAATCGAACGCAATTCCGTCATACGCTCGACCTGTAACCTGGTACGTTGTTTGTCCTGATTATCCTCGTCCGATTCCACATCTGGAGCCGTAGGCTGAACATACGGGGGCGGGTAACGATCTAACAATGAAAAATCATCTAATTCATTAGTAAGGACAGGGTAAAGAGGACGTCTAATAGGAAACTGACCATTAACCTGCAGGTTACGTTCTCGACTCTCTTTCTCTTTCTGTTCCTGCAATTCCTTCTCCTGTAGCTGTAAAGCTTTATCCCGAGCAGCCTTTCGCTGCTCTTTGTCCGCCAAGGCTTCTGCACGCTTCATTCGTTCACGCACCGCTTTCTCCCACATACGCACACAATCAAACATATCCTGCCTAGACCTGCGCTGAAACAAACACTGTCCTACATACTGGACTTTTCGCAAATCGAATGACCCATGTAGTGGCCATTGCAATTCACGATCAGGTTTAGTGTATTTGTGCCATAACGTGCTATACATTATGGGAGGAAGGGCAAATTTAATGTACATTTCGCGATTAGGAGTCCCCTCTGGGGGAGCCGGCTGAGATTCATTTAATCGATAAGTGGTACCATTTCCAAAGCAGCACATTCCTCGGAGTGTGCTGAGGACAGGCATGTTCAAAATATCACGGAAAAATGCGATATTACATAAAATGGCACTTAAGGGTACTTATGCACAATGTGCCGTTCAAACAAATTCAAAAGCAGAGAAATATCCCTCCATGCCTGCCTATGTGAGGTGCACTCCACATATAATTCAAATCAAAGGTCCAAACGTTAGCTAACTCATACAAATTCAAATTCAAATTCAAAAAGCCACAGTAAGTGTCAATAGACTACCTTACCAAACATAAGCTCATCCGATAATTCTTCAAAGGTGTCCAGATTCAAACTGCAAAGTTCCGTAGCCGAATCAGCCAAAACAGGCACTACACGACAAGCCAAACGATCAGAACCTCAGTCGAGGACCGGCGCCACCTGGAAGGTCAGATCAGAAGGAAAGGAAAAAACACAGTGGGTGCCAAGACTTGGGTCACTCAGTGGCAGCGTACGCGTCCATAGCGAGTTTCCAATCCTTCGTCGTGACCTCTCCTTCGGGCATCCGAGTCGTCGATGAGGTCCCTTCGCGGTCGCCAATTGTGGTGTCGGGTTCTATCAGGTCTACATACTTGCAGAAACACTCGCACACCATAAAACAGAAGTTGGCACAAAAACTGAAAATGCAAAGAGACAAGTTTATTAGGACCCCATGGGGTGGTGGTACATTCATACAGCACCCTTCGGCAATGCAAGAAGTATCACACCGAACATCGGTGTGCGACCTCTTTTATACATTTTAAAGGTAATAAAAAGGTAGGCGGTATACATTAGAACAGTTTTAGGTACATATAAGGGCATTTTTGGAACACAGCCAACATGAAGGAGGGGTTTAATACCACTGGTCAGTTGGGAGGAACATTCCTAAGGAGTGACCACTCTCTAGTCCAAAGATCAGACGTACGCATGCGCGAGACTGACCATTGCTAAAAATAGCCTGTTGCTGGGTAGGGTAAAGGTTCATTGGCATGAAGGAAGGACGAAAGGGCATGCTGACCACGGGGCCGCATGTTCATAGGCAATGGAAGCCACGAATACAAAATGGCCCCCACACGTTTAGTCAAGTTAACAGAAATGTTCGTGTAGTTGAGCTTAACGCTAACTCAGGTATTGCCAAATTACGACATGGGGAAGGTACAGACAAATGCAGTGTAAATACCTACAACCTGTCCACATTTCTGCATATCTTAAGACGTGTAAATGTCACACCCTCTACAACATTATTTTTCATGGATACAGCATTATCGCTTCAGATTCTTTATCCCTGCCTCCATGCTTGAGCCCCAGAGTGAATTACCATCTTTAGTAGCTACCGCGTGGAGGGTTTCCTCGAGGCCATTGTTGTTTAGTCACATTAAACGACTTAATTATGATGTGAGGCCTTCTAGATGTACTGCCAGACGCGGCCCGCATGACGGGTGGGTGGGGGGGTGGAAATTGGGTCGTCACGGAGGGGGGAGGGGTTCATTTAATAAAAAAAATATATTACATAAAACTTACCGTCCCGCTTCTGGATGGGTCCCGGCTCCCGCTCCCGCCGTCCTGCGTTTTCTGTGCCTGCAGCTCTCGTCATCAGCAAAGGCAGCGTCCCTCCCCTCCAGGCTCCACCAATCACAAGTGGTGAGGCGCATTGGAGCGCGCCCCAACCGGGCCATTTTCTCCATTGTAGGCCGCCGCACCAGCCTAATAGAGAAAAAAGAGAGAGTGGGCGGTCCTGCTCCAGGGCAGGGGGGAGTGGCTTGCCCACTGTTGTACGTACTGACTGTTTGGTCGGCCCTGGAGCCGATCAAACACTCAGCATGCACAACAGTGGGCAAGCCACTCCCCCCTGCCCTGGAGCAGGACCGCCCACCCCAAAAAGGCACTTCTGCTTTCTCGCCGTACAAGAAGGCAGAAACATCAAATGAAACTTAATACCATTATGTTTCTGCTTTCTCGCACGCCATGAAAGCAGGGGGGCGACGCTGTCTGCATGGCACACATTCTTTATAGCAGTCACATTACCCATCTGGGATTATAAGTATGTGGTGGGGGTCTAGAAAGTTGAAAATACATTTTTGCATTCACTCTTATCAGTCCCCCAATTAACTTCAATGTTTGTTATCCATCAAGAATTGACACTTATCAGCCTTTATATCCTTCTTGGCCTCCTCAGGACAAGGGTGAGGAAACTTGTCGAGCAAAGTCCAGGTGCCCTGCATTCAGAACCCAGTTCATGGCGAACAAGCAAATGTCCAGGAAATCTCACTTCATTACTTTCTTTTAATTCACATGCCACTAATGGAACGTCAATGAATTTCTTAATAACCTCTCCGAGCATATACGACGTTCCCCGCTCTCTGAGCTTTAACAAATGCGTATGGTCACCATTCTCTGACAATTCTGCTAGGGGTTATGTATGTGTCAGACCTGGCTTAATCTAGACTCAACATTTAACCATCAGATTATTAGGGACTCAAGCTAGTAGTATCTCGTGGCTTTATTACGTTAAGCACAGCATGTTAAAATTGGGGCGCCCAGTTCTTTTTAATTCACCGGATATGATAAAAAAAGAGGACCTGACTTGGATTAAAACCCAATTCTTGAATTTCTTGTCAGTGGAGCGTGAGGAGCGGGAGCTACTGAAACCATCAGTAAAGGCTTATTTTTGGTTAAAAACCTCCCCTCGGACTGAACCTTACCTGAGAATTGTTACTAAACCCTTCCACCGTTTGCTTTTAACTAGGTTCTGTTTTAATCTAATTCACTTCTTTTTAGGTAATTCCCAAGGATGGAGTAGGCAAGAAGATTTGAGTCCGTGTACCTGTGACAAATTCTCACCACAGGATACTATGCATTTTATAATGTTTTGCGACCATTATACTGTGATTCGCAGGAAGTTCTTAGTTCCTATTTTAAGAGAAAAATGTTTTGTACAAGTTAAACCTGCTTTAATTTAACTCCAAATGTTGATTGATCCATGGGAGATATTTAATATTGCAAGCTTCTTAGTAGCAGCCGTTCGTCTCAGACAAAAAAGGTACCCTATGATAAATGCTACATAAGCATCAACTGTATACATATGATCATTGTTTTCCTTTTTGCTGCCTTGTTGCCTTTCTTGAAATTACCCCTAACGTGGTAGTCCTTTTATCTATATACGTGCAATTGGCTATTGGGGTTTTTATGTGCCTTTGAAATTGATTTTGTAACATTGATTCTTTTTTTTTCTGGTCACATGTGATTTGGATTTTAAATGTTTTTATTCTGAAATAGCGAATTTTACCGAATCCCTATTTTGGAATCTCAAAATGCAATTTATTTAGGAATTGCAAATTATTTTGCGATTCCTTAACATTACCTAATAGCGATTCTGTAAATAGCGAATCGCTATTAGGTAATATGACTTCATTCATTCCTATAGCCCTAAAAACCCATAGGAATGAAGGGTTTTGCATTTGCTAATTTGCAATTGCCAAATTGGTAATCGCAATCTGCGAATGCAAAGCCAAGGGTGCCTAGGGGCCTAAGCCTCCCCCCGAATTACTACCCCAAAAAGAGAAGTGTGTACTTGTAAAGCACACACATGCCGCTACATGGCACTTTGAACAATGCATTTTTTTACATTTTTCACAGTTTACACATGTTTACCATCAACTTGAAGTTGATGGTAATTAGCCTTTCCTAAATGCACAGTTCGCATTTAGGAAAGGCTTCTTTCATTTGCAAAAGGGATTCGCAAATTGCGATTACCTAAATTGGGACCACTGCCTTCTCTTAAAAAATATTTTCACACCCATTCACAAATGGAAAAGTGTCCCCTCAGGACCCCTTCCCGTTTGCGAATGTTTACCACCTACTTGCAGACTCCGCCTTTCATGACTCTTCCTCTTGTGAGTCCAACTCCTTGTAACTACTCCCCTGTTCTGCTGCCTGTCCTTGCCCCCCAACTATGGGATTCCAGAGTGCAGTGGCGGCTGGTGAAGTTTGAGAGTGGTGAGGTTGGCCTTGAGGGGGCGGGGCGGATGCTGTGGGGGTTGGTGGCGGGATGTCATTTTTTTCAGGAGATTAGTCGCCATTTCCAGTGCAAATCTTATTAACTAGAAATGGGATAAAAAGCTGCATTTTTCAGACTCATTTTAACAGCAGTTAAACTAAAGTGCGAATATGTACATTTTTATAAGGATCAGAGAGATTGTATGGGGTGTGAAATCACTCCGTTATCAAAGAGGAGTCAGTAAATGTAGTTCCAGCTATTTGGCATCTATAGTTTTGTCTTAAACAACAGACTGTGTTTCCGTTTTATATCCTCTTTTCTTGTAAGGTAGAAGGTGTTGAAGAGATAGACCTACGGGTTCTGACCTCTGAGGCATCACTTAAGTCACGTGCAGAGCAGTCGTGGTCATCAGGTTTGTCTGTGGTCAGGAGAAAAGATACAACTCCCTCCATGCCTTTGTCATGGGGTATAGATATATATAGTCCTGGATGGTTTCTAAGATGTTTAAATAGTCAGTGGTCTCTCTGATGTATGTACTCATGGATTGTACCAAGGGCTGTAAATGTTTGTCCAGATTCTTCCAATCGGTTCATGTAATGAATTGATGGTAGAGAAAATCGGTCTAAACGGAGGTATGGTTGCATGTTTGTGAATCTTAGGTATCATGTAAATGTAGGGTATTGCAAGATTGGATTTGGTGAGGTAGTTTCTGTCTTCGTTGCTGATGGTACCCTTTTCGATGGCAACATTGAGAATGGTTTGTAAACTTTAGTCCTGAGGGCCTCAGGACACAACAGAACCTCATTGCCCCATCAGCAATGCGCCACAAGGCGCGTTTGCAAAGTGGTGTAAAAAAAGGTGTGGCCTCGGACCACCTTTCAGCAATCCCACTGTGTGGTGCTTGCTGGAGGTACCTGGTGGGCTAGTTGGCCCTTAAGGACCCATAAGATGCGAGGGGACTTCATCCCCCAACCCAAAACACGCCAGAAGGTGTGTTTTCAAGTGGTGCAGGGAGGGGGCGGGGCCTCCGGCGAGATCCAGGTTAGGTTTTCTTTTTCGTTTTTTAGGAGGGGGCTGTGTGGCCCGCCTTCTCTTAACAATTTTTGGGCCCTGGGGATCTCATCTCCCAGGGCCTGAGCATTTAAAAAAAATAGGAAGGGGGCCTGGCCTTGTGTTATTTATTTATTTTTTTGCAGGGAGGGGGTCCCCTAGGTCACTTGTGACCCCGGGGACCCAATCCCCGAGGACCTGGCCTTGTGTAAAAAAAAAATTGCCGGGAGGGGGCAGCGTGGCCTCACTCCCCTGGGCCACCTCTAGTCCCGGAGACCACATCCCCCAGGGCTGCCCTTCCATTAAAAAAAAATCTAAACTAAAGAAGAGGGGGCTTTGTGCCCCCCTCCCATGCAATTTCTGGCCTCAGGGACCCCATCCCCAGGGGCTGACCCTTAATTTGGAGGGAGCCCCAATGCCCCACGGTCCCTGCCGGCTCCTTGCCTCCTGCGGGAGCCATAATTGCTTGTGGGCAAGGGGAGCTGCATGTTAGCAGCTCCCCTTGCCCAAAAGCAATTCTGCTATGCTTCTTGGAAGCGAGAGCAAGTTTCCTGCTCTCGCTTCCAAGAAGCAAAGTAGAGTTTGCTATGGCATAGCGGGAGACATTGCAGCTGTCTACAGGGGGTGATGGTCCCCAGGCCATCAAGGGCTCTAGAATGGGGGCTGCGCGGCCCCCTCCCAACGAGTACAAAGCCCCTTGGAGGTGGTGGTCCCCGGAGCCCAGGGTGTCATGAATTCACCCACCTGTACTCCGGTTTGTTCCTTCCTTGATGCTGCTATTACCAAACTCCCTCTGAACTCCACCAGAGAGGCAAGGATAAGATTCACTTGCCGCCCTGATCGAACCCCGGGGGAGGGAGGGGAATAGGGACGAGAGAAAAGAGAAGACACACTGGATTCTTGTAGACCGACTTGACAATTCAGTGGTATAGAATGTCTCTCGAGAAAGGCAAATTGTTACTGGGCTTCAGTTTTCACCTCGTGTATAATCTGATAAATGTACCCGATTAATCTGAACATCCTAAATCACTTCTTTAGGTCAAACATCTGCTTTGGAACTCTTAATTGGGTATACCTGAATTACCCTTGACCATTTCTCAAAAGGATTCTTGAAACTAAAAGAAAGAATAAACAAAAAAAACACTACAGGTGCACTAATAATCTGTGATTGGTCAAATTATCACAAGAGTTACTGATTTCCTTTACAATATTTGCTCCGTAATTTCACATTAAATATACATAAATGATAATAGCAATCAAGCTCTCTGTTCCCTTTCAGTCTTCTAATCAGACTCAAGGTATTTACACAAATGTCCGTTTTACTTTAACGTTCTTCACTTACTCAATGTCCATAAAGTCCTTGGATTGTTTCAGAAAGAGTTTCAAAACGTTCTCTTGATTTATAGAAGGTCAAGAGGTCTCTGCCACAGTTCTGATAAAGTTTAAATTCTTACTGGTATGTGTTCAAGCATGCTAACGCTTTACCATTCAGAGCGAGGTGTTGCTGGACAACCCTTTGTTGAATCTCTTTTCTTTTCTCTTTTGCAGGAAATCGGAAACCATGCTGGGAGAGGATTTGGACCCGGAAATTCAGAAACAGGAAGGAACGTCTGAAATGTGCTCCGAACAGCAAGAACACAGCCGAAGACACTGAGTGAAGACAGGGAAGGAAGCAGGGTGGAGCGCTGAAAAGCTTCAGATGATCTGCCACCCAGGTCCGGAGTCAGGTGAGTGTTTAGGCACGAAGCGAAGCATCGGAAACCAAGTGGGTGGAGTTTAAATAGCTTTGGGTCTCAGGTTTTCTCACGTGTGCATGTGAAGGTGATTTGGACCTTAGATCTTTCCCAGGTAATTCACGTGTACATGCCAAGACCGTATGTGACAGGGTTTTTCCGGATGCAAGGCATGGAAAGATCTGACCAATCTTGGAGTATGTGCATGTGTTTCTGGTTCCCAGGATTTTCTGACACATTATAACCCTTCCAGTCAATTAAATACTGTAATCGACCATGTATACGTTTTGCATCTATAATGCGATTTACTTCATATGCAATATTGTCTCCAACTACAACAGGTGGAGGAGGGTTGTCTTTTCGTGTGGAGGGATCATGTGGTTTGAGCAAAGATACATGAAAAACTAGGTGAATGGCATATTCAGAGGGCAAAGTTAATCTCATTGAAACTGGATTCAAAATGGTATTTATGGGAAAGGGGCCAATTAACCTAGGTTTTAGTTTCTTGGGGCCTTCAATCTTGATATTTCTGGATGATAACCAGACGAGAGCCCCTACTTTATAGGGTGGTGCTGATGTTTTGTGTTTATCGACTGATAAACAGACCACCAATCTGCATTGGTTCCACGTGTGTGTTCTTTTCTTCTGTTTCTTTTTTCTCAACTCTAAAATGCCAAGTTCTTAAATTACTTCTGGGTCTTTCACTATTTTGCTCTCCCAATCTGTGATCTAACTTAACCACTAGATCTAAAAATTCTGCGTAGTCCTCAGGCAAATTAACAATGTGTGCCAAAGAATCTTTTAATTCATCTCTAAGGCCCGATAGAATAAAGATATTCTTTTCTCCTCCGGCCAGTGTGTTTCTGATAACAATCTGTTGAAATTTGTTACATAGGTTAAAGATCCTTGGACCCCTGGCGTAGATTTAAAAGCTTGTTATCGGATGCTTGAATAAAAACATGTTTGGCAAGTAAACTGGACATAGCTGTTTTAAAAGCAGCTAGATTGTGCAATAAAGTATTATTTGTGTCAACCAAAGGCATAGCCCAGGTGGGCGATACGCCTCCTAAATAAGAGATGATGAAAGCTATCTTGGAGGTGTCGGTGGAAAAAACCTGCGGTATACATAAAAAGTGTAACTGGCATTGGCTCATAAAAGTAGTAAAATGACTACTACCACCAGTAAATCGTTCCGGGTTTGCCAAGGGAACTGGGATTGGAGTTACCACGGTGACTTGCAGGTTCTGATCATTGTTAGGGCCTTATGTACTAGGGGAAACAAGCATTTGCAATGCAATAGGGCTCGCATTAGTAAAGTTAGAGGTATTAGTATTGTAAATGACACATTTTTTATTTATGTTTTTGTTTTGAAAATAGCGAAATTAATAACTTTGTCATTTACAATGCCAATAGTGTTAACTTTTGCAAACAGACACCTATAGCATTTGTAATGCAATATGTGTTGTATTTACATGACTTAGATGTATTAATATTAACCTCTTCAGTGCTGCGCGAATTTCGCTGCAGTGCTGAAGGGTCATAAATCACATTGACTCATGACGGAAATGTTCCGTCATCAGCACCGGAGCACCGACGCTGATGACGGAACCGTTCCGTCATGAGCATGGAAGGGGTTAATATTAAAAATAACAGGTGGAGGAATGGAAGGGAATGAATTGCTAGAAGAAAGGACCGACAGGAGGAGAGAAGAAAAATTCAAGAGATGTAAAAGAATGAACCAAAAAGTAAGAAATGGAAGCGAGAGCTAGAAGAGAAGGAATTAAAGAGGAGTAGAGGGGACGGGAGGAATTAAAGGGGAGGGGAGGAGTGCGTGTGCACTGGCTAAACTGTCTACTTTTTTATCCAAATCCCAGACCTGGTTTCAGGGACAGACCAGTGTGTGTTCCTGGGCCTCACAGCAAGGTTTTTGTGAAAGCACAAGGAACTTTTAAGTGCAAACATCACATCAGTAGTTTGGAATCCACTGAGCAATTCCATTTGGAGATGGTAATTACAAACGCGACAGCCAAGTGTTTTAGCCACAGATGTAATGAAAGGGGAAAGGATGTACGCGTGGTATAGCGGCTAGAGGGCGACTTTGGAACCTTGCAACCTGGGTTGAAATCTCAGCTGCAACGATTGACTAATAAATGTGTGATTCTTGACAATTTACTACATTTCTTTGAGACAATGACTGTAAATATGCATACGGTTACGTCATTCTATATATGTCATATGTTATACAATTCTACTTTCAGAGGTGTAACGCCCCTTGATGTGCATGATCTAGTATTGTAACCAACCCCCCACCCACCACATTACACCATGCACGCCGCTGCTCCCAAGGATAGGTTCATGCTGCATTTTACCAATACACAGTGTGGATTTCAAGGGCGTGGCCAGGCACAATACGGTGTGACGTAGACACACAAGTCATACCTGTGGCTATTCACAGGACGCCGGTCGTTCCCCATCCGGGACTTGATTCACACAAATATAGTCCTGCAAAAAAGCTGGAGTAAAGGACATTCATTCCTTGTTGAAAATAATAAAGTTTGAAATGTTCAGCACATGTAAACAATTAAACGCAACGTGTGCTGAGCAAGATGTATGTCTGAAAGTATAGGATTTGTGTAAACTGCCATACGTACTTCTGTTGCTGTTTGAGTATTGAACATACCCAGGCCAAAGGGGGTTATCGGATCGCGCTGTTCTATTCAAGTTTGTGTATTGGCAACATGTGCAAATCTAGTCAACTCATGTAAAGAAGTGTACATCTGTACATATTTCTTGTGAATACTCCGAACTGCCAGGCGTCTGGGAGCTTAGAAACAGATTGAGCGCAGCATTAAGCGCTAGATTAAAATGAATCCACGGAACACAGGAGAAAAATGCGAACAAGTTAGTGTAGGTGAAATGGACGTGGCCACTCTGCCCTCATTACTCAGTGTCATGGCCACACAGAGACCAATTACTGCAGCCCTTAAACAGCGTCAGCAAGGAGAGAAAAAAAATGTGTTTTGCTAATGCTCAGCATCAGGAAACAAGGATAATACTGCAATAAATGGTAAACATTCCAACAACAAGAAAGAACGCACTATGAAGGCACTTCCATAGTCAGGTGAAGGCACCTCCACGGGCAGGGGGTTGTTCGGAGGGGGAAGGGGGGGGTGCCTACAGGAGAGAGACCTTGGTAGCATGCAGGGGCCTTTCATCATCTGGAGGTATTTTGGGTTGGGGGCAGGGAGGCGGGCACTGTGAGAACAGGGAGGGGGTCGGGCGAGGTCTGTTCCAAGAGGGGACAAGAAAAACAAGCAATGTCCTGAGCAAATGGTGGAGGCCTGAAACAGTGGAGTGGGAGAGGTGAGGGGGAGTCACAGGGAGATTAAGGGACAGAAGGCAAGCAGATAAAGCGACAGGGGCACGTGAAGTGCAGGCGGGGGTGGGGGGGGGCAGAGCCTTTGAAGAGCCAGAGTCACGGCCATGAATAAGTGAAGTGAATAATTAGGGGAGGAGAACTGGCAGGCTGATAGGCAGAAGGCTCAGGCAAGCTCGTGCACGAGGAGCTTGTCACGTAATTCTATTTCTCGTGAGCTGTTAGGAATCCGGCTTGAAGAGAGCCAATCAGCTGCCTCAATAGAGCCTTTGGGGAAAGAAGCAGATCAGCGACATAAGGGCTCACAACCCTGTTTTCTATTTCTGCGAAATAGAAAAGGGGCGAGCCCTAAAAACAGATGAGGGACCAAATTTACCGGGAGCAATGATAGGTTTGTTTTCTCCTGGTTGTGAGTCTCCCCAATTAGTAAATTCTCTTTGGGTTCTATCCAGCTCTTGTCTAAGGGCCTGGTTTTCCTACCTTAGTTCCTGCATTTCTTCGGTTAGCTTCCATACTAAAAGGGTTAACTGAGACAAATCCATGTTGTCCTGTAGTGTAGTTCCTATATTCCCAATAGGCTCTGCTCATTGGAATAATATATCCTATAGATTTAACGTAGGACTGAGGTCAACTAGGCCTCTATCGAATATACTAAACTTAATTGTGTGTGTGCCAGCGAACTCAGAGGTCACTAGAAACTTTCTCGAATACACAAGAAGGGATTAGTTTCTGACAACCGCATAAACATGACAACTTTGTTTCCCAAGAATAAGAATATATCTCTTAGAGTCGCGGAAACAATAGATAAGTATTTCACTCAGTCAATCGTGCATGCTTAGTTTCTACAGAGTTGCAGAGAAATAGAGAGACAGGCTTTTTCAATAAAAGGTTTATTGAACAGTCTTCTTTCTCATGCAAGAGAAGTGAACTGCTACAATCGTTAAGCAGACTTCAAAGTATAATGTGTACAGCGTAAATAGTAATATACAATAATACTGTAAGAGCATTATATGGTTTCTAAGCCATATAAAAATACATACATAAATACACAGGCTAAAATACTCCCTGGTGCTTCTAAAATACGCCTACCCCAATGTACCTAACCTAAGTCTAGTACGCTTGAAGAAGTAGGTATTGTGTAGCATAGGTTTTAGTTTTCTTTGCCAAGACTCTACCAAAGGTTCCTCTAGGTTCTAATCAGCTCCATACCTTGGTTAGAATGAAGGATGTCTGGTATCTCAGCCTCGGGACTCGATTTCCCAACATCCCGCAAGGGGAGCCAGAAACACTGGAGCTGGATTCTCATCAGGAGCAGGGCAGCTTCCTGATCAGTGCGTCAGCTGGAGAGTCGGCGTCCTTCGGCACTTGCTGTAGCGAGCTGCGTCGGGCAAGTAGATAGACGAACAGCTCCAAACCACCGTAGTTTGCCACAGCAAGTGAAGGTATATTTATACCTTGAAGGTGTTTAGGAATGCCATAGTTTGACGTAAAGTCGGGCATATGAACGTCATAATGAACCCCTGGGGAATAGTTGTTCATTGTAAGTAACTGAGTTCTTAGAGAAATCAATATTCAAGCAAATCGTTGTGACGTTTGGTACGGGTGGAAGTAGCCATGCCTGTATTTGAGTAGCATGGGCTTTGCCTAAATAAGGGCTTTATTTCTATGCCTATATAAGGGCAATGTGAATTGTACCTATATAAGGTCATGACTCAGGAAAATTCACTCAGGGCCTAAAACACCACACAACACCCACTCCACTTTCTTAAGTACGACAATACTAAGTTCTAAACAAATAAAAACATATCTAAACATGATATGTTAAAAACCCACCCAAAATACATAAAAAATGCATTAGAATTGGTTGTACACAAAAAAAAGCATTTGTGCTGTACGCATTTGAAGCAATGTTTCATTCAAAGCAGATCATTTGATACTTGAAAATGCTACCCGAATGAATCACAAAAATACATTTATGAAATGGCTCTTAAATACAGAAGAAAAAGTCGAGACCAAATATTGTCTTACTTGGAAGATTTTTCAAAGAATTCTGGTTCTCTATGAATAGTTCTACTTTAAGCAGATTACTTTGTGCCAAAAAATGAAAAATTACAAATTTGGAAAAACAAAAATTAATCATAGAAAAAAGAGTTCCAAAGTTAGAAACTTTGTTTTGAAAAAATTAAAAATGAAGGTCGAATTCAGAGTCTCTCAGACACTGTGTGCCAAATCAAAAGTCAGTGTTATTGTTTGGGGAAACATCAAGTCTTCTAAGTCTGTAAAGAATTTGTCTACCATTGTAGGTGAAAGTTGGATTACCTCGTTAAGTAGATCAATCGCACATAGATGTGAAGCATCGCCGTCCGCGTTGGTAGCATTAGCTATGTTTGAATTTGAAGGAACCTGTGTGCCGCTTTCGTCTCGTACCTCAGCAGTAGCATGGTGCATCTGTGAGATCTCAATGAATGCTGTCATCAGGATTGGTAGTTCGGACTGGACTGTTCCCATGAGGCACAGGGTCATAGCTGATCTGCATATAGCCAGTGTCTAACCCAGGGTGGTGTGGAGTGCAAAAAAACGATGGATTTAGGCCCAGATCCTTGTACTGGGGTGAATGTATGACATTGTTCTACATTCTGTCCATCAACTGTGTTTTTTGCAATTTTCACCCCGAGTGGGCTGGGTATGCTCAGACGTGAGTCCCAGGCTCTCCACACCACTGGAGTCAAGCTATCCAGGCTGATGAAGGCTGATAGCCAGAAACCGGTCCTTGGATGCTTGATTCCGGTCTGGGAAAGACATGGCTTGGTAGTTCGGACTGGACTGTTCCCATAAGGCACAGAGTCAGAGCTGATTTGCATATTGCCAGTGTCTAACCCAGGGTGGTGTGGAGTGCAAAAAAACGATGGATTTAGGCCCAGATCCTTGTACTGGGGTGAATGTATGACATTGTTCTACATTCTGTCCATCAACTGTGTTTTTTGCAATTTTCACCCCGAGTGGGCTGGGTATGCTCAGACGTGAGTCCCAGGCTCTCCACACCACTGGAGTCAAGCTATCCAGGCTGATGATGGCTGATAGCCAGAAACCGGTCCTTGGATGCTTGATTCCGGTCTGGGAAAGACATGGCTTGGTAGTTCGGACTGGACTGTTCCCATGAGGCACAGGGTCAGAGCTGATTTGCATATAGCCAGTGTCTAACCCAGGGTGGTGTGGAGTGCAAAAAAACGATGGATTTAGGCCCAGATCCTTGTACTGGGGTGAATGTATGACATTGTTCTACATTCTGTCCATCAACTGTGTTTTTTGCAATTTTCACCCCGAGTGGGCTGGGTATGCTCAGACGTGAGTCCCAGGCTCTCCACACCACTGGAGTCAAGCTATCCAGGCTGATGAAGGCTGATAGCCAGAAACCGGTCCTTGGATGCTTGATTCCGGTCTGGGAAAGACATGGCTTGGTAGTTCGGACTGGACTGTTCCCAAGAGGCACAGGGTCAGAGCTGATTTGCATATAGCCAGTGTCTAACCCAGGGTGGTGTGGAGTGCAAAAAACGATGGATTTAGGCCCAGATCCTTGTACTGGGGTGAATGTATTACATTGTTCTACATTCTGTCCATCAACTGTGTTTTTTGCAGTCATCAGGATTGGTAGCCGTTGGGGACAACACAGTGCATGAGCCGTTACTGGTCCAAGCAAAATATCAGCATCCGTTGGCAGGACTAATGGGAGCTAGAGACAGATGTCTAACACGCATTTTTCTCCGCATAGCAGGTATCGTAGAACAAGTAAGATGCAATCTTGCCAGATTGGTCTAAATGACATAAACCATGTAGTATTCAATTCTTTTAAACGAGTTAATCCCAAAATTTGGACTATGCGCTCACAACACTTCATCACCAGTAGAGTGTTCTCCACAGTGAACTGGGTATCGCTGGTTATTTGGATTGCCATATCGGAGCAGTAGCAGCAAAAATAGTATCCCTGCTGCGAGTCCCAGAACGAGAGGCAGTCCGCCAAACACAGAGTGCACGAAGTTTGGAAATATGCCTAGGACTGCTTCAAAAGGTGCTAACAGTCCCGAAAAAAACTGTCTTAAATACTTGTACAATACCGCTCGTATCAGACATGTTTAAGATACGACTTAACATTTCTGAGAACTGTATAGGGCAATTTGTTGTTAAAAGGGCATGTATCTCTGCAGAAGTCCTTGCGACTTGTAGATCATACGTCTCTTTGGCCGAGGTCAATGACACCGTTTTTTGCAAAAGAATGGCTTTCATTCTGCTTAAAGTATCAATTCGTATAGAAGAGATGTTCAGTGAAGGCCAAAGTTGTGACTCCCAGTCTGTCTTGGTTTTTGGAAACAATACTTGCATACAGCAAGTGACCCTGGCTGACACAGTTACGAGATAGGGCAAACCTGGCAACATGCCACAGCAGCTGTGATCATTCAACATGAGGTAACTTCCATTAGAAAGCTGTCCAAAAATTGGATCAATCACTGCAGCTGGTGAACCTTGCAGGTGGCAGGATAAGTTGTTAGAGGAACCATTGCAGGCCCTGTGTAAATTAATACCCTGGCAAAGGAGAGAACCGCTTAGTGCGTTTTCACAATTTTTACCACTAAGAAACACTTATTTCCCCCCACTCCAACATCTGTGTGTATATGGTAAGTACCAGGATGTCTTGATGTATTCTTTACCCAACCTTTCATATGTGCCTGCTGGTATATGTTTTAAGCAATACTGAAAATGGAAAATTGTAATAGGCAGAGTGATTGTTCAGTGTATTATCCATTCTGTGGCTGGTCTTTCAGCGACAGTTAATGGCAATCTTTCCAGTTTTTCAATGCGCAGCCCCATATAGTCTGCTCCCCTCTGTGCCAGATTGATCTATCAGTGAGATTAAATTCTGAAAACAGTGACGTGGTGTTGATTAGGCGCCAAGGCACATAGCCTGAATGTAGGTTTTGTAACGTCCAGCCTCATAGCATTATAGAACGTAGTTGCGACTGACCATGTTGCAACACGACCAAGTCCTGTTCTATTATGTCTATGGCAGAGGATGCTATGCTGTCCAAAGAATATATCCTGGATGACAGAGCCGTTAACCCATTGTCAACTACAGAGAGAGATTTCTCTAAATTAATACGATCAATTTCTCGTATTCGTTCTGCAGTCTCTGCTTGTGTAATCTTCCATGCTTCATTATACAATGCATAGATACCGGCATATATAAAACGTTTATGACGCGGTTTAGTAGGTACTTGTAAGGAGTCCCTCAGATCAGCACCATCTTTAAGTAAAGAGAAGTGTTGTTTTACTTCCTTTAGTGTAGATTTGTGTAGCCACTCAAGGCACAGTTTCCCTACACTGTATGATGTTACTATTCCTGGATGCTGTCTCTGAACATATCTTGGATCTGGCCTAGTGAATGTGATCCCTTGTGTCTTTTTCAGAGATCTATCTTGACAGGTGTTTGTGTCTGTGGGCCAGATTAACCATTTTTTCCAATCAGGATCTGTTCTGTTGTGAAGCAAAATAGTATGTACGTCGACCTCCCCCACTGTAGTGTTGTTCCTATCAGGTGTAGGTGTAGGTATGGATTATTTGTTCAAGTTTTTTATCTTGGCTAACAAAAGACAAGACGTCTGCTGGACAGTGTCATTCAAAAACATTATTTCCTCTGGGATGATGCAGGCTCTAAATAAGGCTTCCAATCCCTGCACTTGCCAGTCTTTTGTGCCCCAGACAGTTTTCGTCTTAATGTTGTCTTTCCAAAAGTCAAAATCTAGTGAAGACAGGTGAGCATAAAAGGCCGCAGAATAAATTTGCTTGGTATATTTCAACATACTTTTCATTCCTGTCTTATTAACATTTTTAAAGTAAAATGATTCTGGATTTGAAACATTAAAACCTGAAAAGTATGGAAATTTGCCATAAAATGTTTTTGAGCTACCCTTTGGTGGCGTAGGACAATGTTCCTATTGGTTATAAGTTAATACATTGTAGGATTTGCAGATTTATGCAAGAAATGATGACCATAGTGATTATAACAATACATTTGCTCATAATCCGATGAACCTACTAAATATTCACGATTTGTGAATTTTGCAGACATTTCTACATCTGACATCATATTATTAACAGTCTCGAAGTCCCAATCATCAGAAAAGGTACTAGATGAAACAAAGTCACTCAAGGAAATCTTGAAATGGTGTGGAATCTTCAACAGCTCCGACGGGCCAAAAATGTCATAATCAGTTCTGTTCCAAGCTTGTAACTCCTAAAAGCCACCTAGATGATCCCGGTAAGGTGGGCCATGGAGACGGGGTAGCAAAGTCTCAGATGAATACCGACTCTGATACCGACACAGGCAATCAGCTTTCCGCTAAAAATCCATGTAGCCTAGTCCCTATCTCTGAAGACCTCGCACAGGGCCCTCACCACCTACAGAAGGAGGACTCATCTGTTGGAGCACCCTTAGCAGTATTATCAGCGGAAATCAAAAACAGGTTTGAAATATCAGAGTCGAATCAATGGGAGATAAAGAAGGCCTGTGAGGTAATGGAAAGAAAGATAGATGACCTCAGTAGCGGAACTACAGCATTAGAGGAGGAGGTCATAGAGCTTAGGGAAACTGTACAGGCAAACTGTGCAGAAATAGACAAACTAAAGACTGCAGAGAGAGAGAATTTGGACAGGATCGAAAGGTTAGAAAATTTCCAGAGACAAAATAATTTGAAAATCCTGAAAGTACCTGGAAGCAGAGAGGGTGGTGATATTAAATCATATGTAGTAAAACTGATTAAGAATAAGCTTCAGATGGAGGAGTCAGAAGAGGACAAAGCAAAAGACATACAAACAGGTCTAAACACAGGAAAATTGTAATTAATTTTCTAATGTATTCTCTGAAAGAGAAAATACTGTCAAAAACCCTGGGGATTAAATTTATTGAGGTGGATGGTGCTAGATACGAGATTAGATCAGATGTTTCTGCTACCACCTCTAATAATTCATGAAAGGGGGTGGTGATGGACAGAGCATCTGAATTAAGCAGAACACTCATACCCCGTCAAAAGATCAGGGCTTGATCCATCACCGTTTTTTAGCTCACTGCACCATCCCAGTTCAGAACCTGGCTATATGCAAATTAGTCGGTCCCTGGCCCAGTGCATCATGGGAACAGGGCAGACCAAACTACCAAGCCAATTCTTTACTGGAAAGGAAACAAGCTTCCGGGGACCGGTTTCTGGCATTGCAGCCGTCTTCGGCCCGGCTGGCTTGAATCCTGATGGTGCAGTGAGCAAGGGACTCACATCTGAGCATACCCTGCCACTCCTATAGTGGCCAAAACGATTCATGAAAGGGGGTGGTGATGTACAGAGCATCTGAATTAAGCAGAACACTCATACCCCGTCAAAAGATCAGGGCTCGATCCATCACCGTTTTTTAGCTCACTGCACCAAGATCTATCACCGTTTTTTAGCTCACTGCACCAAAAGCTAAAAAACGGTGATGGACCACCTCTAATAGGCAGTGGAAGATGGGACAAAGGATCGATAGGCTAAAGAGTTTAGGAGCCTCTGTACAGCTGAGATTTTCAGCTTTTTTAAAGGTTATGTTAAATAACAAGATGCACATCTTCCATTCTGTAGAAACGTTGGACGATTTTATTAAAAACTTACAACCAGGGGGCTAGACCTCTCTCCTGAATTGTATCGCATTATTACTACACTACTACATTATTACTACACTATTGGGATAGGGCGTAAAATCCTTTGATCTTATCCTAAGGGTATGAATTTTTCAAGCTTAATAAAAAGGTAATGGCAAAATGCATTTAGATATAATTTTTTACACCTTATATCTACTTTCAAATATCAGGTCCGCTCTGGGGGGACACCCATATGGCCTTGGTTCATGAAGAAATAGGGGAGGGTTTCCCATGGGGAGTGGGGTATTGGGAGAGCACAGGATGGGGAGCTGTGGGGTAAAAGACAAAAAAAAGATCCTCTATTGCCTCTATAAAGTTTTTAGTATTGATTAGGTGTTTGGAATTTTGGTGCTGGTTCTTTGACCCCCAAGAAAGATGGGTGAGAAGGGAGGGAAAACAATACAAATTAAAATCCTGTCCTGGAATGTCAATGGTCTTAGAGTACAAGCGAGGCAGGACAAAATTCTACAGTACCTGAAGGATTGTTCCGCCCAGATCATCATTGTGCAGGAAACCCACCTATCAAAGGAGGAGGCCTTGGATCTTTTTAGGGCCCAAAACTGGATCTCTCAGGTAGCTTGCACATCCCATACGACTGTAACAAAGGGGGTGGTGATTCTAGTAAAGAGAGGGGCACAGGTGGTTCTTGGGGCACAGATTTCTGACAAAGCTGGAAGGTGGCTAATCGTTGTATTCTAAGTCAAGTTACATATTTATGAATTAAATCATCATATCATTATGTACCCTATTTTGATACTATTAGTAATGTGCCAGACAGACCAGAATACAATTAGAAACGGATCACTTAGTAACATTAGTTAGGGGCTTTTTAAGCCAGAACTTATCTGTAGTGTTCTGTGGTATCGAAAGGAATTAGTCCACTATATAGACATGATATAGTTAAAGAGCACTGCATTCAAATGTAAGATGCTCATATTGAAACCAAAATAAAGGAATCTTATTGGAGCATGACTATATTTTCTTTTTTCATGAAAAAAGCGATTTTAAATAAACAGGACATGTTCATGGACTCGATGTAATTTTAGAGCACTTGGGGTACAGTCTTTGCTGCAATCTACACAAAAACACATGGCGTTCCATCTATGGCAGTGATACCAGACGTCCTGAAACAGATTCAAAATGAATACGGACCAGAACCTGCCTTATATCTTGGTATGAAATTACTAAAAGATTTCAAACAGGTCTCGGCTATATTATTAGCTAAAATTAAAGGTGAAGCAGTATTCATGGCAATCTGCCAAAAACTAAAATAACTTGATATTACTGAGCAACCATATGAACTTGTAAGATTCATTTAAAAAATCCTATGAAGATTTAGGCAGAGACAGTTTGGGTGGTAAACCAGTAAAACCTGAACTGACTGAAAATCATGAAAAAGTCTTTATTAAAAATAATCTCACTACTCCTAAAAAGAAGTGGGAAAACACTAAACAGACACTTCCTAAAGAGAAGCGTTCTCAGTCCAGAGGTAGGTCTCCTCAAAAGGAGCCCTCTGAAAAGAGGTATAACCTCATGAATAGGGATAATTTGAGAAAACCTGATAGATATCAAGATACTGATACACGTTCCTCTCGTACCTTTTCAGACTTCCTCACAGAAATCGGAAAGAAAGAAGAGGACGGTCAGAACACAAGGCTAGAACGCGTGAAGTCCAAAGACGATCAACATGTTCAGAAAAATAAAACTCAATTCACCAAAAAGAAGGTAGCAGGTCTAAAAATCAGACATGCCGAGGATCTTGAGGACACCACTCAAGAACGGGGAGTGGGCTCAGACAATGCTAGACAGCGCAGCAGAAGTCACCAGAGCTCGCAAGATCCTGAAGGATCATCTGGAGACAGTGGACTTGAATGAGTACATTCAAGTTGAAACTGCTGACACTAGGGTTAGTGTACCCCATAAGTTATATGAAATAACGCTCCGGATGGAGGGGGACATAACTAGGAAAATAAAAGCACTCTTTTGGGAGAAGCTATCTAAGGGTTATGACATTCTTCTAGCTGAAAAAGACTGGCCACCTGAATTTGTCAGAGAGTGCCCACATGGCGAAGAGATCATTAAGCCAGCCTTCTCAAATCATATTCTAATACATAAAAAATACACATATGCCAGAAAATGGGCTGTCGCCCAGACTCCAGCATTATATAAAAATCATGTAAGGTGATTTTAACCCATTCCCTCTTCATGTCTGATAGTGATTGCCAATCTTCTGATTGGCTTCCAGTTGCGCCATCACTGTCGAGGCCCACTACTGTTTAGTCCTCACCATAACTCAAAACCTGGCCTTCCATTGCCTGGTTGGGAGTGTCTAGTTTGGGTGAATAAAATACACCCTCACTTGGAATGTGACCACTCAAATATAGTGGTGTGTAATCCAAATTTGAGGGGGACAGACCAAATCTTACCCACCAAAAATAAGTCCCACGGGGTTTAGCCGTGCAAAGAACTGTATACAAAAAGGAGGGACTTTCGGGCTTTTTCCACTCACAAGGGAGTGGGAGGTCCAGCATAAACGGGAGCCCCGTCACAGTATCCAAGAAGTAGAGTTATGCCGGTCCTCTAATGGCAAAATCACAGATGGGCTTCCTAAAAAGGGGCACTTTACTGATGATCTTTTATCCAAAAGCCGTATGGTGAAGTGCAGGTGTGGGGCCAGAATTGTGTAGATGGACAGTGGAGAGTTAAAATAGGATTGGGAGTATCTATCAAAAATTGGTGTTTATTCCCTGTGTGTTAGCTTCTTTATTTGTCTGAATGCAGAGAACTGTTTTCTGAAGGCCAGTATTAAGGGCTAAATAAAATAACTGGACCCTGCTGTAGCGCCCGGAAGCACCTAGATATGGTTGTGTAGGTGTGACAAGAAGCACCTAACCCTCTGAAACTTTGTCTCTTTTAAATACCCAAGAAATTATTGGCATACATTCCTGTACCATGTAGAAGCGATACAAAGCTTACCTTCGAGGGCCCCTTGGAATGACTGAAGGCATGACTGACATAAGTGTACATTGAATGTGTGAATGAGTGTGCCGTACGGCAGAAAAGAACCGACTATAGTATCAAGCCTCTTGGGAGGACTTTCGATTTGCTTTTATCACAGTTTATCCCTTAAGCCTTATCGCCTGCTTCTGAGGGCGTTAACAAACAAGAATAACGCCCTGCAAAGGATGTTAACTGCTGTTAAGTGAAAGAGCCAAAGGCGAGGGAATGCAACGAGGGGACAGACAATTAACAACTGTTAATGCCAGACGGCATGTTAAAAACAAGTTTATATCCTCTCTCCCTCATCATACCACACCCAGATAGGCACACTCTTACTTTCCGGTCGATGTCCATACTTCTCACTCTCACAAGGCCTATAATGCAGACAAATTACAGTATTAGTTGTAGCATTCTAAGCATGCTGATTGGTTGAGCCGATCTCTTCACAGTGATGGCTGAAGAGCACGTGCTGATTGGTTGAGCCGATCTCTTCCCAGTAATGGTGATTGCTGAAGAGTGCGTGCACTGTGATCATGCTTCTACGTGCAGGAGAATCGGGGATGAGTTATCAAGTGAAGTACAGGTGTTATTTCAGCTACGTTTTCATTATATAAAATGAAAATATAATTATGTAAAAAGAAGTATATTTGGGGTTTAAAAAGGGCAAGCCTGTCTCTGTATCGCCAAGGAAATGGAGGCTGAGATGTGGGGGAGGGGAGACTTCACGACCTATGTCTAACACAGCGCCTCTTCGGAGCACTTGGCACCTTGTAACCCGACTCAGCTTCATGGGTAGAGGGGTGCATGCCTCAGTGTTAGTCAGGGTTTGGATAATTCTGTCCCCTACTCACTGCCTTCCAAAGGTGAGCTCTGTCACTGCCGGGGGTCTCTCTTGCCCAGGCGCTCTCAGTCCATTGAGTTATTTCAGTAGCCAGAGCATATTTCTACCACATGTAGCGTTCTGTGGTTTTTTCGGAGTCTAGGCGCCAGTCACGGGAGAGGAATGAGTAACTGAACTGTCCGTTGGGGCGAAGACCTGGAACGTTCAGTCGGCGAGAAAAGAGATAAGCCAGTTGAGTGCCGGCCTGGTAACACCCAAAGATCGTAAGGCTTTCACTAACACGGTGTCAGACACCGTGTCGAAAGCTGCTCTCAAATCAAGTAATATGAGGGCCATGTGTCTCAAGAATCTAAACGGTGTTGCAGCCTTTCCGTAACTCCAAGAAGGGTAGTTTCAGTTGAAAAGCTGTCTCTAAAGCCTGACTGAGATGAGTGTAAAAAATGTTGTGACTCGACAAACTGAGATAGCTGTGAATTAATGTGTCTTTCTGGGATTTTCAAGAAGGCCAGGAGCAATGAAATAAAAAACAAAGACACACAATTGATGGACGGAATGCAGAACAAATCAAAACATTCACCCCCAGTCAAGAGATCTGGGATAAATCCATCATTCTTTTGCTCACCATGCCACCCCAGTTTAGACCTGGCCATATGCAAATCAGTCTTGACCCTGTGCCTCATGGGAACAGTCCAGTCTGAACTGCCAAGCCAGGTCCTCCCTGGACCGGAAACCAGCATCCTAGGACCGGTTTTGGACTTTCAACCCCCATTAGCCAGGATAGCTTGATTCCAGTGGCACATTGAGCCTGGGACCCACGTCTAGGCATACTACCGGCGCACTTAGGGCGAGAAAGCAAAAGACACACAATTGATGGACGGAATTCAGAACGGGACTGTTCCCATTGGGTGCAGGGTCAAGACTGATTTGCATATAGCTGGATCTAAACTGGAATGGGATGGTGAGCAAAAAAAAACGATGGATTTAGGCATAGATCGCTGTACTGGGGTGAATGTAAGACATTGTTATGCATTCTGTCCATCAATTGTTCTTTTTGCATTTGTCACCCCAAGTGGGGCGGGTATGCCCAAACATTGGTCCCTTGCTCTCCATGCCACTGGAGTCAAGCTATCCTGGCTGATGGATGCTTGTTTCCAGTACAGGGAAGACCGACCTGGCAGTTCGGGCTGGACTGTTCCCATTGGTTGCAGGGTCAAGACAAATTTACATATGGCTGGGTCCAAACAGGAATGGCATAGTGATTAAAAAAACAATAGATTTAGGGCCAGATCGCTGTACTGGGGTGAATGTATGACATTGTTGTGCATTCTGTCCATCAATTGTTCTTTTTGCATTTGTCACCCCGAGTGTGACGGGTATACCGAGACGTGGGTCCCGTGCTTTCCATGCCACTGGAGTCAAGCTATCCTGGCTGATGAGGGCTGAAAGCTCGACACCGGTCCTAGGATGCTTGTTTCCATTCCAGGAAGGACCTGTCCTGGCAGTTCGGGCTGGACTTTTCCCATTGGAAGCAGGGTCAAGACTGATTTGCATATTGCTGTTTCCAAGCTGGAATGGCATGGTGAGCAAAAAAACTATGGATTTAGGCCCAGATCGTTGTACTATTTTAAATGTATGATATTGTTCTGCATTATGTCCATGAATTGTTTTTCCATTTGTCACCCGAGTGGGACAGGTATGCCCAGACGTGGGTCCCGTGCTCTCCATGCCTTTGAAGTCAAGCTATCCTGGCTGAGGAGGGTTGAAAGCCCGACACCGGTCCTAGGATGCTTGATTCCATTCCAGGGAGTATTTGATATTTGATATTTATTGGGGTTTATATAGCGCGACTATCGCTCCGGAAGTACCTGGCCTGGCAGTTCGGGCTGGACTGTTCCCATTGGGTGCAGGGTCAAGACTGATTTCCATATGGCCGGGTCCAAACTGGATTGGGATAGTGAGGAAAAAACAATGGATTTAGGCCCAGATCGCTGTACTGGGGTGAATATATGACATTGTTCTGCATTCTGTCCATCCATTGTTCTTTTTGCGTTGAGCAATGAAATAGGCCGGTAGTTAGCCTTCTTCAGAAGAGGAAGCACCATTGCATGTTTCCACTCTGGGGGAACCATTGCCTCCTGTAAGGTGGCATTCAAGAGTTCCATGATTATTGTGAGTGAAAGCGACTCAAGCTGCTGGAGCACCTAGATCGGAAGAGGGTCACAGGGTGAGCCAGATTTAATACTGGCTATGAGTCGTATAAGGGAGTTCATATCTAATGGAGCCCACATTTCCAGTTTATTCGTGGATTCAGCGATCCTGTTGTCACTGTGAGAGATAGTTCTGGCTGCTTGAGGGGATGTAGGTGCTTGCTGAAGGGGGGTACCTGGTTTTATGCCCTTCATTTCAGAGTATATTTTCTCCACTTTATGGAGGAAGAATTTCTCTACGTCTTCACATTGTAAACCATTCAGGTAAGGGGGAGTAGATTGAGTTTCAGATCCAGAAAGTTCTTTGACCATTTTAAATAATGTCTTGGAACAATTCAGCGCACTAGAGATGGTCGAGGAGACATATTCAGCACGAGCTGACTTACAGAGAGTGTGGTATTCTCTTTTTTCCCTTTTATATGCGAGTTTGGTGTCCGGCGCATAGTTCCTCCTTCAGCTTCCTTCCAAAGCTTTGCATTTGATTTTCTCTGTTTTTAAATTCTCAGTGAACCAAGGGGCAGGGGGCGGTGGTTGTTCACCTTCTTAATAGAGGGTGGAAGACAGGGATCAATGGCATGTAAAAGCCACTTTTGGACGACACCCGAAAGAGTGACAGACATTTGTTTTGTGATAGGACATTGGAAGACAGAATCTTATTGAGAGCTTCAATGTCCAGTTTTCCCCAGTTCATAGTTGGTTTCCTGATGCTAGGTGCGGCTACAGGTGAGTTCACTGAGATCTCGAAACCAAGCCGATCGCAAAGTGATCAGACCAACATTAGGGAAGAGCTGGTGGGCTTTGAATGTTGGATAAACTGGAGAAAATAGGGTCGAGTAGGTGGTCGGCCACATGAATGGGACCGGAGTTGCAAAGTGCAATATTCAATGCTGCCAGATAAAAGTAGCGCTATTAGTACATGCAGAGTCATCCAAACATAAGTTAAGGTCGCCAAGATGGAGAAGTTGGTGGCATTTAAGAGAAAAGGGGTTATTAGGTCAGGAAAGGATGAAGCCCATGGACCGGATGGCCCAGGGGAACGATAAACTAGTATGCCTGAGAAGGTGAACTTAGGGGTCAGGGCAAGCTTAAATAAAGCTGCCTCACAGCTCGTAAATGGCAGGTCTTCAAATTTGCACATGTAGGACATTTTATAAATTATAGCAATGCCACCACCTGTCTTGGAGTCCCTGCCTTTCCTGACTATAGCATAGTTAAACAGTAAAGTTGCAGCTACATCAGGGCCAGAGCTCATGTGCAGCCATGTTTCAGTAAGAAACATTGTGTAAAATAAATAGTAACTTGTAAATCCAGTATTTGTAAAGCGCACAGCTACCTGGAGGCATCCCGGCGCTTGGGGCCATTGGGAAAATTAAGCGAGCTGCACGCGTCCGATCTGGGGCCATTGAGTAGGGGTTAGGCAGGACGCCTGCATCGACTAGAGCGCTTTCTCGGAGGGAGAGTGTAGCCGAACAAAATGGCCACCCGGGCAGGAACAGCTCCTCAAAGTACTAGTGCAGGAAAAAAAGGAGTATAACACCCTCAGTAAAGCAGAAAAATAATGCAACAGCAAGCAACAAAACTATAAGCATCCCTAAACCTAGAAAGGTAGACAATGGTTTTCGCAGCCACCGAACATGACTACCCCGTCTCCATCTAGGAATTGTGGTAACAAATCTATAGCCCTTTTGCACAGTCACTCATGCTTTCTCTCAGAGAAATATATAAGGAATACACAGCGGACCTTGCAGGCAAGTGAAAACAGAGCATTAGTACTTCTTAATACTTTTAAATTTAAAGACAAAAACTTGGCTGCTTCTGTTTTTATTGTATATACCATCTTTATGTTTTTTATAGACTGTGCTGTATCTTTTTGATATCCCGGTCTGCAGAAGGACTTCCCCGATTGAGCAGAGTAAGTCTTTCAAGCCCGACATCCAGAGCTGTAGGGGCAAATTAGCAGACTAGTTGTTTGGAACCTGACTATTTTATTTAGCGACTTATGTGTAGTCATCACAAACATTTCTCCTGCTTGGGGATTGTAATTATGGTGTATAAGATTTTTTAGATATGGAAGTAGCAAAACTATTATCAGACTTAAATACTTGAGGACTGCAACAAAAGATTACAGGCTCTACTCACTCGGCGCGCCACAATCTTGCACTTAATCTTCACCACGTCTACTGCACTGACTTGTGAAGCCCATGCCTTTGACGTGGACTGACCACTCAGTACTCTTCTTTCAAATACCTAAAGCAGGGTTGCCTAAGAAACAAGATCTGAGCAAAAGAGTCTCTTGAAAATGTCAGCGCATTACTCCTATCGCTGAAAAATTGAATTTCTCTGTAACCTCAAAGGAACACGACATAAACCACACCTTAGCGGACTGGTGTAAGGCTTTAAATTATGCCTTTGATAACATTGCTCCTTTTAGAACGCATTCTAATAATAAACAAAGGACTGGCGCCCTTTGCTATCCTACAGAGCTGAGCCCGGAAAAGTCACTATGTAAAAATCTAGAGTGGCATTTAATTACCAACCCTTGTGACAGAGACCAGACACCTTTATTGCGCTCTTTTTTTAGGTGCTAGATTGTTGGCTACTGTGAGGCATTTCTGTTCCTTAACTCTGAGTCCTATAACTAATGTCAATCGACTGGGAGATGCGTCTGGTTAACTGAATAAAGTCCAGAAGGTCTTGGGTTCTTTTTGTTAAAAGGTAAGGATGTTTTATGGGATACAGCCATGGATTGTTGTATGCAGACTGCATTTTATGTACTGCCTTGGTATGCAGAGTATAAAGCTGACAATTCTAAAACTAATCCCCATCCTGGAATAAAAGAAGACACGCCTAAAAATAGCTTATCCTAAAAACCCACCTTCCAAAAACAAGATACCAAACAAAAGGAGAATCTTAGGAGCTTCAGGTGATGTCCCTAGTGTCTGATTACTGGTGTTTGTTTAGGTTTACAGGAGTCCAGAGGTTGCATAGCAAACCTTGTCTATGCATGCCGTGTATTTTTCATTCATTATTGTAGTATTTATGTAATCCACTCATCGCGTGCCAGAAGGGAGATGTGTGTGGCTAGAGTTGTTTATATAGCCCAGACTAGATCTGGTCTGTGTCTCCTGCTTCTCAGCTTGTACCCGTAAAAGTGCATCAATGTCTCCTTCCCTTGGAAGCAAATCCACCTGTATTCCAGTTTAAGCATATTTATTCTCATAGAATCAGTTTCAAAATCCACTGATCCTCAAGTAAATTCAAATTTAGTCTTCCCAATTCATTTTGGGGGTTCTCCCTTCATCAGGGGGCGCTCGTGAGGAATGTATGTTGTATGTTGTGTGCGGAAAATAGTGAAATAAGAATTAACCTGCAATGCAATCTAATCCTACATATACATAAATAAATAGTTTACTACAGATCCTAACCGCATGTCTGCATTTGTGTTATACCAGGGTCTTACCCTTTTCAATAGTGAGAGCTACTTCTGATCGAAGAAAATCATCCTGATCTACTGCCTTTATCACGTGGCTTAGCTAAGGGTAGATAAATGCCAAGCAACTTAATTGCCCCCCTAGAACGCCCAGTCCTGCTGCAGTGAACACATAGCATTTGTAGCACTGGGTTAGGAAAGGTGTACCTGTAGGGCCCCTTAGCCTTTGTAGCACAGTTAGGTTTACCTGCGGGACCCCAAGCATTTATGGTACTTGTAGGAACGGTGTATCTGTGTGGTCCCCAGGGACGCATTATGTTAATTTTATTCTTATTAACGAATCACATCTGAGCAGTGAGTGTTTCACTGAGGGTTGTGGCCTCTTTCTCCTGCAATATATGGGATGACATTGTTCTCTCTGAGTACGTGTGAAGACAAAAGACTTCTGTTATCTGGTGAGTTGCCAACCTGTTCATTGGCTCCTGTACAGATCCTGGCCCTGCTTTAACAGTTCAAGATTAATGTCCAGTAGTGGCAGTCACAGTATAAGGACTGTGAGCAAGACCTGCTGTAGAGTTTCCGCTGTCCTAGGAAATATTGTAGTGTAGCTCCTATTTTCCCAATAGGCTCTGCGCATTGGAATAATACCTACAGCAGTAAAGGCCTAGGCCAGACGTTAACTAGGTCTACTACTGTCGATACTAGACTTAATTTTTGGGTTTGCCAGCTAAGCTCAGAGTTCGCTAGAAACTTTCTCGAATGTTCAAGGAAGGATTAACTTCCCTGATTAGACAAGAAGGGATTTAGTTTCTGACAACCATAGAACATGACAACTTTGCTCTCCCCTAATCAAGAGTCAATCTCAAGAGTCGTGTGAGCACAAGGCAATTATTTTACTCAGTCAGTACGTGCATTCTTAGTCTCATCAGAATGTAGAGAAAAGGAAGAGACGGGCGTATTCAATAAAAGATGTTATTTATTGATCAGTCTCTTTTCTCGTACAAGAGAAATGGATCGATATTATTGCGATACTTATTGTTAAGTAAAGTGCATACATTAGAAGCAATAGTATAAAATAATACTGTAAAAACATTGATATGGTTTCTGAGCCATATGATGTTTAAAATGATTAAAATATATTTACATACACATATACATTTGACTAAACGTACTCAACTGGTGTTTCTAAATACGCCTACCCCGTGTACCTGACCTAAGTCTAATGCGTGGGCGGGAATAGAAAGTTACAGTTTAAGTTAAGTTTGTTTTTGCCAAGTGAATAACTAAAGAATTCTCTAGAAGGGGTTATTCAGTTCTGTACCTGGAATTTAGGATGAATGAGGAATGGTATCTCTTTCTCTGCTCTCGATATTCCAGGCTGCCTGCGAGGGCTACCCGGAAGCGCCGGTGCTGGGTCTCTCGGCTTGAGATAGCAGCGCGTCTCTCAGCGCGTCAGGAAGGCGGGGCTGCTGCCTGCGGGGTCTGCTTCTGCTCTGCTTCGGCAAGTATGGCTGCTCCGTCTTGTCACCACGCGTGTGTTTTGCATAGGGCAAGGTCGGCAATATTTATACCTTAAAGGTGCCGGGATTGACGTAAGGATGGACATAGGTACGTCAATAAAGATGTCATACGACTTGCTCGTTAGCACATTCTTTACTAAAGTTCTCTGTGAAATCAAAACAATGGCCGCACGGATTATCCAGGTTGTCATAGGTTTGATTTGTTATGAGAACGTCGTATGCCTTATCAGGGGCTGGAGGAATGTCGCTTGTCTAATTAGATCTCAAGCGTTATGACCTAATCAGATAACACGTTCCTGTGCCGTAGTGTGACTGCGTCAGATAACGGTATCTGCATCATGGGGGTTTTCTTGCCTCATGGGCTGACTGTTAGTTAACTAGCTAGTAAGTTTAACCAGAATAGGGTCAGGAATAGGGGGATCGATTCAGAACCTATAGTACTGAAAATATATACTGAAAAATTGCAGTCATATATATCGTATGCACTTAAGCTATGAATTAAATGCAAAAGTAAACACGCATTGTTATGCATTATTGCTTGTTGGTATATGAGAAATACACATGAAATGGCTCTTAATATGGCTATACAGAAAAAAAATCGAAACCATTTCATCACATAATATATTTTGTGAACATACCAGCGGGCAGCTAAAGTCTATATAAAGTCTATGAAGTATCTAGAAAAATAGAAATCTTAGTTCTCTAGGAATAGTTTCTTACTTTAAGCAGAAGATCAGTGTCCCGGGAAAAAATATATAGAAAAATATTTTAGGGGCTTGCTGAAAAAAGTTGCTGTCCGTGAACTGGATTGTAATTGTTCATGTGACTTTATTTTTAAAGTTGAAGGCCGAATTCAGGGAACGCCGTGTGCGAGTTTACTCAAAATTCTCTATTTCTGTTCCGGAGAGAACATCATATCATTCAGGCTTTCGAAAAAACTGTCAACAGCTTCATGGGAAAGTTCCTCTAAGTCGGAAATAGGGGTAACCATGCATTCGTGCGCATGATTGTCTCCATTGACATTCTGATTTGCATTGCTGACAGAAGGTCGTACCTGTTCGATGCTGCTTTCATCTTGAACTTCACTACTCTTCAATCGCAGTGGTGAAGATTCCAGGAATGCCGTCATCAGAATTGGCAGCCTTTGAGGGCAGCACAGTGCGTGAACCTTGGTAGGAACCAACAGTGTATCTGCATCCACCGGCGCATCCGATTGTAGCGTCAGACAGGTGTCTAACACGCATTCTTCTCCGCATAGCAGACACCTTAGTACAGGTAAAACACACCTTTGCCACATTGGTCGAAATGATAGAAACCAAGTCATGTTTAGGTCTCTAAGCCGGGAGAGTCCCAGGATTTTTGATATCCGGTCCCGGTATCCAATGGCTAGGATCGTATCTTCCATTGTCGCGAGAGTTTGTTCTGTGACATGGGTTGCCATAACGAAAAATAAGGACTAGGAATAGGATTCCTGCAATTAGTCCCAGGATCAAGGGAAGTCCGCCAAAAATCGAATGGACGAAATCTGGAAAAATACCCAGTAAGGCTTTGAATGGTGTTAATGCCATCGAAAATACTGTCTTAAATACCTTTGAGACCCCAGTGGTATCAGAAATATTTAAGATTTCGCTCAGGATTTCTGCGAAATGTACGGGGGAATTAGTTGATAATAATGTATGTATCTCTGCAGTCGTCCTTGCGACTTGTAGATCATACGTTTCTTTAGATGACGTGAGCCTTGTAGGCGTCTGAAGAAGCACTGTTTTCATTCTGCTTAAAGTGTCTATTCGAATAGAAGTAATTTTCAAACCGGGCCATGCCCTTGCCTCCCTGTCTGGAAAGGAGCTGGGGAACAAAGAACGTCCACAGCACTTGACCTTCGCCGTCGTAGTGACGAGATAAGGAGTCCCGGGCATAAGACTACAACATCTGTGGTCTACAATAAGAATGTAACTCCCATTATAGAGTCTTTGAAAGAATGGTTCTATTTCAGTTGCAGGTGCGCCTTGCTGGTGACATGAAAGGTTGTATGAATTCCCTTCACAGGCTCCGTGCAAACTAATACCGTTACACAGAAGCGTGCCGCTTAGTGACATAGCACAATTGTTGCCACTAAGAAACACTTTCTGTCCTTTGTTACTGACACATGCATGTGAATAGGGCAGGTTCCAAGTTGTTTTAAGGTACCCCTTTCCCAATTTCTCGTACATGCCAGCCTGTATATATTTTTGGCAGTATTGAAACCTGAAGGTTGAGATTGGAATATTTATGATTCCGTGGATTATCCATTCACTGACAGGTCGTTCTGACATTGTCAACGGTAATCTTTCTAGTTTTTCAATGCTCAAGATTGTATAATCAGCACCCTTCTGCGCCATACCGATTTGTCTATCAGTAAGGTTAAAGATTTGGAATAGTGACGTTGTGTTGATTAAACGCCAAGGCACATAGCCAGAACGCAGATTTTGTAACGTCCAGCCAAACTGTACAATAGAACGCAATTGTGACTGACCATGTTGTAATAACAGTAAGTCTTGCGATAATATATCGATTGCTGAAGACACAATGCTGTCCAATGAAAAAATTCTGGAGGACAGAGTCATTAACCCATTGTCCACTACAGAAAGTGATTTTTCCAAATTAATACGGTCAATTTCCCGTATTCTTTCTGCTGTTTCAATTTGAGTAACCTTCCAGGCCTCATTGTATGCTGCATATACAGAGGCTGCTATGAAACGCTTATGACGCTGTTTGCGTGGTCCCAGTATGAAATCACGCAAGTCAGCACCATTAGTAAGTAAAGTTAGGTGTTGCTTAATTTCAAGCAGTGTGGAAGACTGTAGCCATTGAAGGCATAATTTGCCCACACTGTAGGTTGTTATTATCCCTGGGTGATGTCTTTGGGGATATCTAGGGTCTGGCCTGGTCATTTTGAAACCCTGTGTTTTATTCAGGAATCTATCTTGACAGTTATTTGTATCTGTGGGCCAGATCAACCATTGTTTCCAATCAGGATGTGTTCTGTTTTGGTTAAGTATATGGTTTATGTCTATTTCTTCATCTGTATCAGAGTTATTGCTAAACATTGTTGGCTTTGGAATAGACGGGTTATTTAAATCTTTGATTTTGGCTAAGCCAAGACAGGTGGTTTGTTGAACAGTGTCATTTAAAAATATCATTTGTTCTGGGATCATGCAGGCTCTAAACAAAGCTTCTATACCCTGTACTTGCCATTCTTTTGTACCCCAAACACTTTTCAAATCAACATTTTTATCCCAATAATCAAATCCAAAAGTATTCATTTTTTCAAAGAATGAATCTGAATATATCAATTTTGTGTTGGTTATCATGGTTTTCATCCCTGTCTTGTTTGACAATTTATAATAAAATGTTTCAGCATTACTAGTGTTAAAACCTTGAAAGTATGAATATTTGTCATAAACGGTTCTAGAGCTCCCTTTTGGAGGTGTAGCACAATGTTCCCATTGATTAAAATGTAAAACATTTCTAGGTTGTGCAGATTTATGCAAGAAATGGTTACCATAGTGGTTATAGCAATACATACTATCATAATTTGTAGAACCTTGCAAATAATCATGTTTTGTAAATTTAGCAGACATTACTAAGTCAGACATCATATTGTTTATACTTTCAAAGTCCCAATCATCAGCAAATGAGTTTGGTTTTGCAAAGTCACTCAAAGAGATCTTAATTTGGTGTGGATATTTCAGGATCTCGACTGGACCATAAATTTCATAGTCAGTGTTGTCCCAGGCTACCCCACCAGGTATTGGAATTGCTGTGAAGTTGGCTGAAGAAAGTTCTGAAGAAAGTTCTCGTTTCTCGACGTGTGAAGATGTGTGTGGTTTGAGGACCAAGTTGATGTTCTGACTTGCTGTGTCCATTTTAGCATATTTTCCCTCAATGAAGCGTCCCAAAGTAAATACCATGATGAGCCAAAGTATGAGGATAAATGCACCAAAACCCACCCAAAATTCAATCCATGGAGAAATCAGATATGTTTCTTTTACTTGTTTCAAAAGTTCCTTCGCTTTGTCTTTAAAGGATTTTGATGATGGCTGTGTCTTTTGTTCGCTGAAACCGTCAGAGGAATCATCGAAGTTGATGAAGTATCCGGATGCAGTTCTGTCAATTGTTCCAATTGGTTCAGGATTTTTGTTTCTTGCATTTTCACTTGGTACTTCTGTGTAGATTGGTGTGTCTCTGCTAAATGTCTTTATTTGGGTTTTCAGAGGTCTTAGTTCTATTGCATTGTTGCATAGTCCTTGTTGTTCTTCTGTAGGCGTTTCGAATGTGATGAGCCTCTTTGATAGGACCTCTGTACTGGTAGCAAACCTTGGTGTTCTGCTACTTATTGGGAGTCCACTTGGCCTACCGTTGGTTATCGGCCACATGTTGTGGTTTTACCAGGTCGATGGATACAACTCGGTTCTCCTTTTTTCCAGCAAGTGGCGGTAGTACAACTGATCTTGTCCCGTTGACAGACAATACAGGAACTGCTTTTCTGTAAGAAGGCCCAAATTCCTTCTTTACCGCGATCTTCTCTCTGACTAGATCCCCGACTTTTGGAATCCAGACAGGTCTTGCTGGGACAGGTGGTGAATCTTCAGTGGTCGTTGGCTGTTCTTTCAACTGTATGTTGCTCAGGTCTTTTCTTGTTTTGTTTAAGTCCTGCAAAATAGCCAAACGGTCTTTGACATCAAAGCTTTTTTCTATTACCACTGAAGTCTGACTATCAAGGTCAGAGATCAACATCCTAGTTCCAAATAATAATTCGTACGGACTGAATCCCTTCAGAGAATTTCTTGGCAAGTTATTTAGACTACGTTGGACACTTATTAGATGTTTGACCCACCCAGCTCCCGAACCTAATATCCTTTCCATTATAGATTGCTTTCTGCCTTGGTTTTTTCTTTACACCATCCCATACCCTCAGGAAGGAAGTGAGAAGATTCCCGCTGGGCTGTGCTCATTTGGCCATTTTTTCCCCCCCCCAGGCTGGATTGCCTGAGAAAAAGAAAAAAAAATGGTCGAACGTAGCATGCTCTTAGCGTATATGCCATTTAGACTCGCAAATCTTGTATAACAGTCCGGACGTCAGCCGAGTGCTGGTGATCTACATTATAAGTGGAAACTAGCCTGTATATGTTAATCGCAAGCCATTCTTTTTGCTGATAATATTATCTGCCTTGATTCGACGAGGTATTAAACTGCTTCTCTCCCCACTGCGATCTCTGTTGCAGTTTGGGCAGTTTTTTACAAACATGGTGTAGTGCAGGCTCATGCCTGGCCACCAGTACCGTGATTGTAATTCTTCCAGAGAATCTTTTAATTTAAGGTGTCTGAGACCCTCGCCGATATGTGCGTCTGCGATTAACAAGCTTCTCCTGTCCATGTTTGGAATCACTCTATCCCCCACTCCAGGGATTCGAGCAAAAGGAATGGAGTTTGCATCGATTATGTATGTATAATTGAGTGGATAGTTGATCGGTAACGCTGAGCAGTCGCCTTTTGATGACGTTTTTACTGCCAGCATTGTTTCACCGTCAATGTTTTTTAATGTACGCTTTTTTCGATCTACGGGAGCCGGTTTACTGGCTGCCGCTGCGGCTGTTTCAGCCAATGAATTCCCTACAACGTGAACGCCATCACGCTGGTGACTCAGTGAGTGTGTCACGTGAGTCTTTGGTAGTTCTTTTTTCAAAAGAGCTACCTATTCCATGAGCAGTCTCTGCTTTATTGGTGCATCCGTGTCATCTTTGTAATCGTTCTGAATCCAGGTCTGCAAATCCTTGTTATATGCTTTGACGCAGAAATATGAATCTGACACTATAAGTGTCGGGAATTCGCGATCCGCATTATCTAGCGCCATTTTCAAAGCTAATATTTCAGTTTGTAGTTCTGAATTAGTTTCTACTGAGTGTGATTTTGTTAATAGAGGTCTTAGTTTACCTCCGTGCCACACTTCTTTTGTAATCTCACATGTGGGATTGTATGCATGTTCTCCCCAAACGGAGGGTTGAGCATGTCCGTCTGTATAGATTACACAGGCGTAATGTCTCAGAGGCAGAATGTCGATTGGCAGAGGATACGTCTTTTCATATTTAAGATTTTTTAATTCCTCTAGTTCTGGATCAAAGAAGTAATATACTTTGTCCGTTGTGATTGAATTTACCCATTGTAACCATTCTGGATCCAATGTTGTTGTTGGTAAATTACACGGTGTTGTTAATGCCTCAAAGGCTGATTCTGCTGTTCTGACTGTGATATGTCTACCGTCAGCTATGTCTTTTTCTCTAGCTATTGCGGTTTGAACTGCTTGAACAATTTTTCCTTTGTTGCTGAATCTCTGTTCAGCTTTTGTGTACAAATGTGATTTGAATGCAATTGGTACCTTATCTCCTTCATTAGAAGTCAGGTATGTGAATCCGCATCTCCCTGGGATGACTCGGATCACAAGGTTGCGTGTATTATCACGGGTTTCTAATTTTGTTTTAATTAGCATGTCTGTTTGTAAGGATCTCAAAATTTCTGTGTGTGCTTGAGTCCAACTGGATCTTTTAAAGTCTGGTTTAATTAGATCATAAAGGGGTTTGACCCTTTCTGCGTAATTTGCAATATATGTTCTTCCGAAATTTAGGAAGCCTAGAATTGACTGTAGGTTTTTTAGTGTTTTAGGAGCTTGGATTACGGCACATTTCTCTAGGAAATTGTCTGCCAGGCTTTTGCCTTCACTTGATAACTCATATCCTAAGAATAGGACCGTCAGATGGGCAATTCTGGACTTTTTGAAGTTGAATTTGTAACCCTCTGCAGCGAAACCAAGTATTATGGTGTTCACTCTTTTCAAGTGAGTCTCCAAGTCATCATCTGTTAAATAAATGTCATCGACATAAGATAATGCTTCATCATCATATAGTTGTAGTAATTCTGTTACTCTCGCTGAGAATACCCCCGGGCTGTTCTTGTACCCCTGGGCTAACCGACAGAATTGTTTTTGAGTGCCATTTACTGAGAATGCAGTTAAATATCTGCTCTCTGGTGCTATGTTTTGACAAAAGAATCCGTTGGAGATGTCCAAGGTTGTTTTGTATTTTTTGCGCACTATGTTATTCATTAGTGCAGCACTGTGTGAGTTTTGCACTGCAAAAGTTTTGCAACATGTGTTAAGGTGTCGGTAATCCAAAACTAGACGATATGAATTGTCTGGTTTGGAGACCGGAAACAAAGGATTGTTCATTTGTGAGGTGCAAGTTTCAATCACCCCCTGGTATTCTAGCTGATCTAGTATTTCATTTACTTGTTTTTTAGCTTCTTGCTTAATTGGGTACTGCCTTTGTGCAGTAGGTTGTGATTTTAACTGGATTTTGTGAGGAGGAGAATCCTCATCCCATCCTACATGATTTTTATATAAAGCAGGTGCTAAGGCCACTGCCCACTTTCTAGCAAGTGTATATTTTTTATGAATCGGGATTTGATTCGAGAAGGCAGGCATAATTACTTCTTCGCCATGAGGGCACTCCCTGACAAACTCTGGTGGCCAGTCTTTTTCAGCTAGAAGGATGTCATAACCCTTTGAGAGGTTATCCCAAAATAGTCCCCTTATTTTCCTAGTCTTATCTCCCTCGAGACGTAATGTTATCTCGTATATTTTGTGGGGCTTGCTAACTCTGGTATCTGCAGTTTCCACTTGAAGGTATTCATTCGTGTCCACTGTCTCCAGATGATCCATAAGGACTTTGCGAGCTATGCTCACCTCTGCTGCGCTGTCTAGCATTGTCTGAGCCCATTCTCCGTTTTTCAGTTGTGTCCTCAGTATTCTCGGCATTGTTAACTACCTTGATACTGGCTACCTTCTTTTTTGGAAATTGTAATTTCTTTTTCAGTTGAGCAGGTTCCTTGTCTTTGGACTTGGCGTCCTCTTCTGATCGTCCTCTTCTTTCCGATTTCTGCGAGGAAGTCTGAAAAGATTGAGAGGGACGTGTATCAATGTCTTGATATCTATCAGGTTTTTTAATATTATCCCTATTTCTAAGGTTATATCTATTCCCAGAGGGTTCACTCTGAGGTGACCTTTGTCTCGGGTTTGGAGATTTCTCTCTTCGCCTAGGAGACCTTCCTCTGGACTGGAATTTCTTTTCTCTTGGATTGGATTGTTTGTTTCCATCCCAGTTCTTTTTTGGTGAATTATTATTATTATTAAAAAACATTTTTTCTGGACTTGTAGTCAGTTGCGGTTTTACTGGTATTCCACCTAGACTATCTCTGCCTAGTTCTTCATAGGATTTTTCTATGATTCTGGCAATTTCAGCTGGTTGGTCTGCTATATCTGTCTCTTTTAACCTCTGGCGGATCGCCACGTTTGCTGCTTCACCCTTTATGTTGGCTAGTAATATAGCCGAGACCTGCTTGAAGTCTTTTAGTAATTTCATACCAAGAGTTAAAGCAGGTTCTGGACCGTATTCATCTTGAATTTGTTTTAGCACATCTGGTATTACCGAAATGGATGGAACACCGTGCGTTTTTGTGTAGATGGAAGCAAAGACTGTACCCCAAGTGTCACAGTCCTCTATGTGTGGTGCGATTCCCATTGGGAGACATATAGTCAGAATCCTGTGTTTTTCCAGCGGGGTGGTGTCAGGAAACACCGCCTCTATTTGGGTGATTTGGGCGCCATGTAGTGTAGCTCCTATTTTCCCAATAGGCTCTGCGCATTGGAATAATACCTACAGCAGTAAAGGCCTAGGCCAGACGTTAACTAGGTCTACTACTGTCGATACTAGACTTAATTTTTGGGTTTGCCAGCTAAGCTCAGAGTTCGCTAGAAACTTTCTCGAATGTTCAAGGAAGGATTAACTTCCCTGATTAGACAAGAAGGGATTTAGTTTCTGACAACCATAGAACATGACAACTTTGCTCTCCCCTAATCAAGAGTCAATCTCAAGAGTCGTGTGAGCACAAGGCAATTATTTTACTCAGTCAGTACGTGCATTCTTAGTCTCATCAGAATGTAGAGAAAAGGAAGAGACGGGCGTATTCAATAAAAGATGTTATTTATTGATCAGTCTCTTTTCTCGTACAAGAGAAATGGATCGATATTATTGCGATACTTATTGTTAAGTAAAGTGCATACATTAGAAGCAATAGTATAAAATAATACTGTAAAAACATTGATATGGTTTCTGAGCCATATGATGTTTAAAATGATTAAAATATATTTACATACACATATACATTTGACTAAACGTACTCAACTGGTGTTTCTAAATACGCCTACCCCGTGTACCTGACCTAAGTCTAATGCGTGGGCGGGAATAGAAAGTTACAGTTTAAGTTAAGTTTGTTTTTGCCAAGTGAATAACTAAAGAATTCTCTAGAAGGGGTTATTCAGTTCTGTACCTGGAATTTAGGATGAATGAGGAATGGTATCTCTTTCTCTGCTCTCGATATTCCAGGCTGCCTGCGAGGGCTACCCGGAAGCGCCGGTGCTGGGTCTCTCGGCTTGAGATAGCAGCGCATCTCTCAGCGCGTCAGGAAGGCGGGGCTGCTGCCTGCGGGGTCTGCTTCTGCTCTGCTTCGGCAAGTATGGCTGCTCCGTCTTGTCACCACGCGTGTGTTTTGCATAGGGCAAGGTCGGCAATATTTATACCTTAAAGGTGCCGGGATTGACGTAAGGATGGACATAGGTACGTCAATAAAGATGTCATACGACTTGCTCGTTAGCACATTCTTTACTAAAGTTCTCTGTGAAATCAAAACAATGGCCGCACGGATTATCCAGGTTGTCATAGGTTTGATTTGTTATGAGAACGTCGTATGCCTTATCAGGGGCTGGAGGAATGTCGCTTGTCTAATTAGATCTCAAGCGTTATGACCTAATCAGATAACACGTTCCTGTGCCGTAGTGTGACTGCGTCAGATAACGGTATCTGCATCATGGGGGTTTTCTTGCCTCATGGGCTGACTGTTAGTTAACTAGCTAGTAAGTTTAACCAGAATAGGGTCAGGAATAGGGGGATCGATTCAGAACCTATAGAAATACACGACAATATGTCTCAATGTAGGAAAGGGCCTGTTTTGGACATGGTTAGCCTTCCCTTTTTACCTGGAAAATGATATAGTATTTACTGGAAGTGCACAGGGTCCCTGCCAACCAGGTCCCCTGAGCCCGATCTCCTTCCCTTAAATGTACCTGTCGTTTCCACGATTGTCACCCCATTAGCTCACTTATAAGTCCCTTGTAAAAGATACCTCTGGGACCAAGGGCCTTGTTGTTTAAGAGGGTCTCTAAAGGCTGCAGCACAAATTATGCCATCCAAAGGGACCCCTCACCAAGCACATACATACATACATACTGCCTCTGCAGCTGTGTGTCTTGGTGCAGACAAAACTGAAGAGTCGACATGCCACACATCCCTGTATGCGATGCCCATAGGGACTGTCTGAGATATAGGTAGACACCCCTCTAGCAGGCCTTATAGTGCATGCTGCTTTAGGGATACCTCCTTCAATGTCCTTGTTGATTCCTGGATATTACAAGTGACCAGACAAGCTCTATAGTAAGCACATTGGCTGGACACTTGTCATTACGAGTTCACCAGCCTCATGAAGGTTTCTCTGAAATATGGGATATTTGATACCAAACATCTCAGCATATTAAAATTGCATTGATTGCAGTGTCCGATTTATTAAAAATTACACACAGAGTGCCCCTTAGATGGGTCCCCTAAGATCTACCAATCCTTAGTGTGATCATCGACTGGCCTGAGCCAGCCTGCTACCACCAGACAGTATCCTGTCCTCATGGGGAGAGTGCCTGCGCACTTTGAGGTCGAGAACAATGCCTTTCCTGGGTGGAGGTGTTCAACCCCAGCCTCTTCTGTTAGAGGGAGCAAGCTATCTTCCTGGCCTCACCCCCTTTTAGGTGCAAGGACAGGTGGCAAATCTTAGATAGAGCAGGAGGTGCGCCCCCCCCTCTGCCAACTCCGCCCCTCAGGTGCTGGAGGCGAGGTGAGGCACACTTTGTAGTGCCCACCATCTTGAAGATGATGGGACTTATTCAATCAGGGCTAGGACTGTGTCCCCTTTCCACAGGAGGTGGGCATGATAGAGGGTATAGACACCCCAGGAAAGGGGCCCATTAGCCTCTACCTGTCACTCCCTTGTAACACCCTTAAATCAAGATTTTAGGTGGCATCCCCAGACCCTGAATTTCAGTTCTTGGCGACCTAAGAAGAGCCGGGCTCTGCGGCCTTCTCTGCTGGTGAGGCTCTGTAGAGAACTATGGACTTGGTCCCAGTCCTACTGGCCTGTCTGCATCCCTGGATGATCCTGAACCAAAAGGCAAGTCGTCTTGCAGCCCAGCGACCTCCAGAACCTTGGGAGGACTACCTGCCTTCGATAAAGGGCAATCTAGTTTTATGTAGTGGGATTTGGCCAGGGAGTGTCAAGACAAGCCAAGCTATGTTACTCACTCTATATTTGCAGACGTTTTGTTTTTGGTCTAATAACTTTCACTAATGTGCACCGTATTTTCGGTGTCAACACCATCGATTGAGGACTAGTTCAACAAAAAGAATTAAAAAAAGTACCTGTGTCTTGGCAAGATAAACAGTGTGCTGGTCATTTTTTCAATCAAGTCTATTATTGAGCTCTGAATTCAAGCTGCCATTTAATGTAAACAGGGTCATTGATTTGGCAGTATCAGTATCTGTAGTTAAATTAGACAAAAATAAATTCTAATTGCCACCTCCCTGGCACCCTGAATGGCCGTAACCCAATCACCATCGCCAAGCGTGCCTAGATCCCTCCCGCACAGCTCTCCGTGTCCCCAAGGCATCCAGAGAATTGTAGATCAACTTCTTAAAGATGGGTGAGATTGCTTTTTCAGTCGGGGGATGCATCAAGCAACTGCTCCCCTACACAGATGTGACCTTGCAGAGCGTGACTCATCCGAAATGTCAGAACCGTTTTTATTCACCTAATTTATACTTTTGTTGTAGGGTCGTGAAGGACACAAGCGCCTGTCCCCTCCACACATCGCCGGGCTGTTCTAAGCTAATCAATCCCCATTTTGTGAAGCCCTGCCATCCTCCCACTGCACTTAAGAGATCACCATCATACAGTGGAGTAATTTCAGTCAGCTTACCTTCTCAGCCTAAACACTTGGTAGCCTCTCTCCACACCTTTACCAATGTTTGGGTGTGAGTAGGTAGGGTGCACTCATACTTTCTTCGATACAGCACCAGGGTGGGGTAACCTCTCTTGCCCATGGCCAATCTATCTACCCAGTAAGCAGGATCCTCACGGTCCATAAAAACCCAGTTGTTGACTGCCACCAGCTGCGTGGCCCAGTAATACTTAAGAATGCTCCGGACCGCCAGTCCACCCTAATAAACTCCCCTCTGCAACTGCCATCTCACAACAGGAGCCGAAGTTCTCAGTTTACCTTTTGAAAAAATAGTCTGGTGGGATCTTAAAGGAAGTTTTTTACACGATGTGCAGGAGGCCTTGGAGGGTCATCACTTTAATTAGGGCCAACCGGCCCAGTAAGGAAAGCGGGAGCGCCCGCAAGTGTGGGGCACCCCTGCGAAGCCGGTCTAATTTTGGGACTACGTTCCTGCCTGTGGCGCTCTTCTAATAAACATGCCCAAATATTTGAAGCCATGTAGTGCCACCCTAACTGTGCACCTAGAGTGCAGCCACAGGGTCCCTGGCGCCAGCAGGCATATTAAGGACTTCTTTCAATTGATCTCCTGAATGATCTCCAAATATGTGAAAAATTTGTAGAATTTGTTTACTCAAGAAGACTTGTTACGTGTCATATAGCAAAAGGTCAGCGTAGAGGGAGAATCTCTCATCCCACTCCTGATCAACTGGAATACCTCATATGAGAGGTGCTGGCGAACCCATGCATGTGTGAAGAGCATAGGAGACAAGGAGCATGCCTGTCGGAGGGCAAAGACTCAGGAGACTGTATTATTGACGCGCATGCAAGCTAGAGGGGCCACATACAAGAGCTTGACAGCAGCACCACTGGTTCAGCAAAGGAATCCCCTGTTGCATGCGATACTCCATTAAGGTGTCGGAGATTTAAGCACGTTCCCTGGTGTGGCATAAAGCCTGATTGATCAGGATCAATCAATCAATCACAGCATTTATATAGCGCACTACTCACCCGGAGGGTCTCAAGGCGCTAGGGGGGGGGGTCCGCTACTGCTCGAACAGCCAGGTCTTGAGCTGCTTCCTGAAGGCCAGGTGGTCCTGGGTCAGGCGGAGGTGGGTCGGGAGGGAGTTCCAAGTCTTGGCGGCCAGGTAGGAGAAGGACCTTCCCCCTCTGGTGGCTCTTCGGACGCGGGGGACGGCGGCGAGGGCGTGGCCGGCCGATCGAAGCTGGCGTGTGGGAGCGTAGAAGTTGAGGCGGCTGTTGAGGTATCCGGGGCCTTGGTCGTGTAGGGCTTTGTGTGCGTGGGTGAGGAGACGGAAGGTGATTCTCTTGTTGACCGGGAGCCAGTGCAGGTCTCTCAGGTGTCCGGAGATGTGGCTGCGACGGGGGATGTCCAGGATGAGTCATGCTGATGCAATTACTGTCTGCAGGCAGATCGCCAGGGCCTATGCAAGGACCTTAGTCTCAAAATTAGGCAGGGAGATAGGTCTATAAGACCCCCACTCAGTTGCTGGTTCGTCCTTTTTTGGGATGACCACCACCTCAGACGTTCTTTGGTCCTCTGGGAGACACCCTTATTTTCAGGCAGTCTTAAACCTCCTCCAAAGGCATTCCCTGATTTTATCCATCAGGAATTTATATAATTCTAAGGGGAGCTCATTAGGCCCCGTCGCTTGCCCTGTTTGCAAGGTTCTTATTGTCTTATTTATTTAGTCTACTGTCTGTTCTTGGTCTAGTGCGTCTCGGTCCTCATTCGTTGGCATTGGCGAGGTCAGGTCTTTCAGGAAGTATTTCCGTCCCCTTGTTGTCAGTGTCCTCAAGGATCCAGTACCGTCCTTTGTCTTGTCTCTCTAACCATGCAAGCAACTCATTGGCTTTATCACCGACATCATAGAGACAATGCTGGGTAGCCAGCGTATGAGTGCACGCTATTTTTCATTAGTGCGTAATGTGTGCTGCTTCAGTAGACGGTGTAATGGGGTAGAAACTGATTCCCCACATGCCAAGCACATTCCCTGTCCTGAGCCTCGCCATTCAATTTACGTTCCTTCTGCATTCCCCCAATCAAGGCTTGTGTCTGGCCTCGAATCACTGCCTTGAATTCATCCTGTAGCACGCAAGCTGATTCAACAGGCCGCCTTTTGTCCTTAAAATAGAAGTCTGCTCCATCTCTCATATGAGCTTTGAACGTCTTGTCTTTTAAATATCACGGATCAACCCTTGGGGGTAGCATGAAGGCCACAACCGGACCATCGAGTTGCAACTCCACCAGCGAATAGTCTGAGATCGACCCTGCTATGTGTGTAGCGGCGCTAAAATCATCTTTATGGACAGTCTGGGTGAAAAGATAGTCAGACTACCAGACATGCCAGACTACCATGTGCGGCAGACAGGTGCATCCGGTTCTGATATCCTCTTCCCCTCTAGGGGCATTTAGGAGTATCATGAATATAGTATAGGTGCAGTTCTGGCACTCCAGTCACCCCAATGCGTGTATGCTCTGTCGTAAGCGTCTTACCCTTTCACAGGATGAGTCAATCATGTCTGGGTCTCTTTCCTGTTTCCTGACACTTGAATGGACTCGAGAGAGCAGTGACCCACCAGCAAGCTTTTGTCCTGGATGTAGTACTGCATTTAGTAGGGCACCCACTCTGTCTTTTCTTTGCAGTTGCATGAAGATCAGCAGTCCCAAGGTAGCAGTCACACCTGGCCTGTTGGTAAGTGCAGCCCCTCTGGAGGCCCAACCATCAGCAATTGAGCCCACACTGTGGCCGGCGTGTTCGACACTGGAGTCGTTGTCGTCCCTCATGGGCCTTTGACACAGAGTAGTCAGAAATTCAGCAGCTAAAAGCCCAACACAGGCTCTCCTGGAAGTCAGTAAATTCAGACCCCGTTGTGTTAGGAATTTGGCTAATGCAACCATGAATGGCCGGTTGGCAGCACACAAATGTCCAACTGGCCCTCAGCAATCATGTTGTCGTAGAGTTTTATTTTCTGCCTTGAACTGTTGGGAGAGTCTTGGTGGGGGAGGGCAGGGGGGTTGTCCCTCAGATTAGCTGGCCCTGCTGGATGGCTTTCCGGCCCGCCCTACAGATACCGGGGATGTGTCAGACCTTGCTTCTTCCAGGACAGCCTTGTACTCCGGATGGATAGTCACCCTCCCTTCCCTTTCTTACCAGACAGGCAGGCTTCAAGGCAGACTTCTAGGCTCTTTAGGACAGATACACAGCTTCTCCATTAAGTAATTCAGCCTGCAGGTGATGTCCCTTCAACTTAGATAGACTGTCAGGCTGACACCATCCCTGGTGTCACAGCAGGCACCTGAGTACTTTGTAGAGCACATTATTCCTTGGTTACAGAGGACTTTGAATGAGGATATAAAAGAGAGATAGATGGTCGCACTTGTATACACAACTGGCAGGCAGGAGATGCAGTTTACTCTGTCGCACTCGCACATTACATTTATGTTACGCACACCAACACCTTAAACACGCACTTGATGTTAACGAAACGTCTGGGCACAGGCATAGAAATGGAGCATTACATTGGTGTGTCAGTAGAAAGCCACTCCACTGACCATGATGCAAAGATCTCATCAGGCTATTGATCCTTACAACAGGGTGCATTGCCACCACCGCTCTAGCTGTTAAACCCATGACAGTCCTCTGCCATAAATGAGGGCACACTTAGTGTGACCCTCCAGGTCACAGGACCGGTCCAAGACCTCTCATAGTCACTTGTTAGAAGTTGCACAGTACTGGGGTGGCAGAAAAATTACACGTATTTTTTTTTACTTTGTGGTAGATTTACCCCAGTAACGTGCTGTCACAAGTTTGATGCTATGAACTGGGTAGTTGCCACGAGGAACAGATTCTTCTGCCTGTCAAACCACATGCCATTCACTATTTCATAGTGTGTTTCTGCTTTTATTAACAAAGTGTTTTAAGCAGGTGGTATATATATGCATGTGGTTGGTTGGGGGGAGAATGGTGAAGCAAGGGAGGGAAGAGGAAAGCATTTTCTAACAGAGGGAAGAATTGTGTGTTTCCCCCAGTTAGTAAAAAAAACAGCATACGTCTTGGCTGCTTCTGCTGCACCCAGAGTCTTGTGCGTCTTTTCAGTCTAATTTTCCTGTCTGGAAAACAATGGTGTCCTGTTTTTCTGCACCCAGTAAATCCAGGAGCAGAAAAACCTAACAACTGATAATCAGGTGGAATAAAGTGAACACATGAAAGTACGCCTTAATTTCCTTTCCCTTGATTCATACTCTGGACCATAGTTGAGGGAATGGTCTAGGCATAGTCCTCGCAGCACACAACAGATTGGCCTCTGCCGCACGCAAAAACTCAAAAGTCAGGATACCAGATACAAGTAGGTGGTAACTCAGGACAGGGGAAAATGACTGTTGTCCGTGGAGGGAAATTCCCGTACCAGAAATCTACATTAAAAATTAATTAATAGTATTCTTTTTTAAATATCTGTTTGGTACCCGTCCATATGACTTTAATTTCTGCCTTTGGGATTCTATGTTACAAGTCCATAGGGTGCATGTATCCTTTGTGAGCTTAATAAAATGTTGAAAATTCTACAATTCCTCACTCCTACATCCAGGTACTCTCATGCTACCATTCTACACACTGCTCTGTCTGAAAAACAGCTCAACATTTTCAAAATTCTGCATTGATTTGGCTTGTAAATATTATTTTTGGAAATGTACATGTATTAACTATTTAATTTTAATACTATAGGTGATTGAAATTACGGACGAAGAAAGCAGGATTTAGCACCGGGCAACTGAATGTCAATGCCATAAGAAGGGTTATTTTGAAAAACTGAAGGACATCCATCATTCTACGTTTAAACAATTTCCAAAATCTAAGTGTGGTGAGGAAGTGGGAGCTGAGGAAAGTACTATACCTGTAAGCCAAGTCTCTCATTTTGCATTTCATTAACCCAGAGCAAAGTCATATCTGTGCACAGAATAACGTTCATCTAAAGCGTCGTGTAATTCCAGAGAGGAAGCACACACTGCATAAAAGAAAGTTATAAGAAAAGGTTTCTTCTGCGTACCATCAAAGAAAAGACACTGAAAGAAGACTCTGAAGCTGAAAATCACCTTTGTTCGACAACCGTTTTTAACCAGTTACGCAAGTTTGAGACTATTTGACTCTAGATAGAACACCACGACCCACTCTGCTCACTCTTGCAAAAACCTTAAAAATACACCACTTCATTGTGTCTATGACCATCTCAGATTGTTTCCTTTTTATTGTGTACTGTTCTGTAATCCTATGTAAATTGCCTCAACATTATCTGTTGTGCAGGAGTGATATGTTAAACTGTTAAATATAAAAATGGTTTAAATGAGCACCATTGCGCTATAGCTGATGTAAATAAATCCTCGTCTTCAGAACTACAAATCTTAACCTTACACCAAACAAAGAAAGGGTAAAAGGAAATGATGTTCTGTGACTGGTGATCCACAAAAGTACTGTGCACGTTCTAACTCCCTCAGTTACTGCCATTACACCAGTGCAAAAAGGTGCTTATCAGTTTAATCATTAAATATCAGACTAACACATTATCACTTCATTGCTAAGAACCTATACAAATAGATTCGAGAAAAACTTCAGTCACAAAATAAGTTGCTGCCGGCGAGACTATAACCTAAAGACTATTATCTGCTAGAAACATTTCAACAGGTGTTATAGGACTGCTTCCCCACATTTCTTGCTCAATTCAAGTGTTGAGAAGATTACACACAATTTCTTTTAGAGATAAATGCTGAACATTATCTAAACAAGCCTGACTGTAAAATCGGGTTAACTTTTACCGTGGCATATAAGCAAGAGAAAACTAAACATAGAGATATTAACTCTAGGAATACACCTTATAAAAACACGGGCTGTGAGAACAAATTCAGTGTTCAAGCCCGCCTCAATCAAGGCAAAATAACCGAAGTTGGGGAATAAAGATACCTGTGCCAAAAAAGATACAGGCATAAATCTCATCTCACAGAATTTGACAGAATGCACCCTGGGAAAAAACTCTCTCAGTGCTTTGTATGCCAAAAAAGTTTCCGGCGTAAATCTTATCTCACTGAGCATATGAGAATCCACACTGGGGAAAAACCTTATCAGTGCTCTGAATGCCAGAAAAGGTTTAGTGTCAAAGCGAGTCTATATCGACATGCATTAACCCACTCTGTGGAAAAACCTTACCAGTGCTCTGAATGCCCAAAAAGTTTCAGCCGTAAATCTTATTTCACTGAACATATGAGAGTCCACTCTGGGGAAAAACCTTATCAGTGCTCTGAATGCCAGGAAAGTTTTTGTAACAAACAAAGTCTTTCTCGACATGTAATAACCCACGCTGTGGAAAAACCTTATCAGTGCTCTGAATGCCAGAAATATTTCAGTGATCAAAGCACTCTCGCACGGCATACAAGAACCCACACTGGGGAAAAACCTTATCAGTGTACGGATTGCCAGAAATGTTTCATTGACAAAAACAGTCTCACTCGGCATAGAAGAACCCACACTGGGGATAAACCTTTTCAGTGCTCTGAATGCCAGAAATGTTTCAGTTACAAAATCAGACTCACTGAACATACAAGAATTCACTCTGGGGAAAACCCTTATCAGTGCTCTGAATGCCCAAAACATTTCAAAGTTAAATCACTTCTAACTGCACATTTGAGATTCCACACTGGAGAAAAACCTTATCAGTGCTCTAAATGCCAGGAAAGGTTTTATAACACACAAAGTCTTTCTCGACATGCAATAACCCATTCTGTGGAACAACCTTATCAGTGCTCTGAATGCCAGATATGTTACAGTGTAAAAAGTAGTCTCACACGGCATACAAAGATCCATGCTGGGGAAAACCGTTATCAGTGCACTGAATGCCACAAATGTTTCAGTGAAAAAAGCTGTCTCAATCGGCATACAAGAACCCACACTGGGGAAAAACCTTATCAGTGCCCTGAATGTCAGAAATGTTTCAGTGAAAAAAGCCATCTCATGCTGCATATGAAAACTCACACTGGGGAAAAACCTTATCAGTGTACGGATTGCCAGAAATGTTTCATTGACAAAAACAGTCTCACTCGGCATAGAAGAACCCACACTGGGGATAAACCTTTTCAGTGCTCTGAATGCCAAAAATGTTTCAGTTATAAAATCAGACTCACTGAACATACAAGAATTCACTCTGGGGAAAACCCTTATCAGTGCTCTGAATGCCCAAAACATTTCAAACTTAAATCACTTCTAACTGCACATTTGAGATTCCACACTGGAGAAAAACCTTATCAGTGCTCTAAATGCCAGGAAAGGTTTTATAACACACAAAGTCTTTCTCGACATACAATAACCCATTCTGTGGAACAACCTTATCAGTGCTCTGAATGCCAGATATGTTTCAGTGTAAAAAGTAGTCTCACACGGCATACAAAGATCCACGCTGGGGAAAAACGTTATCAGTGCACTGAATGCCACAAATGTTTCAGTGAAAAAAGCTGTCTCAATCGGCATATAAGAACCCACACTGGAGAAAAACCTTATCAGTGCTCTGAATGCCAGAAAAATTTCAGAGACAAAAGAAGTCTTTCTCAACATACAATAACCCACACTGGGGAAAAACCTTATCCATGCTCTGAATGTCAGAAATGTTTCAGAAACAAACTCAGTCTCACTCAACATATAAGAACCCACACTGGGGAAAAACCTTATCAGTGCTCTGAATGCCCAAAAGATTTCAGACTTAAATCACTTCTAACTGCACATTTGAGATTCCACACTGGGGAAAAACCTTATCAGTGCTCTGAATGCCAGAAATGTTTCAGTGACAAAAGAAGACTCACTAAACATACAAGGACCCACACTGGGGTAAAACGTTATCAGTGCATTGAATGCGACAAATGTTTCAGTGAAAAAAGCCGTCTCACTCAGCATATAAGAACCCACACTGGGGAAAAACCTTATCAGTGCTCTGAATGCCAGAAATGTTTCAGTGAAAAAAGCATTCTCACTCAGCACATAAGAATCCACACTGGGGAAAAGCCTTATCAGTGCTCCGAATGCCAAAAGTGTTTCAGCCGTAAATCTAATCTCACCGAACATGTGAGAATCCACACTGGGGAAAAAAATTATTAGTGCTTTAAATGTCAGAAAAGATTCAGAGGTAGAGATGGTTACAAGTGCAGCACTGGGGTCTCTCCTGAAAACAGGTGAGTAAATTGGAATTCGTTGTTCGGCTGATTTCAGGTGAATATTTTAAAGTTCCTAAACTCCACACTTAGAAGAATTTCCAAGTGAAACCAGTCAATGTTAGCCTAAGGAAGAAAAGTGAGTTATCGGCTTTTAGGTAAGTACTCAACTGGCAGAGTTAAGGTTCTGGGGATAGATTCAGGGGTCTCCCCGGGTCAGGTAGGTACAGTTGGTACACCCTCAGCGGCACAGGGTAGCCAGGTGCAGAGGTAGGTAGGCCCAATGTTATCCAATGAGAGGCAGGGGGCCTTCGGTTGATGGCTGCTGGCTAGCAGGCCATGCGGCTGTGAGAGCTATGCTCCTGGTCACTTGCTTAGGTCAAATGGGGAAGTAGGATAGGACAAAGGTTGCACTGCCAGGGACACTCAGGCGGCTGGGTGCAGGGTGCTTTTGAGCCGTTGAACGCTCAATGTTATTCAATGGAGATCTTCAAAAAGGGAACAATGGCTGCAGGCTCGGGGACGGAGGATCTTCTGGAGTGACCAGAACTTCGGGGGGTAAGTTGGGATTTTGGAGGGCTCATGGTGCAGGGGTGTCTTTGGATGTTGGGAAATCTTACCCTCTGGTGGTCGCAGTTGGAGAGGCCCCTGGTTCTGAGTCAGCAGGCGTTGTCCGGGCCATCGAGGAGGGTCCTTGGGCACTGATTCCAGGTCAGAATCGCCGGGGGGACGTCCTCAGGGTCTTTGCCCACTCAGGCACGGGCCGGGCTCGGCGGGTGCAGAGGGGGCTGGATTAGCGGTTCCTGGCTGGCACCAGGGGTATTGCTGTTTGAGCAGAGCCACTGCTCCTGGGAGTCCCAGTCTCTAAGAGGGTCAAGGCAGGCAGGTCCTCCGGGGTACTTGGGGTTGCTGTCCACAGGAGATGCCGGGATTTAGCAGGAGCAGGTTCAAGGATCAACAGGCCTGTAGGACTGGGGCCAAGTCAGTTGGTACTCTCCTCTTGTTAGCACCTGCACGGCAGGTCTTCTTCTTCTTGGTCTTCTTTCTTGTTTCGAAATCGGGATCTGAGGAAGGAAGGTTCAGGGCGCCCCTAAATTCTACATTTAGGGTCATTACAGGTAGAGGAAGGGCGGGGACCAATAGGTCCCTGTCCTTGGGTGAGTACACCCCCTGTGGGGGGGGGCAGGAGCCTATCTCTAACTGGGCAGGGCTCCCCATCCTCAAGATGGCCTGAGCCCGGAGTTGTGCTTCACCTCGCCTCTCCCACCTGAGGGGTGGAGTTGGCACAGGCTGACACACCCCTTTCCTCTCATAGGTTTTCCCGCCAGTCTTCCTGCCAGAGTGGGGGTCAGAAACGGTGGGGGACAGTTGCTGAGTACAGCGAGGAGGCCTAGCACCTCGCCCAGGATGTGCAGTGTTGCAGGCCCAGGAGAGCGGGGGCGCTCCACCCAGGGGTCCAGCAACATGTCTGCTTTGTGGCAGCCTAGGCAGACAAGACGTGGATTGTATGTTAGGTTTCAGGGGGCATCTTTTAAGATGCCCTCTGTAGTGCATTTTACATTAAATCCCACACTGGCATCAGTGTGGGTTTAATGTGCTGAGAAGTTTGATATCAAACTTGTCAGTCTTCCTCCAACCTTCAAAAACATCTCTACAATTGACTATATTGTCCTCTCACCGTTTTTAGGAAATAAACTAACTAGGATGGAAATCCCTTACCGTCACGAGAGTGACCACAACCCCTTAACGGTAACAATTGAATTGTTAGTGCCAGCCGCCGCAGAAATAACAGCTGCGGGGCACACAATGCAAGCTGAATTCCACACTTTAGTCAGGAAAATCAAAGGGGATTCATCAGGTTCTACCAAGGTGAGCACTTGGCTTACAGGAGAGACTCCAAATTTTAGGCATAGCTCTTCAACGGACTTACATCTTCGGTGGGACAGCGCAATTAGAAAATTGCAAATTCTCTTAACGGGAACTGAGGCCCAACAAAAGTCTTACGAGCTATGCCCGAAGCGGATGTATGACCCAGAGCTAACCACCAAAAGAAAAGCCCTCAGGAGGGATGTGCGTCTGCACAAATTGAATGGCCTACAATATGGCATTACTGCGCAAGTCCTTCAGAAAATCAGTATGTGCTGCGAAGAGATTAAAAGAACAAAAAGAGTGGATAAAAATATTCGCACTGTTACAGGGCAAGAACCTATCCCAGTTCTGGAATTATATGAACAAGCTCCGCTCGTCGAATCACAACAGAGGGAACGCAGTCTGTGAAGAAGTCTGGGCCCAGCATGTAATTCAACTATACGGCAGAGACACGTCGGACTTCGTGGCGACCGATTTAAGAGATAATGTCGATCCAACGCTGACTGAACCCCATGAGCTGACCTCTGCAGCCGAAGTCTCCAAATTTCTGAAGGCAATGAAAAACGACGGGGCCCCCGGGCCTAATGGCCTTCCAGCAGGGGTTTTTAAATGTGCCTTGGCAGAGTGGGCCAAACTTCTTGCCTCATTATTTAACAACGTGTTTATGACCCGCCAGCTACCAGACTCTTGGCTCGGCTCGATTTTATGCCCCATTTTTAAGAAAGAAAACCCTATGCTCCCAGCAAACTACCGACTTATTGCCTTACTAGATTTTGAGGCGAAGGCATATGCCCGGTGTCTTCTCAAGCTCTTAGAAGACTGGGTAGCAGAAAACAATATTCTACCTTACTTTCAAACAGGGTTTCGCTCCTCAGCATCCACCATAGACAACATCACAATTTTGGCTTTCCTGAGTCAGCAGGCGGCACAAAAAAATAATCTTCCACTATATTGCTGCTTTATTGACTACAGTGCAGCCTTCGATAAAGTGTCTTGCGACATTCTATGGAGGAAACTGGACAAATCGGGATTCCACAGAACCTGCTAGGAGCCCTTATCTCCCTGCACAAGAACACCTGGGTGCGAATTAAAACTGGCCCCAAGACAGTCTCCAGAAAAATTGCCATCGGAGACGGTTTGAAGCAGGACTGTGTTCTCGCCCCGCTTTTCTTCAATCTCTATACTGCCGATCTGGGAACATATGTGAGGAAAAGCAATTTACGCAATCTACGGCGTCCTACAGATGAGCTCTTTCAAAGGAGGGGAGGGCCTGCAGACTGTGCTCATATCACAAAGAATCATGGCCGCACCTACTGTGTTATTGCCCCGCTATGGATGACCCCAGAAGGCATTTATTAAAACCTTTATTTTTAAAATGGGGCACTAGGTCATGCTGGGAGTCGACGGCTCTGTGTTTTACCTCCACAGATATTCAAGCGCTTGCCAGGGTTGGAAAGTTTGTGAGACTCTTGGCAAACTTCTTTTCACCCTCCTCGGCTCCTACGCTTCCTGCCCCCCCCCCCAAAAACCGTATTACTGACTTTTTTCGTCCCCTTGTCTAGCACCTCTTGTTCTAATCTTTTCACTTTTTGGACTTCAATAGTAACTTAACACTGGTAGTTTTAAAATTGTTTTTAAATGTATAGATTTTTTTTTAAATGACAGTGTATTTCTTCGGTTTTGTTTCTTGATGTGAAAATTGTGCTAATATGGATATTTCACAGCAATGGTTTTAATTAACTGTGCTAAACAAATAAACTAAACTAAAACAGTCTTCATTGTAGCCATTATGGTGCTGTGTAGTTCATAATGACAACCTCCCAGCATCATATACTCTTAATGGCAGCACTGCACTTACAGGTCCCAGGAATGGACTTGGGCACTGTAGGGGGCACAGGACTCCTGCATCTGTGCCCACACCACTGGCACAGGGCACCCAGCTAGAGGGGTGACTGATGTATGCCAGGGCAGTGGGTGTGTGGGCATGGCACACAGGAATGTGTACCATGTCGACTCTTTGGTTAGTTCTGCACCAGGCCACTCAGTCTGCAAAGGCAGTGTGTGGGTGTCAGGGTGCAGGGCCCCTAAGGGTGGCACAAGAAGTGCTTCAGCCCTTAGGGGTCTTCTCTGGCCACAATGCCTAGGGTACCATTTACCAGGGGCTGACATGTGACCAGAGATGACAATTGTGTTTCAGCTTCAATACAGTTTTAGGGAAGGAACACAGGCCCGGGACACCTGATTGGCAGGAGTCCAGGGCACACTCAGGCAAAGCACATCAGCAATTCAGCAAAAAGTGGGGGCATACCAATGCAAGAAAGATGGCGCTTTCTCACAATAAGCGACTTCATACTGATGAAAAACCTCATGAGTGTTCTATGCCAGACAAACTGCTGAGAAAAACGCTATCTCACCATGATAAACTCCACACTGGAGAAAATCCTTATGCCATAAACGCTTGAATCTGAAAGACAGAGTTATGCTTCATGAGAGATCCCACTCTGGGGAAAAACCTTACGAATGCTCGAAATGCAAGCAAAGTTTTGGTTACAAATTACTTGTCATGAGCAAACTCACACGGGGGAAAAAAAGCTGTATGAGTGTTCTGAATGTCAGATACAATGTCACTTCACATGAGAGAATTCACACTGGACTAAAGCCTAATACAGGAGGGGAAAGCCAGAAACAAACAGAATAGGTACATTTCATGACAATATTGAAATGGGAACTAACAGGAACAAATATTTACACCACATGACAAAAATATTAGAGACTAAATTTCAGCAATATAGGATATACTGAGGTTCATGTTCTAATGATCCATTTGGTAAAACTGGTTGCTTGTGGAGTCAGCACACTACTGTGTCTGTGATTGCTTTTAAATAAAGGCATTTTTAATGCACCCCATTTTACTTTCATATTCACAAATGTCCCCTTGGGTTACTACCTCCTGTTACTGTTTGTCAGCCCACATATGGTTTCAAAGCTTAATACATACCTTAAGGATGTTTTAAATATGTATTAAATATTCAGAAGGGACACTAACATTCCACTTTCGAAATTCTGAATTGTTAGATTGGCTTAGTACATTTTAAAAAGGGGTTTAACATTTGAAAACTCTGTGAAATACTGAACCAGTGGATATTTGAACAATAAAACCCTTGGTACATGAGGCCATGTTTCTCAATTCCCTCCATATTAAGTTTGCTAATAATGTTAGTTTAATGATAACCTGTGCACGTACCTATTTAGTGTCAGTGTTGCTTCAGATCAAATAAAAACCATTACGCATAACTCTTACACAATACTTAAAGACAGAATTTCTGACATCCAGCTTTAATGTTTTGTTAAATATATTTGCAAATGTTGTCATTTAAACAGGAAAGCAGCTAAAGCAGTCTATGGACATAAAATAGGATGTAATCATAATTTTTAGATACATTTTCTGAGTTTCAGGAACAAAGAGTGTCTTCTGGGTTTACTCTAAACCACTATAATAAACATATTCAATCCTTTTAGATTTAATCTGTTTGTACTGGTTTCTATTGCAGACAATACTCTAGATTTAGACCAAGGATCTATTCCACCCATGGCTTTTAAAGTCTATTTATCAATGATCTCTATTAGTGTTATCACAAATAAAACTGTAATAGAACTGATCTGAGAGATGGACCTTCAAGTATTCTAATGTAGTAAACTATGGAGTTAAAATCTGAATAGATTAAATCCACAAACATCGCCTGACCACTGTATTTTACATCAATAGATTACTTATCAGCACATTTTCTCTAAGTACAATTCACTTATCTTCTATTTTTCGTAGAGCTCGTGCTGGGTCTGTTTGAACTCTTTTAAAATATGACATTTACATTTTACAAAAGTGTGTGGATTTTGTATATATTTAAACAGGCGGGAGGCGGGTGGAGGGACGTCTCCAGCGCTCCCTTTGTGGCTCCAAACCAGTTCGGATTTTCCTTCAAGATTCCGCCCTATTCCCGGCAGGAGCAGCAGGGCTGGGCGGGACACCACCGAAGATTTATTGGAAACAAACAAAAACTTTCAGTGACGACTAGTTTTGGAGACAACAGACTTTCCTCTCGTTTGTTCCTCCTGAATGCAGAAGCGGTGCTGGACTTTTGGGCTTTTTCTCTCTCCATCGGCAGCGACTTTCTTAGTCGAGACGGCGGCGGTCGGAGCTGGACAGACAACTTGCACTTTAGTACACTTTCACTGTTTGGTAGGTTACACTGACACTACCGAACACTTTATACCAGGGCACAGTAACTTTAAATTAAATAAGGACGAACAGTTACACCCTTGACATGGGGTCAGCTTAGGTTGAAACTAGATCTGAATTCAGCAAAAAGGTTGTTAGTATCTTGACCTATGTAGTAGTTTATAGAAATGCATGTATTTAGTTAACTTGGAGAAATTCCTGCCCTGTCATATGATTCCTAGAGTGAACTATTTTTTTTGTTAGAAGCTGTTGCCAACTTTGGCAAAGTTCGCCATACAGAATGGAAGAGAGATCTTCATTTTCATAAGCAACCAATGGATATTAATTGAGGTCTTAAATCTTTGTTGTATTTATTATTCTAGCTCCCGCCCCCCAGGTTAGTTAGGCTTCTTGACACTATGTTGGCTCATTACAATCCCTATATAAAAGCTTAATATTAGGAGTTTTTTCGGTGCACTTACACTGGTGGCTGTCTCTTGGTTTAGTTTCCATGCTGTTGGATTTGCGTCTGAGACTTTGACATTTTTTTGACTGTCCTAACTGTCACCATGGCCTCTGTGGTCCGGACACTGAGCCGCTGCCTGTTGCCCGCTGAGGCTAGCCGGGTACGGGGCGAGAGCAAAGAGAGGAACCGGGATTCTGAGCGCGAGGCCCGCCGCCGCAGCCGGGACATTGACGCCATGCTATCCCGGGAGAGGCGTGCTGTCCGGCGGCTGGTCAAGATCCTTCTCCTTGGAGCTGGAGAGAGTGGGAAGTCTACCTTTCTGAAGCAGATGAGGATCATTCACGTCAAAGAGTTTGACCAGAAGGCCTTACTGGACTTCAGGGACACCATCTTTGAGAACATCATCAAGGGTGCCAGGGTCCTGGTGGATGCACGGGATAAACTGGGGATCCCCTGGCAGTACACCGAGAACGAGAAGCATGGCATGTTTTTGATGGCTTTTGAGAACAAGGTGGGCGTGCCCGTCGAGCCCTCCACCTTTCAGCTGTACGTGCCTGCGCTCCGTGCCCTTTGGAGGGATTCGGGGATCAAGGAAGCCTTCAACAGGAGAAGTGAATTCCAGCTGGGCGAGTCTGTGAAGTACTTCCTGGATAACTTGGACCGCATTGGGCAGCTGAACTACTTCCCAAGCAAGCAAGACATACTGCTAGCTCGGAAAGCCACAAAGGGAATTGTGGAGCATGATTTCATAATCAAAAAGATCCCATTCAAAATGGTGGATGTAGGCGGCCAGCGATCCCAGCGGCAGAAGTGGTTCCAGTGCTTCGATGGCATCACTTCCATCCTCTTCATGGTCTCGTCAAGTGAATACGATCAAGTTCTCATGGAGGACCGGCGAACCAACCGTCTGCTGGAGTCCATGAACATCTTTGAGACAATTGTCAACAACAAGCTCTTTTCCATCGTTTCCATTATCCTCTTCCTCAACAAAATGGATCTTCTTGTGGACAAAGTAAAAACTGTCAGCATTAAGAAGTACTTCTTTGATTTCAAGGGGGATCCACAGCGCATGGAGGATGTCCAGCGCTACCTGGTGCAATGTTTTGACAGAAAGCGGCGGAATCGCAGTAAACCTCTTTTCCACCACTTCACTACAGCCATAGACACTGAAAACATTCGCTTTGTGTTTCACGCCGTGAAAGACACCATTCTCCAAGAGAATCTAAAGGACATTATGTTGCAGTGAAAGGGGTGAAACCTCCTCTCTTGTGTTGCCTTTAATTTATTTCAGGGCTATAGGTCAGAGTGATTGTCTTTAACACCCTTGGAGTGGGTGAAAAAATCTTTCTCCCTAGTTCCAGCATCCATACTATAAGTACAAAGCTCAGGAATGCTGTAACCTAGCCAGTTCAAACAGATGAGCTATGTACAGAACCGCTTTGGATACTTTTAAGGTTAGCTACTGAATCGTCTGAACTTGTGAAACTACTGAAAACATTTGTCCCTGTTCGACAATTCCCAAATTCAAACAGAAATTTGACGTTCGGGACTGAAAGGTTCAAATGGAGTATAAGAATGGATATGTTTCGAAGCTGTTGACACCAGCTCGTAGAACAAGCCATGTTGTTCTCATTTAAACCATCTGGTGTTTGTTGTAACATTTCTGTTCCAAACAGGAATATGATTACATTGAGGGTACATGGCAACATGAATTGATGGTGATGATTTGGAAATAAGGGCAGCCTATTTGCCCACTTTGATTTTGTTTTGCCATGGGCCTTACACTACCACTTAAGGTTGTATGTCAGTGTGAATCTTACACTCAAGGGGGGGGGGCCGGGGGAGCTCTTGTCCGAGCCAGTTGATTGATCTAAGCAGTCCTTCGAGCTTGTAAATTTTGCAGGGAATGCTTAACTGATGTAGAACCACATTTAGTTTGCACTACAGGTACATTTATTTTCACCATTTGAAGAATTGGACAAATAAAAAAATAAAAAAACTTTGCCAATATGATGTGAAAGGTATTTACTGGAACTTGTCAGGACACATTCAGATTTTGGGCCCTTGGCTAACTAGAATGGTGAAGGAGACGGTGTGGTAGCAAGGATCTACGTATGTTGATATTTAAGATGTGGAAAGTTTCTTTCTTGATGAAAAGGCTTTGGATTTTTCTGTATTTGTTTACTTGTATTTGGAATACTGGGAAACGCTTCGTTGTATGGAAGATCTGCTTGAAGAATTTGTATCTCTTTAACTCAGTGTGATCGCAAATTCTTTTGGGCAATGAGAATTTCTTACGTAAATCGGCTTAATCTCTGCCAATCCTGTTCCACAGGGATCTTTAGCCTGTATTAAGGCAGATGCATAAAACAGAACATCAAACTTAGCACATGACCTAGATCAGGTTCTGCTTCTCCGATGTGAAATTGCAAGAGTCTGTGAAGAACACTGAGGCGAGCTGACTGGCTTCTAGCTCAATACGTTTATGTAGTCTTAAACTGCCGAGTGCTTTACACTGTGTGAAATTGTCTTCTAAACTGATTGACTACATGGCTATCTAAATTAACCAAGCTTTTCATTAAAGTACTTCAGCATCTTTCTGGTGGGACTGACTCTGGAGAACAAGTCTACCATGTGGTACAATCAGGTCAAAACCCTAGAGATCACGGCACAAATTCCTCCAATGCTGTTTTTGACATTGATTAGAAGTCAATATAATTTTTATGTGCACTTACTTTGTTTAACTTGTTTCAGAAAAAAATACATGTAAATGGAATACGTTTTTAACTGTTCCAGCAAAAGGAGGCCATGTGAGCCTGTTGATTAAAGTCTCTGTATATATTTGAAATTGTTGATCTCCAAAAAAGGCATAAGTCAATAAATTGAATTGAAATTCAAGTTTATCATTTGAATCCTATTGTTGGAAAATATGTGATTTTGAACCCCATGAGGTGGTTCCTTTCCACACAGCATTCAGGTTGTAATCATGAGTCAAATAATGCTGAGGAGGTTAAAATATTCAAATTGAATTCTAATTACACATGAAATGTTCATTGTTCAATATATTTCTCTTAGTATTTTAGTGTGCGGACTTTATTGCTTAAGGAAAATAATTAGTATTTGTTTTTCTATATGTAGGAAGCATTACATTAATGAAACCACTGTATCCCACCTTCTTTCTTTTCTTTCCTGTTCTTTATGCACGTTTCTATCGTTGAACTTTAAAGATTGCCCGAAATTAAGAATTGTGCTCTACATAACTTTGTTGTGTTACAGTATGTTGATTTTTATGTACAACTTTTGTCTCTTATGTGTATGGCAACTGATGTTTTGTTTTGCTTTAATAATCAGCTTATGTTTATTAGGTTTTATTATTCAATAAAATGTTTCAAACACAACAAATGGTAGTTGATATGTATTTACAACTGCAGCATTTTTATTGTATGGGTACTTTCAAAGATGGTCTGTGGGATGACGGAGCACCACATTGGCATCAGCAGGGAGAGGTTTGGGCAGGTGATTGGCGGTACATGTAAGGTTGATATTAAGGGGAACAAGCAATGTACATTGTGTGGACTGTGACTCCTGGAGTTATTGTGAGGGATACCATGCTACCCAGTAAATGAATCCCCTAGTGATTATTATCAACAAACTTTATTCAGTTTTATAACAGAAAACTATAAAAGTCATACATAAAATGATAAAACATCTTCCAAGTTACAGATTGACAAATATAATATGTCCAAGTTAATCAAAACACAAGATACAAATTCATGAATTACAGTACAGAAGTTAATCGGAGCTTGACCTTCGTCTAACAGCGACCCGTAAAAAGTTAAGCGTAAGAAAAACAGTGTCATTAGAGAGGAGTTGTTAAAAGTTAAGAGCTGGTCTCACCCGCCTAAAATCCGCTTTTTTGAGAATGGGAATAATAAATAACTTTCTAGGGACAGCATAAAAACTACAGAAAATAAAGTGCATCATGTCCTGAGGAGACTCACCGTTGCAGCCGCAGGGCATGAGGCACAGGCCTCTGTGGGAGCCGCAAGGGTGTGCCAAGAGGTAATGGAAGAGGTTGAACGGAAACCGGGTCAATAGAAAATGATCATGGATGCTTTTAAGCCCTAGAAGATAAGGTTTGGTGGTTCGTGCAGTTTTTAACACAATGTATTTTCACACACTAGGCTTACACAGCTCATTTCCCTCTTTTTCACAGCGGTTTATTCTTAAAAAACACTCTTTGACCAGAGAAAGGTCCCTCTTAGAAATACGCTTAGGGTTTATGAATAGTTCCTACCTACCCTGGAGAGTCCAACTCTTATATACTGGAGCCATCAGATGCTTAAAACATGGTCAAGTGAAAGGCATTCCCATAGGACGTCTTTGCTAAGTGTATTTTCTTGCTTAGCCCAAATATTAAGCCACAATTCCAGGGGACGGAAAGCCAGTAAATCTGAGAGGAAAGGCATCCTCAACTCTGCACGACATAAAACAGGGTGCTTTGTGGGACAGAAAGGGCCGTCACAGGAAAGAGTTTTCAGCACTTTCCACTGCCCCTACCCCAATGCGGCCCAATATCTTACTCCCATAACTAACCTTTAGGATATCCTCTTGTTGACGGGGAGCCAGTGCAGGTTTCTCAAGTGGGGGGTGATGTGGCCGTGTTGTGGTACGTCAAGGATCCGTTGTGCCGAGGTGTTTTGGATATGTTGTAGTCGTTTGATGAGCTTGGTCGGGGCTCCCGCGTAGAGGGCGTTTCCGTAGTCGAGTCTGCTGCTGACGAGGGCCTGGGTGACTGTCTTTCTTGTATCTGTCGGGATCCATCTGTAGATCTTGCGAAGCATGCGGAGGGTGTCGAAGCAGGAGGAGGAGACGGCGTTGACTTGCTTAGTCATTGAGAACATTTAGTTGAGGATGATTCCCAGGTTGCGTGTGTGGTCGGTGGGTGTCGGGCTGCCCCCAGTGCCATCGGCCACCAGGAGTCGTCCCAGGCTGAAGGGTTGAAGCCGAGGATGAGGACCTCCCTCTTGTCAGCGTTCAGCTTCAGACGGCTGATCTTCATCCAGTCGGTGACGGCCTTCACACCTTCGTGGAGGTTGGCTTTGGCGGTGATGAGGTCCTTGGTGAGGGAGAGGATCAGTTGAGTGTCGTCGGTATAGGAGATTATGTTGAGGTCGTGCTGTCGGGCGACTTGTGCGAGTGGGGCAATGTAGATGTTGAACAGTGTCGGGCTGAGGGATGATCCCTGGGGTACACCACACATGATCTCGAAGGCTTTGGAACAGAATGGGGGGAGCCGGACGCTCTGGGTTCTGCCGGAGAGGAAGGAGGTGGTCCATTCCAGAGCCTTGCGGTGTGGAGGCGTGCACGTATAGTGCGGTGGCAGACGGTGTCAAAGGTGGCGGAGAGGTCTAGGAGGATGAGTGCTGCGGTCTCACCGTTGTACAGCAGGGTCCTGATGTCATCAGTGGCGGCGATGAGGACAGTCTTGGTGCTGTGGTTGCTGCGGAACGCTGACTGGGAAGGGTCCAGGATTGTGTTTTCTTCGAGGTATCAGGTTAGCTGTCTGTTTAAGATTTTCTCGATGACCTTGGCCGGGAAGGGGAGCAGAGAGATGGGCCGGAAGTTCCTGAGGTCTCTTGGGTCTGCCTTAGGTTTTTTGAGTAGGGCGTTGATCTCTACGTGTTTCCAGCTCTCTGGGAAGGTCACAGTCTCGAGGGAGAGATTGATGATGTTGTGCAGGTAGGGTGCGATGGAGCTGATTGCTTTGTTGAAGACGTGGTGCGGGAATGGGTCTGACGGAGAGCTGGAGTGGATTGTGCTCATGGTCTTGATGGTGTCATCGACACTCACGCTGGCCCATGCTAGTAGGGCGTCGTGGTCGATGGTGAGTAGAGGGTCTGCTGTGTACTTGTCTGTTGGGGCTGTCTGGGTGTTGAAGCTGTCGTGGATGTCTGCTATCTTACGATGGAAGAAGGTGGCGAGGGAGGTGCACAGGGCTTGCAACGGTGGGATGTTATTGGTGTTGGAGCTGGGGTTGGAGAGTTCCTTCACGATGTTAAAGAGCTCCTTGCTATTGTGTGCATTGTTGTCGAGGAGGTCTTTGAAGGAGGTCCTCTTGGCCGCCCTGATGAGGTGGTGGTGGTTGCGAATTGCGTCCTTGTGTGCTGCATGGCTGTCCCGAGTTTGTTCACTTTGCCATTCCATCTCTAGTTTCGGGCAGGCTTGCTTGGAGGCAAGGAGTTCTGGGGTGAACCAGCGGGCCCTCTTGCTAGTGTCTCTGCATGGGGGTGTCTTCAGCAGGGCGAGAGTGTTGGCGCAGTCGTGGGTGTTGGAGGATTCGGTGGGTGGGCTGAGAACGAGGTTTGCATGTAGTTGGTCTTCATAGATTTTGCTCCAGAGAAGTTCGGTGGTGTGGCTGACGGAGACGTGTGGGCTTGAGGAGAAGACGGGGTCGAGCGTGTAGCCGGCGGAGTGGGTGGGCATTTTGACGAGTTGCTTCAGTCCGAGGTTGGTGAGGTTATCGATCAGGGTTGTGGAGTTGTTGTCGTTGTTGTTCTCAAGGTGAAAGTTCAGGTCTCCGAGGAGGATGTAGTCGTGGAGGTCAGGGCGTGCGTGCTGATGAAGTCAGAGATGGAGTCGCTGAACTAGGGACGGTGTTGGAAATGGGATCCCTGACTGGCCAGGGCTTTCGCCAAAGTCAGTCAGAGACCACCACTCCCAAGTCAGGGCAAAGGAGTTACACGCCAAGATAACCCCTGCTCACCCTCTAGGTAACGTGGCGCGAGCAGCAAGGCTAAACTTGGAGGCGATGTGAGTTAAGTATTTGCGGACGCACCCCAGCAACAACACCCAGGACCCACCACAAAGGAAACTCCACACAAGGTTATATAAAAATAGCCTTTGTATTACACCAAAACACATTAGATAAAAACACACACTTTACAATGTGCCAGAGGCACGGGCAGAATTTACAGGGGATATGTACAAGACAGGGCCACCTGGACCACTGTCAGGAATCAGCACTTTTAGAAGTAACACTTTTAGAAATAGCACTTAGAATGTAAATCACTGTAGCACAAAATAGCACACAACCAGTAACTACTGGTAACCAGGACCTCACTAGCACCACCTGCACTAGGAGAAAAACAACCACCTAAGTATCACAATACCTATAGGGGTGTAAGAACATAACACATGATGCAATGCATAACATACATTCAGAGGTGTAAGGAACATGGCACATAACGCATTAAAACACATTCAGAGGTGCAGGGGAGGAAAACACATGATGCATCAACAATACATTCAGAGGTGTAGCAAAGGAACACAATTGCGCAAAACTCAGATAAGTCACCACCTGCGACTGTCCCTAGGCCAACTGGCCTCTCTAGGGCTAGGACGCCCTGTGTCCAAGTGTCAGGGGGCCTAAACGTCGCAGCTGCCCACGAAGTGCTGGGCAGCTGTGAAGACAGTGAGGGGCTCAACTTGCCCCCAGGGAGCCTCGCTGGACTCAATACAAAATGATGCCCCTAGAGCCCTCGTGGCTCTATACACAGCAAGGTCGCCTGAGCCTCTCTGGGCTTTTAACTGAAGATGTGCCCCTTGAGCCTTCTCTCAGGGCTCACAACAAGGTGGGGGCAAGGTGGGGCCTTCTGGGGCCACTCTACCACAGACACAAAATGCCCCCTGAGCCTCTGGGGCTCGTAGATCAATAATGGCCGCCACGAGCCTCTCGGGCTCTGAAAACAAATGCTGCCCTGAGCCTCGCAGGCTCTTCGAAAGAATGCAGCCGCAATGTGGGAGCCCTGCTCGGGGGACTTGATTACCCAGGAATGCCCACACTCTTCCACAACTACCACGGGGCTTCGGCCTCACTCCCCCTCCTTCCAGTCAGCTCCACTCACCGGTGTGCTGCACAGGGACTCCGGAGGGGTCAGCGGCGGTGAACTCAGATTGGTGCGGGCGGACTTCCTCAATCTCCGCTCCGCTCACCAGACGCCTAGGCAGGGCTCTCCCCCTTCTCAGGTGAGCCCTGCTGGAACCGGCGCTGGCGTCTGGACACTTCTTCTCCCTTCTTGCACCGGAGCACGGGGTGGACTCCCGTCAGCTTCCGGTTTGTCTCTATGTCCTGTCCCCGGCCTGCCTGACTTCCGGGTCGCGGCTGCGGGGGCGGGACTTCCGTCGGGCCGCGCTCGGATTGGCCGGCCGGCCAGCCACTTCCAGGTCGTCGCGGGCAGCGCGGCGGCCCGTTCCAGGCACTCGTAGGCGGGGGATAAGCAGCAAAGGCCGGGTGGGCACCGGCTCCTTCAAAAGGACAATAAATCGAGGTGGGCACTTGATCTTAGGGCGGCAATGTCCCTGGCAGGGTGGGCACCTGCCAGGGGACCTCAAAATCGGCAACAAGCGGCAAATAAGCGGGGTGAGCTCCCGCGCCGCAAATGTGCAAAAAGGGGGATCCCCACGCTGGGGAATCCCTCGAGGGCAGCAATTAGGCGGCCAAATGCCGGGTGGGCACCAGCAGAGAGATACAGCGCTCCCAAGCACTATAATAGCAAATGAAGCGCTTCCAGGCGCTTAGAGGCCCACAAGTACAACAAAAGTCCTCCAGGAGTGCAGGAAGGCAGGGGGGGGGGCAAGACTGGGCCAGGGGCCAGCTCACTGGCCCTCCAGGCAGGGAGGCAGCCCAAGTGGCGGTTCCTCCTGGCCCCAGCAGCAGCAGCAGCCCCCCTCAAGTAGGATCAGGAAAGAACAACTTCTGTGGGGACACAGCCCCATTTTTATACAGTAAATCCTTTGTCTGTAGGTGCAGGGTGGGGGCAGAACCAGTCGCAGCTGGTCTGTGAGCACTGCTGATGGGCTCAACCACCCTCTCTATTCACTGGCAGGGCTAGGGTCGTTAGACGCACCACAGGGGGGCGGAACCAGCATTGTCAGGGGAAAACCCAGCCTCATTCAGGACACAGGTACACTCCTCCCCAGCCATCAGAATGCTAATCTCCACACTCACCATCGGGTAGACCCACCCAGACTTCCTGGAGCCTGGCATCCCAGCCAGCTCCAGACAATCACACGCCAGCACCCTCACAGCACACGTACAGCCATGTCTAGGAATGGCACTTCCCCACTAGACACATACATGCCGCAAACACCATCTCGCAGCATTCAATCACACGAGTCCACACATACCAGACTCGAGCCTGTACCCCCCACGCATCAGGAACTACCAGGGACACATACATTCCCCATGCATTCCTATGGGAGGGCAGGCCTATCTTACTCCACGCACTCAAAGTGCGCACGCACTTTCTACTGGGACACAGTGAAAGTGTGCAGAACCCAAAAATCACCATCACCAGGTCATCATTAGACGATGGTGTATCTGAGGGTGGAGTTAGGGTCTGTGTGGATCTGGAAGTGCATGTGTTCGGCAGTGCTGAGCGCGTCGTTGGTGCTAGTCGAGACCCTGATGATGTTCTTGTGGATGTTGCCAATTCCTCCTCCAACTCCGTTGGTGCCATCTCTGCGGGTGATCTTGTAGCCGTATGGAATGGCTATGGCAATGTCGGGTGCGGAGGAGTCGTTCAACCAGGTCTCTGTCAAGAAGGCGACGTCCAGGGATGTTGTGTTGAGCAGGTCTCAGAGCTCGACGGCGTGTTTGCGTGTGGAGCGGATGTTCAGTAGTATGCATCAGAGGTGGTCGAGGTCTTTCTTGGCGGGTGGTTCGTCAGCTCTGAGGCTGATGTAGCTGCAGTTCCGGCAGGTGAAGGGACTGTGTGTGCGTTTCGGGGCGGCCTTGAAGCAGGTATGGGTCCATCTGGAGTTGAGAGCGTGCAGAGTGCTGGCATCGCAGTGGCGGCAGTTGTCGTGGCGGGTGCGGGGGCCAGGAGTTCTGGCACTGGGCGCGGTCCAGGCACAGGCGGACTTCCCTTAGGCGCACCCGCTGCGCGCGTCCGCTACACGGCCTCACAGCGGCCAGCATATATGGGGAGGTTGGAGGGAGGAGCAGCTGGGAGGCAGGAGGCGGGGGTAGCGAGTGGACTGTCATGGGGGCAGGGCCACAGGGGATGCAACAGCAGGGGCAGTGAGGGGTGATGAAGGGAACAGAAGGCAAAAAGGGCACAAAAAAAGAGGGAAAACAAGTGTCACAGAAGGCAAGAGGGCACAGAAATACAGGGAAAAAAATGAGTGTCACAGAAGGCAAGAGGGCACAGAAATACAGGGAAAAAACGAGTGGCACAAAAGGCAAAAAGGGCACAAGAATACAGGGGCAGCTGAGAAACAGAAGGCAAAACCGGGCAGAGAGGCACGGGGGCAGCGAGGGGAACAGAAGGGGAAACCAGGCTGAGAGGCACAGGGGCAGCGAGGGGTACAGAAGAGAAAACCGGGCTGAGAGACACAGGGGCAGCGAGGAGTACAGAAGGAAAAACTGGGCTGAGAAACGGGGACAGCGAGGGGAACAGAGGGAGGAAAACTGGCACGGACCACAAACAGGCAGCGGGGGAAGACAGAACAACAGCAGTCACAGACACAACACTAAAATACAGGCAATACAATAAAACAATAAAGCGAAATAAGAACAAACCCACCGCCTGCCACTGGCCACCAGGAATGAGGTGCAGGTGGTAGCCTGCGGGTGGTGGAGGGCCTCGAACTTCCTCAGCAGTGGCAGCTGGGGCAGGGACACACAGGTGGTGCTGTGCGGAGGGGGAGTGACCTATCTGGTGGGGTCCAATGTTGTATCTGTTTATAAACAATGGCCATCTCGACTCTGAGGGACTAAGATTCCCATAAACAAGGTCACATCAAGCTGGCAAAGTAAGAGGAGAGATGGCTGCTATGAGCTCTGAAACCCAAGACACCCTCTTTTTCCGCTTAAGTGAAGGTGGCCGGGAGAATCATGTTGTCCATATTCTTACAATTGGGCTAACATGTCCCTTTTTTCCCCGCCATTTTTAAGTTTTCCACGTTTTAGTTCCAGTTCCTAAGCAATGCTTATTCGGAGTTGGCATCTGTGAAAAAGAACCGATTATCAACTTAAATATATTGTTATTGCTATTCATGAAGGCTGAACTTATAATAGTTAACAATGAGAGGGTGGAAACGTGCACTCCTGTTTATGCATCTAAACCTAAATATTTAAATAAGCTTTAAACTTTATGGCATGCTACGCTTGCTTATGCCTGCCTGGCATGTACTGTAACATGAAAGTGGTCAGGGCCCACTCGGGCGACCTGAACTCAAATGTGCACTGCAATGTAGTTAAACACTGACTAAGTTTTCTAGTTATCCATTGATTAGTAACTCTTTAAACAGTTTGCTTTTTCATTTAAATTATAGCAATGTAATCATCATTGCATGGTTTGTGTGAAACCAACAGTGTGTTTTTCTATTGAAACATTTCTCAATTAATAATTATATTTGCAATCATACATTTTCTGCAGCGATTGAGAGTTCATGAGTTGAGCCCAATGCATTTCTGGACTGAGCGTCCCTTCGTCAGGGGAAAAACCTATAAATAAATAAATGGATTCATCAAATTTATGTGCCTAACTTATCGAGGTACATATGCAGAACCATCTTTCTGTAGGAATACAGTCTTATCATTGTCGTTAATTCCATATACCACGTGCATGAAATACATACATATATTCCTTTTGCAGACACCATCCCTCTGTCACTTATTGTTATTTACATGCATGTTACATGTCAGAAGTCTTGGTTTAACAGAATTGTTATCTTATCGAATTGGCAATGCGTTATATGATAAAAAAATCGAAATGCTAAACACGTTAAGCAGACAGTTTAATTGTATCGCTAGTGGCGGGGTTCTATAATCTTCTTTATACATTGTCATAAGACACCTTGGGCCAGATGTAGGTAGCCAAATACCGGTCCGACCGGTATTTGGCTACCGAGATGTAGGAGGACAGAAACGGGGCAAATCGGTAATTTTACCGATTCTGTAAATATACTGGTCGGTAAATTTACCGACCGGTATTTTTACAGAATCGGTAAAATTGATATGTAGGTGGGACTCTTATGAGTCCCACAAGGCCTAAGAACTCGGTATTTTACCATCAAATTCAATTTGATGGTGAAATACCGATTGAGGTGTGCATGCACATGTGTGCATGCACACCTGTGCCATATGACAGGCAGACCTGCCCTTAGGGCAGGTATGCCTGCCACATGGCCCCCGTACCTTTTTTGGGGGTGTTAGAGGGTGTCAAAGTGACACCCCCTGCACCCTTGTCAAAATCGGTATTTACCGATTCGGTAAATACCGACCGGTAATGCCCCATTCATTCCTATGGGCTTCAAAGCCCATAGGAATGAATGGAGCATTACCGGTCAGTATTTACCGAATCGGTAAATACCGACTTTTAAAGATTCGGTAAATCCACATCTGGATTTACCTACATCTCGGTACTTCTATTTTACCGATTCATAAATACCGAATCGGTAAAATTCGGTATTTATGAGTCGGTAAAATAGAATTACCTACATCTGGCCCCTTGTGTTTTAGGGGTAATTGTCTATTTGTTGCTGATTCAGTTGGAGCTGGAAAATACTGCACTAGGTGAACTATATACCTGTGTGTCTTATATGTATCTACTTCATTATGTGGCATCTTAGAACTGAACCGATCATCACCCTAAATATATTGTTATTGCTATTCATGAAGGCTGAACTTATAATAGGGCATTTAGATAGATTTGTAATCCATGTGTTAGGTGAAACAATATTATTAGAACAGATGCAGGGCATGAGAGCTGCAACGCACTCAAGAACAAGTTTTCCCAGAATGCAAATTAAATTGCATCATGGCAGGAATGAGATACCATTCCCAACCAATACCATATGTCCTTTGCATTCCCTTCTACCCCTTCATTGTGGTTCATTTTTTATCTGTTTATAGCCTTATTCGTCCATTAGGAGAAAAACATTTTTGGTTGACTTGACTGACTACCTGTCTTTTAAAATGTTGTCAACCAGCAATTTTCCCAAAGGCACTGTGGGAGGGAAATATGGCTTTGATGACTTGGTTCTTCGGTGAATTTTGACTTTTATTTGGGTGTTAGGATATTGTTACGGTTTTATAAATAAATAATATCGATGAACACAATTCCAAAAGGGTAAGGAGTGGGGGCCCCAGCTTCTTGGTCTTGACAGGTGTGGTAATGGATTCCTTTTTCTCTCCACAGGTTTCTTGAGGGATGGTGCCACTGGCAGTCTCCTCCCATAAAAAAAGGGACGATGCAAGGTGTAAGCTACTCTATTCTTTTACTATTTTCTCCCGTCACCAGGTCACCCTCGATGAAGGATTCTAAAGACTCTGTGTCCCTTTTCTCTCTGGTAGGAGTGTCATGGTGGACCGGTGGGAGTGCCCAAGGTTATTAAGAAGTTCACAGATAAGTGCAAAAGGAGAAGGTGGGGAAGGAAATAAAGAGAAAAGAAATGGAAGCTTCGGATCTCTCAGTTCCTGTGCCCAACTTAAGGGAGAATTTCATATTATCCTCCCCCTACTTGTATATTGGCACTTTCTAAGACACATGCATGGGCCTCCAGTTTTTCTCCTTTCCCCTCCATGCAGGTACTCCTCCTCTCACAATGATGCGCCCCACCTTGCTCAGAGCTCTCCTGAGCTGCTGCGGCTGCAGCAGTATCTCTGGCAATGTCTACCATTCGGTGGCGAACCACACATAGTGGATCTCTTCTGTCTAGCTGCGGTCCTGCCGATTCTTCTCCTCCAGTGTGGCGCTGACTCAAGGCTTCTTTTCTGATGTCTTTTTGTTTTGCTGGTCTCGCTTCTCTCTCTCCTCCATACTGGCATCTTTCTCTTGTTCTCCCCCTTCTCTTACGGTGTTGCGTTTTAAAATGAAAAGACTGAAGGGCCAGGAACCATCTTAGTATGCGAGGGTTTCTACCCTTGTTATGAGCCATCCATTCAAGAGGAGCATGGTATATATATATATATATATGTATATATATATATATATATATATATAGGGCAATTTCCTGTCCTTCCAAGTAGTATCAAAGTCCATTTAATAGCTAAGGCTTCTTTTTCCACTGTAGCATTGTTCTTTTCTTGGTGAAGTAGCATGCAGCCATATATAGGATGGGGTTTTCCTCTCCTCTTTCATCTTTTTGGGACAGTGTTGTACCTAAGCTGACTCCCAAAGCTTCTGTTTTGGGAATAAAAGGTTTTGTAAAATCGTGACTGCGAAGGATGGGTTCTGAGATGAGAATGTTTTGTAAGGTATAGAAATTCAATAGCACCGCTTAGGAGGGATGACGTAACCTTAATTCTGCTTCTTTATTCTTTTTTAGACGATCTGTTAGGGCAGAGCTTTCCAAAGTGTGTGTCGCCCCCCATGTGTGGGTGTGTCGCGCGACGATGACGTGTCGTCACTCACATATTAGGGCAAATGCTTGCATTCAGTGACACAGTACAGTACAGCGACGTACGCAGAGGAAGGAGAAGCTGAGCGTGCGGCCTTGTTCCCTTTCCGACGCAGAGACCACGGAGCCGCCTCTGCTCTCCAGGCGCTCGGTAAGCCAATTCTTCGAAATTTGAAAACTCTGTGTAGGCCGCACGAGGAGTGCATTTACAAGTGGGTCGCATTTTAACAACCCTGTAATTACCGGTTGGTTTAAAGACCAAACTACCCCTCCCCAAGCCCCAACCCCCTCCAGTGTAGCTTTCAGCAGGTCAAAGCTGCTTGGCTCCTGGGTATCAGATTTGAACGGGTGTGATAAATACCATCTATCCATCAGGTAGGGTTGCTTCCCGACAAGTATTTTACCATTCTGGCTATTATAGAAAAAGAAACTCGAGATAACCATCAAAATCAGGTCCCTTGTCTGCCTGAAAAAGTCCGAAAGGAAGTGGTAGGCTGCAGGGAAATAGGGCATGCAATCATGGCAAGGTCGGTGAGTGAAAATAAAAACGTGTGATCCTGGGCTTATTTTTCCCTCTGCTGCGTGTGCCAAAGAAGAGCAGAAGCACTGTTTCCTACATCTGTGCCTTGCAAGGAGCAGGAGCAGGGGGGATTGCGCTATGTCTGTGCAGAAGTGGTTTGTTTGGGGTACATGCTATGCTTTCGTGTGTGAGTGTGCGGTTCTTTGAGCAGTGTGTATGTCTGAGTGCAGGGGTACTGGGTTCAGGGGCAGCAGGTCCCTTGTCTGCTTGAAAAAGGCCGAAAGGAAGAGGTAGGCTGCTGGGAAGTGGGGCATGCAATCACGGCAAGGACGGTGAGTGAAAATAAAAACGTGACCACTGCATACATGATTTGAAACACTTGGAGGTATGGGGTCCCCTCACAAGCCTAAGAGACCTTCTATATTTTATAAAACATAGATCCTCACTAGGGGGTGTGGCATACAAGGGACTATGGGACCTGTTCCCACCATCATTATAATATGATTTCCCCTTTTGTGTTTTATGGAATTGTAACAATGCTGCTTGTATTATTTTTAATCATATCCCTGCTTATGCTCGCAAAAATACTGCATCTTAGAGCACGTTGTTAAAATAAACATTTTAAACTTTACTGTGTCTTTTTTTTACCCATGTTGTGGACTGGTATGAGAATAACAACAAAAGAGTGTTCTTGATTCCCACCATTCCTGAGAGTAACCTAAGTCGCATGTTCTGGGTTGTCTAATCTTTCGTTACTTTGCTGTAGGATGAAGAGCTAAACACTGATGCTAGTCGGTTAGGGGTTCTAGGTACTGAGGTGAGTTTTTTGGTACACCACAATTCACTGAGGTCCTGGGTCTCTGTGCACAGTTCTGTGTTTGAGCAGAATCCCTGCAACAGGAGTGAGAAGGATAGTGGAAGAAAGGTTTGCATTCATTTAGCGCCTGTTACCCCTGATGGGTGTTGAAGCGCTTTTCTGGCGACTAGCACGCTATTCTGGAACCCATAAAGGATTAGTGTTGAAAATTAGTATAGTGAAATATGAAGTAATTTGAGTGGTGCATACATTATTCAGTTATTTGGATAGAGGAGGGTAGGTGGGGGGATAGAAGAGGGAAAGAGGTTTGAATTTATATAGCGTTTGCTACCCCTAATGGGGTTTTAAAGCGCTTTTTTGGCGAGTAGCACACTACTCTGGAACCCATAACAATTAGCATTGAATTAGTATGGTGAAACATGAAATTAATTTGAGTGGTGGATATGTCAGTCATTTATTTGGATAGAGAAGGGTAGGCAGCGGGATAGAAGAGGGAAAGAGGTTTGTATTTATATAGCGCTTCCTACCCCTAATGGGGTTTTAAAGCGCTTTTTTGGCGAGTAGCACACTACTCTAGAACCCATAAAGATTAGCATTGAATTAGTATGGTGAAACATGAAATTAATTTGAGTGGTGGATATGTCAGTCATTTATTTGGATAGAGAAGGGTAGGCAGCGGGATAGAAGAGGGAAAGAGGTTTGTATTTATATAGCGCTTGCTACCCCTAATGGGGTTTTAAAGCGCTTTTTTGGCGAGTAGCACACTACTCTAGAACCCATAAGGATTAGCATTGAATTAGTATGGTGAAACATGAAATTAATTTGAGTGGTGGATATGTCAGTCATTTATTTGGATAGAGAAGGGTAGGCAGCGGGATAGAAGAGGGAAAGAGGTTTGTATTTATATAGCGCTTGCTACCCCTGATGGGGTTTTGAAGTGCTTTTTTGGTGAGTAGGATGCTACTCCGGAACCCATAAGGATTAGTGTTGAATTAGTATGGTGAAACAGGAAATTAATTTGAGTGGTGGCTATGTTAGTCAGTTATTTGGATTGAGAAGGGTTGGGGAGGAGTAGAAAAGGAAAAAAAGGTTCGCATTTATATAGCCTGTCTAACCCTGATGGGGTGTTGAAACGCTTCATTGGTAAGTAGCACGCTACTCAGGAACCCATAAAGGATTAGTGGTGAATTAGTATAGTGGAATATGGAATTTGAGAAGTGAACATGTTAGTCTGTTATTTTGGTTGAAAAGGATAGTGGTGGGATAGTCAAGGATTTCTTTTTTAGATCATAGCAGTAGGAGGGGGATTTTGGATGAGTAAAAGGGTTTTGGAGGGGAAGAGTCAGAGGGAAGAGTTTAGAAAGGTTTGCTTTGGGGATCGGTATAGTAAAAGATGTCAGATGATGCAGGGAGGGGTAGAGTAGGAGAGAGTCTAGAAAGGGTTATATTGGGGATCATAGTAGTGGTATGGGGTTTGGTATAAACGAGAGAGTGAATGTAGAGGATATATTGATAGCCGTATAGGGTGAGAGATAGGGTAGCACATTGGAAATAGTAGTCGAGATGAGACAGATAGTTGGGCTAGAAGATATATTGAGAGAGGTATAGGCTGAGAAATAGGGTAGTGCATTGGAAATACTAAATTAGAAGAAAGTGATAAAAGTATAGCTCCATAAGTACATTGACAGTATATAGATGCATAATGGAGGTAAGTATATACAGATTAAAGATATTTATAGAGGTACATGATGAGAAATAGCGTAATACACTGGATATGCTTTTTCAGGAGAAAAGTAAATAACACACAGATCCAAGAACATGGAAGGTACATAGATGCACAATGGAAGCAAGTACATGTAGACCAAAGATCATTTTTACATTTCTTTATTAACAACATAATTATTGTACATGTTCATACAAAGCAATACACAAAGATAGGTACATATCTATGGTGAAATAAATGCTTATTTACAGTGAGATATGCTGTAAATGCCTGTTTGTGTATGGTGCTTTTGTGGGGAAGAGCCAATTCTTGAGCAGTTTTCTGAAGATAAGGTGGTTGTCAGTGGATCTTATGTTGGGGGGTAAAGAGTTCCATAGTTTGGCTGCTTGAACAGAGAAGGATGTGCCACCCATGTTTTTTTCTGGTATCTTAAGATTTTGAAGCAAGATGCCCCTTTAGAGTGGAGGTTCCTTTGTTTAATGTGTTTGGTGATTTTATTCCCGATGAAGAGCGGTCCCATTCCATGTAGTGCTTTGTGGGTGATACAAAGTAGCTTGAATGTGGATCTTCTGGCAACCGGTTACCAATGCAGGGCTTTCAAGGCAGGTGAGATGTGGTCTCCCGGTTTGATATGCAAGAGTAGTCTGGCAGCCGAGTTCTGAATCCGTTGTAGTCTTTTCATGGTCGTTAAATGTGATCCGTGGTAGAGGCTATTGGAGTAATCGAGTTTGGACAGAACAAGGGAGATCGTAGCTTGGACCTTGTGTGGAAATCCCAAATGAGGGAAAATGTGTTGCAGTGTTGTTATAGTCACAAAGCTTGATCTTGCTAGTTTGTCCACTTGGGCATTCTTTGATAGCTTGGAGTCCATGGTCATTCCGAGGTTTCTAACTTTCTTCGATACTTTAGGCGGTGATCCCAGTTCATCAGGCCAGGCCGCAAGCGGGTCATAATGTTTCCAATCGCCACATTTGCGTATTTCCATTTTGGAAGCATTCAATTTGAGATGGCTCCAAGTCATCCACTGATCCACAGCTCTGAGACACCTGAACATTGGGGATTTTCCAATGTCTTTGGGGTGTTCCAGTTCGAGTATTTGTGTGTCGTCGGCATAGTTATAGCACGTGAGGTGAAATTGCATAATCAGTACCGGTAATGACTTCATGTAGATGTTGCAAAGCACAAATGCTGATTGTCCCCAGGTAGGCAAGCGTAGCCTGCCAGTCCTCCTTTACGCGGACGATGCAGGCCTTGGGCGAGGACAACTAGGGGCCTACAACTTCTTCTTAATTCTTTTGCCCTTTTTATGAAGGACTTGTACCTTTCGTTTAATCATTCCAATTCGTTCATTTTTGCAGGTGGGACCTCGTAAAGCTAAGCAGTTCACCTTTCGTCAATACTGAAGACCAATGTTTTCTCCTATTTAGGAGTTGTGTAACGATTCCTTGAGTTGGCGCCCTTTGCTGACTGGCAAGAAAGGGGATATAGTGAAAGCTTTTGCAGCTGTTCTTAACTTTGCCAGCAGAGTGGAAGGGAAGCCAATAGGGGCTCTTTTGAAGATATATGAAGACAAATATATCTCAAAGGTTAGTTATGGGAGTGAGATATGCGGTCACATTGGAGTTGGGGCAGTGCAAAGTGCTGAAAACTCTTTCCTGCGACGTGCCCTTTCTGTCCCACAAAGCAACCCATTTTATGTCGTGCACGAAGAGTTGGGGAATTCTTTCCTCTCAGATGTACTGGCTTTCCGTCCCCTGTCTTTGTGCCTTAATATTTGGGCTTATTAACCCCTCCCATGCTCTTGACAAGCTCAGCTCGTCGTGAGCCACGGTTCCCGTGTGCTCATGACGAGCTGGGCTCGTCATAGCCGTTAGAATGCTCACACACGGGGATTATTCCCCTGCTGTGCTGAGCGTTCTATTGAAACGGGCGTGGCCGTGACAAGCTCAGCTCGTCATGAGCACACAAGAACCGTGGCTTATGACGAGCTGAGCTCGTCATGAGCACCGGGGCACTGTGCGTGCCCCTCCCCTCCCCCAGCACAGCAGGGGAATATGCCCCGCAGCCAAGGGGTTAAGAAAATACACTTGCAAAGATGTCCTACGGGAATGACTTTCACTTGACCATGTCTCAAGCATCCGATGGCTCCAGTATATAAGAGTTGGTCTCTCCAGGGTAGGTAGAAACTATTTGCTAAACCTGAGTGCATATGTAAGAGGGACCTGTGAGAAGTTGGCCTGGTAGGGGATGTTTCCAATTCTGGAACCACCTACTACCTGACCAAACAATCCCTTATGGTGTCTGGTTGTAAGTCAACCTTATTAGACAAGCTATCCTAGGGGTAGCATGGACTAAGCAGCCTAAAGGCTTAACTTAAGAGGTCGTGTTAAGCGAGCTGTTTTACCACATACAATCCTGTAATACCAAATGAAAGGACACCACACAAGTATATATTATAAAAATATATGTGTTTATTACTAAAAACAATCCCCAGTATTCTTTATGAATAAAGGGGCACAAGCGTTAAATCAAAAGCACTGTTTAAACATACAAAGTTGCACAATTATGGATGAGGGCAGGGGGCCACTCAAACCATATACTAAACAAGTGGTATAAGAGATGCCACTCGAGCAGTGGTTAGGCCTAGGGCCTAGGGAATCGCTGGGAGCAGTCAGGACAAGCAATGCTGAAGTCGGGAATGGCCCTCGGGATTCGGGAGATGTGCGGAAAGCGCACGCACGCACCAATGTTAACCAATGGTGCGTAAAAGTTGTAAAGTTAAAGTTAAAGGACACTTCCGCTGAACCTAGAGGAACAAAACTTAACACACAGACCCTAGAGGTGTGCACCAGTGTGGGAACACCGGCGGAGCAAAGTTACCTCACCCACAGGAAGTGGGTGCACAGGGTCGAAGTGGCGTCGGGTTCTGACTCGCAGGCTCTTGGTGCTTGAAGCTGAAAGGGCTGCAGGCGGGTTAAAGATTAAGTGTCCGGTGGAGTCCAAGGGTGGACTCAAGTTGTAGAGTACCTGAAAGCAGAGGGGACAGAGTCTGGGTCACTCAGCAGTGACCAGGGTGGAACCAGGACGGAACCAGGCAATGTCGGGCGCAATCAGGTGGTCGTTGAGGAGCTTCTCTCCGCTGTCACGTGGGCTCTGGGGCATCTGCGACGTCCAGGAGCAGGTCACGATCTGTCCCACGCAGGCTCTCACCGTCGGTGCAGTCGGCTTCAAGTTTGGAGCAAACAAGCCTTGGCAAGAGCAATCCACGCGGGATTGGAAGATTGCTTCTCACTCGGACCAGGAAGGTCAGAGTCGGGGCTCCTTTTCAGGGGAGCTGGTGTGGATCTGGAGCAACCAGATTCACGAGTCTTCTTAGTTAGTTCGTCAGCACAGGGACCACTAGCCAGCTGGCAAGTGACCGGGCCAACGCGTTGAGCCAAATAGAGCCAAAGGGCCCCACGCAGCACTCGTCGAGTGTGGAGGGCTGAACTTCGGCTCAGGAGCAGCTCAGGGTGGGGGCTTCTCAAACCCCGGTGCACAGCTTCGAGGATCACTCGTGGGCTGCACGGTCAGCATCTCGTGGTCAATTCAAGATGGCGTGCCCCACGCTTCCGGTCGCCTCCACGGGTCTCAGCTTTGCAGGGACTGTGGATCGGGCTGTTAGAAGGCAGGCAGGCTTGATCTCGTCGATCTCAGTCGCTCGAGTTCCGGCGGGAACTGCAACTAAGTAGACGTCGAGGGCTGGATGGTGCCTGCTGCTGCAGGGTGGTCACTCCTTGACCACAAGGGAGATTCTTTGGGCTTCCACGTTGAGATGGAGGGCGAAGGGTCCAGAATTTCGTTTCAAATGTTTCTTCCAGGAAATCTGATGTGCATTGGCACTGCTCCCACTCTTATTCGAATCTGGGGGGCGTGATTACCTGCTAGGTCCCCTCCTATGGGTGGGACCCAGGAAGTGGGTGGATACACCCCCTTCCTTTGATCCAGGCCGCCCTGGCACGAGGGCTGGAGTGCCCCAGAACCGGTTTGGCCGGATTATGCAAGGGGCAGCCTTGTGCGCCCCAAGCAGTGTCTGGTTTCTTTCAAACCTCCCTGCTACAATACACTATCTCCTGTCTGGAGGGCGGTGACACCCTCCTGTGACAGGAAACCCTTTGTCCAGGACCCATTTGGTCGAGTTTCGGTCAACTGCAGGGGTCCAGACATTTGTCTGTGGCAGAGGCATCCATTTTGTGGATCTTAAGGTCTTTGGAGAAATCAACCGCATTAAAGTAAAGTAACATGTCTTACCCCTCTAGAGGGGTGGAATGCCATCCCCGTCGCCAGAACTGGCGAGGGGATGGTATTCCAAATCGTATGACACCTTACACGACATGTTTTGATAAAGCCAAACCAAAGTTGCTATTTAACCGCGAGGATTATAAGGCACTTAAGAGTATATGGTATGGCATTATCCTGAAACAGCTTAGGGATTTGTTCCCGACAGCTGCAGACAGGCTCAGCTCATGCTAGAGCTCCATCTCACATAAAACCACGCACTCAGCCTCCAGGATTGATGAGGCCTTCTATAGGAGTGGCTCACAGGTTTACATGTGTCCAGATATAGGTTTAGATATAGGTATACTATATCTAAGCAAGGGGTGTTTACACCACCTTACCCCAGCTGAGTGATCAGCCAGTTGTGTCAATTTAAGAACCAGCCAGGGGTGGCAAAAGATATGCTGCAGCCCCTGGTAGGCCTTGGTGGCCCCTATGCCCTGTGCACCTATAGTGCATTATACAGGGGCTGACAAGGAGTCCATTTCCAATTGGTATGTGCCTATAGCACATGTGTCAGTAATTTAGTGAGAGAACAGCAGGCTGGGGGTCTGATCAGCAGGCCCACAGCCTCAGTAGTCGAAAAACAGTGAAGCAAAAAGCAAAAATGTGGGGTGACCATAGGATAGCAGACCCTACTCTCCTACACAACCCCCCCCCCAAACGCAGGGACATTAAACTAACCTTGACCAGATAAGTCTTCATGTTCTAAGTGGAAGTACCGGGAGAGACCATCTGCATTACCATGGTCAGTCCCTGGGCGGTGCTCCACTGTAAAGTCCATCCCCTGTAGGGAAATGGACCACCTGAGCAGTTTGGGATTTTCACCCTTCATCTGATTAAGCCACAAGAGGGGCTTATGGTCTGTTTGCACCAGGAAGTGAGTTCCAAACAAGTAGGACCTCAACTTCTTTAATGCCCAAACCACAGCAAAGGCCTCCCTCTCAATGGCTGACCAACGTTTTTCTCTTGGGGTCAGCCTCCTGCTAATGAAAGCAATTGGCTGGTCTTGACCATCTTGATTAAGTTGTGAGAGCACAGCTCCCACCCCCAACTCAGAAGCATCTGTCTGTACAATGAACTGTTTGGAGTAGTCAGGACTCTTTAGGATAGGTGCAGAGCACATGGCCTTCTTCAGGTCTTCAAATGCCTTCTGACAGCTAACTGTCCACTGAACCTTTTTTGGCATCTTCTTGGATGTCAAGTCATTTAATGGTGTCACTATAGACCCATAGTTCTTCACAAACTTCCTGTAATACCCAGTCAGGCCCAAGAAGGCTCTGACTTGTATCTGGGTAACTGGAGGAGCCCAGTCCTGTATGGCCTGGATCTTGCTTTCCAGTGGCTGAACCTGGCCTCCACCTACTAGATGGCCCAGGTATACAACCTTACTCTGCCCTATCTGGCACTTAGTGGCCTTGATAGTTAGGCCTGCCTTCTGCAGGGCCTCCAAAACTCTCTTCAGGTGGATCAGGTGATCCTCCCAGGTGGAGCTAAAGACAGCAATATCATCCAGATAAGCTGCACAAAAGTCATCCAACCCAGTAAGGACTTGGTTCACCAACCTTTGGAAAGTGGCAGGTGCATTCTTCAACCCAAAGGGCATTACCACAAACTGATAATGTCCACTAGGGGTAGAGAATGCTGTCTTGGCCTTTGACTCCTCAGCTAGTCTGATTTGCCAGTAGCCAGCTGTCAGATCGAATGTGCTCAGAAACTTGGCAGAAGCCAATCTGTCAATGAGCTCATCTGCTCTTGGAATGGGGTGAGCATCTGTCCTAGTGACAGCATTGAGACCCCTGTAATCCACGCAAAACCTCATTTCTCTCTTTCCATCTTGGGTATGAGGTTTTGGCACCAGGACTACTGGGCTGGCCCATGGGCTCTCTGATGGCTCAATCACTCCAAGCTCTAACATCTTTTGCACCTCAGCCTTGATGCAATCTCTGACATGGTCAGGTTGCCTGTAGATCTTATTCTTGACAGGCAGACTGTCACCAGTGTCCACAACATGGGTACACCAGTCAGTCTGGCTGGGTGTGAGTGAAAACAAATGCCTGTGGGCCTGCAAAACTTGTCTGCAGTCCATCTGTTGCTGGTCAGTGAGGCTGCCTGCCAAGGCTACTCCATCAACTGAACCATCATCAGGGTTCTGAGAAAGCAGGTCTGGGAGAGGGTCACTCTCTTCCTCCTGTTCCCCATCTGTGGCCATGAGCAAGCTCATGTCCTCCCTGTCCACAAATGCTTTCAAGCGATTCACATGGATTACCCTGTGAGGGCTCCTGGGTGTTCCAAAGTCCACCAAGTAGGTGACTTCTCCCTTCTTTGCAATAATAGGATAGGGTCCACTCCATTTGTCTTGGAGTGCTGCTGGAGCCACTGGCTCCAGTACCCATACCTTCTGTCCTGGTTGGAACTCTACCAGCACAGCCTTTTGGTCATGCCAAGCTTTCTGTAATTCTTGGCTGGCCTCCAGGTTTTTAGATGCTCTTTCCATGTACTCAGCCATCCTGGAGCGGAGACCAAGTACATAGTCCACTATGTCTAGTTTGGGTTGTTTGAGAGGTAACTCCCATCCTTCTTTCACCAAACACAATGGACCTCTCACAGGGTGGCCAAACAAAAGTTCAAAAGGGCTGTAGCCAACCCCCTTCTGTGGGACCTCTCTGTAAGCAAAGAGCAGGCAGGGTAAAAGAATGTCCCATTTCCGCCTGAGCTTCTCTGGTAATCCTTTTATCATGCCTTTAAGGGTCTTGTTAAATCTCTCCACAAGCCCATTGCACTGTGGATGATATGGGGTGGTAAACTTATAGTTTACTCCACATTCCTTCCACATTGCTTTCAGATAGCTGGACATAAAATTGGTGCCCCTATCTGATAGTACCTCCTTAGGAAAGCCCACTCTTGAGAAAACTGCAATGAGGGCCTTTGCCACCACAGGTGCTGTGGTGGTCCTTAGGGGAATAGCCTCTGGATACCTGGTGGCATGATCCACTACCACCAGTATGAATCTGTTCCCAGATGCTGTTTGGGGGTCCATTGGACCCACAATATCAATTCCAACTCTCTCAAAGGGGACCCCCACCACAGGTAGTGGTATTAGGGGGGCCTTTGTTGTGCCACCTGACTTACCACTGGCTTGGCAAGTGACACAGGAGCGACAAAACTCCTTGACATTCTCTGACATGTGAGGCCAGTGAAAGTGTGAGACAAGCCTGTCCCACGTCTTGTTCTGGCCTAAGTGTCCTGCAAGGGGAATATCATGGGCCAAGGTAAGAAGGAACCCCCTAAACTGCAGAGGTATAACCAACCTCCTGGTCATGCCAGGCTTGGGGTCTCTAGCCTCTGAGTAAAGGAGTCCATCATCCCAATACACAGTATGGGTACCTTGGGCATCCCCAGCAGCCTCAGCAGCAGCCTGCTGTCTGAGGGGTTCAAGGGAAGGGCAATCTAATTGAGCCTGCCTCAGGTCTGCCCTTGAGGGTCCCCCTGTCCCCAGAAACTCAACCTGGTCAGGTTCAAGCTCCTCAGAGACAGTCTCCTCTTAGACTGCAGAATCAGTTTCCTCTGAAACTTGATCCTCAACCTGGGGCAAGGTGGAAGGCTGAGCCTTTCCTCTCTTGCTCCTTCTCTTGGGTTGTGGATGGTCTATTGTTCCAAGATCCACCACTGGTTCAGGAAGGCACTTCTTAGCCTGAGCCCTTGTCATGGCAAGGACATGCTCTGAAATCCCTAGCATTTCTGCATGAGTCCTGTACTCCACTTCTGACCATGCTGAGCTTTCAAGGTCATTGCCTAACAGACAGTCTACTGGTAGGTCTGCACTCACCACAACTTTCTTTAGGCCATCAACTCCTCCCCAGGAGAAGTTCACAACTGCCACACTATGGGAAGTAGTGGAGTTGCTTGCATTGGTTACTAGGTAGCTCTCTCCTAGTACAATCTGTCCAGGGTCCACAAAGTCAGGTGTCACCATGGTGACACTGGCACATGTGTCCCTGTAGGCTTGAGCCAGTTTCTCATTAATTAAGGGAGTCTGCCTGTATTTGCCCAGGTTAGTGGGGCTTACTGCAGTGGGCAACTCAATGTCCACATCATACAGGAGAACTGCCTGTGTAGGGATTCTGACTAGGCCAGATCCTACTTCAATACCCAGGGTCAACCCAGCTACACCCTTGGACTGTGTTCCACCACTGCTTACTGTACTTGGGGTTGCAGTTGCTTTAGGAGCTGTAGTGGTGGGAACTGGATTTGCCTTGGTGCAGTCACTGCCCCAGTGTGAAACTGATTTGCAGGTATTACACCAAGGTGTCTTTGGACCTTTGTTCTTCTTCTTCTTGTTACCATTCTGGGAACCACCCTCCTTACTATTAGTTTGGGGGCCTGAAGACTTCTGGTCTTTTTCTTTATCTTTCTGATTCTGATTACCACCCTTCTGGTCTATTTTCTTCTGGTCACCACCTTGGTTCTGGGGTTTCTGCTTAATCCTTGTTCTGACCCATTTGTCTGCCTTCTTTCCCAATTCTTGGGGAGAGGTCAGATCAGAGTCAATAAGGTATTGATGCAACAGCTGGTTTGTACAGTTATTAAGGATCTGTTCTCTCATCATAAGATTGTACAATCCTGTATAGTCTGAAACTTTACTTCCCTGCAACCAACCCTCCAAAGCCTTAGTGGCACACTCAACGAAATCAGTCCAGTCTTGAGTCTGTGCTTTTTGGGTGTCTCTGAACAACAACCTGTATTGCTCAGTGGTTAGGCCAAACCCTTCAATAAGAGCACTCTTCAAAACAGAGTAGTTTTTGGCATCCTCAGGTCTAACTGTGAGGAGCCTGTCTCTCCCTTTCTCAGAAAAGGAGTACCACAAAATTGCAGCCCACTGATTCTCAGGAACCTGCTGTACCATGCAGGCTCTCTCAAGAGCAGTCATCCATTTGTGGATGTCATCCCCTTCTTTAAAGGGGGGCACAATTTTGGTCAGGTTTCTATTGTCATAGGCCCTGTCTTTTTCTCTTGGAAAATTGCTGCCACCAGTGACATCTAAGCCACTTAATTTCTGCTCTCTTGCCAAGGCAAGTCTAGCTTGAGCCAAGGCTACCTCCTCCCTCTCTATCTGGAGTTTGACAGCCCTCATTCTGGCCCTATGCTCTAGCTTTTGAGAAGCACTCATGCCTCTCTGTGATTCTCTGGAGGCACTAGAAACATGAGAGTCCCCTGAGGGAGATCTCACTCTTCTGTTGCCTGGGAGAATAACATGGTGGGTTCTGGGGAGGTGCTGGCCCTCTCCATTCCCCAGTAGGTCCAAGTTGGCCTGGCTAAGCCTGGCAACTGGAACCTGGCTACCCTGTTCCTGAACTTCTAAGTCATCATCATCCTCCTCTTCAGGGGGATCAGTTACAGGGGGGTTCCCTCCATTTCCTGTTTCTAGGGAAGCTTCCTTCGCCTTCTCTAAGTCATCCTGTTCTAGGATTTCTACCAGGATTAGGCAGGTGGGGCTTCTGCCCCTTTTTAACCCTCTTGCTTTGCACAAGGCAATCAAGTCTCTACGGGTTAACTTGTCATATCCAAAAGTTGCCTGGGTAAGGTCAACTGTCACAGGAGTAGACCCTGAGGCTTTTCCTGTGTCAGACATGGTTACTAGTGAGGTGTAAGTGGTGCACTTACCTACACTAAGTGTTTTCCTACTGTACCTTGCTAGTGAGTTGTAGTCAGGGTGTGCTAATCCCTTTAATCTACAACTACTAAGTTCAGTAGAACTTAATATGCTAAGCTTTTGATTTATATGTACCTAGAGGTACTTGATGTGATCTTTCAATTTGATATAAAGATTGCAATGGTAAAACAACAGCAAGCTCAAATCCGCACCGCTGCTCACCAATGTGAGAAGTTGGCCTGGTAGGGGATGTTTCCAATTCTGGAACCACCTACTACCTGACCAAACAATCCCTTATGGTGTCTGGTTGTAAGTCAACCTTATTAGACAAGCTATCCTAGGGGTAGCATGGACTAAGCAGCCTAAAGGCTTAACTTAAGAGGTCGTGTTAAGCGAGCTGTTTTACCACATACAATCCTGTAATACCAAATGAAAGGACACCACACAAGTATATATTATAAAAATATATGTGTTTATTACTAAAAACAATCCCCAGTATTCTTTATGAATAAAGGGGCACAAGCGTTAAATCAAAAGCACTGTTTAAACATACAAAGTTGCACAATTATGGATGAGGGCGGGTGGCCACTCAAACCATATACTAAACAAGTGGTATAAGAGATGCCACTCGAGCAGTGGTTAGGCCTAGGGCCTAGGGAATCGCTGGGAGCAGTCAGGACAAGCAATGCTGAAGTCGGGAATGGCCCTCGGGATTCGGGAGATGTGCGGAGAGCGCACGCACGCACCAATGTTAACCAATGGTGCGTAAAAGTTGTAAAGTTAAAGTTAAAGGACACTTCCGCTGAACCTAGAGGAACAAAACTTAACACACAGACCCTAGAGGTGTGCACCAGTGTGGGAACACCGGCGGAGCAAAGTTACCTCACCCACAGGAAGTGGGTGCACAGGGTCAAAGTGGCGTCGGGTTCTGACTCGCAGGCTCTTGGTGCTTGAAGCTGAAAGGGCTGCAGGCGGGTTAAAGATGAAGTGTCCGGTGGAGTCCAAGGGTGGACTCAAGTTGTAGAGTACCTGAAAGCAGAGGGGATTGAGTCTGGGTCACTCAGCAGTGACCAGGGTGGAACCAGGACGGAACCAGGCAATGTCGGGCGCAATCAGGTGGTCGTCGAGGAGCTTCTCTTCGCTGTCACGTGGGCTCTGGGGCATCTGCGACGTCCAGGAGCAGGTCACGATCTGTCCCACGCAGGCTCTCACCGTCGGTGCAGTCGGCTTCAAGTTTGGAGCAAACAAGCCTTGGCAAGAGCAATCCACGCGGGATTGGAAGATTGCTTCTCACTCGGACCAGGAAGGTCAGAGTCGGGGCTCCTTTTCAGGGGAGCTGGTGTGGATCAGGAGCAACCAGATTCACGAGTCTTCTTAGTTAGTTCGTCGGCACAGGGACCACTAGCCAGCTGGCAAGTGACCGGGCCAACGCGTTGAGCCAAATAGAGCCAAAGGGCCCCACGCAGCACTCGTCGAGTGTGGAGGGCTGAACTTCGGCTCAGGAGCAGCTCAGGGTGGGGGCTTCTCAAACCCCGGTGCACAGCTTCGAGGATCACTCGTGGGCTGCACGGTCAGCGTCTCGTGGTCAATTCAAGATGGCGTGCCCCACGCTTCCGGTAGCCTCCACGGGTCTCAGCTTTGCAGGGACTGTGGATCGGGCTGTTAGAAGGCAGGCAGGCTTGATCTCGTCGATCTCAGTCGCTCGAGTTCCGGCGGGAACTGCAACTAAGTAGACGTCGAGGGCTGGATGGTGCCTGCTGCTGCAGGGTGGTCACTCCTTGACCACAAGGGAGATTCTTCGGGCTTCCACGTTGAGATGGAGGGCGAAGGGTCCAGAATTTCGTTTCAAATGTTTCTTCCAGGAAATCTGATGTGCATTGGCACTGCTCCCACTCTTATTCGAATCTGGGGGGCGTGATTACCTGCTAGGTCCCCTCCTATGGGTGGGACCCAGGAAGTGGGTGGATACACCCCCTTCCTTTGATCCAGGCCGCCCTGGCACGAGGGCTGGAGTGCCCCAGAACCGGTTTGGCCGGATTATGCAAGGGGCAGCCTTGTGCGCCCCAAGCAGTGTCTGGTTTCTTTCAAACCTCCCTGCTACAATACACTATCTCCTGTCTGGAGGGCGGTGACACCCTCCTGTGACAGGAAACCCTTTGTCCAGGACCCATTTGGTCGAGTTTCGGTCAACTGCAGGGGTCCAGACATTTGTCTGTGGCAGAGGCATCCATTTTGTGGATCTTAAGGTCTTTGGAGAAATCAACCGCATTAAAGTAAAGTAACATGTCTTACCCCTCTAGAGGGGTGGAATGCCATCCCCGTCGCCAGAACTGGCGAGGGGATGGTATTCCAAATCGTATGACACCTTACACGACATGTTTTGATAAAGCCAAACCAAAGTTGCTATTTAACCGCGAGGATTATAAGGCACTTAAGAGTATATGGTATGGCATTATCCTGAAACAGCTTAGGGATTTGTTCCCGACAGCTGCAGACAGGCTCAGCTCATGCTAGAGCTCCATCTCACATAAAACCACGCACTCAGCCTCCAGGATTGATGAGGCCTTCTATAGGAGTGGCTCACAGGTTTACATGTGTCCAGATATAGGTTTAGATATAGGTATACTATATCTAAGCAAGGGGTGTTTACACCACCTTACCCCAGCTGAGTGATCAGCCAGTTGTGTCAATTTAAGAACCAGCCAGGGGTGGCAAAAGATATGCTGCAGCCCCTGGTAGGCCTTGGTGGCCCCTATGCCCTGTGCACCTATAGTGCATTATACAGGGGCTGACAAGGAGTCCATTTCCAATTGGTATGTGCCTATAGCACATGTGTCAGTAATTTAGTGAGAGAACAGCAGGCTGGGGGTCTGATCAGCAGGCCCACAGCCTCAGTAGTCGAAAACCAGTGAAGCAAAAAGCAAAAATTTGGGGTGACCATAGGATAGCAGACCCTACTCTCCTACAGGACCTTTCTCTGGTCAAAGAGTGTTTTTTAAGAATGAGCTGCTGTGAAAGAGAGGGAACTATGAGCTGTGTAAGCCTAGTGTGCGTATGTACATCGTGTTAAAAACTGTACCAACCACCGAACCTTATCTTCTAGGGCTTAAAAACATTCATGATCGTTTTCTATTGACCCGGTTTTGGCTCCACATCTTCCCTTACCTCTTGGCACACCCTTGTGGCTCCCACAGAGGCCAGTGCCTCATGCACTGTGGCTGCGACGGTGAGTCTCCGCAGGACATGATGCACTTTTTGAATGTTTTGTAGTTTTTATGCTGTCCCTAGAAAGTTATTTATTATTCCCATTCTCAAAAAAGAGGGTTTTTGGAGGGTGAGACCAGTTCTTATCTTTTTACAACTACTCTCTAATGACACTGTTTTGCATACGCTTAACTTTTTACGGGTCGCTGTTAGACTCAGGTCAAGCTGCGATTAACTTCTGTACTGTAATTCATGAATTTTTATCTTGTGTTCTGACTAACTTGGACATATTATACTTTTTCAATCTGTAACATGGAAGATGTTTTTATCATTTTATGTATGACTTTTATGGTTTTCTTTTATAAAACCGAATAAAGTTTGTTGATAATATTCACTAGGGGATTCATTTACAGGGTAGCATGGTATCCCTGACAATAACTCCAGGAGTCACAGTCCACACAATGTACATGCTTTGTTCCCCCTACTTCCAACCTTACATACAACCCCAATCACCTGCCCAAACCTCTCCCTGCTGATGACAATGTGGTCCTCCGTCATCCCGCAGACCATATTTTTGGCCCCTTTGAAAGTGCCCATACAATAAAAATGCTGCAGTTGTAAATACATATCAACTACCATTTGTTGTGTTTGAAAGATTTTATTGAATAATAAAACCTAATAAACATAAGCTGATTATTCAAGCAAAACAAAACATCAGTTGCCATACACATAAGAGACAAAAGTAGTACATAAAAATCAACATACTGTAACAGAGCAAAGTTATGTAGAGCACAATTCTTAAATTCGGGCAATCTTTAAAGTTCAACAATAGAAACGTTCACAAGGAACAGGAAAGGAAACAGAGAAGGTAGGATACAGTGATTTCATTAATGTAATGCTTCCTACATATAGAAAAACAAATACTAATTATTTTCCTTAAGCAATAAAGTCCGCACATTAAAATACTACGAGAAATATAATGAACAATGAACATTTCATGTGTAATTTGAATTCAATTTGAATATTTTAACCTCCTCAGCATTATTTGACTCATGATTACAACCTGAATGCTTTCTGGAAAGGAACCGCCTCATGGGGTTCAAAATTACATCTTTTCCAACAATAGGTTTACAATGATAAACATGAATTTCAATTCAATTTATTGATTCAGGCCATTTTGGAGATCAACAATTTTAAATATATACAAAATCCACACGCTTTTGTAAAATTGTCTCCTAAACTTGAATTCCATCCACTTTTTGATTAAAAACTTACCATTCCAGCAAGCATCACAAGAACACTTGTTGTTATCTTCCCAATTAGTGATAATTTTTCGGATGGCAACAACAATAATTATGTTTTGAATTTTACCTCCGAAAGCAAAAACATGCCATTTCTGAATCATGGTGCACAATAAAATGTAGGAACAGAAGGGCATCTTTAGGTATAGCATTCATTAAGGTGTGACCAGGCTTGAAACTAGAATTCCTGAACTTTTGGACATTTAAATGTCATATTTTAAAAGAATTCACACAGACCCAGCACGAGCTCCGTGAAAAATTGAAGATGAGTGAATTGTACTTAGAAAACATGTGCTGATTAGTAATCTATTGATGTAAAATACAGTGGTCAGGCAATGCTTGTGGATCTAATCTATTCAGATTTTAACTCCATAGTTTGTTCAATAGATTGAATGAGCATAATACTTGAAGGTCCATCTCTCAGATCAGTTCTATTACAGTTTTATTTGCGATAACACTAAAAGAGATCAATGATAAATAGGTTTTAAAAGCGATGGGTGGAATTGATCCTTGGTCTAAATCTAGATTATTGTCTGCAATAGAAACCAGTACAAACAGATCAAATCTAAAATCATTAAATATTTTATTATAGTGGTTTAGAGTAAACACAGATGACACACATTGTTCCTGAAACTCAGAAAATGTATCGAAAGATTATGATTACAACCTATTTTATGTCCAGAGACCGGTTTAGATGCTTTCCTGTTTAAGTGACAACATTTGCAAATATATTTAACAAAACATTAAAGCTGGATGTCAGAAATTCTGTCTTTAAGTATTGTGTAAGAGTTATGTGTGATGGTTTTTATTTGATCTGAAGCAACACTAACACTAAATAGGTACGTGCACCGGTTATCATTCAACTAACAATATTAGCAAACTTAATTTGGAGGGAATTGAGAACAATTGACTCATGTACCAAGAGTTTTATTGTTCAAAAATCCACTGGTTCGGTAATTCAGAGTTTGCAAATGCTAAACCGCTTTTTGAAATGTACTAAGCCCATTTAACAATTAAGAATTTGGAAGGGGAATGTTAATAGTGTCTCTTCTAAATACGTAATACATCCTTAAGGTATGTATTAAGCTTTGAAACCATACGTGGGCTGAAAAACAGTAACAGGAGGTAGTAAACCAAGGGGACATTTGTGAATCTGAAAGTAAAATGGGGTGGATTAAAAATTCCTTTATTTAAAAGCCATCACAGACACAGTAGTGTGCTGACTCCACAAGCAACCAGTTTTACCAAATGGATTATTAATACATGAACCTCAGTATTTCCTATATATTGTTGAAATGTAGTCTCTAATATATTTGTCATGTGGTGTAAATATTTGTTTCTATTATTTTATTTCCCATTTCCATATTGTCATGAAATGTACCTATTCTTTTTGTCAAACATATTGAAATATCTTTGTCACAATTTTTGGGGCATTCTAAAAAGTGTTTTCACTCTCTAACTTAAAGCTTCCTAAGAAAAATACTGACGCGCAGTCCTGGTTTCTCCTAGATCATGTAGCTTTCTCACTAAACCAAGCACAATATTGCTTTGAGAGAGGTGGTTATTGTAGTTATACGCACTGGAGTTAGTTTAGAAAAGACAAATATAGAATTTCCTTATCTTTAGAAATAATACTTGCAAAAGTATATGTGCAATAATTTCAGATAATTTACTGATAAAGATATCAGATAAAGATCCCCTAATTTCTTATACCTTGTGATATTAATAATCTGCTTGAATTAACAGACTTCTCTTCTAGATAAATCCAGGTATGAGAAAGTATTAAATGCAATTATCAACTTTCCGTTATTTTAACACATTTTCTCAGTGCACAGAATATTTTTCCTACATTGATCACAACATTTCAAGCAATGGTCTGTGCTTAAACGTACAATGAAGGGGTAAAAATGTATTTCTACCACAATCAAGAAACCCTTGGGTCTATGAGGATTACTGTTGCAAATGAAGACCTAGCTAAGATGAAATATCCCTTTAAAGGGAAGATTTCCCTCACCCACCATAGTTGGCATGCTTCCTCATTCAGAACCGCCTCCCACCGTTATACCTAGTTACAGTACAGGTTACAGCCCCCTCACTGAGAGGGAGGAGTTCAGGCATGTTTTGTTATAGAGAATGGTATACACAATACCACAAAAATGAGCTCAGGGTAGTGGGGGCAGCAGAGTGAAAGTTAATAAGAGGTCAAAATGTTTCAGCCTATTAACCCTCCAAAGAGGTGTTTGCGGCTTTCTTCAGGACCTAATCAAAAGTGCTGCTACTCATTGTACTCGATCAATAACAAGCATTGGCATAGCCAATAGGTCTCACCTTTGGGACCTTATAAGTGTTTTGCCATGCAGCTCCAGTAACAATGTAAAATAATTTCTCTTAAAAAAGAAGACTATAAACTAACTAAGCTAGACGTGACTTTATAACTGGTTAATCAAATGTTTCTGGAGGTTAAGTATATATAAAGAACTCCTTTTTTCTATGGTGTGTCATATAAAATTGATGCTCTAAATTTTGGTAAGAGTACACAACGTCAACATTTCAATACTGCTTTTAGATCAATTTACTTTTGAAAGCTTGAAGTGAAAGAGAATTCTAAATGTAATTTGCTTATGAGTAGGCGCTAATGACTATTTCCGGATGACAATGTAGGTAGCATTTTTTTGATGTGTTAGAAGTATGGGTAGGGAAAATGGCTATTTTTGCCAAAGGCTCCCCTTTCTTTATGCATGCTAATTTTAATTTGTACACAGAATCACAATTTTTTATGTGGTACACTGTAATGTTAGATGAATCTGTTTTACCCTTTTGATAATCAAGAGATGACGATGAACCATTTTTTCGTCCCTGGTTTTAAATGGTTTCAGGTTGGAACAGACAAGGTGTTGGTTGACTGCCTCATGCGACTTAAATCCCTTCAGTCGAAGAGGCGGCTGCATGCAAGCAGATATGGCCAGATCAGTACTTGGCTGGTTCAGTTCACCAGTGGGGCTAGAATAGAAGCTGTTAAGGGCAGGGGCTTAGCTTCCTATTGGGGCAGCAGGTGCAGTGGCACCAGGTCCCAGACGCCTTAAAGGCCCACTGAACCCTGATAACTGCTGTTTATCACAGTTCAAACAAAGGCCTGAGCTGCCCACAGAACAATGATTATTGCTGTTTTCCACAGTCCAAACAGAGGGCAGTGGTCACATTTCCTTTCCTGCCTTGGGGCCCAGGGCACACTGGCTAGGCCACTGGTTAAGGATGCATTGGGGAAGAGGTGGGGAGACAGGTGGATATTTAAACAGCTCGACAATGACTTCATGCCTGGGTATTAAAGTATTCATTGCAATTAAGGACTGAAGCAGGAATAGATCTCATAATATAGGGAGGCCTACTTATAAATGCAGCTCGATAAGCGGCTGCCTTTTAACATCTCACTTATCATCTCTCCTAATTTACAGTTTTATATTAGATGCAGACTTAAATCGTGACCTATGAATATGTTTATCTATCTTTAGGTTCCAAATGGCCCATCTTTTCCATATGCAAGTATCAGACAGCTCGGGAACACCCAATGGCGTTGAACTTCATAAAGCCCCATTAATCACTGGTCTTGAAATGCAAATGGCAGCATTAGGCACGCAGAGGTGTAATCTACGTAATCTCATTATGTACCTTAGTATACAAGTAGTACCACATTCTAGTACCTGAATTAAATAGACACACAAAATAGTACCGTATTTAAAGGCCCAGTTCAGAATTACAGGGAAGGTGCACTGTCCTAGACTACACAACGGTGCAGTCTTCAGTGGGTGCTGTCATGTCACACAGGGGGAGTACACCAGATTATGCTGTAAAAAGCATGTGGTGTCCCAACGTAGGTACAGTTGTAAACCACCATTCTGCTTACAAAGTAAAGCGTCTGGCAGCTATTAAGCGAGGTGGCACGTTTCCCCTGCAGGTGGTTTGGGTCTGTCACCATCCTGTCAGGTGGGGGTATACAATCAGTGCGCCTCCTAACTGCTTGTTTGCCCTTTCGCCCATGTCAATAATACAGTGCAGTCGTAACACAAAAGGTTTTCCCACATTTGAATGTGGCCATGCCCACTACAAAGGAAAGCATGCCCGCTTAGAATCTCTCCTACGTGATCCACACTACATAAAGGGCTATGTAAGTGTCTGCAGCCTCTTCTGTAGAACAAATGCCAAAATGCCCATGGGACGCAGAAAGAGGGTGCACTCTGATGCTTCATCATGTACGAAGCTTTGGCGTTCGTCTGTACTAAGCGAGTGACAGAGTTAGTGGAGTGTTTATTACCCTTTATGTCACTCTACTTCTAAGCACCTAATGCAGCTTGTACAGTGGTTACTGTCATCTGCTCACCTACATTATGCTTAATATAAATAGTGCACAATTTCGGCGTTTGTGTCTGCCTACAATGTGGACCTGATACAAATAGCAGCACCTACAAGGTGGATGATACAATTCAACAAGAGTCTAGGATACTCCAGCACAGATGACTTTGCATCAACATTACGGGGCATCAGTCTTGCTGGCAAGCCAACTTTGTATACATTATTATCAGAGACTATAAATGCCACTTGGATACAACTTTACAAGAGAATTTTATGAATTTTCGTACAGTTGTATTTATATAATAAAACAACCTACCACAATAATTGATCTATCTATTCATCTTTTTGGGTTCCGGAGTAGCATGCTACTCGCTGAAAAGCTCTTCAACACTTCATCAGGGGTAGCAAGCGCTATATAAATGCAAAATCTTCCCTCTTCTATCCCTCCAGTCTCTTTTTCAACCCAACTAACAGAACAACATGTCCAGCTCTCAAATACATTTTATATTTCCCTACAGTAATTCACCACTAATCATTTTGGGATCCTGGAGTAGTGTGCTACTCACTGAAAAAGCGGTTAAAATTGACCCTAACGCACTCTGCTGCTCGCAGAACTCCGCGTTGAGCGGTTGAGTTTTTTTGACACTTTGCCGAGTTCTTCATTGAGGAATACCGGCTAGGCCTAATCTTAGCATGAAAATCTAGATTTCAGTCATATGTTAAGAAACAAGTGTGAGTAGAAACCTTTTGGGTGGAGAAAATTTAAGACATTAATATAGTGAATTTTTTGTTAATTAGTTGATGTTTGCAAGTACTAACACTTCCCTGTGTCAAGTAAAGACCTTGAGAGTTTTGTAACTTTAAGATACTCAAATTGTGGATTTTGTTGCAATTAAAACATTTTCAAGGCATGAAATTTCTTTGGAGGTTGCATGCGGGCAGCCTAAGTTATCCTGCAAGAATTTCTTGATTAATCCTATTGCAACTACAATATGTGCTCTCTCATGTAAAGTCAGGTTGTTAGAAGCTTTTCTGCAACTCAAGATACGCCTTACTTTTTACCTGGTGCTGGTGCATTTCTATTGTTTTGTGAGATCTCCTTTCTGAGTATAACGTTTCTGGTTTTCCCCTCCTGTATAAGGCTTTAGTCCAGTGTGAATTCTCTCATGTGAAGTGACATTGATTTTTGATTAAACCTTATCTGACATTCAGAACACACATAAGGCTTTTTTCTCCCGTGTGAGTTTGCTCATGACAAGTGAGTCGTAATTTGTGACCAAAACTTTGCTTGCATTTTGAGCACTCAAAAGGTTTTTCCCCAGAGTGGGATCTCTCGTGAAGCATAACTCTGTCTTTCAGATTCAAGCTTTTACAGCATAAGGATTTTCTTCAGTGTGGAGTTTCTCAAGGTGAGATAACGTTTTTCTCTGCAGCTTTTCTGGCTTTCAGAGCACTCATAAGGTTTTCATCAGTATGGAGTGGATTATGGTTAGTGAGGCTGTGCCTATCAAAAAATAGGAATTTCTGGCATTCACAGCATAGGTAATGTTTTTTCCCTGTGTGCGCCTTCTCATGTAGGTGAGATTGCATTTAAAATGGATGCTTTTCTGGCACTTGGAGCACTGAAGTATTTTTGATGGGGTGTTTTCTTATGGTGCATGTAACCATCACTACCTCTGAATCTTCTCTGACATTTAGAGCACTGATCTTTTTCCCCCAGTGTGGATTCTCAAATGTGCAGTGAGATCAGATTTACGGCTGAAAGATTTTTGGCATTCAGAGCACTGATAAGGTTTTTCCCCAGTGTGGGTTCTTATATGGTGAGTGAGATTGATTTTTTCACTGAAACATTTGTGGCTTTCAATGCAATAAGGTTTTTCCCCAATGTGGGTTCTTGTATGTGTAGTGAGTATTCTTTTTTCACTGAAACATTTCTGGCATTCAGGGCACTGATAAGGTTTTTCCCCAGTGTGGAATCTCACATGTGCAGTTAGAAGTGATTTAAGTTTGAAATCTTTTGGGCATTCAGAGCATTGATAAGGTTTTTCCCCAATATGGGTTCCTATATGCCGAGTGAGACTGAGTTTGTTTTTGAAACATTTCTGACATTCAGAGCATGGATAAGGTTTTTCCCCAGTGTGGGTTATTGTATGTTGAGAAAGACTTCTTTTGTCACTGAAACATTTCTGGCATTCAGAGCACTGATAAGGTTTTTTCCCCAGTGTGGAATCTCACATGTGCAGTTAGAAGTGATTTACGGTTGAAATGTTTTGGGCATTCAGAGCACTGCTAAGGTTTTTCCCCAGTGTGGGTTTTTATATGCAGCGTGAGATGTCTTTTTTCACTGAAACATTTCTGGCATTCAGAGCACTGATAAGGTTTTTCCCCAGTGTGGGTTCTTATATGGTGAGTGAGATTGATTTTTTCACTGAAACATTTGTGGCATTCAATGCACTGATAAGGTTTTTCCCCAGTGTGGGTTCTTATGTGTCGTGTGAGACTACTTTTTTTACTGAAACATTTCTGGCATTCAGAGCACTGATAAGGAAGTTCCACAGAATGGGTTATTGAATGTTGAGAAAGACTTTGTTGGTTACAAAACCTTTTCTGGCATTCAGAGCACTGATAAGGTTTTTCTCCAGTGTGGAATCTCACATGTGCAGTTAGAAGTGATATACTGTTGAAATGTTTTGGGCATTCAGAGCACTGATAAGGGTTTTCCCCAGTGTGGATTCTTATGTGCCGTGTGAGTCTACTTTTTAAACTGAAACATTTCTGGCATTCAGAGCACTGATAAGGTTTTTCCCCAGTGTGGGTTCTTATATGCACCGTGAGATTGCGTTTTTCAGTGAAACATTTCTGGCATTCAGAGCACTGATAAGGTTGTTCCACAGAATGGGTCACTGCATGATTAGAAAGACTTTGTTTTTTACAAAACCTTTTCTGGCATTCAGAGCACTGATATGGTTTTTCCCCAGTGTGGATTCTTGTATGTTCAGTGAGTCTGATTTTTACACTGAAACATTTCTGGCATTCAGAGCACTGAAAAGGTTTCTCCCTAGTGTGGGTTCTTATATGATGAGTGAGACTGTTTTTGTCAATGAAACATTTCTGGCATTCCGGGCACTGATAAGGTTTCTCTCCAGTGTGGGTTCTTCTATGCAGAGTAAGCTGGGTTTGGCTAATGAAACATTTCTGGCAATCCGTGCAATGATAAGGTTTTTCCCCAGTGTGGGTTCTTATATGATGAATGAGATTGTTTTTTGTACTGAAATATTTGTGGCATTCAGAGCACTGGTAAAGTTTTTCCCCAGTGTGGGTTAATACATGTTGAGAAAGACTTTGTTTTTTACAAAACCTTTTCTGGCATTCAGAGCACTGATAAGGTTTTTCCCCAGTGTGGGTCCTTGTATGTACAGTAAGGTCTCTTTTTTCACTGAAATATTTCTGGCATTCAGAGCACTGGTAAGGTTTTTCCACAGAGTGGGTTAATACATGTCGATTTAGACTCCCTTTGAAACTAAACCTTTTCTGGCATTCAGAGCACTGGTAAGGTTTTTCGCCAGAGTGGGTTATTACATGTCGAGAAAGACTATGTTTGTTATAAAACCTTTCCTGGCATTCAGAGCACTGATAAGGTTTGTCCCCAGTGTGGATTCTTATATGTTCAGTGAGATAAGATTTACTGCTGAAACTTTTTTGGTATTCAGAGCACTGAAAGGGGTTTTCCACAGAGTGGGTTAATGCATGTCGATAAAGTTGCGGTTTGAAACTAAACCTTTTCTGGCATTCAGAGCACTGATAAGGTTTTTCCCCAGTGTGGATTCGTATGTGATGTGTGAGCCTACTTTTTAAACTGAAACATTTCTGGCATTCAGAGCACTGGTAAGGTTTTTCTATAGAGTGGGTTAATACATGTCGAGAAAGACTTTGTTTGTTACAAAACCTTTTCTGGCATTCAGAGCACTGATAAGGTTTTTCCCCAGTGTGGATTCTCATATGCTCAGTGAGATAAGATTTACTGCTGAAACTTTTTTGGCATTCAGAGCACTGAGAGAGGATTTTCCCAGTGTGCATTCTCTCAAATTCAGTGAGATGAGATTTATGGTTTAATCTTTTTTGGCACAGGTAACTTTTTCCCCAACTTGGGTTATTTTGCTTTGATTGAGGCAGGTTTGAACACTGAAATTGTTCTAACAGCCCGTGTTTTTAAAAGGTGTATTCCTAGAGTTAATATCTCTACATTTAGTTTTCTCTTGCTTATATGCCACGGTAAGAGTGAACCCGATTTTAGAGTCGGGCTTGTTTAGATAATGTTCAGCATTTATCTCTAAAAGATATTGTGTGTAATCTTCTTAAGACTTGCATTGAGCAAAATATGTCTGGATGCAGCCCTGTAACACCTGTCGAAATGTTTGTAGCAGATAATAGTCTTTTGGTTATAGCCTCACCGGCAGCAACTTATTTTGTGACTGAGGTTTTTCTCAAATCTATTTGTATAGGTTCTTAGCAATGCAGTGATAAAGAGTTAGTCTGATATTTAATGATTAAACTGAGAAGTACCTTTTTGCACTGGCGTAATGGCAGTAACTGAGAACATTAGAACATGCACAGTAATATTGTGGCTCATCAGTCAAAGAACATCAGTTCCTTTTACCCGTTCTGTGTTTGGTGTAAGGTTAAGGATTGTAGTTCTGAAGACGAGGATTTATTTACATTAGCTATGGCGCAACGGTGCTCATTTAATCCATTTTGATATTTAACAGTTTTACATGTCATTCCTGCACAACAGATAAGGTTGAGGCGATTTACATAGAATTACAGAACAGTACACAATAAAAAAGGAAACAATCTGAGATGGTCATGAACAACACAATAAAGTGGTGAATTTTTAAGGTTTTCGCCAGAGTGAGCAGAGTGGGTCGAGGTGTTCTAGCCCGAGGCAGATAGTCTCAAACTTGCGTAACTGGTTAAAACGGTTGTTGAACAAAGGTGATTTTCCAATCTTTTGGTTGTTAGCGTGTCAGCTTCGGAGTCTTATATCAGTGTCTTTTCTTTGATAGTTTGCAGAAGAAACCTTTTGTTATATCTTTCTTTTATGCAGTGTGTGCTTCCTCTCTGGAATTACATGATGCTTTAGATCATGTGTCCTTTAGATGAACGTTATTCTGTCATGCTGAGACAATTTGTCTTTCTGATAATATGTTGTGATTGGTCTTTCTGGCACTATTTCTGATGCTGTGTGGACAGATATGACTTTGCTCTGGGTTAACGAAATGCAAAATTAGAGACTTCACTTACAGGTATAGTACTTTCCTCAGCTCCTACTTCCTTGCCACACCTAGATTTTGGAAATTGTTTAAACTTAGAATGCTGGATGTCCTTCGGTTTTTCAAAATAATCCTTCTTATGGCACTAACATTCAGTTGGCTGGTGCTAAATCTTGCTTTCTTCGTCCGTAATTTCAATCACCTATAGTATTAAAATTAAATAGTTAATACATGTAAATATCCCCAAAAATAATTTACAAGCCATATCAATGCAGAATTGCAAAATTTTGAAAGTGTTGAGCCGTTCTTCAGACAGAGCAGAGTGTAGAATGGTAGCCTGAGAGTACTTGGATCTAGGAGTGAGGATTTGTAGAATTTCCAACATTTTATTAAGCTCAGAAAGGATACATGTACCCTATGGACTTGTAACATGGAATCGCAAAAGCAGACATTAAAGTCATATGGACTGGCACCAAACAGATATTTAAAATAGAATACTATTAATATATTTTAATGTATATTTCTAGGATGGGAATTTCCCCTCCACGGACAACAGGCAATTCGCCCTGCCCTGAGTTACCACCTACTTGTATCTGGTAACCTGACTTTTGAGCTCGCCTCTGCCGCACGCAAATCTATTGTGTGTTGCGAGGACTATGCCTAGACCTATACCTCAACTATGGTCCAGAGTATGAATCAAGGGCAATGAAATTAAGGAGTACTTTCATGTGTTCATTTTATTCCACTTGATTATCAGTTGTTAGGCTTTTGTGCAGAAAAACAGGACACAATTTTTTTCCAGACAGAAAAATTAGACTGAAAAGACCCACAAGACTCTGGGTGCAGCAGAAGCAGCCAAGACTTATGCTGTTTTTTTACTAACTGGGGGAAACACACAATTCTTCCCTCTGTTAGAAATATCTTTCCCCTTCCCTCCCCTGCTTCGCCCATCTCCCCCCCCAACCAACCACATGCATAAAACAAGTGGTAAATAAAAGCAGAAAAACACTATGAAATAGTGAATGGCATGTAGTTTGACAGGCAGAAGAATCTCAGACCATTCGCTGGTGGAGGTGCAACTCGATGGTCCGGTTGGTATGAATTAGGCGACTAAAAACAGTTCTGACATTTGCAGGTGGGTCACGCTCTGCAAGGTAACATCTGGGAAGGAGGGGGGGGAAGTTGCCTGATGCATCCCCACTGGAGGACCAGCTGCTAACTAATCCCCTGACCGAAAAAGCAATCTCAACCATCTATAGGAAGTTGATCTACAATATGTGTTGTAGTAATGTGGCTCACTGGTTAGAGGCGGCAGACCCGGAAGCAGAGGACGGCCCGGGACCAGGGTTCAATTCCCAACGCGGCAGGGTCATGGACCAGGGTCAGCAGACTCGATAATTCTCGCTTCGGTGCCTACTCTAACCAGGGGTCTCACTCGGCAACTCTGGGCATTAGCTTGCCTCATCTCCACAACGGCCCCATCAACGCCGGGGATGCCTGGCTTCACCTTGGGGATACCCAGGAGGGACCATCCCACAGGGAAAGCCAGGACGGGTTCCCCAGTTGTATACAGCGCCAGAAAGCCGCTCGGCAACAGTGCGCTTTACAAGTATACATTACATTACACCACGCTTGTGAAGGAGTACCCTGCTCACCAAACTCTAAATCAAGACCTTTATCTTGTCTGTGCTATGCATGTATCTCTAGGTCCGCTTCATTATGTGCATCAGTCTTTCTATGATGTACCTGTTATTGAGGCGTGTGTGTTTAGTACAGGTTTAAGCTTACGGTGTGTGTGTTTTTTTTTTTAACCCTGCGGTTTAATCTGCACTTGTTGCTTATGCGGTGTTATGTGGTGTTGTCACACCCTTGTAATTATAACAAGCATTTGCAATGCAATAGGTCTTGCATTAGGAAAGTTTGAGCTATTGGTATTGTAAATGACACATTTTTTATTTATGTGTTGTTTTTGAAAATAGCGAAATTAATAGCTTTGTCATTTACAATGCCAATAGTTTTAACTTTCGCAAATGTGACACCTATAGCATTTGTAATGCAATATGTGTTGTATTTACGTGACTTAGATTATTGATGTTACAAATAACAATGGCTTTTAATTTTTTTAAATAATTAATACTTGAGTAAAAGTTATTGTAATTTATAATGGCAATTGCTTAAACGTTTGTAAATAACTTTTGTGAAGATTATGTTCAGTGTATTGTATTGTGACGAAAATCCAAGAACAGAAGTGAAATATTAACATCTTTTTGTGACATTTGTAATAAAGCTTAAAACATTGAGAGAACATATTTGAACTAGTTGTTGAATTGTTGCACAGATTGCTGCTGTGGTGGTGCTGAAGGATGTTTTGGTGGCGCTGAGTGATGCTGTCGCGTTCAGTGATGCTGTGGTAACGCATAGTGATGTTGTGGTAACGCATAGTGATGTTGTGGTGCCCCTGAGTGATGCTGTGGTGATGCGACAGACAGACAGAGGGAGGGCGACAGACAGAGTGAGGGCGACAGACAGAGTGAGGGTGACAGTCATGTCAAAGTCATTAGATATGGTCCAAACTCCAGCCAATCAGGCGACAGCACCCTCTGGAACCTTCTCCTCAGAGGCTCAGGCTCTCCAATTTTTGAGCACAAGTGTGGCATAAGAGCCAAGGAGAAGATGGGAGCCTCTGAGGGGAGGTGGGTGAGTCACATGTGAATCTATGAAAGATATCAATACTGGAGAAGCACAGTTTTCAGGTAAGTAACTTATGTTCTTCTCCAGTATTGGGGTATCTTTCATAGATTCACATGCTTGAATCAGAGTAGATAGCAGTAATTCGAGAACTATGCATAGTAAGACATAAGTACATTGTAAACAGAGTACGAGAGAATACATATACGTATATTACAGTATAGCAGTAAACATGGGCACATCTGCAAAAAGCAGAAATATATACATGTATACAATGTGTGCAGGAGGAGGTAAGAAACAGAGGCTCACCTTACTTAAAAAGATTACGTAGCACCGCTTGCCCAACAGCTGTATCAGCATTGTTGGCAGCTTCCAGACAGTAGTGCTTGGTCGCAGCTCTTCAAATCTGATGAAGAGGCACATCAGCAAAGAGAGAAGTAGAAGAGGAGACTGCTCTAGTAGAGTGCGCTTTAATCGTTGCTTGAAGTGTCTTGCCTGCTTGCTGATTGCAAAAGGAAATTGCTCTAGATATCCAACGTGCAATAATCTGTTTAGCAACTGGAGGTTCTTTACGCATCCTGCCATAGGCTATGAAGAGCTGATCAGTTTAACGGATACTGGTTGCTCTTTGCAACTAAAATGTCAAACATCTCTTAACATCTAGAGAATGTAAAGTCTTTCCTGCTGGCAACTGTGTATTAGGGGAAAAAGTCTTTAAGATGACATGCTCATTCAGGTGGAAATCAGATGGAACTTTAGGAATTAAGGCCGGATTAGTGCGGAGCACCACAGCGTCTTTGGTGAATTGAAGAAAAGGTGGTTTGATAGTAAAAGCTTGTATCTCGCTGACTTGAAGTAAGAGCTAAAAGCAGTGATGTCTTCCAGGAGATGAATTTAAGATCAGCCCTACGAATGGGCTCAAATGGGGACTTCATGAGTTGTGCCAACACAATGTTCAGATGCCAAGGAGGAGGCGGGCGTCGATTGGAGGGAACATCTGAAATAAGCCTTTGAAAAATTGTAGAATAATATTTGAAGAATAAAGAGAATTGGAGCCATCGTGCTGGAATCTGGAAACTGCATCCAGAAAAACCTTCAGGGTAGAGTGAGAGTGGCCGGATTTTGCTAATTGTAAGAAAAAAGGCAGAAGCTGCTCTGGCGTAGAGTGAACAGGGTGAACATGTATTTATTTATTTAAGTTAGCAACTGACACCCTACGGGTAACTTGGCGCTGTGATACAGGCGACTAGCTTAGGGCCGAGAGACTGTGTCCTCTGCCAGGAAGGAGTTAGCAGGATGCCAAGGAGCATACTCGAGGGTAGAGCCAGGTTTTTAATCTTTTTCTAAACTGCAGGATGTTGTCTATTTGTCTCGTATCAAATGGAAGAGTATTCCAAAGGCGGGACGCTGCCGCACTGAAGGCCCTACCTCCTGATTTGACTTTCCTAACCCAAGGCACCCTCACCAGATTAGCGGATGAGGAGCGCAGTGCTCATGAAGGGACATACCATGTCAGTTTCTCCTGCAGAGATCTGGGACAGTGACCATGTGGAGCCTTAAATACTATACATAATGCCTTAAATCGTATCCTCTGCGAGACTGGCAGCCAGTGTAAATCTGAGAGTGCCCGGGAGGCGGAGGAGTGGCGTGGTTGCACTAGTACCATTTTGGCCACCATGGTCTGTACTCTCTGCAATCTCTCAATCAGATATTGCGGGGATTCTAGTAACAGGGCATCACAATAGTCCAGCTTACTGAGGATGGTGCTCCGGACTATCAGCGCTCTGTTCTGTAAGAGAACATTGGAAGGATTTTACGAAATGCTCTGATCAGAGTAAAACCACTTTCAGCTGTTTTGTTGACAGTTTTCTAATGTCAATTTGTTGTCAACCATGACTCCCAGATTATGTACCACGCTACTGGGAGCCAATGGAGTAGCAGGGGATGTTGGCCAAAACTCAAGCGGAAGTTTAGGAGGGATTCTATCTACAGCACAGTGTAGAATCTCTGTCTTCTCAGAGTTAACCTGAAGAATTTGAAGCTTCACACAAAAGATAGAACCGTTTCCACTTGAGTTTGTAGGTTTTGATAGTGGAGGGTTCTCTAGCATTAGTGAGGACCTCCCTGCAGTCCGGAGGAATAATCAAATTAGCAAGCTCATAGTGCTCAGGCACCAGTAGGATTCAGATGGCAGATGAGGCCGTGGTTCATAGTAAGAAGATTCGAAATTGGGCGCAGCCAAATTGGATTGCACTCCGACAGAAGGAGGAGCTCCGTAAACCAGAACTGGCGAGGCCATCTGGGGGCTATGAGAAGAATGCCGCAGGGTGCTTTCTGCATTTTCCAAAGTACCCTTGCGACTAGAGGAATCAGTGGAAAAGCGTGAGCATATATTTTTGACCAGTTCATCAAAAACGCATTTCTGCACGATTCTGAGTTGGGAAGCCAACTTGCATAGAATGGGCATTTGCGGTTCAGGTTGGTCACGAATAAATCCAGATTGGGGTGTCCCCAAAGCTGAAAGATGCGGCCCAGCGTCGGCTGATGAAGTTCCCACTAGTGGTTTGACGAGACCGACCTGCTCAGGGAGTCCGCTAGAAGGTTGGACACCCCCGGAACATGGACTGCTGTGATCTGATGTTGAATCGCCCAATCCCAAATTTGCTGAGCTTGTAGGGATAGCAAAGTGTATCTCGTACCCCCTTGTTTGGTCACATAATGCATGCTTGTTCAATCAATCAATCAACAGATTTGTAAAGCGCGCTACTCACCCGTAAGGGTCTCAGGCGCTGGGAGGAGGGGGGGGGGGGTCGCTACTGCTCGAAGAGCCAGGTCTTGAGTTGTTTCCTGAAGGAGAGATGGTCCTGGGTCAGCCGTAGGTGGGTGGGGAGGGAGTTCCATTTCTTGGATGCCAGATTGGAGAAGGATCTTCCTCCGGCAGTGGTTTTGCGAATGCATGGGATGGTGGCGAGGGCGAGGCTGGCGGATCGGAGCTGGCGGGTGGGTGTGTAGAATGTGAGGCGGATGTTGAGGTATTTGGGGCCCATGTCGTGGAGAGCCTTGTGTGCATGGGTGAGGAGTTTGAACGTGATCCTCTTGTTGGCGGGGAACCAGTGCAGGTCTTTCAGATGGGGAGAGATGTGGCTGTGACGGGGGATGTCCAGGATGAGTCGTGCAGAGGCGTTCTGTATGCGCTGGAGTCTTTTCTGGAGTTTGGCTGTGGTTCCAGCGTAGAGGGTGTTCCCGTAGTCCAGTCGGCTGGTGACGTGGGCCTGGGTGACCGTCTTCCTGGTTTCGGTGGGGATCCACCGGAAGATTTTTCGAAGCATGCGCAGGGTGTTGCAACAGGATGACGAGACGGCGTTGACTTGCTTGGTCATCTTGAGGGAGGAGTCCAAGAAGAAGCCCAGGTTGCGTGCATGGTCCTTTGGCTTGGGGGCAGTGCCCAGGGCAGGGGGCCACCAGGAATCGTCCCAGGCAGAGGGGGATGGTCCCAGGATGAGGACTTCCGTCTTGTCTGAGTTCAGTTTCAGACGGCTGAGCTTCATCCATTCCGCGACGTCTTTCATTCCTTCCTGGAGGCTGGCTCTGGCGGTGGCGGGGTCGTTGGTGAGGGAGAGGATCAGCTGGGTGTTGTCAGCGTAGATGATGTTTAGGTTGTGTTGGTGTGTGATGGCTGCGAGGGGGCTCATGTAGACGTTGAAGAGGGTGGAGCTGAGCGAGGATCTTTGCGGTACGCCGCAGATGACTTAGGTGGATGCGGATCGGAACGGAGGGAGGCGGACTCTCTGGGTTCTTCCGGCGAGGAACGAGATGATCCACTCCAAGGCCATCCTTGGATTCCGGTGTTGCTGAGGCGCTGTATTAGGGTGCGGTGGCACACAGTGTCGAAGGCTGCTGAGAGGTCCAGGAGGATGAGGGCAGCTGTTTGCCCGTTGTCGAGCAAGGGCCTGATGTCGTCGGTAGCTGCGATGAGGGCGGTCTCGGTGCTGTGGTTTGCTCGGAAACCGGACTGCGAGAGGTCGAGGGATTCGTTTGTCTCGAGGAAGGCAGAGAGTTGTTTGCTGACGGTCTTCTCGATGACTTTGGCCGCAAACGGGAGGAGCGAGATGGGGCGAAAGTTCTTGAGGTCCGTGTGGTCCGTGGTGGTTTTTTTCAGGAGGGTGCTGAGCTCTGCATGTTTCCAGCTCTCCGGGAAGGTGGTGGATGCGAAGGAGCTGTTAATGATGTCCCGGAGTTGGGGTGCGAAGATGGAGTCGACTTTGTTGAAGATGTGGTGTGGCCAGGGGTCGGTTGGGGAGCCGGAGTGGATGGTGTTAATCGTTGGGGGGTATCTTCGGTGCTAACCGAGGTCTAGGTGCATAGGGTGGTGGTGGCGGGGGCGATGGTTCGGTGGTAGGGTGCGTGGTCTGTGCGCCGAAGCTGTTGTGTATGTCGGCGATCTTGCGGTGAAAGAACGAGCCGAGTGAGTCGCAGAGGTCTTGCGATGGTTTAATGTCGTTGTTGCAGGTGCTGGGGTTGGAGAGCTCTTTAACGATGCTGAAGAGTTCCTTGCTGTTGTGGGTGTTGTTGTCCAGTCGTTCTTTGAATGTTGTCCTTTTGGTGGTGCGGATCAGCTGGTGGTGTTTGCGGGTGGCGTACTTCAGGGCTGTCATGTTTTCTGTTGTCTGGTTGTGGCGCCAGGCTTTCGCGAGGGTGCAGCAGGTTTTCTTGGAGTTTTTTAGGTCGTTGGTAAACCACGAGGCTTTCTTGCTGCCGGGTCTGCTGGGAGGGTTCTTCTGTAGTGCGAGTTCATCGGCGCAGTTGGTAAGCCACTGTGTGAGGTTGCGTGCTGCTTCGGTGGGGTCCGTCGTGTTGGTGGGAGGGTTCTGGCTGAGGGAGGTGGAGAGCTGGTCGGTGGTGATCTTGCGCCAGCTTCTGCGAGGAATCTATTGCGGGTGGTGGTAGGTCGGTGTTTCTCCTGAAGTTGAAGTGGACGCAGCTGTGATCTGTCCAGTGTAGTCCGGTGGAGTGGCTGAAGGAGATGTGCTTGCTGGAGGAGAAGATGGGGTCAAGCGTGTGGCCGGCGTAGTGGGTGGGGGTGTTCATCAGTTGCTTGAGTCCGAGGTTGGCGAGGTTGTCCAGCAGGGCGGCGATGTTGCTGTCATTGTTGTTCTCCAGGTGGAAGTTGAGGTTCCCTAGGAGGATGTAGTCTGAGGAGGATAGGGCGGGCTGACGAAGTCTGCGATGGCTTCGCTGAATTGTGTGCGTGGTCCCGGGGTCTGTAGATGAGAGTGCCCCTGAGGGTGGTCTTGGGGTCGGTGTGTATCTGGAAGTGAAGGTGCTCGGCGGCGGTGAGGGTGTCGTCGGAGTTGGTCGTGATTTGGATGGTGTTTCTGTGGATGATGGCGATGCCTCCTCCGGTTTGGTTGACGCGGTCCCTCCGGGTGATCTTGTAGCCATCCGGGATGGCTATGGCGATGTCGGGGGCTGAGAAGGCGTTCATCCAGGTTTCTGTGAGGAAGGCGACGTCTGGTGATGTGTCCAGGAGGTTCCAGAGTTCGACTGTGTGCCTGTGGACGGAGCGGGTGTTGAGCAGGATGCACTTGAGGTGATTGTTGCTGGTAGCTGACTTGGCGGGTGCGGTGCAGGTTTGGAGGCAGGTGAATTTGCAGGCTTGGCAGGTGAAGGGTCCGTGGGTGCGTTTCGGGATGGCTCGGTAGCAGGCGGGGTTCCGGCCGGCGTTGAGTGCGTGGATGGTGGCGTCGTCGTAAGTCCGTCGGGTGGGCAGGCATCATTGAGGGCCAGGGGTTCTGGCGCTGGGCGTGGTCCAGGCGCAGACGGGCTTGCCTTTGGCACGCCTTCTGCGCGTGGCCGCCTTGCGGCCTCCATATGAGACGAAGTGGGAGGGAGGAGCAGCTGGGAGGCGGGAGCGGGGCGGCCAATGGGCAGGGGGTACAAAAGAAAAGGGGCGAGGCCGCGGGGGAGCTGTGGCAGGAAGCGGGGGGGGCACACACAGAGGGCAGGGATACAACAGCAACTACGAAAAATACAGAAAAATGCAGAAGTCCAGAAAAAAAGCACAATTCACAAGTGAGGGCAGCAGCAGAAAGGAGAAGATAGCAGCAGGGGGACACCGAGGTCAGGGGCGAACCTGCGGCGCCGGGGGCAGAGACGCGGTCACAGCGGAGGAGCCGTGCGGCGTGGGGTGTGGCCTGAGGTCAGGTTGTTGTGTTGTCCATTCGGATCAACACTGAAGCTCCTTGAATGAGGGTGCAAAAGGACTTCAGAGCCGGAAATATTGCCAGTAACTCCAAAAGGTTTAAGTGCCAAGTTCATAGGTGGGTGTCCCATTTCCCCTTGACTGTGAGGGCTTGAAGATGACTTTCCCACCATTCGAGGGAGGCATCTGTCGTGAGGATGAAACTTGGAGTGTCCACTACAAACAAATTGCAGAGATGTTTGGTATGCGAGTCCACCATAGCAATGCTCTCCATATCTGAGACGTGATGTTGATGACATTGTCGAAGGACCCTGAGACTTGTTGCAATTGGTTGTCGAGTTCTCCAGTCGGGGTCCTATTTTGAGGTGACAGTTGGGAATTAGGGGAATACCGGAAGACAGCATCCCCAGAAGCGATTTGAACTGTCGAACAAAAACATACTTTTATGTGCACAGGAGAGTTGCCAGTTTGGAAATCTGCCGTTGTCTTCCATTGGAGACAAAAGCTCTTGTTTGTTGTGTGTCTATGATGGCCCCCAAGAAGGTCCTCACTTGAGAGGGGGTGAACTGAGACTTCTACAGAGTGATGGAAAGACACAGAGACAGGCATGATTGAGTGTGTCTGCTTGCGACTGCGAACGACTAGGCCTTTATAAGGCAGTCGTCGAGGTAGCGGAATATTTGGACATCAGCTTGACCAAGATATGCTGCCACCGGTGCCAAGACTTTAGTGAACATTCGGGTGCAGAGCGAAGGCCAGATGGAAGGACTTGGAATTGGAAATCTCTGCCAGCCACTCTAAAGCGCAGGAAGTTTCTGTGTCTGGGTAGGATAGGGACATGAAAATAGGCATCTTGAAGGTCCAGTGTTGGCTTGTAATCCCCTTGAGACAGTATTTGAAGCACTTCTAGGAGAGACAACATCCGGAAAGTTTGCTTCTTGAGAATCTTTTTGAGGGAACGAAGGTCCAGAATGGGGCGCCACTCCCCCGATTTTTCCTTGATTTGGAAGAATCTTGACTAGAAGCCTGCATCCCTTTGAAGATTCGGTACACTTTGATCGCTCCTTTCCTTAACAAGAGATGGATTTGGCATATAAGTTCCATCAGACGGGCAGGAGGAGGACCTCTGGGGGGAGATTTTTGAGGGAATTTCACAAATTCCAGAGTGTAGTCTCTGGACACTATGTCCAAAACCCATCGATCTGTAGTTATTACAGACCAATTGTAGAAGAAATGGGAGATCCGCCCTCCAACTTTGGTCGGATTGATGGGAAGAGCGGTTGACAGTTGGCAGTTGGCCGTGCTTTTTTGAGGAATCTCTACCTCAGCAGGAGGATTTCCCGCTGTACTGCTTGTAAGAGGCAGCCTGCGGCTGTCGAAATGACTGCTGTTGCAGGGAGGAGGAGTAACGCGGTTGGCCCGGATAGGGATGGTACTGCTCATATTGGTTGTAACATCCCCGAAAGGAAGAGGAGGAGCCACGACCCCTCGCACCCCCAAAGGGCTGCATTTTAAACTGTACAGTAGACACTTCACACTACACACGGACCCGAGAGGCCTGGAATTTAGACTTTGACATTCCAAAGGAAGATCAAGACTGGCAGCGGTCCTGTGAACTAACATGCATGGTTTCTAGTAATGCCCATTTTCGAATGATACATTATAAATTTCTGTGAAGAACCTACTTAACGCCACAAGACCTTTATCGAATGGTCGTGTCTTGCCCAGATATATGCCTGCGCTGCAACACTGTGTGGGCTGATTTCTTACATTAACGATGGCCCTGCGATGCAATACACTCCTTCTGGCAACAAGCTGTCGAAGAAATGGAGCATGCCACACAACTAAGTATTGATCCGACACCGAAATGCTGATTATTAAGCCTCATTAGATGCCAGAAGGGCGCAAGATAACCTTTCAATTTGGTCAGTCGCCTATGGTACTGGCATAACGTAAGAAATGCAATCACATGGCTGTCCCAGCATGCCCCAACGATTGCGCTCTGGCATAGAGATGCGCTCGACTGGGCCCTAGCTGAGGAGACACATATGCGCCTTAGCAGAAAGGATGACATATTTGAGGATACACTAAACACTTGCCGTCCTCATACAGATAACTCCTAGCTCTTGCTTCCCGAGTGACAACAGACACAGACTCTGGCTCTGAAACTGACGAGGCAAAACACTACGACACTGACACTGGGGATGAGCAAGGAGGTGTCTCCACATGATAATTATAAGGTACATTCTCAATTAGGGGAATGGGACACTTATTGATCACCTGGAGAATCGGAAAGCAGTTTAGTGCATGTGTAATTACTGACTGCTTCTTGATTAACCTACTTACGTAGAACATATTGGTATGATATGCCTATGTATACTGACTGTCAGGTTGTATGTTGTTAAAATTAAAATAAAGTTCTAAAAAAGCAAAACAAAGCCATTACATTGTGGGTGGTAGAGGGTAGTGAACCGGTAACTCACACCACACTCCTTCGACATGTGTTTCAAGTAGCCAGACATGAAGTTGGTACCTCTGTATGACACCACCTCCTTAGGGAAGCCCACCCTGGTAAAGATGCTAATGAGGGCCCTAGCCACTGCAGGGGCAGTGGTAGTCCAGAGGGGAATAGCCTCGGAATACCTGGAGGCATGATCTACTACCAACTGAACTGTTCCCTGATGCTGTAGGGGGGTCAAGGGATTAAGAGGGCCTTTGGGTGCCCACCTGTCGTGCCACTGGCTTGACAGATGGGACAGGCGTTACAAATCTCCTTCACCTTCTGGTGCATCCCTGGCCTTTAGTTCTGGTCTGGTCAAGGTGTCCAGCTACGGGGATGCCACAACCAGGTCCTCCAGGAAAGATACAAACAAGTTTGCCCCACTGAAGGGAAGATAGCTTAACAGGAGCTTCTGAGAGTTACTTACCTTCAAGACTCTCATCCAGATATGCTTTGTGGCTGCTTTCACTGATCTTAAAGAAGATGTGGCTGCACAGACGCCAAACATTACGTCATATACAACTCTGACCCGAAGTTCTATCATGGAAAGCAGAGAAGAACAGTTCGTTCTTTGATAATCTCAAATAGTCTGGACAGAATAAGTCGTATATGTGGCTGCTTATAATGCACAAATGGAGGCGCAGGAACTCCCCCAAACACCAGAGGCTCTACCACTCTCCTGTGGCACAAGGTATGGGGTCTTTGGCCTCAGTGTAAAGGATTTCCTCCTCCCAATACGTCCTGTGCCATCACCTCCTTCCTGTGCTGCAGCTTGCAGTCACAGGTTTTCAAGAGTGGGACAGGTTTTCTGTCCCTGGCACAGATCTTCCCTAGAGGGTCGCCCCAGGGCCAAAAGCTCATCCTGGTAAAACTTCAGCTCCTGAGGCTCAGTTGTCTCTGGGGCTGACCCTTCTTCCTCCTGAGGAGAACGGTCTGGTGTCTGACTAGAAGCTGGTTCTCCAGTTTTCCTGCCTTTTCTCTTGGAGGACTGGGGCATTATTCCAGACTTCAGCACCTCTTTTACACCCGGGCTCTGCTCTGTGCTATGGTTTTCACACACACACACACCCAGTGAGAGGTTCCAAGCATTTCTGCATGGATCCTCAGTTCTGCCTCAGCCCAGGCTAAGGGTTCCAAATCATTGCCAAGAAAACAATCAACTAGCAGGGATGAAGACACTGCTACCTCTTCGTTGCCAGCAACTCCTCCTAAATCAAAAGACACCCTCGCCTGCGGGATGGGTTTTTGTCACATTTTCAGCATTGATGACTGGAAAGGTCCTTCCAGGCAGATGCTGTTCTAAGGAAACTATCTGCTCAGTCACCATGGTGATGCTGGCGTCAGTGTCTCTAACGGCCTCCACCCTAACCCCATGTGCATGTTAATGGGTCAGGCAGCTAAGGTGGCTAAGGCCACATCCCTACTTGAGTCGGCTAAGAGAGCTCATTGGCATGGCCATTGCTCTCCTGAGATTCCATCTGGAGATTGGCAGCTGCAGGTACTGCCGGTGGACCAGAGGTATATTTCTTGTTTTTACAGCTAGAGTCTCAAGCTCAGTGCCCAAGTGACCTACAGCCATGGCACCAAGCCCATCTTAGGATCCCAGTTCTTACCCTGGTACGCACCCTTTGGCTGTCAAGAGTCTCTGGGCCCACTCTCTTGAACAGGTTTTTGGGGGCCTGAAGTAGAATCTTTCTTTTTCGGGTTACCCCATTTCCCTAGGGACGCTTTCTGGCCTCTTTCTTTTGGTCTCCCCCCACCAGCAGGAGTCCTGGTCACCCTTGTTTTGACCCAGTGGTCTGCCTTCTTCCCCAACTCTTGAGGAGAATGTGGACCAAGGTCTACCAGGAATTGATGTAGCTTCCCTTGGTAACAATTACTTAAAAGATGCTCCTTCATTATCAAATGATAAAGCCCTTCAAAGGCATGCACATTCTTACTTACTAACCAACCTCCTACTGATTTCAGTGAATAGTCTTTAAAATCTACCCAGGCCTGGCTTTGGGTTTTTCGAGCCTCCCTGAAACTGGTGCTATACTCCGTACTGAATCCAAAGCCCTCACTTAGGGGCCCCTTCATGAGGTCATAGGATTCAGCCTCTTTTTCACTGAGTGTTAGGAGTCTATCCCTGCACTTTTCTGAGAACATTTCCCACAGGATAGCACTCCACGGCTTCCTGAGGACCTGCCTGCTAAGACAGGCCTGTTCAAAAGCAATGAACCACTTGGTGATATCATCACCCTCAAATAATGTTGGGACAATCCCTTTGGGGTTTTTAGGGTCAAAGGAATCTACTTTCTCCTTATTTATGATTGTGATGCCACCAAAGATGGGTCCTAGGCCAAACTCCTTTCTCTCTCTTCTGTAGCTAGGAGTTGGGCTTCTAGAGCCCTCCTGGCTCGTCTTAGCAGAGCAAGCTCTTCGTCTGAAGAGGCTTCTTTGTCTTGGGGTGTAACACGGTCACTCCTACTGTCAGTATTTTGATCTGTAAGATCAGAGTCATCCTCTGGATGCTCTTTGTCATATTCTGCCAAAATATCATGGATCCTTTGGTAGGGTTCGACCCAGTCCTGAGGCTATAGGTTTTACCCAAGCCTCTGAGCTATTTTATATTTAAAGACATAAGGTGTGAGGTCGATCTCCTTCACCTGTATCAGCTCTTCTGAGTGACTACTTCTAGCACTCATTGTCTTTACAAAGTTGGGAACCTGTTGGAGAGGAAAAATCTCCAATACTGGTTTCCTAACTACAGCAAGAGTTTGACTTTTGAAACAGCTGTACTCAAGGGGACCGAACCAGGGCCCTGACATATTTCAAAATTTGGAAAAATAGTCAATTTACAAAACTACAATTTAACGAAAGGCAATTTCTGGATTGAATCTTGTTGTCACTTATTGTCAGAGTGGCCCAGCAAACGCAAAGTTGTGTACCCTACCGCTGCGCCACCAGTGTAGGAAGCTGGCTCTCTATATACTATACCAAAAAGAGGTAGAGTGTGCAGAGAGTCCAGTGGATCCCCAAAGGCTTTACAGAGGCTCAAGTAGATAATACTAATGCTCTCTTTTGTAGTAATGTGTAAGAGCAGTTATGCTTATCCGAGGGTAGTCGTAAGCATTTGTTGTACACACAGTGGCAATAAAAGAGACACACACACTCAATGATTAAATCTGAGACTAATTTATAAAAATGACACTTGGTTGGATTTATTTTGCAGAACCACAGAACTTTGTCTTAGGTCAATACATTTCGCAATAGAAATGCATTTTCAATATAAAAAGTGGATACACTGCAATTTTCAGACTTTGCAATGTTAAGCAATGGGAGGAAAAAACATTAAACATTTGTATACACAACATTGACTTACAAGACCAGTCTTCGGAAGTTAAGGTCAGTAAAAGGCAAGGTTCAGTTGAGCACCAACAGAGCGCCACCAGCGACAAAGGAGTGGCCGGGCGCACGGTGCAAGTTCGAGGTCAGTCACCGAATACAAATTAAAGGGGACTGGGGCAATCGGACAAAGGCTGCTTACAGGTAAGAAGCGAGAACAAGAGACCAGGGAGACCCTACTCACAAGGAACCAGGATAAGTATTTTATAAACAGAAACAATGGTTCCTGTGGGAAGATATATCTAGATTTGATACTAATAAGCGCAATCGCAATGCAGGTAAGGGTTACGTCGATATCCAAAGGAGACAAGCATTTGCAATGCAATAGGTCTCGCATTTACAGGAGTTTGAGCTATTGACATTGCAAATAATAATAATTTATTTTTGTTTTCGTTTTTAAAATATAAAAAAGGCATTGTCATTTACAATGCCAATAGCTTACACTCGTGCAAATGCGAGACCTACTGCATTGCAAATGCTCTTTTTTGCCGCAGTGATTCCAGTGTAGCGCCTTGCAGCACTTCTCAAGTTCTGGCGCTACGAGGGAGACTGATTCCGTGTAGCAGGGAGTTCAGTCATTCCAGACTCACTGCTGTCCCAGGTGTGCAGTGAAGGAAAACGGACTCCACTCTGCAGCTGCAGTGAGCAGTGATCGCAGTGGCCTCCACTCAGCTGCACTCGCTGCTGTGGTGCTCTGGATGCCGTAAGAGGCAGCGGAGAAGCATCTCGGTTTCTGGGGTGAAACAGATGCGGAGGACTGAGGCCTGGCTGCAGTGGCCTGGCTGTGACTGAACCTGGGGAATTAAGTGCCGCCAAGTGACTGGTTCCCGAAGTACTTATCGCAGTGCCCTCCCTCGATGACTTGGATGTCTGTGCGCAGGGCAGATGCCCCCCTCTTCCTGTCTTCTGTATTGCACAACGCCACTGCTGACACTCTCTTGTCTGTAAGTAGTACAGTCCTGGGAGTAGCACACACCCACCCGTTCTGTGCAGAGTACCCAGAGAAGCTGTTGTATGTGGAAAAAGATTGGATGATACCTTTGTAGGAGGAAGCATTTGTGCTTGAGGATGTTGTTTTGGACCCTGCTATGTAAAATAAGCGGTAAAAGGAGCATCTATTGGATGGGGACTGGAGTTCTCCCATGGATTTTGCTACTTCAGTGTCCTTTTTCTTCTTTTCTAAGGCTTGGTCAACTACAGGACCAAACAGGTGTTCTTTGTCAAAGGGAGTGTTCACAATGGGCTGTTGAACCTCAGGCTTAAATCCTGAGATCCTAAGCCATGCACGCCTTCTAAGGAGAATGCTGGTATTGATCTCCCGAGCTGAGATCCTAAGTCATGCACGCCTTCTAAGGAGAATGCTGGTATTGATCTCCCGAGCTGAGATCCTAAGCCATGCACGCCTTCTAAGGAGAATGCTGGCATTGATCTCCCGAGCTGAGATCCTAAGCCATGCAGGCCTTCGGAGGAGAATGCTGGTATTGCTCTCCCGAGCTGAGATCCTAAGCCATGCAGGCCTTCGGAGGAGAAGCTTGGTATTGATCTCCCGAGCTGAGATCCTAAGCCATGCACGCCATCTAGGTAGATATTGATCTCCCTAGCTGCGGTGTCTGCTGCGTCTAAAGCACATCTCATTGAGGAGTTAGAAATGAGTTTCCCCTCTTCAACAAACTGCTGTGCCTTAGTTTTGTGTTCGCCTGGGAGATATTGGAGCAGTTGCTCCATCTCATCCCAGTGTGCCCTGTCGTACCTAGCTAGTAGGCCCTGTGTGTTTGTGATGCGTCAATGGTTAGCGGCTTGAACAGCTACTCGTTTCCCCGAGGCATCTGTAAGTTTGGATTCTTTATCTGGGGGAGGTGCATCCCCACAGCTTTGCGAGTTAGCTCTTTTGCGAGCGTTGTAGAGGGTCAAGAGGTAATTGTCCCTTAATAAACACAGGATCTGATGGTGAGGGTTTATATTTTTTATCTACCCTTGGAGTTATAATACATGCTCTGACAGGGTCTTTAAAGATATCATCTGCATGGCTCATCATGCCTTCAAGCAGAGGGAGTGTTTGACTTGACCTGTGCGTAGACTCAAGAGTTTCAAATAAAAAGTCCTCCTCTAATGTCTCTTTATGTGATGGTACCCCCATGATACTCTGCTGCTCTGGCAATGAGCTGTCCATAAGCCATATTATCATCTGGTGGTGACAGCTTTGCTGGGTAAAGGTCTGGCTCATTGTCTACTGGAGGTCACTGGTGTAATCATTCCAAGGGTCTGCAGGCAAATGAGTGTCATCACCACCTTGTCCACATCTGGATCTCGATGTGGAGATCCCTGAGGTGTTATGTGTAAGGGCTCTTCAATTATTTACTGTGGAGAAGAAGGTGAAGGTGGGGAGGGTTGTGGGACAGGATAAACATGGCTAGTAGCCATGTCCTTCTTCTTTAAGGGAATCCTATCAGAAGTGTCCTCTCCAGGATGCTGTGTTTCGCTGGATTTATGTCCAGTATCAGGATTAATTAAAATGTTCTTTTGTTTGGGATCCAATTTGGCCTTAAGAACGTCTAAAATTGGTTATGGAGGCTCGAGAGCATTGTCCTCGGATTTCGGCTAGTCTTTAGAATGTTTCGCCTCAGAAGCGAGATGGTGTTTCGAAGCGGAGGGGTTCGGCTCCAAACCAGATTTGTCCTAGAGCCTGATGATTTCGGATCCGAAGGTAATTTCTTCTGACTCGATCCGGAGCTGGAAAGCTTGACGGTTTGTTTTGGTGCCGAGCCGAGGGACGTGACGTTGGAAACATTGTCTCGGTGCCGACTTTGGCCAAAAGGCAGAGGTGGTGCTGTAGCCATATGAGTTTTAGAAGAGGATTTAGGGGGCAAGGGGTCTTCGGTACTCACGGCAACGTGTCCCAAAGGCACATCTTGGGACTCCAGATAGATTTCGAGCTCGGAATCGGACTCTGGAATCGCCTCTCCTTCAACGGAGGACGCTTCTATCTCTTCTAGGTCAGATTCTTCTGCAAAGATATCCAGAGTGTTTTGAATGCTTTGGCTCTGCCTCTCTCGTCATCGAGCCTGATGATCGGGTAGAGTCCTATTGGACCGAAACAACTTACAAGCGTCGCAGTCTTCCTCCTTGTGCTCCGGAGAGAGACATAAGTTACAAACTTGATGTAGGTCAGTGCGAGGGTACTTGGCGTGGTACCAAGGAAAGAAATGGAATGGAGTCCGTTCCATTTGTAGAGGGCTGGCCCTACGTAGCCCAACGGTTGCCCACAAGGTTTTCTATCAATAATGGAGAGTTTATCGATCAATCTGAAATGCGGAGAACAAAGAAATGCATACTGAAACAATACTGTTGAGGGTAGAGTGTATTGCTGCACACCGAGGGGAACCCGAGGAACAGTTTCGGAGCGCAGCAATACACATCCGAACCCGTTGGGGGTAAAAAACAATCTAACAATGGAGTCAATGCCCATGTGCACTATCACCGAAAGGAGGAGTCACCTTGCCTCGTGACTGGAAAGACTTCTTCAAAGAAAAACAACTTGCAAACATCCGGACCCAACACAAGATGGCAGGAGTATGCAAAGCATGTGCATCTACAGCACACATGCCTCGAACATAAGATTAATGGCGCCAAATCCCTGCCGTGGTATCTGGTCATGTTGTCGCTGAGTGTGCCATGAGATGTGGAAGGCTATAGTGCTTGGTGTGATTTAGTCATTTTTGACAAGGTGGAGTGCTGAATGGTTAGGCAATTTTTGATTTTCTTTGTTTTTGGGATCGTGTGATATAGTGCGGTACCTACCGTATGATGAAAGTAAATAAATTACATTGCTAATATACCATAAGGATGTGGGTTGAGTGTTATTAGGGCCGAAGCCTTGCTGATTGTATGCAGAATAACAGGTCTGGGAGGTCACCCCTGACTAGGGCAGGTTAGCAGCTGCACAGGCCTTGGGCATTGATCCTATTGAGGGTAATATGCGATGGGCCACTGGTGACTGGAGCTGGCTAGCAACAACGCTGGCCTCTGGTATTCATTACAGGCAGGGTAACAATGCATGCCAATATTGACTGGGACTGGTTGGCAGTAGAGTTGACCTCTGGTTTTGAATATTAGCAGGATTTAAGGTACAGGGGTCACTACTGACTGGAGTTACTTAGCAGGATAATAGATCTCAGGGGGACAATACTGGCTGAAGCTGGTTAGTATGATCACTAGTCCCAAGGTGCTACTAATGACTCAAGTTGGCTAGAATGATAACAGGTCCCAGGGCCCAGTACTAACAGGAGCTGGCTAGTAGACTTACATACAGGTCCAAAGGGGCCACTACTGACTGGAGCTGGCTAAAAGAATAACAGGCCCAAGGGTTGTGGGGGTGCGAGTGGCACCAGTGACCAGAGTTGGCTAGAAGCATTGACGACCTTTGGTATTGATTAAGTGCAGGATTATAGGTCACAGGTGGCACTGCTGAATACAGCTGGCTAACAGCAGTGGTGGCCACTGGGAAGAAGGAATTGAGAAAGCATAACTGGATATACTGGTTTCTTTAATACCGATAATTGGTTACCCATGAATGCCATAACGTGCATTGATATATTACATTACCAAATTACAATATTCTTATATTAATTTGATGTGACTGTTCGCCTTAATATGCCTGCAAAGTTACATGATTCTATTAGGGCCCAGAACCCTTTTATTTAGTGATGTCCATCTGCACAATTTCCTGCATCTTGTAGTAAATTAAACATTGACAAACAGAAGTGTTATTTCCAGAAACAGTGAATTTTGCAGCTTGTCTGTGTATCTTTGATCTGCACCTCATGGACTCCTCACACTCCTCTCGAGAGAAGATCCTGCCTCCTACTCATTAGTGTCGTTTCAGTAACTGTTTCTATCACGTGTTCATGTTTCATTGACTTGTATTAGGAGAAAAGTGTATAAAATACATTGTTGTAGCATTAGCATTATATACTCCAACTTGCTCTAGGGTGGATGCTCTCGTCCATTGCAAAGACAATTGTCACTTGTTAGTTTGCTTGGCCTTTTGCTATTGTTGTATTAAATGTATGATAGATTTGTTGGCCTCCAGGTGTGTTGTGTTTTATTTTATATATCATAAGAGATGACGAGGAAAATGGCAGTCCAGTATACACATTCTTCATATAAATCAACTCACACTATACTGTTCTGGAGGTTCCGTCCCACAGACATTATCTCTAACTGAACGCAGGCACCCTAGGAAGCATGTGCTTTTCAAACCAGGTGCCGTCTGATGCGGCGTCTTCGCTATTGGATAAGTCAATATGTCCGGAATTTTAGGAGGGTTACCGTATCTAGTGCACTCTCTGTTAGACAGCGCTCACCTGTGGTAGTAAGATGGCAATAGGCACCTTATCACCTACGCACGGTGCAGGGCTTTGAGTTACAGAGCTCCTCACGCTGTGGAGAAGATTAGGCCACATTTACCCATTTTCCCATATTTGGTCCTGATGAAATGCCAACAGATTGCTCCATGACTACACAAGGCATTAAAAACGTTGACCTGAAGTATAGACCCAAGCTTACCAGCAGGTCCATAGGTGATCGACACTTTCACACAGTGATAGGGGCCATTAGTTCCTCAATTTCTCTGCCACTGTTTTTAATCTCACCATGGACCAGGAAGATCACATTAACTATATTGTGGTAACTGGTCGATAGTTGATCTTATATTCAGACTTCACCAATCTCACATCTTATGACACAACATCCTCTGTCCTACTATGCTCATCCGGCGTACTTAATAAAAGATCTCTGACAAAGTGCTCTCTGGTGGTGCCCGCCAGGCATTGTAGCGCCGGCCTGGTGAGGAGTATAGCCCAATGATGAAGCATGTCACCTTCAGGTGAGTGAACGCAACTTGACTTAGAAAGCACATGCTTCCTAGGGTGTCTGAGTTCAGTTACAGATAATGTCGTTGGGACTGAACCTCCGGAACAGTATACTGTGATTTGACTGTTTTATTTTAACACATGTACATAGTAGATATTGGCCCTTCCTTGTTTCACAAAAATGATCGGATACCTGCCTCGGAGCGCACTTCTTACAGACGAGTATGGGGTTATCATGTTGCTGTTACAAGCTCCTTACCTGTGCGAGTTATCGGGAACGATGCAGGGGGCAGACCCAAACCAGCTACATGTGGAAATCAATGACAAATACTGAAGAATGAACAGAGCTTCCAAGCTGGTGACCATTACTTAATTGACCTTGAAAATAAAAGACACGTTTTTAGTATTCTGGTGACTCATGACCATAAAAATCAAAGGTTATAAATTCAATATTGTGTAAAATACTTAAAAAATGGAACTGGGTGTGCTGAATCGGATGTTGTCCTAGGTCATGTGTGACACCTTCCACCACTATTGCTTATGGGACTTGTAGTTTTGTTTTTCTCATTAAAAGGATAGTCTCTAAAGTCCCAGTGTTCTAAGCGATGTTAGTTAAAATCAGAGGCCTGACGGACGATGAAGCATGACATGTTTCTGCTTAGCAGTGAGATGACTGACAGTTCCTCCATTCTTTGACCTACAGAGGCTCGTTGGCCAATCATATTTTTTATCAACGACAAAATAACTTATATTGCAGCTTGTGTCAACTGAAGAGATAAAATGTTTAATCAACTATAGACAAACATGAACAATAAAGAACTTGAGTTTCTGGAAAACTATCAAGCACCCAATCAGAATCAGCCGCCTTTCACACCCAGGAATTCTTGAGGCTTTGGAGAGGGTGAATTGCACGTGGTATAAGAGAAACACTACATCGACTCAAAGGTCACTTCTCAGGGATGTACTGAAATGCCAGCCTCATAGCACACTTAGCCAGCTCTTCACCTCCTCCTCCTCAAATTTTTGACCAGCTATCAGGGCAAATGAGCCTGCAGCAAAGCATCGCTGGCTTGGTTCCACACCGGACCAGGCAAGGTGGTCAACTCCATACTCCTCCAAGTCAGCAACCACTCTGGTCGAGCCAGTCCTAACCCCACATGAATGTTCTCCATCACAACTATTTTAATGGTACTAAGTTATGTTTCTGCCAAATGACTGAGTCAAAAAATTGAAAGGTTTTACTATGAAGTGCTGAAAGAGAAATCATTAAGTTTTTCAATATTTCTGAGTCTGCCACAGTACACAGGACCATTATTTCTCTACAGCAAAAAATCATGTATGTGCCCTGAGTGCAAGATAACTGTTATTATTCCAGCAGAACGAAATGCCATTCCTAATGTGTACGTCATTTTAAAGACAAACCCAGAAAAATGTACGGTCAGTGTTGTTCTTCTGCCTGTTAAAAGACTATCTCCATTAATGTGTCAGGAAATAAAATACTATGAGAAATCCTACTCTATGGCAGGGTGCTGCCTGCCACTATATTGCAGGTTACTTCCAACATAATCTGATTTATACATACATACTCCAGGGTGCTGCCAGCTATCGGGTCTGCACACAGCAGACTGGAGCCACTCAGGAAGGAGGTAAGCTCTTCATTTCATCTTAAGCCCTTAGGTTACATTCACAGCCTGATGGGTCCGGAGAACGTTATCCTCGCTCTAAATACACCGAGCAGATGGACTTAGCCCATCATAGGCTGTGTTGTGTGCTGGGTGATGCCTGGCATCTTATTATCGTTGGCGGGAGGATGAAGCTCTGATAGGAGCTGCTTCAAGAAGAGCAGAGAAACAGGTCCACAGATCGCCACAGAGCGACAACTGCCCAGAAGCTGAAGAAAGAACTCTGGAACAGGAAACCTCCTACACCCTGGAGATTCTTCAGGATAAGCAAATGATGGTAATGAAATGCAAACTGCAGCAATAAGGTCACACACTACAACATCTTTCCCTTTAAAACGAAGATTATAGCCTACAATAAAAAACGAAACAAAAAGCAACAAAACTAGAAAATACATTTCCAAACGCTGCAAAAGAGAAACAGTTAATACAAATGAACAATATTAAACTTTGTTGGTACCTTAGTAATGTGCTTACTTCTTGGCTTCACTCCATCTGCAGCAATAACGCTCTGAAAGGAGAAATTACTGCTGTGAGTCTCAGAGTCTTCAGTATTACTGGTCTCAGTCACGAAGACTTTGGTGTCGGAAGATAACTTTCTCTTATTTGGCTTTATTGTTCTACCAGTCACGCCATCGCTTTTAGCAGACACGCTACTGTCGGCAGCATCACAACTTCAGGCAGATCAGCAAAGCGGATATCACCACTCACATTGGGTGAACAGACTCGTCTCTGCTACATACATCCACTCTGTTCTCAAATTTGCTTGGGGCTGTCAAAATGCAAAGAGCTGCAATATATTCCTCACACTTTCCTGACTACCTTGTTTTAAAAAGGTATGACATTCAAGCGTGATTCTTGGTTCATCTGCAAGCTGAATTTTTTTAGAGGTTCTATTGCCACACAATACTAGTTCCATATTCCAGTTTGTCCACATGGTGCTTCAGAAAAGTGTTTGTGGGCTCAAAATCAGAGGGACATCTCCCATTCCAAGCCCGTAGCCCTTTTTCTACTGTTAAGTTAAAGATCTGCAGGGCTGAAGCGGTGCACCTCTCTGGTTTTTCAGAGCTGAGTAATGGGATGCCCAATGCAAGGTTTTCTTCTTCCAGTATGGTTTCCATGCCCCTTAGTGGTTCATAACAACAATAAAAATTGCCAGCAATTACAATGGGGTTATTATTTGAAATAGAATCAATAATCCCTCCTAGTTGGATAATGAATGGTGATTCTTTAGAATGATCTCTTGGTCTTATGTATATGTTAAGGAGAGAGATCATAGATTTGTTGGAGAACTTTAAACATACACCCTGGATATCATCTGAACTGGACGACTATTTTGATGTTTACTTGGTTTTCAGCCCATTTCAAGAGCCCGCCGGAGGGTCTGCCTTTTTTTGGTTGAATTCCCTCGATAATGAATGTTCGATATCCCACCTTATATAGGGGTTCCAAACGCCCAGGTCTCTTGGAAGAGGCATAGGTCATATTTGTCTATATAGTCTTGCCAGTCAGGTTACAGGAGTTTTTTTGTTAAACCAGCAATGTTCCAGGACAATAATTTAACACCATTTATATTGGGGGCACTAATCTCTTCTCTTTGCCCCCTATCCCGATCTAAGTTTGATTCTTGGTTCGAACCAAAGATGGGTCCGCCCTTAGCATCATCATCTTAAGCAATTTCCCTGTTCAAACTTCTTGTCCTGTGAGTTCCCCAACAGAGAAGCTGTGTCCCTAGACTTGTTGCTGTCTGGTCAGTAGATGAATTTAGTCAATCTGCTGCTTCGAGGCCGCTTTGGGGAATCAGGATGGTTCCAGGGGCTCCAGGGTTAAGGGGGGAACTACTGCTCATTCTATCAGCTTGATTTTGCCGAATGGAAATGTTAGAATTGAATAATGAGTGAGTCCTTAGGTTCAAGGTTATTAAGTTATCAGCTATAACTTTTGAATATACGGTCACCCTAATATCATGTAAGCCCCCTCCTTCTTGCTGTAGCCGATCGGCGCTCTCTATGTCAGATTTGATAACAGAAAGGCAGTGGTGCTTGGTCCTTATCCAATGTATAACCTTGTTAACCAGGGAGTCCCCATCCTCCCTGGTTCCTGGTTTCAATCTAGGGACATTTGTAAGAAAAACATTATGAGAAGGAAAACCCACATGGGGCTGGCGTGGAGGTTCCGTGTCTGGTGCTTGTTGAGGTGCTTCTTTTCTCCGTCTGTTCCCCCATTCCCTGTCCCCCTTTCGTAAGCTTGCGGATGGTAGACTACCCAGGGGGCTTTTCTTGTGGGGGGATTTGCTGCCCTCTGTGTGCTGTATGCCATTCCTGTGGGGTGGTCACCGGCTGTCCTAGGTTTGGTCTCCGGCTACGGGTATAACCTGTGTTTTGCTGCCCATGGAGGTTATCAGTTTGGGAATTAACCCTCCCAGCAGACAGTCTTTGTATCTTGTGGCCTCACCTGGGGTTTCATGTGGGTGCTGTGGGCCCTGCTGTGGTCAGGTTAACAGAGAGCCTGATGGATAAATAACTGCGCATGCGCTGCGGATAGACACTGCTTCCCACAGCGTAGTTACAGAAGGCCTGTGGGTGAACAACTGCGCATGCGCTGGAGATAGAAACCGCTCCAACAGCGCGGGTTAAAGAGGGCCTTGGATGAACAACTGCGAATGCGCTGGAGATAGATACTGCTTACCACGGCGTGGGCTAAAGAGCCCTTGAATTACCTGCCCATGCGCTGAGGACAGACACTGCGCCCCGCCGCGGAACGCGAGCAAAGGAAGGCCTTGCATTAACAACTGCGCATGCGCTGGGGACAGACACTGCTTCCCGCCGTGGAATGCGAGCCAAGGAAGGCTTTGAATTAACCAACTGCGCATGCGCATGCGCTGGGGACAGACACCGCCGTTAAGACAATCCAACTCCAGAAGTCGGTGCAAGAAAGATTTCTTTACTTCGTTCACAGCACCGGCCCCGACAGCACGGAGCGCAGCACAGGCCCCGACAGCACGGAGCGCAGCACAGGCCCCGACAGCACGGAGCGCAGCACAGGCCCCGACAGCACGGAGCGCAGTAAAGGATACACCTCAGCGCCAGCACAGGTGGGACGGGCTCCGCGCAGGGACACAAGCCCAACAATGACGGTGTCCGCCGCGGAGCACGAGGCGCCTCGCGCCGCAGCACGCGCTGAGACGTATGGAAACGCTGAGCTGTATTTCACTGAAGAGCTCCTCAGTTCTGCTCCCTTGGGGGAAGTGTCTTACCTCTGCGCATGCGCAGTGAGGCTGTGTCCTCTGCCTAAGGCTGTGCACAGGCTGCACTCTGTGCGAGGTCCCAACACCTTGTGATTGCTCTGCCATGAGAAGTAGTGTCTCCGCTCCGCACATACGCAGCTGTGTCGCGCGGTCCTGCGCGTGCGCAGTCGTGAGACGTGATGTCTCGTTCCTCCTCACGGGGGCCCCTCCCCCCCCCCTCACAGAAGTATCAGAGGAGACAGAATATCTGGTCTTTAGGTTACAAAGCTGTTCGACTTTGCTTTTATGTTTATTTATACATATATAAATATATAAATATATAAATATCATCAGGGTGTCATCTCGAAGGGTAAGAAACGAGGACTGTTGGAAAGAACAGAGAGGCCTCGTTCTAGAATGATCCAGGGGTCAGGAAAGAGAGATGGACGCCTCTCTCTCCATATATGTTTCATGATCTCTCTTCTGCATTATCTATTTTAAGAGAAAAGCTCGGCCTTTCCTGTTCACATAGATCACTAGATGTAACAAGACATATTTGCCACAAAAAGCACCTGAAATATGCAGGGTTGAGCCTTCAGGCTCTTCCTAGCGCTGGTGATCCTAATGTTGAAGGCCTTGGTGAATGTGGAAACTACACATACAAGGGATAGACAAGAAGATAACTATGGAGATAAGCACACAGGGGGCATATTACCAACAACTAGCGATAATTTTTGTCTCTAACTTGTTTAGAGACAAAAATTATCGCCGCACATCGGCGATTTTTATCGCAGATAAACCTTGCTATTAGCAAATGCGATAAAAAACGGCCACAATGCATGAATATCGCTGAAAAGTCAGCGGTATTCATGCATTATCGAGCAAATGCTCTTAGCCATGTTATCCACCTCCCATTGGATAACATGGTGAAGAACTGCTCAGGGCAGGTGTTAGCTTTTGGAGATATTCGCGCTTAGCGCGAATATCTCCAAAAGTTGGTAATAGGAGATAGCGATGTTAGCGACTGTTTCCAGTCGCTAACATCTTGGCACGCCCACTTTGCATGTCATTAGTGATAAATATCACTGACATGCAAAGCGGGGCCCAAGATGGTCGCTATCTCCTATTAGCTGTCACTAACTGGTCTTAGCGACAGCTTGGTAATAGGGAGATAATTTTATCTCCGCTTTCTTGGCTTTTAAAGCCAAAAAAGCGGCGATAAACCCCCTTGATAATATGCCCCACAGTACTTAACTTTCTTAATATTTGTATCTAAGAGTCCATACACATTACCTGTGTCCACTGATGATGACCTTGTATCCCTATATTCTCTGTCTGCGGTACACTGCACATTACAAAGATAAATCAAGGGGTATCTATGTGGTTGACCGAAAAGCATGGTTTTCTCAATATTGATAACTAGGAGCCTATACTCTTTACCTGTGTGCGCTTAAAAATCAGTCCCTTATCGGAGATGCTTCTACAATAGATGGATGGCTGTTGTCCCTTGTTAGGATATCAAAATGCAAGACCACTCTTTACAGATCCTCAGCATCCAACTTATTGATACAAAGTGACGCACTGATCTATGACTACCCAAAGATATCACACTGTAGTCGATGTTTCTTAGTTTGGCCTGAGTATATCATACAGCCATTACCAATACCGAGAAAACAATCAAAGTGTCCCTATCAACGCTGAACTAGAGGGAAAAAGGAACTTGAATATCCCCCGTAACCGAGAGTCTCTATATCTATATGTTATTTTGCGGCTGAATTAGATTCAACCCTCGGTCAAATATCACTTAGTAGACATACTAGAAATTAGTATAGGCAATTGTTAATGCCCGAAATGGTACGGTTTGGCCCGAGTGGCAAAGGGACCAATGTGGGTGAGAAAAGACTGAATACAGTCTTTACCAAACACAAAGGTTACCGGCTGCCAGTCTAAACATGTTTATATCGTCACTTGGATATAGTATCTTCAAACCTTAACTCTCATTACGGTAAAATCATACCATTGAAATAAAACAGGTCTCCCTATCGTGATGCCGAGTTTTAAACTTACCCGCGCAAGCGACGTCTACACGTGTCTCCAACCTGGTATGCCGCATGTTATGAATTGGCCCGAGTGGGCAAGGGACCAATGTGGGTGAGAAAATACCGTATACAGTCTTTACCAAACACAAAAGATGCCGGCTGCCAACCTAGATATATTTATATGGTCGTTTACATATGGTATCCACAGACGTTAAGGGCAAGGGTATGACAACACCCTCCCTACCGACAGAGTAGAAGGGGCCCTTGGGTCCCAGCCCTGAAAGTGCCACCGCAGCAAATGTATACATTTGGGATGGTGTCTGCTGCGTTAAATGTATGCATGTGGGATGGTGTCTGCTGTGTCAAATGTATACATGTGGGAGGTGTCTGCTGCGCTAAATGTATGCATTGGGATGGTGTCTGCTGTGTTAAATGTATGTATTTGGGATGGTGTCTGCTGTGTTAAATGTATGCATGTGGGATGGTGTCTGCTGTGTTAAATGTTCAGCATGTTCTTTAGTCAGTCCTCGAACAGAAATGAAAAACAAAGTTAGTTTGTCATTCAGTTTGGCCGGTCTTGGAGAAGCCTGATTTATGGTATAATCTCCAAATTGCATTTGCTATGCTATGAACTTTGTTTTTTAGGCTACCATGCTGTCATGAATGTTCAAATCAATTAGATCTTCTGAGCAGCTGCAGTGCCTGCTTGTCTTATGCTTCTAAGAACTGCAGTCACGCTGTCTGTCTCTGGTTATTTCTGGTGCTTTGTAGTAGTTTTAAGATCTTTTTTAGAGGTTCCTATTACTCAATTGAGTGTAATTTCTGATTTTTATACGTTTCCCTCATCTTTATCACATGATTATGCTCATGGTAAAGTGTCACTCATAGATGTTCAAATGTCACTCATAATAACAATAAAATTATGAAAATGTCACACATTGCAATCTGAAACCTTGGCAGCTATGAAATAGTGAAATAAGAATTAACCTGCAATGCAATCTAATCCTTCATATACATAAATTAATAATTTACTACATGTCCTGGTAGAGCCTAACCACATGTCTGCGTTTGTGTTATACCAGGGTCTCCACCTTTTCAATAGTGAGAGCTACTTCTGATCGAAGAGAATCAGATCGGAGAGAATCATCTTGATCTACTGCCTATATTATGTGGCTTAGCTAAGGGTAGATAAATGCCAAGCAACTTAATTGCTGCCCTAGAGCGCCCAGTCCTGCTGCAGTAAGAACATAGCATTTGTATCACAGGGTTAGGAAAGGTTTACCCGTAGAGCCCCTAAGCCTTTGTAGCTCTGTTAGGAACCTGTGGGTTCTTCAGAAGTCACGAACAGGTGACACCTGGTTGCACGTAACACTTTTAATAATAATAAGGGTGTAAACACAGCATAAACAAGTGTAGATGAAAACGCAGGGTATAAATACACCTACACACATACACCCATCAAGTTTAAACCTGTACTAAACACACAATTCTCAATAATAGGTAGATAATACAAAGACTGATGGACATAATTATGCAGACCTAGAGATACATGCATAGCACAGACAAGATGACAGTCTTGATTTAGAGTTTGGTGAGCAGGGTACTCCTTCACAAGCATGGTGGAGTATCCTGTCCAACAAATGGATGGCTGCCTGTCCTAGTGCAAGTCAGGTGGATTGTCTTGTGTCCAGCCTGACTTGAGTGCCATCGGTGTAAATACATCGGACTGCCCTTCCTCTCTAGATCAGGCTGCCTGTATTTTTCTCTTATTCAGGACCACCAGGGAAAACGTGGCGGTCCTGAACATAAAAACTCTAAAATGAAACCCACTCCCTGGCAGAAAATGTCAGGGGTGGGAGGGTGGGTAGTTATTTGTTTTTAAAAACAAACACCCACTTTGGGAGCATGTTTAAAAAAAAAACAGCGTTGGTGAGTGGCCACCTGATACACGGCAGCCGCTCACCAATCTTTCCATGCCTTCAGAGAAACCACTGTGGCTCCTCTGAATGGACGGAGTGCCCCCCAGGGCCAGCGGAAATCTCTACACAAGACAGGCGGCTCATTGGACCTAAAATCAGGTCCAGAGTATTGATCACTGGCAAATAGAAGAGTAGAGAAAAGAAAAAGATAATAAGAAAGCTGTCTGTATGTGATTTACTGTATACGCATAAGTAAATGACAAGACACTGCTGTGTCTCTTGCCAAAGACCAAAGGCCTTGGCTTGACAAACCCAAGCAAGGGATTTTCCTTCCAGCCTGGGTCACGAGGACAAGCAGACACTACACAGCCTCTATGTTCAATCCAGTTCAGGTGGCACGGTGTGGGCAGGGGCTACTGGGTTGAGGTCATTTTCCTTTGATGTCCTGAGACCTATCCCAGAATGACTGTGCAAACTGGGCTGAGTAAATCCTTTTTGTAATTGACTCTCAAGGTAGCGAGGGCGAGCAGTTACAGATTTCCCAGCTTGGTAATGTCGGCTGCTTGAACTCAGCGCTGAGCAATAAATCAAGAGTCTTAATAAAATGAATGACCGGCACACTGCTTATCTTGGCAAAAAAAAGTACTTTACTCTCTCAATTGCACCCAATACTACATACTACATAATCAAAAACAAGTCAATATCTCTAGCCTCTAAGTTGGCAGGTGCTGCTGTCCCTCATGGCTGTCCCTCTCCTCCCTAGAGGCATGACTATAGTACAGGTGCAGTTAATTCAACCTCATACACAAGTGCTCTGTTAGACCTGGCGCCATTGGCATGGGTCTCCCTTCCATTTTTTGCTGTTGCCTCCTGTATTTTTGCTATGTTTTTGCTGGTCTAGATGCTTTGGGCACGTTGCCACTGCTATTCAGTGCCAAAGTCCAAGTGCTCCCTCTTGTAAATTGTTGCAATGGATTAGTGTGAGAAGTTGGCCTGATAGGTGATGTTTCCAATTCTGGAACCACCTGTTATCAGACCAAACAATCCCTTATGGTGTCTGGTTGTAAGTCAACCTTATTAGACAAGCTATCCTAGGGGTAGCATGGACTAAGCAGCCTAAAGGCTTAACTTAAGAGGTCGTGTTAAGCGAGCTGTTTTACCACATACAATCCCGTAGTACCAAATGAAAGGACACCACACAAGTATATATTATAAAAATATATGTATTTATTACTAAAAACAATCCCCAGTATTCTTTATGAATAAAGGGGCACAAGCGTTAAATCAAAAGCACTGTTTAAACATACAAAGTTGCACAATTATGGATGAGGGCAGGGGGCCACTCAACCCATATACTAAACAAGTGGTATAAGAGATGCCACTCGAGCAGTGGTTAGGCCTAGGGCCTAGGGAATCGCTGGGAGCAGTCAGGACAAGCAATGCTGAAGTCGGGAATGGCCCTCGGGATTCGGGAGATGTGCGGAAAGCGCACGCACGCACCAATGTTAACCAATGGTGCGTAAAAGTTGTAAAGTTAAAGTTAAAGGACACTTCCGCTGAACCTAGAGGAACAAAACTTAACACACAGACCCTAGAGGTGTGCACCAGTGTGGGAACACCGGCGGAGCAAAGTTACCTCACCCACAGGAAGTGGGTGCACAGGGTCGAAGTGGCGTCGGGTTCTGACACGCAGGCTCTTGGTGCTTGAAGCTGAAAGGGCTGCAGGCGGGTTAAAGATGAAGTGTCCGGTGGAGTCCAAGGGTGGACTCAAGTCGAAGGGTACCTGAAAGCAGAGGGGACAGAGTCTGGGTCACTCAGCAGTGACCAGGGTGGAACCAGGACGGAACCAGGCAATGTCGGGCGCAATCAGGTGGTCGTCGAGGAGCTTCTCTCCGCTGTCACGTGGGCTCTGGGGCATCTGCGACGTCCAGGAGCAGGTCACGATCTGTCCCACGCAGGCTCTCACCGTCGGTGCAGTCGGCTACAAGTTTGGAGCAAACAAGCCTTGGCAAGAGCAATCCACGCGGGATCGGAAGATTGCTTCTCACTCGGACCAGGAAGGTCAGAGTCGGGGCTCCTTTTCAGGGGAGCTGGTGTGGATCTGGAGCAACCAGATTCACGAGTCTTCTTAGTCGTTTCGTCGGCACAGGGACCACTAGCCAGCTGGCAAGTGACCGGGCCAACGCGTTGAGCCAAATAGAGCAGAAGGGCCCCACGCAGCACTCGTCGAGTGTGGAGGGCTGAACTTCGGCTCAGGAGTAGCTCAGGGTGGGGGCTTCTCAAACCCCGGTGCACAGCTTTGAGGGTCACTCGTGGGCTGCACGGTCAGCGTCTCGTGGTCAATTCAAGATGGCGTGCCCCACGCTTCCGGTCGCCTCCACGGGTCTCAGCTTTGCAGGGACTGTGGATCGGGCTGTTAGAAGGCAGGCAGGCTTGATCTCGTCGATCTCAGTCGCTCGAGTTCCGGCGGGAACTGCAACTAAGTAGACGTCGAGGGCTGGATGGTGCCTGCTGCTGCAGGGTGGTCACTCCTTGACCACAAGGGAGATTCTTCGGGCTTCCACGTTGAGATGGAGGGCGAAGGGTCCAGAATTTCGTTTCAAATGTTTCTTCCAGGAAAATCTGATGTGCATTGGCACTGCTCCCACTCTTATTCGAATCTGGGGGGCGTGATTACCTGCTAGGTCCCCCCCTATGGGTGGGACCCAGGAAGTGGGTGGATACACCCCCTTCCTTTGATCCAGGCCGCCCTGGCACGAGGGCTGGAGTGCCCCAGAACCGGTTTGGCCGGATTGTGCAAGGGGCAGCCTTGTGCGCCCCAAGCAGTGTCTGGTTTCTTTCAAACCTCCCTGCTACAATCCACTATCTCCTGTCTGGAGGGCGGTGACACCCTCCTGTGACAGGAAACCCTTTGTCCAGGACCCATTTGGTTGAGTTTCGGTCAACTGCAGGGGTCCAGACATTTGTCTGTGGCAGAGGCATCCATTTTGTGGATCTAAGGTCTTTGGAGAAATTAACCGCATTTAAGTAAAGCAACATGTCTTACCCCTCTAGAGGGGTGGAATGCCATCCCCGTCGCCAGAACTGGCGAGGGGATGGTATTCCAAATCGTATGACACCTTACACGACATGTTTTGATAAAGCCACACCAAAGTTGCTATTTAACCGCGAGGATTATAAGGCACTTAAGAGTATATGGTATGGCATTATCCTGAAACAGCTTAGGGAGTTGTTCCCGACAGCTGCAGACAGGCTCAGCTCATGCTAGAGCTCCATCTCACATTAAACCACGCACTCTGCCTCCAGGATTGATGAGGCCTTCCATAGGAGTGGCTCACAGGTTTATATGTGTCCAGATATAGGTTTAGATATAGGTATACTATACCTAAGTAAGGGGTGATTACACCACCTTACCCCAGCTGAGTGATCAGCCAGTTGTGTCAATTTAAGAACCAGCCAGGGGTGGCAAAAGATATGCTGCAGCCCCTGGTAGGCCTTGGTGGCCCCTATGCCCTGGGCACCTATAGTGCATTATACAGGGGCTGACAAGGAGTCCATTTCCAATTGTGGTATGTACCTAGGGTACATGGAATCCATTTTACAGAGAGAGCAGATGGCCTGGGGCCCTGATTAGCAGGGAACCAGGTCAACTAAGTCAAAAAACCAGCTAAACACAGGCAAAAAATCTGGGGTAACCATAGTCAGGTAGCCACCTTCCTACAACAAGGAATACCGCAAAGGGGGGAAGGCAGTCCCCGACATCCCAACGATCCTCAGGGCTTTCTTTGTGTGTGGCTGCGTCCGGATAACCCTGTTAAACATGAACAAGGACCACTCTGCCTACAAAGTCTTAGGCTTTTTCCTTCTCCCGGTGTGGAGACGGCTGGGATGGGATAAGTGGGAAAATGCAGTGACTTTCAACTGGGACCTCCCATGGTACTACAGGGAGGTGGAGAAGTTTGTGGGTGAATTTGGGCTGAACTGTGTCACTCCTTGCCTTTGGAAGCCCAAGACAATCCGCAAACTTATCAGGACCAGGGACACCACCGAAGCAGTTAGCGACCTGCCACCAGCAACGGCAACGCACGTGTGGGGAAATGTATCCTCCCCATGTCTGACAAACAGACACAAGGACATAGCATGGATGCCTGTGAAGGGGGGCCTGCCAGTGAGGTCCTTCATGCACAGCAGAGGCCTGTGCCCGCACGTGAACTGCCCAAGGGAATGCCCCGCAGAGGAATCTGCACACCACCTCTTCTGGGCCTGCCCCTTTGCCCAGAGACTAAGGGCTGCCCTACGACAAGAACTGCTAGCCCTTATCCCCTACGAGAACATTACTGAACAGTCCATGATGTACGGGCTGTTTCCAGGGACACACACAGAGGAAGCTATCCAGGTGTGCTGGAGGCTTCTCTGCTGTATTAAAGACATTCTCCTGTTCGCCAGGACCCGCCTGGTGACCAATGGAGAGGTGGTGAACCGAGAAGGGTGCCGCAGGATGGTGCTCAGCCTGCTTAGAGACTATGCCGCCATGGACAAGCAGGAAAGTGAGGAGGAGGAAGAACTGTAACAAAAACCCCCTTCCCCAAGTGGTGGCCCCATTAAAACCGTAAACGATATCTGCAAACATTTCTGAACCCCAAACTGATGACATGTTAAGGTTTAAATGCATTGATTGAAAAGTTAAAGTGGACTGCCTTCCCTAAGGGGGAGGTACCACTTCCTTAAAAACTATGTATCGCAAACTTTTAAGCACTTAATAGAACGCTGCCCGCCGCCCCCCACAAAAAAGGTGGTTCTCCCAGGGTGAGGCTCATCCATTGTACTTCGGATGTGCTGACCCCTGCGATGTCCCCAAATGCGGGATACTCAACTGCATAATTTCTGGTAGTGGAGGACTGTGTTTGCGCTTTCCCCTGATCACTCTGGTTTCAAGAAAGACAAAAAAGGAAAAAAATTAAAAGGAGTCTGGAGCACCCTTTGACGTTTCTTGTGGTCCGTCCAGGGTGCTGTAAGCTGGCTGGAATGGGAAGTGAGCGAGGGCCAATTACATATGCGCATTTTCAAGCCTGGGGGATGCTGTGTTAGGGCTTAGAAACCTGCAACTGGAAGAAAAAAAAATAGTGATGTTTCCCTTCCACTTCGTGTGCCAGTGAAACTGTTTTCTTGAATTTTTGAAAGACATTTCCAGGAGGAGCATCTGCATAGCAAGTTAATGTGAGATATTTGATCATTTAAATGCTCGAAGGTATTAGGATATTTAATATCGATGGAGATAAAACATTACGAGTTGTTTTTTCTTGAAAGTCAGGTATAAACAGGACTCACAATAAGCGACTTTGATCTCGCACACCTGTCACTTGTAAATCTTAAGCATCCTCCTGCTTTGCAGAGAAGTGAGACGACAGAAGAAAGAGAGAAGCATTTCATGATCCCAAGAGAAGAAGGGTGAAATGAGGAGAAGGTGCGCTGGGCTTTGTAGAGCAGGAGGGTGAAATGCGGAGAAGGCACACTGGGCTTTGTAGAGCAGGAGGGTGAAATGAGGAGGCGGATTACAAGAAGGATGAAATGAGGAGACAAATTACTTTCTTCACGAGAGCGGCAGAGGACTCTAGTCTAGAAGGAACAAAGCAGCCTCCTCGTGTCCCCTCTGTTTTCAAGAGAGCAACCCCCTCCCCCCCCAAAGAAATGAACCCAACTACTCCTCATTTCACCCTCCTGCTCTCTAGCAGGGGCGTGCTTGTGATCTACGAGGTGCCAGCAGAGCAGAGACAAAGGGGCTGGGGCTGTCTGTGCCTGCGTGGAACCTATTTTTAGCCAATGACGAGAGTAGAAAATACATAGATTGCTTATGGGTGATGTGTTCGTAATTTCCGTGTAATTATGAGTGACATTCAACAACTGTGAGCGCTGTGAAATAATCCTGTTATTTGCACTTGAAGCGACAATCCAGAGCAGGATACAGCTTGCTGTGAGTGTGTGATTGGACTCCTCACACGGTGACCGTGTGAAGGGAGTGGAGCTGGTGTCACACGGTGACCGTGTGAAGGGAGTGGAGCTGGTGTCACACGGTGGGCGTGAGTGTGCAGGTCACGGGTCCACTGTCGGTCTCTTTGAAAGCGCTTCCACAGCTGGGGGTCAAACAACTGCAGCGTCACGCCTGCCCACAATCCTTTGCGAAATATCTGCATACAACCCTCATTGCATTTGCTTTTCACCCCTAAGACCACGAATAACTACCTTAATGAACTCTGTGTTCGTAGATTCTCTCCTAACTCTCTGTTGTTGATCGCCACAAGTGCAGCCTCGCCCTAACCTTACTGGGCGGCCGTGGTTCTCGCTTCTCTAAAATGCGAATAACGCTGCAACTCTTTGACATGTGAAGCATGGATCCAGGAATGAGGTTCCACTTGCACTTCGTGTGGCAGTGAGACTCACTTCTTGAATTTTTGAAAGACGTTTCCTGGAGGAAGCGTCCGAATAGTAAATTAAAAAAAAGATATGTGATAGTTCAAAGGAGTGTGGGTATTTAGATGAGTAATATCGATGGGGGCATCTCTTTCCTTTTTTTTTTAAATGAACACTGAAAGTCAGGTTAGAGCAGGACACGTAATACGTGTACTCGTTCCTACACACCTGTTGCTAATTAACAAACGCTCCTGCTTTGGGGAGAATGAAGACGATTGAAGAAAGAGAAGCCTTTGTTGATCACCAGAGAAGAAGGGTGAAATGAGGAGAAGGTGCGCAGGACTTTGTAGAGCAGAAGGATGAAATGAGGAGACGGATTACAAGATGGGTGAAATGAGGAGAAGGTGCGCTGGACTTTGTAGAGCAGAAGGATGAAATGAGGAGAAGGTGCGCTGGACTTTGTAGAGCGGAGGGATGAAATGAGGAGACGGATTACAAGATGGGTGAAATGAGGAGAAGGTGCGCTGGACTTTGTAGAGCAGAAGGATAAAATGAGGAGACGGATTACAAGAAGGGTGAAATGAGGAGAAGGTGCGCTGGACTTTGTAGAGCGGAGGGATGAAATGAGGAGACGGATTACAAGAAGGGTGAAATGAGGAGAAGGTGCGCTGGACTTTGTAGAGCAGAAGGATGAAATGAGGAGACGGATTACAAGAAGGGTGAAATGAGGAGAAGGTGCGCTGGACTTTGTAGAGCGGAGGGATGAAATGAGGAGACGGATTACAAGAAGGGTGAAATGAGGAGATGGTGCATTGGGCTTTGTAGAGCAGAAGGATGAAATGAGGAGACGGATTACAAGAAGGGTGAAATGAGGAGAAGGTGCGCTGGACTTTGTAGAGCGGAGGGATGAAATGAGGAGACGGATTACAAGAAGGGTGAAATGAGGAGATGGTGCATTGGGCTTTGTAGAGCAGAAGGATGAAATGAGGAGACGGATTACAAGAAGGGTGAAATGAGGAGAAGGTGCGCTGGACTTTGTAGAGCGGAGGGATGAAATGAGGAGACGGATTACAAGAAGGGTGAAATGAGGAGATGGTGCATTGGGCTTTGTAGAGCAGAAGGATGAAATGAGGAGACGGATTACAAGAAGGGTGAAATGAGGAGAAGGTGCGCTGGACTTTGTAGAGCGGAGGGATGAAATGAGGAGACGGATTACAAGAAGGGTGAAATGAGGAGAAGGTGCGCTGGACTTTGTAGAGCAGAAGGATGAAATGAGGAGACGGATTACAAGAAGGGTGAAATGAGGAGAAGGTGTGCTGGACTTTGTAGAGCGGAGGGATGAAATGAGGAGACGGATTACAAGAAGGGTGGAATAAGGAGAAGGTGCGCCGGACTTTGTAGAGTAGAGGGATGAAATGAGGAGACGGATTACAAGAAGGGTGAAATGAGGAGATGATGCATTGGACTTTGTAGAGCAGAAGGATGAAATGAGGAGACGGATTACAAGAAGGGTGAAATGAGGAGAAGGTGCGCTGGACTTTGTAGAGCGGAGGGATGAAATGAGGAGACGGATTACAAGAAGGGTGGAATAAGGAGAAGGTGCGCCGGACTTTGTAGAGTAGAGGGATGAAATGAGGAGACGGATTACAAGAAGGGTGAAATGAGGAGATGATGCATTGGACTTTGTAGAGCAGAAGGATGAAATGAGGAGACGGATTACAAGAAGGGTGAAATGAGGAGAAGGTGCGCTGGACTTTGTAGAGCGGAGGGATGAAATGAGGAGACGGATTACAAGAAGGGTGAAATGAGGAGAAGGTGCGCTGGACTTTGTAGAGCAGAGGGATGAAATGAGGAGACAGATTACAAGAAGGGTGAAATGAGGAGATGGTGCATTGGGCTTTGTAGAGCAGAAGGATGAAATGAGGAGACGGATTACAAGAAGGGTGAAATGACGAGAAGGTGCGCTGGGTTTGTGGAGAAGAAGGGTGAAATGAGGAGACGGATTACTTTCTTCACGACAGAGGCGGAGGACTCTAGAAGGAAAAAAGCAGCCTCCACTTGTCCCCTCTGCTTTACAGAGAGCAAATCCCCCTCCCTCCTTCGCCCCTCTGGTGAAGAAATGAACCCAACAGTCCCAATTTCTCCTCATTTCACCCTCCTGCTCTCCAGCAGGGGCGTGTTTGTTATCTAGGAGGTGTCAGCAGAGCAGAGACAAAGGGGCTGGGCAGGGCACAAGTCCTAAACAAGCATTTGTAATGCAATAGGTCTCGCATTAGGAAAGTTTGAACTATTGGTATTGTAAATGACACATTTTTTATTTATGTGTTTGTTTTGAAAATAGCGAAATGAATAGCTTTGTCATTTACAATGCCAATAGTTTTAACTTTCGCAATTGTGACACCTATAGCATTTGTAATGCAAAATGTGTTGTATTTACGTGACTTACATGTATTGATATTACAAAGAACAATGGCTTTTATTTTGTTTTAATAATTAATACTTAAATAAAAGCTATTGTAATTTATAATGGCAATAGCTTAAATGTTTGTAAATAACTCTTGTGAAGATTGTGTTCAGTGTATTTTATTGTGAAGAAAATACACAAACCGAAGTGAAATATTAAGATCTTTTTGTGACATTTGTAATAAAGCTTAAAACATTGAGAGAACATATTTGAACCAGTTGTTGTTGAATGGTTGCACAGATTGATGCTGTGGTGGGGCTGAGTGATGTTCTGGTGGCGACAAGTGATGCTGTGGCATTCAGTGATGCTGTGGTAGCGCTGAGTGATGTTGTGGTGCCCCTGAGTGATGCTGTGGTGGTGCTGAGTGATGTTGTGGTGGCGACGAATGATGCTGTGGCGTTCAGTGATGCTGTGGTAGTGCATAGTGATGTTGTGGTGCCCCTGAGTTATGCTGTGGTGGTGCTGAGTGATGCTGTGATGATGCGATAGATAGAGGGAGGGCGATAGATAGATAGAGTAAGGGCGATAGATAGATCGAGTGAGTGCGATAGATAGATAGAGTGAGTGCGATAGATAGATAGAGTGAGGGCGATAGATAGATAGAGGGAGGGCGATAGTTAGATAGAGTGAGGGCGATAGATAGATAGATAGAGGGAGGGCGATAGATAGATAGAGTGAGTGCGATAGCTAGATAGAGTGAGGGCGATAGATAGATAGAGGGAGGGCGATAGTTAGATAGAGTGAGGGCGATAGATAGATAGATAGAGGGAGGGCGATAGATAGAGTGAGTGCGATAGCTAGATAGAGTGAGGGCGATAGATAGATAGATAGATAGATAGATAGATAGATAGATAGATAGATAGATATAGAAATCGATAGATAGATAGATATATAGATAGATAGATAGATAGATAGATAGATAGATAGATAGATAGATAGATAGATAGATAGATAGATAGATAGATAGATAGATAGATAGAGTGAGGGCGATAGATAGATAGATAGAGGGAGGGCGATAGATAGATAGAGTGAGTGCGATAGTTAGATAGACAGTGGCGGTGCATCCATTTGGGCGCTGGGGCATTTCCCCATTAATGCCACTAATGCCACATGCCCATAAATTATAACTCGCGGCTCACCACTTGCGGCGGCTGAGGCTCACACAGTCACTGACGCATGATAATTCCGGCACCGGGCCACGTCCACTTTGGTGAGTGACAGACAGACTATTGTGTGTTGTTGTGAGCCCAGCAGCAATCGTGCGCATGTTTGCTTTTGGGCTGTTCATTTTTATGACCAGCCCAAACATGCGCACTACTAGCCACTGCCTTCCCCTTAGGAGAGCGAGGGTTGCTTCATGCAGCAGCCCCCGGTCTCCTAATGGGCAGGGGGCATCCCTGCTCGAGCCAATCCTGGTGCTGCTAATGCAGCGCCTGGATTGGCTGAGAGTGAAACACCTCGCAGTCAGGCTAGTCTAAGGCTGGAAGACGTTGAAGGCGGGAGGCGCCAATGCGGGACCCCAACCCAGAGCAGAGACGGCGCTGACCTGGGGGTAAGTTTTCACTTTTACTTCATTTTTAGCCCCCCTCCCCACTGCCACTGCCACTGCTGTAGCCCCCAGACTGCCAGGGTTGTGAGATTTCCTTCGCGGTCGGACTCAGCTCGTGACAGTTTTCGGGTCCTGTGCACCTTAGTTGGCTGTCTGTTTAGCTTTACATGCGTGATTTGGTGTCGTGGGCAGTATGGTGGAGGGGGTTGGCGTGTGAGCATTACTTGCTCTCTTGAAACTTATTGTGCATGGGTGCGGCATGTTCTGTGTGGACTGGTTGGTTGTGTGTGCTGAAAAACGTTACCCGATGGGCTGTGATGTGGCCTTTGCTGAGTTAGAGAGATGATCATATGGCCAGCTGTTAATGTTTCAGTTCTCTTCCTCCCCTGAACGAGAAAAGTCTTCGGAGCCCGGGCTAGTTGGGGACGTCATCCAAACCCCTGTGGCGGACTCGAGCTGGCGCGTGCATGGAGAGGGGGTGTGGGGCTGAAAAGTAAGAGTTGAAGGAGCTGCGAATGAGACGTGAGAATGAAGATGGGAGGGAGAGGGAGAAATAATGAGGGGACGCAAACGGGGAGGGCAGGAGGATGTAGTGGCGAGTGGAAGAGAGATTGGAGGAGGGGGAAAGGTGAAGAGACTAGAAGGGGAGAAAAGGGTGAGATGTGAAGGAGCTAGAAAGGGGGAGGTTGTAAAGAAATGGAAGGCGTGAGTTTGAGAGGGTGGGAAGGAAGATGAAAGAGAGATGGGATCGAAGAATTAGGTGTGCGAAAGGAGGCCAAGGCTAAAGAGGTGAGGGAAGGGAGAGGCCTTGAGGGGGGCAGAACAAGGTTGAGATGGGGGAAAAGAGGAGCAGAAGAGATAGGAGAAGAAGGGAGAAAGAGTACAAGATGTAGAGAGCGGTGGGACAGGAGAATACAGATGCGAGGAGAATGAGTAAAAGGTTCCCCGGGCGGAAATAGAGAGGGGGGAGGAAGAGCTTGAGAGGAGAGAAGGGCAAATAGGAGGAATAGGAGGGAAGAGAAGAGGGGTAGAGGTGGGGAGATGGAATATAAACGAGAGACAAAGATAGAAGAGATGGGAAGACAAAGGAGAAGTGCGGGAAGTGAATGCGCGAGAGAGGCGGGAAGGAATTAGTGGAAGATAGGGAGGGAGGGAGCGAAAGATGCAGAGGGAATGTGAGCCAGAAGGTAAAGAGGAGAGGAGAAGAGGACTAAGAGGACTTGAGAAAGAGTGAACGGTGTATAGAAGGATGAAAGCGGGAGGAAGAGGAGGGACGCCTGGGAGGAGGAATAAAACGGGTAGAGGGAAAGCTAGACGGCGAGACGTGGGGAGAAGAAAAGCAGTAACCCAAGGTTCAATGCTATTATTCATGAGAAACGCAGACTCTGTCAGACTGTTTTTTTAATAGTTTCAAACTTAGAATAAAATGGCTTTAAGAGGCCTGACAGGCTGGCTGAGTCTTTATTTCAGTTATTTATCTACTTGATACTTGTTGGCAATTCTGATTTTGTGGGTCAATAGCATGGTAATTGTATTCCTTAATGCACCAAAATGTGCCTGTCCTATACATACCATGCCTTTTCCTCTGGCTAAGTTCCCGCAGGGTTGCTTTGCTGAAATCGAACAAAAAGGGTAATTACCGAGAGTGATAGGCATCACAACACTTACAATCTCGGTCTCTGGGCAAACAGGGGGATCGAAATGTAATGGGCGTGTTATAATCAGGCCGTGTACTTTTATGTATTCCCTATCCAAGATACATAGAGAAACTTATGTCTGCAAGCAATGTTACTTAAGTGTAAATACTAAGCAATAGACTCTGCAGCAACATTAAAGAGTTCGTTTTCATTGCTTGATTTCGTTGCTTGATTTTGCAACTAAGAAAGTGTCACTCGTATTCATTGAAATGCCACTCATAATTTCACTGAAATTATGAAAATGTCACACATCGCAGTCTTAAACCTTGGCAGCTATGTTTTCTACAACAGAAGTCAATGGGGATTTTCATTCTCCCGGTTTTCTATTTTAAATCTCCTCCTCCCTGTCCTGAAATGTTGCCTGTGTGATTATTACTGGATTTTGAGACTCTTCTCAGCCTGGATCCAGAGCACAAGTCCCCATGGGGCTGCTGCAGGAGCCTTGCTGTCACTGGAGGGGGCGTGGCGAGCAACAGGCATTTGCATACCCAGAAGCCCCTGCGGCAAACACCGGATTCATTACTACAGGCGACACAGGAGTTTGTGTAATAGGAGAAGGAGCTTCTGTAGCTGTGCACCCTCAAGAATTCATGAGAGTGACTGGCACGTCACTGGTGTAAAGTCACTCTAATAGTAGTAAGTTATCTTGTTTTTGTCATTGGCGGACGTTGCATTGGTCTATCTAAAGGTGATTTTCCAATTGTTCGCGGGTCACGCGCACTCCGAGTGGCCGTGAGAAGCGGACGTTGTTGTAATTTTTGTAGGGTTTCTCCGCAAGAAGCTCCGTGATTGGTTGGAACTGTGAATATCCGGGGGCGGTTGGGGGGAGGCGCCGTTAAGAAGGGAGCGAGGCGAGAGGAGGCTGATGGACCGGGGTATTGAGGACATGCAGGGAGGGGCGGCGCGGGCCGTCGGTCCTCGGCTCTTGTAGTGACGGGTGCTGGGGTCGTAACTCGCGCGAGAGGACGGAGGCGCCGGTGTCCCCGGTGCGGCGCCGCGAGGCCCGTTCTTCATTCCCTCAGAGCGCGAGTCCGCGGCTCGAGCCCGCGCACCGGGAGAGGAGGTCGCACCGGGTCGGAGCCCGTCTGCGAGAGTCTCTCGGGAGCCGCTGTGGCCGACAGAGGGGGGGAGGGGCGGGCACGTGTTATCGAAGAGTGCAGCGATAGCGGAGGAGTCGGGGGCCCAAGGGGTAATGAGGAAGGGGTCTAATTACATACTTGGGGGGGTGATCAACATCCTGTGATCCTGGGCAGATTTATGAATGTCCTGGAAGTACCTGGAGATGGGTCTGGTCCTGGAGTGCGCTCTGGGTGCCCCACTGAAGAGCATCAATGCTGGAGTCGGGCCATGGGTCCGAGGTCGAGGGGCCCTCGGTTCGGCAGCCGCAGAAGAGGCCGCAGGGAGTCTAATGACAAAGGAAGGGGGCGGGGGTGTTTCTCAGCCGGACGGCCCGCTGCCAGCTCTGGGGGCTTCCAGCCGAAGGGAAGGCTGGACTCGGGCTCGGTGGGGGCAGTGAGTGCACCCTTTGCCCAGGCCCCAGAGGCTTCGGAGTGATATGCGGGGGCCCTCGGGGCGCGGGCATTGGGGGCACCTGGGGGTGGCAGAGACACCTGCGAGCTTAGAGGTGGACGGGGACGCAGCGATGCTCGGGGTGGCAGCATGGCAAGGAGACCCGGGGGCTGTGGGAGGCTGCCGGGTGGGTGGGTTGCGTACAGGTGTGGTTAATGTGGCCGCTTACTGGTCTGCGGGTGAAAGCATCTGGGTTCCCGAGGGCGGGGAATGTGGGCAAGGGTCGCGGAATGTGGGCAAGGGTCGCGGAATGTGGGCAAGGGTCGCGGAATGCGGGCGAGGATCGCAGAATGCGGGCGAGGATCGCGGAATGTGGGCGAGGGTCGCGGACCAGTCCCCCTAAGGATTGCCTGTTGGGTACACCCGTATGGTGCATAGCTGTAGTTTAAGGCACACAGTGGGTGGCAATTCTCTCCTGGACTTCTCACACGATGGTAGGCTGTACTACTACCTCAGTAGACCGGAGAGGCATACCAGGGTGCAGACACTGTCGGGGAATTGCAGAGCTGCACAATTGTGCTCCACAACTGGCTTCGCCCGGATGCAGAGGACGGCGGGGGGGGCTCGCAGTTGAGTGTGTCAAAGGTATCAAGATCAGGCGGGCACCCATCTGGGCAGCAGGGGTGGAGGGTGATGCTGGCCAGGTGGATGGAAGTTACAGTTCAGGCTGGGCATGCTGGGCACGGACAGAGGATTGCAGAAGTGTGGATGGTTGCGCATCCGGCTGAGGGTGTCCCGGACTGCGGAGGTCAAGGATAGGGAAGGAATGTGGGGGGGGGGAGCACATAGTGGTGGAAGAAAGTCACGGTGGGGTGGGGGTCCACTTCTAGACGAACAGTGCTCTTTAAAGGGATCGGGATGGATATACGGAAGCAGCAGGCATACCATTGGGATTGGTCTCCGTTATACGGGTTGGTAACGTCATTCGAGGAAGAGGGCGATTTCACCTCTTAACTATTATCACTGATTAAGTGCCCTTAAGATAGGCGAAGGCGCAGGAATTCCTGATAGAGAAGACACGGCACTGGGTTTTGGTAATTTGTTTCAGGCTTCATTTATAATTATGAGGGATAAAGGGGGTAACTTGCTTGGTTAATACTGCTGAGTGGGTATGGGATGCGCGGTAAAAATAGCAACAAAAAAAGCGCCAGTGGCGACAGTGAGGCATCATCGGGTCTGATTGCTGGGTAAAGACGGAAGGGACCGGTTTGGGGGGAGGGGCCATCCAGGAGCAGGAATGTATAGAGATGAAGATATGGGAGCGGGTGAGGGATGACCAGTTTGGTGCCAGGCGGATATAGCCAGATGCCTGGAAGGCTGTGGGAGGGGGCGGGACAACAGGCGGTGTGGAGCCGGGGGAAGGGGTTGGGACAAGTGCCGCCGATGGTACGGTACTGTGCGTGCGAGGTGCAATGAAGGAGTTACACTCAGAACTGCAGAGACACAAAGGTCTCCGCTGCCTCGCGAGGGGTTCATAGGCAGCGAGTTAGGACATTCTTGGACGAAAGATGGGTTTTGGTAAATTTCTTGGGTTTCCCATCCTCAAGGCAAAATAAATGCTGAAGGCACCGACGGATGGGGTGGGGAGTGGGGGGGTGTCAGCAGAGGCTCCTCACATGCCCTCCCCGCCATACTGATCTAAGGCATAATTAGCCGAAAGGAAGAGCCGCTGCTGGTTCTCTCGGCCACGTCCAGGACATTCCGTTTTGGGTGGCTGGGGGTGTTTTTGTTAATAGGACCTTCTGTGCGGGGGCGCCAGCGAAGTCAACAAGAGGGAATGGCGGGGAAAAGTCACCTACGGGGCAATACATATAGAGACCCCTAGCGTCAATACCAGGAGCATTACGGTATTGTCCTATATTCAGGGGATAGATACCCTAAATTGTTGCTATAAAGGTTGCTGGTGGGAGAATGGGTTGTGCTTCACCATGATAATGGTGTGCCCAGGTAGTAAGTCAAAGGTAGAGTCAGAAGGATTGTTTGCAGGAATCATGTGTTGGCGGCATTTATGATAATGGCATGAATAAGGGGCCCACAAGGGCGGTGGGACACAGCTCGGCAGGAAAGGTAGCACAATAGTGGTTAGAGAGAGGGAGCAAAGGGTGGCGCACCGCAGGCGGCCTCAACGCTTCTTTGCGCTACTAGGGTCTCGTCCCGCACACAAGCGAGGACTGGGGCCCCGGGGGAAGGGCTGTCTGTCTGTCTGGTCCCGCACACAAGCGAGGACTGGGGCCCAGGGGGAAGGGCTGTCTGTCTGTGTGGACCCGCACACAAGCGAGGACCGGGGCCCAGGGGGAAGGGCTGTCTGTCTGTCTGGTCCCGCACACAAGCGAGGACTGGGGCCCAGGGGAAAGGGCTGTCTGTTTGTGTGGACCCGCACACAAGCGAGGACCGGGGCCCAGGGGGAAGGGCTGTCTGTCTGTCTGGTCCCGCACACAAGCGAGGACTGGGGCCCAGGGGGAAGGGCTGTCTGTCTGGTCCCGCACACAAGCGAGGACCGGGGCCCAGGGGGAAGGGCTGTCTGTCTGTCTGGTCCCGCACACAAGCGAGGACTGGGGCCCAGGGGGAAGGGCTGTCTGTCTGTCTGGTCCCGCACACAAGCGAGGACTGGGGCCCCGGGGGAAGGGCTGTCTGGTCGTAAGAAGTGACTGGGGCGGGCGGTGGTCAGCACGTGTGCTAGAGGCCGAGGCTCCGGGCATCTACGCAGTCAATCATATATATACACGGGGCGAATGATGGATGACTGTGGGAATGGGGGCGGCGGATGTCAAAAAGTGGGATGGGTCCAGGCAGAGCTAGAATACGGGGCTTAAGGACGTTCTCCTCGGTCTCCGGTTGAAGGGGCGGGGTGGGCTTCCGAGGAATGTGGAGGGGTGTGGAGGGTTGCAGTGCCAGGCTCTGGTGAGCGCTACACCCACGGCTGGGCCCCGGGTGACGGAGGGGGAGGGCTGTCTGGGGGGGGGGAGGAAGAGGCGATATACAGGGAGCAAAGACTTCGCATTATGCAGAGGGCCCTGGGGGGCGGGTGATATGAAGGACACACTGGGAGGCGGATGCAGTCCTGTGGGTGGGGGACGTGTTTATGCATTTTTGTATAGCGCGGACTTTACCCGAAGGTGTCAAAGGCTTCACAATAGGCACAGAACTGGTACATGAGGAGAACATTACACGTGAACAAATTACAAAGGAAAACGTGAAGTTACATGAAGCAAAAGTAACAATTGGAGCAAACAAAATACAAGAGGAGCAAACGGTGCATTACAGGAGGAAAAAGTGACATGTGTGCAGGTTACAACAGTGAACAAAGTACAAGTAGAGGTAAAATACTGCAATAAATGGCAGACACTCCAACACAACAACAAAGGTTACGTAGGAAATGGTGGCAAGTGTGCAAGTATCGAAAGGAAATAAAATGTGAGAGGTAGCAAAATGTGTTACACGACAAAAGAGACGTGTGCATGTTACAAAAGAGTACAAAACACAGTTAAAAGGATAATACTGGTCCTGCAGGGGGCTTGCGGCTGGGCCGTCAGGATTGACGGGTGCACAGAGACGTGGTGCGGGGTGTTGGAGGGTAAAGAAAGGGATACAACACCGGTTAGGCAATGTCCTTTCCCCCGTTCTCCTTTCTTTGTGTATATGTTTTCCCTTTCTCTTCTCGGAGTACACGACTACTATCCCCCCTAACACCCATGTTCAAACATCGCCCCCAGGGGTAGCCTTATCTGTCCGGCACTGACTGGGTGGAAGACACTGCTGCTCTCACCGGGTAATGGCTGCCTGCCACTGCTGAGATCTGCTAGTCCAGGTAGTGATAGCTGCCTGCCGCTGCTGAGGTCTGCTAGTCCAGGTAGTGATGGCTGCCTGCCACTGCTGAGGTCTGCTAGTCCAGGTAGTGATGGCTGCCTGCCACTGCTGAGGTCTGCTAGTCCAGGTAGTGATGGCTGCCTGCCACTGCTGAGGTCTGCTAGTCCAGGTAGTGATGGCTGCCTGCCACTGCTGAGGTCTGCTAGTCCAGGTAGTGATGCCTGCCTGCCACTGCTGAGGTCTGCTAGTCCAGGTAGTGATGGCTGCCTGCCGCTGCTGAGGTCTGCTAGTCCAGGTAGTGATGGCTGCCTGCCACTGCTGAGGTCTGCTAGTCCAGGTAGTGATGGCTGCCTGCCACTGCTGAGGTCTGCTAGTCCAGGTAGTGATGGCTGCCTGCCACTGCTGAGGTCTGCTAGTCCAGGTAGTGATGGCTGCCTGCCACTGCTGAGGTCTGCTAGTCCAGGTAGTGATGGCTGCCTGCCACTGCTGAGGTCTGCTAGTCCAGGTAGTGATGCCTGCCTGCCACTGCTGAGGTCTGCTAGTCCAGGTAGTGATGGCTGCCGGCCACTGCTGAGATCTGCTAGTCCAGGTAGTGATGGCTGCCTGCCACTGCTGAGGTCTGCTAGTCCAGGTAGTGATGGCTGCCGGCCACTGCTGAGGTCTGCTAGTCCAGGTAGTGATGGCTGCCTGCCACTGCTGAGGTCTGCTAGTCCAGGTAGTGATGGCTGCCTGCCACTGCTGAGGTCTGCTAGTCCAGGTAGTGATGGCTGCCTGCCACTGCTGAGGTCTGCTAGTCCAGGTAGTGATGGCTGCCTGCCACTGCTGAGATCTGCTAGTCCAGGTAGTGATGGCTGCCTGCCACGGCTGGGATCTGCTAGTGCAGGTCGGATCGGTGACTGCGCGGCCAGCTGAAGTATTCATTGCCTCACGTTTATAGTAGTTAGCGCCAAGTCTGTTTCGTCACTGAACTTCTTTACTAATGTCTCGACGCTTCACCAGCACGTCCACCCCCTCTGACAGTTCTGCATCCACTTGTTACCTCTCTACCCCTAGGCCCATAAACACTCGAAGGAGGGGGTCCTCTTCGGAAAGAACGGGTTTCACCAGAACATGTAGGGTCTCAAAGAGTATGAAATATGCTCTACTCCTTTGTCGCAGCACATTTGTATTTGCTCCCTACAGGAGTACTCATGCAGACCGCAGGAGGCTTTATCTAAATAAAGACTCGTAGGACTACTTCCATTTCAGTGGGGAGGAGGGCCAGGCAGCCCGTGAGCACGAGCCCCTGCTAAGGGTCGCAGGTGACAGAAAGTCACACATGCTTCCAGAAAAGTGACAGAAAGAGCGTCCTATGAGTCCCACGCCCTACCACCCAACGGCGGCCTAGTTGTCCCAGGGGATCGCCACCCACGCATGACCTGGCACCCGTCTCCCCCGGTGGATATATACAAAGCCTGTCCAACAATATTCGTTCGAGACTCATTAACATTGTCAGTTATATTTATTCAAAATAGAACGTGATGTTGGCCATTTGGGGTAGGATTGAAGTCAAAAGGGTAACACAGGGTCCCTCGCAATGTAGGTATTAACAATAAAAATATTTCTGTCGGGGAGAAATAAAATTGCTTGGCAGGCAAAAACTGGATTAAACGCCAGCTGCGTTGTTATTATAATAGAGGGCGTGGCTTAAATTACGTAACAAAAATAATAATTAAAAAAATAATAAATTTTTTTTAAAAAGGGGTGCTTAGCTTAGTGTGGTGCATGACTTGTATTTTGTGTCTGTCATTGCACCTATATATATGTCACAAGAAGTAGCAGCATACTAACAAGAAGTTGGGTCTATGGGCGTTGTCAATGGTGGTTAGTTGCATAAGATAAATAAGCAGCAACTAAGGCTTGAGCTAAAGTATGTGGCAGGGTTAAAAATATATGCGGCCCAAAAAAAAAAATATGTATATATGCAATATAATGCAGCACATTTGGGTGCATGTGGAGACCAAAGAGGTGCAAGATGCCGAAATATAGTGGGAACACAAGTCACACAACTACAGGTGAAATGTAAAGGGACAAGGGGATGAAGGCACGGGGAGATGATATTACTCACTGGCTAGGGCAATAATATAACGTACACGGGTAACAACGTAGGAAGCTAGGCAAAATAAATAAATAAATAGATAAAATAAATAAATAAATAGCCGCTACACCCGAACGGACGGTGAACAAAAAAGAGCAAAAAAACCGATAAAAAAAACTTGGGTAACTTTCCATGGACAGGGTTGTCCCCCCTTACAGGTCACTACAAGGAGGTGTAAAGTAGATAATTCCCTTCGGAATATTGGCACATGGGGAGGCATGTAAGACCAAGAACTTACAAAATAAATCCGTAGCCGGTCACATCAAAAAGTGTCAGGCCAGACATTAGCAGATGCCAGGCAGGAGGAGCGGGCTGAACAGTGGCGGCTAGTGACATTTGTAAGTGGTATGGCACAAAAATTCGGAATGAGTTCCCTGTGGCGAGTGTACGGGATAGACGGCCTTCATAAGGGGGACTCGGCGACAGGTTGGACAAATGGTACATTTTCAAGCGCTGAGAGGGCCGTATCGCTGCTGTCTGGCTGAGGGAGGATCAGGGGGTCAGGATAGGGGATACTGATCAGGGCGCCAATTGGGAAGGCAGGAACATACTCCGAGTTCGAATGAGCTGGTGTTGTAGGCCCTTAAGTAATGCTCGCACTGTAATGATCAGCATTTTCTTATTTGAAAGGCCGGGAGCTAAGAGCAATAACATGACGTCATACACCTCTTCAACAAATACCACTGTTAATACAAAGGCTTACGACACTAAGGGCAGGTTTACTCTGTTTTCCAGCCCTTCATTACAGAAGTAAGGGCAGTGGCAGTACGTTTCTCCCACAGGAAGTGTCCTTCGCGTTGAAGTCGCACTACCCATGTGCATATAGAACTGTGATCATTGCATCGTTAGCCAGTCGGCAGGAAGTGACAGAGCTACATATTAGGAGGGGTGTGTTGTGGTGAGGGAGGACTTGGGTCCAAAATGCTGAGGTAGCAGGGTGTGTAAAAGAATGAGTTTGGTATACGGTCCAACAAATTAATGAATTTAAGTATTCCATTGATCACTTTGTATACTTAGTAATAGAAATGTTAGTATTAAAAATAACAATACGAAAAGAGTCTCTGATTTAAGAACTAGGAATTCACTAAGATTTACTATCCCTGCTAAAATATGTTTTAGTGGTTTGTTTTCATTGCATCAAGGGGAGTTATTTTCAAAATTAGGTGCATGGATTGCATGACAGGTGGTGGTGCGGGATTACTAGCTGTGGCGGAATGGGAATGGGACTCCACCCCCGGCCTTGGGGAGAGGGGCAAGGCTCATGCCGGGGGTTTGGGGTGGAAGGTGTTGGAAGAATGATGAGCTCCTAACACCCTCTGCCCCCTTCCCCAGCACGCCTCCATCAATGCCGGAGGGTGGGGGGGGAGGAGGGAGGTCAAGGGTGGCATGAATTTGGTAAAGGGTCAGTGAAGGGGATAGAGCGTTCTTGGTAGGTCACATGCTGAGAAGTAGTCCACATGTGTTTGGGGTAACAACAGAGGGAATGTACGGTGCACAAGGGTTGTGAATAAGCGATTAGGTACTGGTGGTAGATTAAAGTGGGAGTTATGCTA